>NC_046184.1:212203693-213411193 GCF_011004875.1 Balearica regulorum gibbericeps | reverse complement strand
GTCTCCATAAGATAGTCTGCATGTCTAATGTAGCCTTCGGTGTTACACAGAAATTCTGGTTTGGAGACATTTTTAAATTAGCAGCATGTCCTGGTTTCAGCAGGGAAAGAATTAATTTTCTTCCTAGCGCTGGTATAGAGCTGTGTTTTGGATTTAAGATGAGAATAATGTTTGTAACATACTAATGTTTTTAATTGTTGCCAACCAGTCAAGGACTTCTGAGCTTCTCACACTGCCCTGCCAACGAGAAGGCTGGGGGTGCACAAGAAGCCAGGAGGGGACACGGCCAGGACAGCTGACCCAAACTGACCAAAGGGATATTCCATACCACATGACGTCATGTTCCATATACAGTTGAGGGGTGGGCCAGGAGGCAGGGCAGCTCATGGTCTTGTGGCACATTGACTTCAGGTGGTGAGAAATTGTGCTGTTCATAACTTGTTTTTTATATCATCATCTTCTTCTTCCTTTTTTGTCCTATTAAACTGTCGTTATCTCAACCCACAAATTGTTTGTTTTGGGTTTTTTTTTTCCCTTTTCTAGTTTCAATTCTCTCCCCCATCCCACTGGGGGCAGGGGAGTGAGCGAACAGTTGTGTGGTTGTTTTAGCTGCCTGCCGGGTTAAACCCCAACACAGCAGAATTTCACCTGACACTGAAGCTACACTGTAACTTGGTTGGAAAGAAGAAACATTCTTTAAGATGTAAACAGGACCCAACAATAGGGTCTGTTCCTCTCGCTGAGGAATGAACAGTTTAACTTCAGGATTCGCATCCTCTTGAAGATCGTTTTCTCACCTCCTTTACTCCAGATTTAGACTCAGTCAATTTTCTCCTCCATAATCCTAGATTTTATGTCAGCTCCACTCCTACCCCTGATGGTTTGGGTGTTGTTGGTGCTGATCTTTCCCTGCCTGGCCACCACCAAGAATACCAATGCAACAAATGCCTGACACTGGTCATAGAGACCTTACTCTCTTGTTCTCCTCATTTTCCTAGATATTCTTCCATTAAGATACAGTCATCAAAAGCTGTGATGCCTTTCAGTATTCTTTTGTGATTATCTATCACTGTTTTGAATAAGTGTAGGATTTTCCTGGAGTTCCTCCACACAGTCTTATTTTTCTGGTGCATACAGCATATAAATTACATTAATCTTTCCTTAGTGAAGAATTTATCTGTAAAGAGATGGAATGTCTCTTCAGATGAATTCAAGAGCTTTGATTGTGAGAAGAAGAAAACCCAAATCCTTACCCCAAAACCCTTGCCCCCAGACCAATCCTTACACCACTGTATCAAAATAGTGCTGCTCAGTCCATGGAGAAAGCCTGTTTGACATTCCTACTTTACCGCTGAGGCCAGAATCTCCAGGTAACTCTACCACAGTGTTAGTAAACAAGAGAGTCAAAAAACAAGATCATATCTTCTATATCATGTTTCTTTTATTCTGTGAAGTTGATAAGGCAGCAAGCTATTATCCACCTTTTATAAGCTCTGAGTGCAATGGATGATCTTGGTCACAATGGCTTTCAAATTGCAAGTAGATAATTCAGTTTCCAATGTCACTTTCAAGACTGAAGATAACCCAACACTGAATTCTTTACTTCAGAATTTCCCACTCTTCTATTTTAAAAACAGTCTGAACCCAGATTTTTCAATGAACACCTTCTTAGACTAGGGATTTGCCATAGGTATTCCCTCCAGACTCTCTAATTGTTGGCAAATTTTAAGAACTGTAAGTAGTTGCAGACCCTGATCACTTTTTTATAGCTAAGACATTTGCAGAGCTCTTTGGAGTGAACAGTGAATAAGTCCTCTCCTCCCCTTCTTCCATTCTTCTTCCACTCAAGATTTATTCATGCAGTACTAAAATACAACTTTATATTCAGATCATGGCACTCTGTATCTCCAAGGCTGCCAGAGAGCTTGTTTTTCACCAAAAGGAAGAAAGTTCTGTGATAGTCATGGAAATGTTATCTTTGTCTTGATACTCATTCAAATCTCTCCTACTATTAAAAACACCTATTCCAAGCATATTTTTACATTAAACAAGACTAAATATCTTAAACTGAGGTTCATCCCTATCACAATGAAGTCAAGGCTACACTGACCTTCATGCAAAGACTGGAATAGGAAAACATGCAATGCAAGAAATCTACTAAAAGCAAGACACCTCCTTTCAATCAGGGCACTGGAGTTGCAATAATGTTGAGAGGTCTGATCAAAAGTATCTTCAGCCCTAATGTTTGAAGGGAAGCCATAAGAAATTCTTTTCATCCATTTGCAAAGACCAGCCGAAGTCCAACTCATGATATTGCCTTTAACAGGACAATGCTGAGGGTGTTGTTTGCATCAAGGACCCAAGATCCACTTCTCATAAAGGAGATTTGGGGAGATAACTGCTAGGTGTTATCAACAGTTACAAAGGGCATATGCACTATGACTTAAAAAGCAGTATAGTTATCAGTGATCTGAAGTCTTTGAGCTGTATTTTCCACATACCCATTTGACAATTATCTCTCCTTCCTGCCTTCAGGTTAGAGGTTGAAAAGAGATACTCTATCCCTGTGACCAGCTGTAGGGCAGAGAAGAGGATGGGTGGAGGTTCCAGGGCACTTAAAACAGTTGATTCTAGAATACCTATAGTATACAAAACAGGTGTAGCCTACGCAGCTCTGATGGCTGTTGTGATGGGTAAGCAATATCAAATTTCCCCCCCCCCCCCCCCCAGTGGAAGCAAAAAACCTAAAACGTTTTCAGGAGCACGAGAACTGCCATGAAACAGTACCATTATCGCTCAGACAGCTCTTCAGGAGACCTCTCAGGGATCTGTGGGGTGTCCGTGCACTTGTACTGACACCTGGTGGCAAAAAATGAGTAGAAGAAATTGAATTAAGATGGCTGACAATTTTTTTTCTCTGGGCTTGTAAAATTAATGAGTTTCCAGGTTAACTTACATGTCCACACTGAAAATGATGTTGATAAAATTCATTCTGGCATCTATTCTTTCTGAAGCTTGTGTTGAGTTCCTTTAAGTTATTTCGCAAGACAAACACATTTTGAGCAGAACCCTGGTTATGTTTCTCATTTTCCATGTTAGCAAATTACAAATGCTTGTGATCAAGGTGTGATGAATTGCAACAGTACTGATCAACAGGCTCAATACCACATTTTTCTGCTCCTGGTACACTTAAAAGTATTTACAATGTAATGTTTGTAGAGCAACCTTGCTGCAATATTTGCATGGTTTTCCAAGGACTGAATCCCAAATATTGGGCACATACTAGATCTTGTAATCTCTATTTGTTTTTTTGTCTTTCTCATAATTAAATTTATAGCCAACTCAGCATTCTGGGACTGATGCTTTTCTTCTAATGGGAGAAGCAGCAAAATGGTACCCAGAATTATGCTAAGGGTAGTTTAAGTTGTATACTGACACTGGAGCTGGAACAAACCCAGTCATAAAGTGCTTGCAAATTTTCAGCGCTACCAGAAATTTCACATTCCCACCATTGTTTCCTAGGAAGCTACTTCATCCTAAACCCTCCTTCCGTGTGTAGAGGAATAAACAAAGGCTGCTGTCCATGAAATCCCATAGCTGGGAGCCATAGCCTGAGCAAAACGAACAACCTTTCTTGCTTCCAAATGTGAAAGATAGGTCCCATTCAGTAACTGCCACCACTACAGAAACTTCTAACTCTTGTGAAATAATTAATTTCAGCTTGCTCCAATGGTGGGTTATTAATGTAGAGTGTTCTATGCAAGTATAAAAAATGAGATCTGTCTCTCTTGTTTGGAAACAAAATCCAGCTTAACGAACAATTAATTGCACCTTCATCAGCCCTGTCAAAACTGAAGGACAGGCATGAGTTCGAACCACTCACGAACAATGTGTTATATATGTGAGATATTTTATAGAGTATTAGTGTAAGCTCTGTGTAGAAAGGAGGATTTTCTGAATGAAGTTAGTGAAATGATTATTTAGGTGGTGTCTCAATGGTGAAAGGCATTACTGCTGAACATATAAACAACATTCAGTAAACTATGTTCTATACTAGGCAACAGCAGAGCCCATTTGGAAGTAACCTTATTTTCTGCTGTATAGATCACCCAAGTCTATAAGAAATTGGGTCTAGAGACAGTTCTTCTAATGAACTGAGACTGTAATTGGTTAAATATACTAACTTAGTACCTTTCCCAAGAAATCTAACCACATAAAATGTTAAAGGCAACAGGAAAATAACACACTCCTCATTGTAAATGAACGAACAAAAAGGCAGTCTCCAACTACCCTTTGACCAAGGAATCACAACACAGATTATATTTCCCAACTGAATCGCTTAACACAAAAGCTCAGTGTGACCATCTTCTTGTTTACTCCATGTTTCCCTCGGGAAAATGAAGGACAATAAATAGTGATGTGACCCAAATGGTAAGAAAGTTCAGCTAACAGATTTACCTTGTTTTGTTTCTCCCCATCCCACCCATTTCTGGGCTCAAGAAGAACACCAATAAATGAAATAATTTGTGACCTTGATTGAAATACTGACATTAAGCCGAATAATTTTGTGTTTATTTGTGTAATTTTTGCTTTTGGAATTAACTAATTGCTAACCAATACAGCACAGAGAAGCTTGCAATTACAAAAGTATCTAAAGACTAAGAATTTGTTCGTGTTTGGAGTTGTATGTATAGGCAGATAGATACAATTTCTTTTATGAAAACAATACAAGTGGAAGGTCTAAATTCCACATATGGCAGGCCTCAATCACGGACATGGACCTCTCCTATAGCCCTGTTGATAATCTCCATCAGCAGCAGTTTTAGCTATTCATAACTCTATAGAGCCAGCGATCTGAGTCACTGCTCCATCTGTACCATCCTTGTGGAAATGTCAGTGGCAGATGCTGCTAGTTAAACAGGATTTAAGTTAAAGGAGTCAGAACAAGATATCAAAATACTCGACAGGGATTTCAGCTGGCTCCTTCTCTCCTTGGAGTATTGTCTTTTGGAGTTACCCCAGAATAGTTTTACTTATGTCACCTGTGGGAAACACAAAGCTCCTGTCAGTCCTGGTAGGATAAAAGGTTGACACTTAGAGAAACTTGTACACTTGCTGATCTATACCCTGCATTAGAGCTTCAGTCATTGCAAATCAAACATGAAACATATCTGGTGGGAATGATACAACCTCCTCCAACACTTGCAAAGGGACTCCTAGAGAAAAGAGATGGCTCTTTTCGGACAGAATCACTGCAGAGCGGTAACACTGCCTTGCGAGCAAACCTGGGGGAGAACATAGCCTCTGGGCCTGTGGCACTGGATAGCACTGGGGACATCCCCATTGTCTCAGTGCAGCATCCTCCACTAAACAACCCCTCTGAATTTCCTCTAACAGTATTGGGATGCAGTAAGGGTATTTTGCTGTTGCTGCGGGAAAGAAGGACATCATTGTTTTATACTTGCTTTTGCAGGTTTGAGTCAAGCTAAGCTAGCCATAAATTTGACCTGAAATCCTTAAATATCTTAATTTATATAAAAGTTGACGGAAAGGAAGAATAAGAAATGCTGAAACAGTTATTTCTTGCATTTCCCAGGATAAAATAGGTTTACTTTGTAGGAGGTTTGGTTTGCAGTAGGATATAGGCACCCTTCACAGGAAAGGAGCTGATGGTCATTATGCCTTTTCCTATGAATCCCATAGGAAAGAGCACTCTCCTAGGAGAAAGAAAGAAAATTACTTAAATATGTAAACTGGAGAAGTACCCTAATATTGGGCTATAGGATTTAAAAGGAAAAGGAAGGATACCACCACCTATCTCATTATTGATTTTGTTTCAGTCTCTTTATGAATCTAACTTCTTGTAAAAAAAGAGATCTTGTAAAGCTACCTCCTTTTTTCTTTTTTTTTTTTTTTTTTCAATTCTCCTCTCCCATAGTTTTTTAAACATTTTATTTGACATGTTCCAGAATTAAATATTCTTGGGAATCATTTTCACAGTATAAGGTAGGAAACATGCATGGAAGACTTTAAGTTAGACTCCACCTCCTCCTAGTTAGGACTCTATTCATCCAGAGACTGGAAACACAAAGTCAGATCCCCTTTCATCTCATGAGGTGGAACAGACATTTCTAGTCTCCAGGAGAAGATCCTAACCACCACCTATGTGGTGTTTTTCTCTGTCATTCTTCTCTGCTGAGGCTGCTCCAGCTTGTCAAAATGAGATCTCAATATTCAGAGGAACAGCAAGTAGAATCCAGAAAAATCTACTCTTGCAGGCATGTCATACATCAGGGCAAAAAACTCAATCTCTTTTCTGCTGAACCAGTAAATATTAAACTAGTCTAGCTCTGTATTCCCAGGTTGTTTTAAACTATATTTGTTGAGCAATGCCTACATGAAGAAGACTTCTTCTGAGGAAAATTTTAAGGAACTTCCCATAGCCACCAGAAAACAAACAAACAAACAAACAAACAAACAAACAAAACCCAAAATCCAACACAACCACCCATAATATCACTCTTCTGGATTTTACTGCTGACCACATTCTGAATGTACATATTCATTCTTGCATTAAAGTCTATAGTCAGAGTTCCACACTGCAGGTAAGCTATTATAATTAGCTTTCCCATTGCTGATAGCAATTGTTGGATCACCAGGATTTTCAGTTCACACATATGCTTAAAGAGATTGAAATTTCTTTAGAGTCCAGAAGCTTTTTGTACAGCCACACAGATGCTAGAGTTGTTGTTACAGCTCTTTGAGCAAGATACAGATGCCTGGATGGGATATTCCCTGAACACAGTCAGCATGAATTAGCACAAGACTGGGAGTCAAGAACTATATGTTCCTGAAGAGGTTATTTAAAATCTTTGTATTGTTTTCCCATCTGGAAAAGTGTCTTCCTAGTTACAAAGTTGTTTCTTTTGAAAGTGTTAAGCACTGATCTAGAAAGCACTTTAGGTTTCTTTACTTTTAATGAATTCTCTTTCACCTTTATAATACCTAAACACTCTGCACCTTTCTTTCTGGTGCTAACCCTGGCTCTTTTAAACCTGCAGCGCTTTAAAACTATGGACAAGATTCTTCTAAGAAAAAGGATTTTCAGAAAGTGGTATTAATAAGATACTTGTAGGAATTCATTATTTCTTCAACTATACATCAGTTACTTGTGTTTCAGAGTGATAAGATGTATTTTCACTGATATTCCCTTGGTATTACTCGATGTTTTATCTACTGAAAGTGCTGCAAGCCAGACCTCTCCAGAAAGAGAGCTGAAAAATGTCAGGTTATTTATATTATGATGAATGTAACAAGGATCTTTTCTCTCCTAAATGTAAGTACATGATTCCCCTCACTAATAGAAATTACACATCAAGGAGCAGAACACAATCTTGTAACATTAATATGATCTTATATAAACAGATTTTACCTGTAAAAAATCCCTAAAGTTTTACACAATCCCCATATCATTTATTCAATAGCCATTACTGATAGACCAGACAGGAAGAGCAGGCAATATTTTATTACTCCTAGTTGGATTTGACAAGGATATCAGAGCTCACAGCTTTACCCTTTTTTATGAAGTGCTTAGTTCATAGAAATTATATGTAAAATCATTCCAACAGGGTTATAATTACTGTCCTTTGCTTCTAATTGTAAAGAAAAATACTAGCCTGGAAAAGGTTGGCTACTTTAAAATATTATTTAGAAGGTCTCCCTTCCAAGGGGAAGAAGTGAGAAAATCACACCTGTGCACATTCACGTTATTGTTAGTGATTCTTTCATTTGTTTATCGAAATGGAACAGTTTGGAGAGGAAAGATTTAGGATTTCTCCTGGATTTCTCAATGTAGCATAGCTCAATGGGCAGGATGCTCTGTTGCAAGGCAGGACTTAGGGTGCCAAAGAGCTCAGAAGAGCCTCGAACCTGCAAGTTTGCACATGAGCCTAAGTACCTTTAACACAAGTTATCGTGCAAAGGCAGAGCTCCTCTTACAACGGTCTCCTAAGCACGCTCTGTTCAGAACTCTGAGCATCAACGCTGCACCACATCCTTCAGCTGAAACACGTGTTCTTGTTCATCCTAATGTGACTGAGATGGGGTATGAGGTGCTCGGCAGTATGAAGCAGAATACAGAAAAGAGAAGTGTCTGTAAGCTTTACAGGACTCCAGGTTTAAGGGCAATTCAACTGCCATTATTAGGAGTTTTGACACTTACTCTTCTAAAATGAAAGTTAGGCAAGACTCGCTCACAAAAGTATTTTTGTGGATCAAGCCACAACTGCTCAAAGCTGGATTTTCACCTCAAAGAGGGACAAGAGACAGAGGTTGTGGAGGTGAAAATAAATAAATACTTGTCTGATTTAGCTGATCTTACAGGGAAAAGACAGTGCTTGATACGGTCTTATAGAGGTCCAGGGAGTGGATATTTTTAAAGCCAGTACAAATACCTGCATTGCCTTGACTATGGTCTAGAGATTTCTGCTTCAGCAACTGAAGACCAGCCAGCTGTTAATTCAAAGTTAATTCAAACATCCAGAGCCCTGACTGTTTACTGAAAGGGGTCTGAAGCATTTGGAGCAGGACTGAGATTCTTCTTACAATGCGACACGCACTACACTTAACAGCTGTGTCACATAGGCTTAGATTCGTCTCGGAAAAGATCAGAGGAAGCCATGTTTCTCTGTGTCCCAAATTATAGAAATGTCACTTTTGCACTGGAGCCTTATGTTTAAACATGAATAGAAACCAAATAAAATTAAAAAAAAAAAAAAAAAAAGAGGAAAAAGCTAGAAGAAAAACACCAGTTGGTTTAGATTTTAATATTTTTTTTTTTGCTTATAATTGTGGATGTCTTTTCAAATACCATTTATAATATCATTGGCTATTTACAGTGCTTTCTGAGTGAATTAAAATTTTGGTTTAATTGTACTTGCTTTGCAAATTAACAATTGTAGTTGACATTTGCAAATTTATGGCTATTTGTACAGTGACTTACTTATAAAATAGCCCTGTGGTTTATGTGACATTTTGCTATAGCCTTGATCGTTTAAGAGGGCTTTTGTGCCTGAAAGCTTGTCAGATTTTTCCCAAACATACCAGTCAGTTTAATAAAGGATCACATAATTATTTTTTTTAGATAAGTTGAGGTTGAAGAGACCTCTGAAGATCATCTAGTCCCACCCAGCACACAAAGCAGGGACAGCTAGAGCAGGTTGCTCAGGGCTGCGTGCAGTCGGGTTTTGAGTATCTCCAGGAATGGAGGCTTCAAAATTTCTTTGGGAAACTTGTTCCCATGTTTTACAACTCCAACAGTAAAAAAGTTTCTTTCTTATGTTTAATGGAAGTTTCCTGTGTCTCAGTTTGTGCCCATTGATTCTTGTCCTGTCACTGGACCCCACTGAGAAGAGTCTGGCTCTGTCTTTGTTACTCCCTCTATTAGGTGTTTATACGGATTTATAAGATCCTCCTGACCCATTTTTTCTCCAGGCTGAACAGCCCCAGCTTTCTCAACCTCTCTTTGTATGTCAGATGTTCCAGTCCCTTAATATCCTTCAGGTCCTTGGCTGGCCTCACTGCAGATGTGTCTCACCAGGGTTGAGCAGAGGGGAAGGATCATCTCCCTTGAACTGCCAGCAATACTCTGCCTAATGCAGCCCAGGAGGCTGCTGACTTTCTTAACCATGGGTGCAACATGGACAACTTGGTGTTCTCCTGGACCCCAATGTCCTCCTCTACACAACTGTAGGTGCTTCAGAGAGGCACCCAATCATGCTGATCTCACAGATGTTTGAAACTTCTCCATCATGCTGTCCTCTCTGCATATGTGCATGTGCTTGAAATGGGCCTCCTTCAGCCCCATTTTGCTGATGACAAAGTTTCCCTCATCCACATCACTCTTCACCCTTTGCTTTGCAACCCAATCCATCGTTTCTTCCCTTGACTGTTCATCATCTCCCTCCCTTGTTGTTCCTAGCTTAACCCACCTTCACCATCATGGCAAGACTGTGGGCAAAGTCTTATTAAGGTGGGTCCCTCCTTAGCTTTCCTCTGCTCTAACTACAACGCTGGGCCTACAATTCAAAGAATATTTTCTTAAAAGACAAACCTCAAACAATGCTGAAGCAGAAGCTAATCTGAGGCTCTAGAGGATGGGGTCGTAATAGTTATGCATAACTGATGGGAATTCAGTAGGAGGGATTTTTAATGAATCCGTAAATTCCAGGAGTAATACTCTGCCTGAAGAATGGCAAACATAATGGGATACACAAAAAGGGAAAATAAAGGTGATATCTGCAATTACAGGACTCTAAATTTGACTTCAATGCTTTTTTAAAGTATTATAACAGTTCTTGAAAGAAAGAATAATTAAGGACACGGAAAGAATAATTAAGGACACAGAGACAAAGGAAAGTGAGTAAATTACCCACTTAGTTTTACCAAAGGTGTCAACCTACCCTAATACCTGTATTTTTTTAAGCACTGATATCTGAGATGCAGTGTATTTAGTACATTTAGATTTGAAAAAGGGGAGGGGAAAAAAAAAAAAGTACAATCCCAAACACTCGATATGGTTTCCCACAGGAAATTACTGCTCAATGAGGAGATGATGCCATTAATACAAGATTAGTAAGCCAATAAAGAGCTGGCTAAAGAAGAGGCTGTAATATCTTATATTAAAAGGGGTGAATCAGACTGCAGAAGGACTGCTACTTGTGTTCTTCAGTCATCAGTCTGAGACTGGTTCCACTTAATTTACCAATGACCTAGAGATAAGAAGTAGGTAGGTTTTCATCAAAATTTTTGGCTGGCAAAATTGAAAGACACTACCAATATTAGGGAGGACTGAATCATCATTTAAAGAAAAAATCATGAAATCTGCTGAAAACACTAGCTATATGTTGACATTTAAGAATGAAGGTAGAAAAGTTGTTAACTTTGATATAAACAGAGAAGACTCTTGAAGGCAAAAGATAAACCACCTGTAGGTTGGTGTCCTGCCCTGTTCTTGTCCTGTCCCCATCCCCATGGATGTGCCTGATGCCTACAGCTGGGGATGAGCACAGCTTGTCCCCGGCTTCCTTCCTCCTGACTGGAGTGTGGCGGGACAGACTCTGGCTGTGAGTCCCTGCCCTGTCCCCATCACATCCCCCAGGAAGCCACTGGCCCTCGTTGCACCCTGATGTTGACTTGTAGCATTGCACGTAATTCTGGTCCATTATGACCATTACATCAGCTTTGTCAGTAACCTGTATGTTTACATCTTTTTGTAAGTTTTGTTAGTTCCTAAGCATGCAAAATTACAACAAATTTTATATCCTTTGTTCCTTGGAGCTGATTTCAGAATAAAATATGTCTGCAATAACAGTTAAAGTTGTTTTTTTTTTTTTGTTTGGTGGGGTTTTTTGGTTTGGTTTTTTTTGTTGTTCTTGTTGTTGTTGTTGGTTTTGGGGGCTTTTGTTTTGTTTTGTTTTGTTTTGTTTTTAATACATTCAGGTTTTAGTTGTCTTCCCTTCCCATTCCTTTTCTGAAATGGTAAAGGCTAAGGATGCATTTTAAAATTCTTAGCCTGATCAAAATCTAGAGTCCAACAGTTGTGGTTCTAACAAAATAAGAGTGAAATATCACAAATCTTGAGATAAGAACCATAGGAATTGGTCAAATAACATTAATCTGAGACCTTATCCTCCAATCCAATGGCTCAGTCTCACCTAGTACAGCACTGGAATGTGTGCATAAACCAGGGAATAACATTTGTTCTATAGGTGATAATATCAGGGTCTTACCTGAAATTTATAAATTTGGATATAGAATCAGGTTCAACCTCTGAAGAAAAGTGAGATTAACTTTTAAATTACTATACAAGTAGACCATGTAAGAAAAGCTGTCAATTTATACATCTGAAGGCATCAGAGGGAAAATTTGCACAACTTTCCATTTTACATTCTAGGCAAAAATAAGAAAGGTCAGGTATGGAAGATCCAAATCACCTTGATATTTCAGCCAGTTTTCATGAGCATCTCATCCAATTTTTATACTCAAGATATTTCAATAATATCAGATGCCTACCCTATGGAATCATTTTGAGCTGTTTCTTGCTTTTTCCTTGGTTCACAACTCATTCTCGTTTCCACTAGGGATCAGAATGTATGTTGATAATGAAGGCTGTTTGTTAAAACCACAAGTAAAGGTGTGCACCAGTGAAAATTATGTAAATGTCTTACAGTTTGAATACTCATCCTCTAAAACCTGCTTTGCATATGCCAAACTCATTTCACCTCTGAAGAATCATTGTATTTTAATCAAACTTCACTCCTCAATCCTCAGTTAGATTTGAACCATGAAACTAAGCTGCAAGGCTTTGTATCTTGCATTAAACCCCAAGACATATCCAGTCCAAAGCATTCTCTCCTGTCAAAGCATGGAATTTTGTAATGGGATCAGGAAATGGCATGACAATCTTTATTCACAAGTCAAATTTGGCATTCAAATGCCTAGAAGAGGCTATATAACACAACTCCATGCTGCACTGGTTTAACCTTTGTGTTACTCCGTGTGTCGATCTTTTTCTTCTTCATTTACACCTCTCAAGTCAGAGAGGCTGAAGAGCTAGGAAGGGTGCACAAATCAACTTAGAGAGCCCTGAAATGTCAGCTTTGCATGCTTGCCCATTACCTTCTGCAAAATATACAAGGAATTTAAATTGTGGCACCTAATTCTAATGAAGATTGCAATGCAAAGATGAAATGAACAATATGAATTTGTTCTCATGACAAGGATAATAATGAGAGTAGAAAACAGCACAAATACCCTGTAGAGTCATTACAATTTTAAATCTCCAATCTCATGGTCTGCATAAGGTGTATTAGTGGTAGGCATGGTATTTTATATCATCAAGTCCATTTAATTTGCTTTAGAATATAAATCCACAAATCAGGATTTAATTCAAATTCTGAAGGAATTCTTGACTCTTGATTATAATTTCAATTACCTGCATTTCCTAACTGTTGATTTGTACTTATTGCTATCAAGTTCTTTGCTTTTCTATTCATTACATATAATTGCTACTTTCACTTTTTCTCTTATCATTATGTTTTTAGCCTGAATTTCTACAAAAAAAAGCTTCAGTAATCACTCTGTGATTGTGTGTTTGTTGTGGATGGGATATGTTTCAGCATCTCCTAGGAAAAAAAATATAGTTTTAACCATTGGTCATTCTGAAATAAATTTGACATATACATAAAGGTTTCAGTGTTACTAAGTCCCCATAAGTTTTATGAAATAGGAATTTGCATAGAAACTAGGACCTCATTAAGAAATGAACAGCTTTGTAAGTTAATTTCTTATTAGATACCAGAAAATCTCCTTTGGACAATATTTTTCTGAATGACCTGAGAGAAAAGCTTCTATCAGAGATGAGGCTTTAGGCAACGTGGTCTAGTGGAGGGTGTCCCTGCCCGCAGCAGGGGGGTTGGAACTAGATGGACTTTGAGGTCCCTTCCAACCCAAACCATTATGTGATTCTATGATTCTATGATTCTATGATGACACAGTATCTGATAAAATGTCCTAGAGAAGCCTAGTTTCATAAGGTCAACTTCTTTTAGATGAAGAAAACTTCTTCTGGAACTGCTGTGGTGTCTTGACCCTGGCTGGGGGCCAGGTGCCCACCAGAGCCGCTCTACCACTGTCCATCCTTCACTGGACAGGGGAGAAAAAGTATAACAAAAAGCTTGTGGGTCGAGATAAGGACAGGGAGAGATCACTCACTAATTATCATCACGAGCAAAACAGACTGAACTTAGAGAGGGAATTCATCTAACTTCTAACTATTATTTATAGAGTAGAGGAATGAGAAATAAAATCAAATCTTAAAACACCTCCCCCCACCCCTCCCATCTTCCCGGGCTCAACTTCACTCCCGGCTTCAACCTCCGCCCCCCCCAGCGGCACAGGGGGACGGGGAGTGGGGGTTACGGTCAGTTCATCACGCGGTGTTTCTGCCGCTTCTTCATCCTCAGGGGGAGGACTCCTCTCATCGTTCCCCTGCTCCGGCGTGGGGTCCCTCTCACGGGAGACAGTCCTTCACGGCCTTCTCCAACGTGAGTCTCCTCCACGGGGTGCAGACCTTCAGGAGCAAACTGCTCCAGCGTGGGTCCCCCACGGGGTCACAAGTCCTGTCAGCAAACCTGCTCCGGCGTGGGCTCCTCTCTCCACGGATCCACAGGTCCTGCCAGGAGCTTGCTCCAGCGTGGGCTTCCCACGAGGTCACAGCCTCCTTCAGGTGTCTCCACCTGCTCCGGCCTGGGGTCCTCCACGGGCTGCAGGTGGAATCGCTACACCCCTCATCCTCCCTCCATGGGCTGCAGGGGGACAGCCTGCTTCACCATGGTCTTCACCACGGGCTGCAGGGGGATCTCTGCTCTGGCGCCTGGAGCACCTCCTGCCCCTCCTTCTGCACTGACCTGGGTGTCTGCAGATGTTCTTACATCTTCTCACTCCTCTCTCTGGCTGCAAAAGCTCTCTCCTACTGTTTTTCTCCTTCTTAAATATGTTATCCCAGAGGCGCTGATTGGCTTGGCCTTGGCCAGCGGCGGGTCCGTCTTGGAGCCGGCTGGCATTGGCTCTGTCAGACACAGGGGAAGCTTCTAGCAGCTTCTCACAGAAGCCACCCCTGTAGCCCTCCCCCCGCTACCAAAACCTTGCTATGCAAAACCAACACAACTGCAAAAACTGAGGGATTTTTTGTAGTGTATATAAGAGAAAAATTTTCAATATAGCTTCCACATTTTAGAAAAAGTTTTATCTTGTCTAGTTCTATCCTATATCATACCATGACAGCTACCACTGTAGCTTTGGAGCCAGAGACCATCTCCAGATATATTCTAACAGAAACTTCTTAGTGCATATTGAACATTTTAAAATAGAACAGCCTGTATATCTGCATTTTTCAGACTGCAAGAGCAGCTTACAAATCCTAAATTTCACTGCATGCCCTTGTATTGGGTTTACGTGACAATTTTTGTTAATGAAAGGATTTGCAGGGGTGGCCTCTGAGAGAAGAGTCCAGGAGCTGTCCCCTTGTCAGACAAAGCCAGTTCCTGCCAGCTCCAAGACAGACGGACCACTGCCCAGAGCTGAGCCTATCAACACCTGGTGGCACCTTTGTGATAACGTATTGAAGAAAGGATAAAACATGCCGTGCGACATCTGTGAAAAAATGTGAGAGAAACAACCATGTGGATGCCAGGGTAAGTGCAGAAGGAGGGGCAGGAGGTGCTCCAGGCACTGGAACAGAGATTCCCCTGCAACCAGTGGAGAAGAACATGGTGAGGCAGGCTGTCCCCCTGCAGCCCATGGAGGTCCATGGTGGAGCAGATATCCACACTGCAACCCATGGAGGACCCCAAACCAGAGTAGGTAGATATGCCCTGAAGGACACTGCAGCCTGTGGAGAGTAGTCCATACAGGAGCAGGTTTTCTGGAAAGAACTCCAACCCATGGGGGACTCATGCTGGAGCAGTCTGTTCCTGAAGCACTGGAACAGTCCTTTTCTCTGGAAAGGACCCATGCCAGAGCAGTTCTTGAACTGCAGCCTGTGGGAAGGTCCCAAGCTGGAGAAGTTCATGGAGGACTGTATCTCCTGGGAGGGACCCCATGCTGGAGTAGGGGAAGAGCATGAGGAGGAAAAGGCTGAGATGAAAAGTTATGGACTGACTGCAATGCCTACTCCTCATCCTTCTGTGCCACTTGGAGGGGAGGAGGTAGAGGCAAAAGTGAGCCAGGGTAGGACAGGGATTGGGGGGGAAGGTGGTTTTGGTTTTGTTTTTATTTCCTGCTATCCTACTCTGTTATTTATTGGCAATAAGTTAAATTAATCTTCCCCAAATCAAGGTTTTTTGTCTGTCTTGGTAATTGGTGAGCAATCTCAAGGTTCTTATTTTTACCCACAGTCTTTCTCATGTTATTTTTTCCCCATGTCCTGCTAAGGAAGGGGAGTGAGACAGCAGCTTGGTAGGCTCCAGGCAGCCAGCCAAGGTTAACCCACCACAATCCTTCTCTAGCATGGTCAATCATCTGGTAGAAATTCTGTTTTCTAGAAATTGTTCATACACACCCAAAATGACAAATTATAAAACACCCCAGTCAGCCCTGAAATAGTCAGGTTTATACCCTTCCCATCCCTACTCCCAACAATCTTGTAAAATCTTATGTTTAAACATATATACGAAGTGCTTGCACCTTTTTAATAAAGGCTTCTCAAAGTAGAGACTAATTTTGTTTATGTACTGTGGTTCTATATATGTAGTAACAAACACAATTAAAGTGCTGAACTCTTCAATTCTAATAGATAAAACTAAAGATTCAATACATGTAATTAAGCCAAGTCCTTCTATAGGCATTTCTATAAGTGCTCATCCAACCCTAGTATCTTTGACTTGTTGCTACAAACTCAGTATATTCTGCATTGACCAGGGGGAGGAATTGCATTTGACCACATCAGCATGGCACAACAGGAGATAGTAAATCTCGGAGATAGGATATTTACTCTGTTACACAAGAGAGCATCACTACATTACTTTACATTGAACAAGTCTAGCAGCATCAGACAGGAAAGGACTTCCCGAGCCACCAAATCCATTTTTTCTGCCATTATCACAGATAACGGGATCCCATAGTTTTGTGGTTGGTGGGTTTTTGTTGTTGGTTGGTTTGTGTTGTTTTTTAAGTTTTTCACAATCCATCCTTAGGCTAGTAAAATTTTTGCTTCCACTGCTTTAAACAAAATTCATTCCTACTGAATCAATGATAGTGCTGCCACTGACTTCTTCAGTGGATCGCTTCTAGGTTCAGAAACGCATGGAGAAGTAATAGGAAGAGTGAGGTAGGAAAAATGTTATTTATTACTGCAAAACCATTTCAAAAATAACCAATAAATATAAATGGAACTTCATGAACACATAAAAAATGAACAGATGAATTGAAAAGAAATGTCAAATCTATTTTTATATTATTGTTCCTAGTAATATGGAGAAAAGGAAGAGAAAAGGCGCAAAATGGTATTTGAACAGAATTATTTTTCACATATTCTTAAAATCTTAACCAAAGCAGACACAAAGTAAGCTTCAGAATTACCATAACGAAGTTTACTTCTTTTGTCAACTATAATTACGATCCTAACCCTGAACTCGGAAGAGAAACGAATACAGAAGAAAGAGACCTAGAATCTATAATAAGAGAGATTTTAAACATAAAACATGATATTGTTTAAGCACCTCGTTTGAAGGTGATACTTGATCACATTCAGAAATGCAATCACTTCCTTACTTGGAAACTGATAATGATCTTTGCTCAGCAAGCTGTACCTCAGGAAGAAATAGGAATTATAAATTACTTTACTCTCATGACTCAAGAAGAATAAAATATATAGTATACCTATTGGTTGGTAAGAGTTCCCTGTGGATAAAGTGACTGAATCTTTTTCATGGTATTCTTTCTCTCATAGAAATTCAAGTTCTGACTCTGAAATAATATTGTAGCTCCTAAGGTGGTCTGGATTCATATTTATTAGCTGAATAGCAGGCTTCAAACATTCTTCAGAAGCTTTCCTTGGGGTTTTTTGGGGTGGCTTTCTCCCCCCGCCCCCTTCAGTTGTTTTTGCTTTGTTATTAATTAAAAGAGAGGCTTCTAACTTAAAGCCAAATATCAACAGTTCTACAGAGCATTAATCTAATCTGTGTAGGTACCCTGGAAGTTTGCAAGTTCCTCACCCTATCACCATTCTCATGATATATGGAAATAAGATAACTCTTTTTCAGAGATAAGGAACTGATAGAGAGAACAGCATCTAAAAATCTGTCTGCCCAGATGTCCCATGGCGGACCCACGCTGGAGCAGTTTGCTCCTGAAGGTCTGCACCCCATGGGAGAGATCCACGCTGGAGCAGTTTGTGAAGGACTGTAGCCCTGGGAAGGACTCACGTTGGAGAAGGTCGTGAAGGACTGTCTCCCGTGAGAGGGACCCCACGCTGGAGCAGGGAACGATGAGAGGAGTCCTCCCCCTGAGGATGAAGAAGCGGCAGAAACACCGCGTGATGAACTGACTGTAACCCCCACTCCCCGTCCCCCTGTGCCGCTGGGGGGGCGGAGGTTGAAGCCGGGAGTGAAGTTGAGCCTGGGAAGATGGGAGGGGTGGGGGGAGGTGTTTTAAGATTTGATTTTATTTCTCATTCCTCTACTCTATAAATAATAGTTAGAAGTTAGATGAATTCCCTCTCTAAGTTTGGTCTGTTTTGCTCGTGATGATAATTAGTGAGTGATCTCTCCCTGTCCTTATCTTGACCCACAAGCTTTTTGTTATACTTTTTCTCCCCTGTCCAGTGAAGGATGGACAGTGGTAGAGCGGCTCTGGTGGGCACCTGGCCCCCAGCCAGGGTCAAGACACCACAATGAGATTACTGTAGTAAGCAGTGTGCTTCAGTCACTTGTTGCAGCCTTTGCAAGCAAGTGCAATTCGTGGGTGCATGGAGGCTATTCTAACTGGGGGAATGTAACCGGCACACCTTGGAGGGTACAAAAATGCGTTTAAACTACCCTCCTCTTATCTACACTAGGTTGTTGGGTTTTTTTTCCCTCAAGCTTGCAATAAACAAAACCAGCCCTGCTTACCTCTTACTTTTACCCATTAGACCCAAGTAAAATATCTAATTTAAGGTGAGTGAGAGAGAATGAGGCCCACTATAAGCTCCATAATTTCACAGAAACCCAAGCAAAGTGTAATTTAGTGCAAAACTAGGCCTTTTACAATTGCAGACCAAGTTTTATACATTTCAAGACCCCAACTCCCTACTGCATTACTCAGCAATACTGCTGTCAAACAGCAGGAGCACAGCTGAGAGTCATTCCCTAGGTGTTGTGTTAGCTCCATAAAACACGCCTTAACGACTCGGTCCCCAACGGTTTCATACACCATGTGCTACAAAGTGGAGACACTGAGGGCCAGCAGGTCAGCATTAATCATTTCCTCACGGACAACATTATGAAGTGGTACCACTGATATTAGTTAAATAGCTCACAGAAATAACCAGTATAAGAGAGGAGTCTCCCCGGAGTTAGACCATGTACTTTAATGGAACCGTCAAATATTTTGTCTGACTCTTTGCTGCCTGGCACCTTGATTAGCCATTTACACATGAGCTTAGGGACTGTAAACAGCCATAAAATCAGACCTCGCCATTCATACAGGGGTGACATTTTATATAAGTAGCTGTAGTGGAAAGAGCTGCAGATTCAGATGTTACGAGCTTATACAATCTTTTCCTTTTACCTACAAGATAACTGGAAGAATAGAGCAGAACAATTTGTGTTTAATCATATCAGAGCCACTGTAGCTCTCTAGTGATTTAACTCCTCCCTTCTAAGCAACCGGTGTTGAACATATGCTAAAACTGCAACATCAGTGATGCCATTCTTAATTGCCTCCTCTGTTACTAAAAAGTCTCTTTATGAGCATTGCTGTGCTGTACGAGGACTCAGACTCTCAAGCCCCATGCTGGGTCATTCCACTACCTGTTTATTACATGTAATTACAGAATGCAACACTGACTTGAAAGTGCTGGAATGCCTTGAAAAGCACAAATATATTGCTTCTCTGTTTTTGAGCACATAGGCAGTAAGCTCTATAATTTTCTTAATTGTCTTAGGCCTTTTTTGTTGTTGTGGTTTCTTTTTCTCCATCAAATGAACATGACTCTCCCACAGAAATAAGAAATGCCAGCTTTATGCTTGAGCTTTCAATTCTCTTACCTGGTAGAAAGCTAGCTGGAAAACACCACGCTTGTGAGAATAAGGGTACAAAAACACACATATATTCCTATATTCGACTTTGTTCAGAGCAAACATAATAAGAAACATAAGAGAATATAATGAGTTAGGCAGGCTTGCCGGGTTTCTAAGAATGTTTCTCTTTTATTTTGAATCAAACATATTTGGATATGTTTAAAAGTACACAAGGGTATGGAGCTGCAAGAGCTCCAGAAGTCTTTTAATGTAAGATCCAGGTTTATACATGTTGGTATGAGACTGTGGGTCTAAAGGTGGATGGAGATGTAATCCTGACAACTTTATGACCTGCTTGCATTTTCATAATAGTGTAAAGGACACTTGGTATACATGATAGCCGACCTCAGAGATCTCTGCACGTGTACCTTTGTTTAGGTGTGTGAATGTGAACACAGCAGATGAATGCTTTCAGTGGAATTCTGTGGGGATATATGGATACATCTGATGGAAGGATACCCCCAACAGGAGTAGTCTGTAAGAGCAGGACCTATATAACAAAGCATCATTTAGACAGGTGAGGAAAGCAAGGAGAGATGAATGTCACAGGACAAGAACAAGTGATTGCTCACTTGTGGAAGGATGAAGTCTTTCAGACTTAAAAAAAAACCCTGGTAAGGAATATAACAGTGTTGGTCTTAAATCAGGCCAATTTTCAACATTTTTTTCTGAGTGTGGAGAGTTCATGTGCACCTGCATGATTTTCTGATACCATTCCTTACTTTCTAGCACAGGTACCAACAAGCCAAATGGAGTCTCTGTGTTCTTTGGTCATCAGTATTTGCCCTCTGGTTGGTAGCAGTGATTGGTTCCTAATGTCATGAGGCAAATCTCAGAGAAGGTCCTTTCAGAAACTAGCAATGCAACAGCATGCACAAAGCTGTCTATCAAGCACTGTCAAAAACCGAAGATAGCAGAAAAAAAATGAGATCCAAAAAAAACCTTTACAAGGACATGGAGCTACATTTCCTTTACACAGATGATACATAGGATATTATTCCAAGAGCAAAAGACTCTTAAAAATGTTGCACTTTAGTAAAACTCTCTTAGCTCCAGGAAACACAGAGCATCACCACTTACAGGACCCTTGTAGATCCCAACTCTTCTGTCCCTTTCCTCTCAAGGGTGTCTAGATCACATATGGATGTGTGAATTACAGGTGTCTAATATAGCAGAAGAATTCCACCTTTGATGTCAGTAAGAAGTGACCGAAATTTTCATGCCCAGTTCATATAATGACTGCAATGTCATAGGGTACCGCAGAGAATACAAATTCCACGTTCGGTTCTTTCCTTTTGCGATGCCTTTATATGGTCTATATAGTGATTTCAACCTCACAGCTCCTATGAAAGAATCATCTCTTATACCTTTAGCTCATATATCCAAGCTCACTACAAGTCACAACACTCCATCCAGCTATGATTCTATTTTCTGCTCATCACCATGCAATCCAAAGCCTGAGTGGGTAAATCATGACATCTGCAGTTTCCCCATATATAATAGCATTACAGCTTTCTCTGTTCTCATTGTTTGTTGCTTATAACTCTGAATAACCACCTTGAATGAGAATCAGGTTTCAGATTAATGAAAGCACCTTCTAACACTGAACGTTTTTATCGGGTTATGGCTAATGGTGAACAGAAAGTGAGAGAGAATGAAATGCCTTCAACATGCATGACCCCTCCATGCCACTGGAATGATATTATTACCATGGCATTCTTTTTTTCTATGTTACATAATTGGTAACCGAGGAATCTATAAAACTGTAAGGATGGAGGAAACACCATAGAGATAAATGAAAATGCCAAACAAAGAATATATATTATTTTTCCAATTATTGAAATTTTGTTTGGGAGTGTGTGTCAAAAAGTTGATTAAAGAAATAAGCTTTAATAAGAAACAGTATATCTTCTCGCTCTCAAAACTGAGGATCCATATAGGCTAATTGAACCGGTCTCTTTCCAGTCAGCTCTTAGAAAATGTTTTAAAAAATGAAGATATTTTGTTTGGGGCCTGATACTGCACTCACCTTACCTAATCTTCCCCTTATGTGATGCTGTGGTATTAAGTGCTTTTAATTTTCAAAACAGAGAAAAAAAGAAAAGAAAATCAAAGCCTGGAGAACAGTTGCCTAGATATGCATCTCATTAGTGTCTAAACATGAGCCAGATTTTAAAATTCAGAGTGATCCAAGTTTTGAAAAGGAAACGGCCAAATTAAGGTCAATACTTGATCTAAGTTAAAAGGCTAGTTTTGCTGGACTTCAAGCAAAGCAGAGAAAAAACCCTGACAGTATCAGATGAATTTTTCCTTAAATTTGAGCTTTTTAAAGTTCACATCATGTAGATGACCAAGTGGCAGAAGGTTGATCTGCAGTCTTTACAGCTGCCAGTTGTTTCCCTCAGGAGGGTTTGTTTTTTTTCTCTCTCTTTCTTTCTTTGTCTCCTTCTCTCCTTCTTTCTTTTCCTTTTTCTCCCCTCCCCTTTTTTTTTTTTCTTCCCCCTGCCAGATTGTACAAATCAATGCTTATTCCAAACATGAAAAGCATTGTTTTGAAAACCAGTTAAGGTTGCCAAGGAAACTACAGTGTTGTCACTCTCACATCATTTACAAAACCTATGCACTTTATGGCAAGGAAATGAATAGTTAAAGGCATTATAAATCTTATGCTGACAAAACAATGAACACATGCATTATTTTCCTTGGGAATATAGAAATGGAAAGACAAGACCTCTGATCTTAAGAATCCAAGAGCATGGGGTTTCCTCTTGCAAGCTAACACTAAATTACTTTTAGCTATAAGCTATGAATAGATGCTTTTTCTAAGTTTCAGCCAGCCAGAAATATGTTCAGAAGAACTTACAAATTCAATGTTTTTAAAAAATGACCACCCAGCTAGAGAGAGGCCGTCTTCACTTTGTTCAGGAATGCTGTGAATATGCTTTGATTATAAAAATTAAGCCCAAGGCATCTCAAGCTGTGCAGCCAAACTGTGCTGCCCATGTTCAGCTTAAATTAAAGCCCACACTTGAAAATATTTTTAATTGTGCCTGATCTTGCTCCCACTCAAGTAGATGGTGAAAGAAAAATCCGATTGACTTCAAAGAGAGAAATGTTATGCCCACACTTCCTACCAAAATCCATGACAGCAAGATTATTTGAAAATGCAGCAGCATTTTCCATTGCTGTGGGGCAGTAGTTAAACCACTGTGATTGTCTAAGACAATGTTATAGGAGGAGAAAAAAAATCACATTTTAACCATTACTGCCTTTATGGAAGGACTAATGCCTTTCCATTATAGTTCTGAAGAATATGCACAACCTCAAAGTCTTTGTCACACCATTTCTCATGTTTCCCAGGTGTTTGCTGAGTGAAAAAAATAGTATTCATATGAACTTCTTCCTGACAGTTATCCACATTTCATTGCTATATCCCAATCTTGGTTGAAATATTTAAATCCTTTTCAACTTCCACTCTTTCTTATATGATATTTGTTTGTATCCAGTCTCAGCTACTCATCTCTTCTGCTCCTATTCTTATTCCTTTAATCTCTGTCCCCTGCATTTAGTCTTGTTTTTTAACCTCAGATCCAAAGATCCAATCTTTTACTCCAACCTTTGCTCTTTTCCCCTTTCAGCTTTAACTTCCTTCAGAGACTTACTAGAAGATGGATTCTGCCCACCTTATACCAACTCAGACATCCTGCTTGTTGGACTGTTTGCCATGACTGACAATTTGTGTGATGACAAAAACACGTAGACCTTGTACACAATAAATGAACATGAGGAGTGGTGATATCTGTGCTAGTCTAAATATCAGCTGCACTTTAGTTATATGTCTCAGTCCATTCTTAAATTTCTCCTTTGGTTTGCTCTCATATCTGACTTTCCTAGGACTTCCATGGATTCTTCCAAACAGTACTAACATTTCTACCCAAGCACAGGCAAGATCATATTTTTCTTATGTTTTAAGGAGACTTACCAATATGCATTATTGCTGAACAAATGTACACAACAGATTCCTGTGGGTTTAAATTTCTGTTGTAATGGAGGTCAACAGCAGAGCCCTCCATCAAATGTTGTATTACAAGTTGTTTATGACTCTGCTCCCCCCTGTTTTTCCTGTGCTAGGGGGTTGCTGAGAGGTGGCAGGCTGCAGAAGAAGGACTTCCTGGAGTCAGAAGTTCTGAGGCCATTGGAGTTAGATCAGATACTTCTGGCGATTTAAATGAGGCAGTCATTTTCCTGTTGTTTTTGTTTAGATATGTTCTCTTTTTTTTAAGTATTATTGCCAAAGTAACTCAGAATATTAAAAACAATAATTGACATTTATTTGGTAATTTAGAGCACTTGTAGGCAGCCACAAAGATGTCAAAGACCTGTGTTTAAGAAGTACACACAGTACATTTCTAGGCCAGAGCAAGACCTGAAGGTAATGACACAGTATTTTTCAGCAGCTTATATGAACTTTTGGCTTGGCAATCAGCATCACAAAAGACAATGTTGCTTACCAGACATGGTAAATAAACTGTGTGTTGACCCAAACCTGCAATGCATTAAGAAAATTATGCTATTTTCCTATCTTTGAAGTGTCTTCATAAATAATGCTCTTGTTTGCGCTTAACCTCCACCCCAAACAGCCAAACAGAAGTCAAACTTATGCTTACTGTTCATTCAACTCTCCAGTAGTTTGTGGAAGAAGATCAGCACATCTCTTCAGGAAGATGCTTTAGAAGTGGTTACTACCCTGTGCCAATATACATAACACTTAGATAAAAAATAGTACAAAAAGCTGTTGATGATGGACTTTTCTATAAGGCAATGAGGAATACAGATCACAATAACTGATTTCTGGTGAGTTAGAAAAATGAGCATATAAAACAGAGTAAGACCAAATGAGGTTGAAAAAGGCTCAGTGCTGAAAAAATAAAACAATTCAAATGACTGGATGCAAAGCATAAATGGCAAAGAAGTAACTGGAAATACACTGTCTTTCTGAATATGAAATCATAGAATAATAGAATAGTTTAGGCTGAAAGGGACTTTTAAGGTCATCTCATCCAACCTTCCTGCAATGAGAAGAGATGTCTTCCACTAGATCAGGTTGCTCAGAGGCTTGTCCAACCTGACCATGAATGTTTCCAGGGATGGGGCATCTACAACCTCTCTGGGCAACCTGTTCCAGTGTTTCACCACCCTCACCATAAAAAATTGCTTCCTAATATCTAGTCTGAGCACCATTACTGAAAGGTTTAGTTACAGCTCATGTATCCAGCTCCACAAGACCAAAAACATACCTACTGGACATGTTTCTACATCCAGTAGGTGCATCCTGTAGTTGCATCAATTCATATATCTCAAACATACACAGATTTTTAGTTATGAAATGCTGTCACCTGTACCAGGATATTCCTTTCCTTAAGTTGCATTTAAAAAATCATCCAGTTTCCAGCTTGGCACATGAATTTTAGAGACACGAGATATTCCTGAGATCTTCTAAAAGTACATCTACTCAGATGGAGCCTTGACACATGGAGCTATTGAATGAATTATCTATAGCACTTTACATTCATTCACTGTAGATTTGTTTGATCAATGCAGATGAAGTGCAGCATTGTGTAAAGGGCAATGCAGCTGTCAATAGTGATGTATTTAGTAGGGGAAAGTCAATAGAGATATGTGAAATGTTACTGACTGATATATATTTCACCAGACTCTTGAGGTGTTCGATCTGTACTTTATACACAGGCACTGTATATATCAAAAAGGTGATCCTGAGGGGAAGATGTTGAGCTGGGACTGAAGGAGATCTGACATCAGCTGCTGGTTTCACTGCAGCATTCTTTGTGGAAGTGTTGTGTCGGTCATTCGGACCTAGATCCACAAAGACACTTTTAATGTATCAGACTCCCTGAGTTGTATAAATATTATCACAATATAAATATTGCAAGTCACATATTGGAACAGGTATGTGGTTCACCTCAATTTTTTCACTTTTGTTTCTCTACTGTACAGGACATTGAGCTTTTTAAATTACCGGGAATTTTTTTTTTTCCAACTGTTTAATTTTATTACTCAATATTTGCTTTCAAGAGTAATTTGAAGAGCTTCTGTGGAACTTTGTGTAGACAGAATCAGCAGCAAAAAAGTACATGAGGTTGCTGTTGAATTAAGCACTTAAAACTGATCTGTAACTAAGGGGATTGAAAGACAGCTATAAGCATATCTTGCCAACCTATAGTACCATGTTGTCTCAAAGAAGAAACTTTGCACTTTAAGTAAAGCATAATGATGCTAAAAATGCAAACAGAGATGTGCTCTGGGTTACACAAGCTTGAACTAAACTGAAGTGCAAGCACCTAACCCTGCATTCTGCACACGAAGCCTGCGTGTCCTGCCTGGTGTGTGCAAAGTTTCTGCAGGAAAAAAGGTAATATTTTTGGTTGGAATGGACAATATTGCTTTTCTTAGTATTTGCTGAGGTGACCTAAAATGAGTTATAATCTTGGCTTCCTGTAGAGTGCGTACAGAAAGATGACACTTGGAGAAGCTGCTTCATCTAATGTTACAGTAAGTCTTTGACTGATGGAATAGATTGTGTTGTTTCTTTCCATTGAGTAACGAAAGAGTCTGGGCAGCTGCCTTACAATAGATTTCTAAAGGTATATGGGAAAGATCCTGTCACAGAAGAGTTTACCAGTGGTAAGACTTCAATGTATTTCATTTAGCACTAGTGAAAGGGGAATGCAATTTTCTCAGGGTATATAAAAATATTTAATTGATCATCACAAAGGGTAAAGGACAGCTGTTGAAAATTATGAAAGTGATGTAGAGAAAATGTATGAACTTCTTGTTGTACAGGATTTTATATACTAGAACCCCTGGTGGCATGAGTTCTGTATTTTTAACCAAAAAATACATTGCAATTTTCAATAATTTAAGTTAATTCATACCAATTTTTCTTATAAAAGTAAGTTTAAGGAAACGAAAAGGCAATAAATTTTATAAACATCTCAAGACAAGATGAATAAGAATGCCACAGAAAATGTCATGAGGCAAGAGAAATGTGGTGTGAATCAACATTTTGTCATAAAAATCATCATTATGAATATAAACATGTTTTGTAATGCCTGCTATAGCTGTTGTAGTAACAGATGTGAATTTACTGAAGGAATTTAGAGTGAGTAATCTATTAAATTCTCCCATTATCACTGGTGTTGTAGTATTTACTCCCATATCGAGTGATGGAACAACAGTTGCATGTTACTGCTGTTCAGTAGGTCCATTTGATGCTTTTGTCTTCTGTAGGTAACATAGCACCCACTCTTAAAATAAACTCAGTCTACATTTTACCTTCTTGAAAGCATACCAAAACTGGTGGAAGCTCATTGGTAATGTAAACATTTGTCTACTGAGCTTTGAGCGTCCATTCAGCTTCCATGAAGAATTAAAGAAATACACCTACTACGCGCGATGTTAGAGAATTTTATCTTATGACAGTTTTAGAAAAATGCCAAATATTCTAACTGTGTTCGGGCTCTTCAGCGCAACCCAGTTAAATATACATTTGTCATGATACCTATTAATCTTACAAAGCACAGTCTTGAGTTACTCAATCTTCTGACATAATGGATTCCTTTCCTACACCTTGGATGAGCAATCAAACGGAGATTGACTTTCTTCATTTAGTCAAATAGATTTATCTAAGCCATGCTTCAAATGACTAGATTAAGTAGGGCAATGTGGGTTTTTTATGTCTGAAGAAAAATCCATTTAATAGAACTGTTCCTTTGATTTTAGAGTGAGAGTCAACACACTGGACTTCTTCCTCTGTAGTTTTTTGTTATAATCATCTAGACAGTCTTATCTGCCTGTACAGCAATTGAGGGTATTAATACTCCTGTGACATGTCTGCAATAAAGTATGTTCCTGGACAGAAGAGACAAAGAGACTCCCCTCATGAGGCCATTTATGTACTACGCAATGTGTGGTGATGAGGACAGTGAACAAATGTCCTTTTGTTGTTATGTCACAGAAATGATTTTCATGAAGGATTAATTCATTAAAAACAACAAAAGGACATTTTCTTTTCTTGCTCATAATTAATTATGGGAGGACAAAGGTTCTGTGCAACAGAGAAGTGTAATTAGCTTGCAGCATGGAATTTAACCACTCCATTGCACTGTGGAGGTGATAAAGACAGAAACTCCCCAGCCTGTGTGTATTCTGGAGCCCTCTGCTGAACTGAAGGAAAACCTCTCAACTCTTTGTCAAGACCTTATCATGGTAACAGACAACTCAACGGACTTTTATCATAAGAAAAATCTCAAGGGCAAGAAAAAAAAATTCCTTGACTTTTCCCCTGAGCCTTTCATGGAAGAGTAGAGGAATACATATTTATTAATTCAAGATGAGTCTAATATGCTTCATTTCTGATTATAGGTGAATTTTGATTTGAAACATTATCACTGGAGATATTTTGCATTGTATAAAAGGAATCTCTTACAATTTTATCTGATACAAATTGAACACTAACAGAAGTTACTTTTCCTAAGATTATAACTTTTCCTTGAATTCAGTATTCCAAGTAGACAATATTAAAATACATTTGATTTTTTTTTCATTATAATGTTAAAACAGAGGAACAACCATCTTTTTCTCATCCAACATTACAGAATGATCCTAGAGTAGTAAACAGAGTACTCAGCTGAGAGTTAGGAGTTTCCTGACTCCTGCTCTTGTTGAAAGCTTGGTTTGTGTGAAGGGTAGATTCCCACACTAAGTGTCACAGAAGCACATTGTGTAACATCATAGATATGAGAACACCTAAAGGACTGTTCAGTCCTAAAATTAGGACTTTAGGGCTGTGTAGCACATGAGAAGGTAGGAAGTGCTGAACATTTCTGCATCTTATTCCTTATGATTTTCTCTTGCTTCCTAGATCTCAGAGCTCTGACGACTTTCTGTGGGATCTCTACAAGGAAGGTCGGATAGAGTTAATTTTCTTCCTGGTAGCTGGTGTAGTGCTGTGTTTTGGGTTTAAAATGAGAATAATGTTTATAACACACTCATGTTTTAGTTGTTGCTAGGCAATGCTTACACTAAGTCAAGAACTTTTCAGCTTCTCATACTGCCCTGCCAGTGAGGAGGCAGGAGGTGCACAAGAAGCTGGGCAGGGACACAGAAACTGCCCAAAGAGATCTTCCATACCATATCGAATCATAGAATGGTTTGGGTTGGAAGGGACCTTAAAGATCATCTAGTTCCAACCCCCCTGCCATGGGCAGGGACACCCTCCACTAGCCCAGGTTGCCCAAAGCCCCATCCAACCTGGCCTTGAACACTGCCAGGGAGCCAGGGGCAGCCACAGCTTCTCGGGGCAACCTGTTCCAATGCCTCACCACTCTCACAGGGAAGAATTTCTTCCTAATATCTAATCTAAATCTACCCTCCTTCAGTTTAAAACTATTCCCCCTTGTCCTATCACTTCATACCCTTGTGAACAGTTTTCTGTTCACAGAAGTTTACAGCTTTCTTGTAGGCCCCTTCTGGAAGGCTGCTATAAGGTGTCCCCGGAGCCTTCTCTTCTCCAGGCTGAACAACCCCAACTCTCTCAGCCTGTTTTCATAGCAGAAGTGCTTCAGCCCTCTGGTCATCCACATTGCCTTCATCTGGACTTGCTCCAACAGCTCCATGTCCTTCTTATGTCTTTCTTATACTGGGGGCCCCAGAGCTGGATGCAGTACTCCGGGTGGGGTCTCACAAGAGCGCAGTAGAGGGGCAGAATCCCCTCCCTCAACCTGCTGGTCACACTGCTGGTGATGCAGCCCAGGACACAGTTGGCTTTCTGGGCTGCAAGTGCACACTGCCGGCTCATGTTGAGCTTCTCATCAATCAATACCCCCAAGTCCTTCCCCTCAGGGCTGCACTCAATCCATTCCTTGCCCACCTATAGTCATGCTTGGGATTGCACCAACCAGGACCTTGCACTCAGCCTTGATGAACTTCATGCGGTTCACATAGGCCCACCTCTCCAGCCTGTCAAGGTCCCTCTGGATGGCATCCCTTCCCTCCAGCATGTTGACCACATCACACAGCTTGGTGTCGTCGGCAAACTTGCTGAAGGTACACTCGATCCCGCTGTCCGTGTCACTGACAAAGATGTTGAACAGTGCCGGTCCCAGTACCGACCCCTGAGGAATGCCACTCGTCACCAGTCTCCATTTGGACATGGATCCTTGACTGCAACTCTTTGAGTGCGACCATCCAGCCAATTCCTTATCCTTACCCTTATCCTTAATTACCCCTTAATTAAAAAAAAAAAATAATTATGTTTCTGTAGCTTCCAGGATGTTCCATACATCCATGGGAAATACCAGTTCTGCATGATAATATCGTTGTGTCTTGATTCTAAGTAGAAAATAATCATAAATTCTAGAGAACTCCAAAACCAGAAAGAAATAATTGTTTCTAAAGCAACCAGTTTTTCCCCCTGACTTGTTGAATTATATTAATATTTTGGTGTAGTATAAGTCAGATTATAAGAGTCATTAAGTTAGATATTAAGTCTCATTCACAGCCTCTTAGGTGGAAGCTAGCACAATAACACCATATTCTAAAACAGCACAAAAAATATTCTCCTGTAATATTTTATTCATTATTGGGAGTATGTGAATTACTAGTAGGATATAAAGTGCAAAATGACACTTGGTTTACCTCATATCTTACAAATTAAGTTGATAAAGTACAAACTAAATACATGGTTTATGTTTCCAGTGAAGAAAAGCTCCAGTGATATTACCATAAGCCTAGAATCATATTAGAATCATAGAATCATAGAATCATAGAATGGTTTGGGTTGGAAGGCACCTCAAAGCCCATCTAGTTCCAACCCCATGCCATGGGCAGGGACATCTTCCACTAGCCCAGGTTGCCCAAAGCCCCATCCAACCTGGCCTTCAACACTGCCAGGGAGCCAAGGGCAGCCACAGCTTCTCAGGGCAACCTGTTCCACTCTCACAGGGAAGAATTTCTTCCTAAAATCTAATCTAAATCTGCCCTCTTTTTAGCTTAAACCCATTACCCCTTGTCCTGTCACTACACTCCCTGATAAACAGTCCCTCACCATCTTTAGCAAATCATCATTGTTCCATCATCATCAGGCTTTCTATTTAAGTATTCTTTTAAAGTATTGACAAGATCTAAACCTACTTTGTTGATAAAATCTGATAGGTTCATGCCTTTTCTGGAAACCTGTTTTTTGGAAACTGTGGATGAAACAGCTGTTGTAGTCAGGAAGGCATAACAATATCTTAAACACATATGAAGTGCTTAATCTAAAGGTGGTTCTAAAACTAGTCTAGAAGTGTCTCTAACTACTTCAAAACGGTGGCTTCTTCAGGAATGTAGATTCAACAGCGTGACATCATAACCAAAACTATTTATCAATGGAAAATAACAAGAACTGCATTTTGCAAATCCCCTACTGTGCAGGTCATTGTACAGCACCAGCACGTCAGAAGTACAGTGATTTACATCCAGTGATGATCTGACCTACATAATCAAATGAAATTGTAATGTTAGCAATTGAAATGTAATAATAAAACTGAAGACCAAGAAAATTGAAACCAATTCATTTAAACCTAAACCTTGCTTTGGAAATTAACGAGGTAGTGTTCGTTTTCTGTTTTTTTTTTTTTTAGAAGCAGCGGTTTATATTATATTTGATGAGCAATACATAGAGGGTTTGAATGACAGCTGAGACATAGTTAACATTATCTCAGTTAATGACACTCGTGATTTGAAAGAAAAACAAACTTTGAACAGAAATGACCATGAAGGTATCCTCACAGCTGCAATGCCGGCTGAAGAAGCCAGCTTTGTCTATTTCACATATTTCCTATCTGTACTGCACAACCCCTTTCTTATTTACATTTGAGATCTAATTCAGATGATTTGGGTTAAAAAAATAACACAGACTAATGCTGAACTAAATAGAAAGGCTTTGGAAAAAAAGACTGTAGTTATACAAGCTTTCCCTTCCCAGATCAGCAAAATGCCATATCAGGGGATTTCACCAGTCCAGCAATAGCATTTTCTTTTGTCAAGACTTGTACTGCTGCTTCACGAGGCCCTGCGCTAAAAAAAATAATCCATATAGACACTGCTTGATAATAGCCTTCATAATGTTGACCTCAATAAAATGAAATATATTCTCTTTTCTTTAAAGGATGTACACCAGTCTCTAAGGTTTATTGTTCAGCACTATCCTGTTCTAAGGTAAACCTCAAATGTCAGATACCACCAGAATGAGGTACTAAATCAGTGGTGCCTTTTCCAGTAGCCCTGGGGATCAACAACAGTGGAGGACAAAAGAAAGAAGAAAAAAAAAAGAAAAAACATGTTAAAATTGGCTGACAGAACCTACTAAACAATCAGAAGATACCTTATTTGAATGTCCACAGACAGCTCCTTCAGCTGCTTTTTTTCATAAAGTCTGATTCATCATAAAGCATTCAGTTATAAAACACAGAACATAATATTCTTGACTACAGGTCTGATATGATTTTCTGCTACAGCATAAGTAGAAACATAATTTTAGGATTTGATTGCCCTTTCCTCAAATTAGACCACTGATAAGGACTATAGTCTTTTTTCTTTTTTCTTTTTTCTTTTTTTTTTTTTCTCTTTTTTTTTTTCTTTCACAATCTTTTCACAATCTCCATTCTTGGAGATATTCAGAACTTGACTGCACAAGGCTCTGATCCACACAGTCTAATTTCAAACTGAGGTCCAACTTTGAAAGAGGACCTATTCTGGTTTTGGAGGGGTTTGAGTAGATGACTTCCAGAGTCCCTTCCAGTTTAAATTGTGATTCTATTTTCCATTTTTTAGCACTTCTGTAAGTATCTAAGGACAGGCAGGTTGAACTTGAGACTGAGTGGAACATATAGCCCTGAAACCTAACCCTGCAGGAAAAGGAAGAATGTCATTTTTTTCCTTAATAGGCAATACTTTATTACTGTCACATAACTGTAGTTAGGGGGGAAAAGTCTTTCAATCATACATAAAGTGCTCGGCATCACAATAGGATATGTGGTCAGAAAGACCATATACTACCTTTCCTTTGCAATAGTAATGAGAACTCTTTTTCAGAGAACACTATTGTTGGTATAAATTATTCACCAGCAGAATAGGCTGTATATAGATTTCTTAAAAGGAATATTTCATTAATATGACAAATTACATCTTTAGCCATGAAATGCTTAGTTCACTCCATGAATTTAGTTGAGAAAGACACACCATCTTATATTTCATACTGTGGCAGTGTATTCAGTAGAACTATTTTAAACCCCCTCAATCCAAGCATCCTGGGGTCCAAGCATGTATGGTCCAAGAATTAATTAATTTAATTTCACGTTGCTATTATCTTTACTGTCATATAATAAATACACATAAATGTCTGTTGGCTTTACTTCATTTTCTTTCATTTTTTAAACTGAAGGAGGGTAGATTAAGCTGATGGAGGGTACATTTAGGTTAGATATTAGGAAGAAATTCTTCCCTGTGAGGGTGCTGAGGCCCTGGCACAGGTTGCCCCGAGAAGCTGTGGCTGCCCCTGGCTCCCTGGCAGTGTTGAAGGCCAGGTTGGATGGGGCTTTGGGCAACCTGGGCTAGTGGAGGGTGTCCCTGCCCATGGCAGGGGGTTGGAACTAGATGGGCTTTGAGGTCCCTTCCAATCATTTTATGATTTTATGACTTTGACGCTTAAATCAGAATATAGGGGTTATTGATTGTATTTACCACTTTGTCACTAACTTGACATAAAAAAAAAGACAATTAGATAAAAAAAAATTCTCCAATTACTTTCTTATATATGACTATTATTTCCCAGCGCACTTTCAACACAAGGACTTATGACAATGCCCTATTTTTCTTAATGATCTGCTTGCAGTACCAGCTGTGGATGAACAGTGGCATTTTTGGCAGCTTGATGACTTTAATTCTTCAGAAATCATATATTCTATTATTTTATTTTTTCTTAAGATATTTTAAACTGTATGCAGCTCAAGTATCCATAAACAAGCACAGTTGTAGCAATTTGCCATGTTCGTATTCTCAGTTCCTCTAAATGTGAAGGAAACCCCATCAATTGAATTTTTTTTTTTTTTTTTTTTTTTTTTTGGTTTAAGCCAATACATTGGGGCTGGGGCAGTGTGTGGGGGGGTATGTTAGGCTATACATCAGCATACAAGGCAGTTTCAATGACTTAATTAAAAAATGGGAACTGTGCACACTGCCATACTCAGCCTGCACATAGTCCTATGCTCATCTCCTCAATTTATATCAGTGCAGCAGTATACCGACAGTTTTCTAAACTTTAATCAACCTATGCTTTCTAGGCATTTGCGGATGTTAGATGAAACATGGAACATTAATGGAAAGAGCTTTTACTACTACTACTGAATTAAGTTTCATTTGCTTTTTTAAAGGCGTTTTAAGAGTGTTATGTATGTTCTGATTTAAGGAGCACTCGGTGCTCAAGCATTTTTATCATGTAGTTTTTGTGAAAAGGCTTTGCAGCCTTTCTGAAAAGCTTTACTCCTTCTGATTTAGTGCAGCATTGTTCATTTCCATCTGAAACACTGCTAATTTAAATATTTTAACCATGAGATGCAGGTCAAGGTGTGCTGTTAATTACAAAATCCCATTGTTGTTTCCTTTGAAAAAGCTCTGTAATAGAAAAAAGATGAAAGGCAATGCAGCTGGCAGTGAAATAGCATGAAAACACTGCTTTCCTTCTTCAAAGGCCTTGTTTACAAAATGTAAGGTCACTTTGGTTGGAATTGAAAATACAAGCACAATAAGGTAGCTCCAAGGAATCACTCTGAAGGCAAACTAAACTTCAATTAAATGCCTTTTTTCTTCTTTTTTTTTCTTTCTTTTTTTCTTTTTTTTTTTTTTTTTTCTTTCCCCTGGAATGAGAGCAATAGGAAAACTTGCTGAACAAAACTAAACTTCACATCCACTTTCAAGGTGTTTTATGTAGATACATACACAATGAATTACACTTATCAGTTAAGAAAAAAAAAACAGTGACAAGGCTTTTCACTACGAGTTTCACCTCACATACTTGCTTCAAATCTGATGGCACAGTAATTTGAAAGCCTTCAGAATTGTTTCCCTGTATCGGGTGAACTCTAAAAGAATATCAGTATTCTGATTATACAGCGAGTTAAATTATCTGTTAGAGCTAAACAGTCACCAAATAATCAACCTACTTTTTGTTTTGATTGGCCATACCAGCAGATTAAGCTGCTAATATAGAAAAAGACAGATGTCAATCACTGCAGCATCTCAGCAATCTGCTAATGACTAAGCTTATGCACTTTAATAATCCTGCTTATTTTAATGGTAAGGGGTGGAAAAGCTGAAAGAAAAACTGATTAGAGCAATGAATTGCTTATTTTAAAAGATGTGATTTTAGCATAAATCTATTTTTTAAACCATCTTGTGCTTGATTGCATATCATTTTTGTTACCAGTGTGGTATTAGTAGTAATTTTATTTTAGGGGAAAAAACCCAAAAAACAAACCACAAAAAAACCCCAAAACAAACCCAAAACCAACCAAAAAACCCCAACACAGCAAAAGTAACAAAACAAAACACACACAAAACAACTGAAAAGGAACTTTTTTGAAATATAGTAGATCCAATTCATCTGTTTAAGAAAATATAGGTCTGTCTTCTGTACTTGTTATGATTTGTAAAGTAAAGAGAAGCAATGGGGTAAAGCCAGGATTCCCACTTTTGATGCTCATCGTAGGTGTTTTATACCAAAAGAGTACACATGCCCCTAGCAGAGTGATTATTCTGGGTGCCAATTAGGTAGCTAGGCTTCTTAGTCGTGTGATGGGCACATCGAACCTGAAAGGCAATTTCAAGGCATCCTGTTATTTTCCAGGTTGGTTTGGTGGTTTTTGGTTTTTGGGGTGTTTTTTTGTTTGTTTGTTTGTTTGGTTTTGTTTTTGTTTTTTTTCTTTTTTAATCCCAGGTGAAGTATAGCAGCTAGGATGTTGGAAGCAGTGATGTCAATAACTCCAAGTTTCCATAACACAGAGTTGCAGCAATAGCAAGTCATTACTCACCTTCTTCTGTATATTTTACAGATTTTTCCTGCAGTACCACAGATGCTGAGATGTTTAAGTATGGCCACATTGCACATGAGTATTTAGATATCTGTGTATCAGTATTATGCAGGGCTCTGCAGCTGGTTAGTAGGAAGTTTTGCCTGACAGAGGGATATTTGAACCTTGCTGAAGCGCCAGGGAGGTCCATGGTCCATCTCTATCTGCTCTTAGTCCTAAGAACCAAGTCCTCTTCTGGGGGCATGTCCTGAACTGAGCTAGCCTTGTTGGCTAGCCTGGAGGTAGTTCATCTACTCTGTAAAGGGCAGGAAGTGTTTCCAATCTCTGATCTAATCATTACTTCTGTGAATTGACTTCCAAGCAAACCCCATAAGTTATCCTAAGCAGGTGGATCAGAACACTGGACTCCTGCTCACAGCTGAGTGGCTTAATCATTTCATAATGTGGCCTCCTTCTGCTTGAACAGACATATTCTGACATATTCTTTTGATTCATGGAACTGAATTCCATTCCAACCTCCTTTTAGGTGATAGAGTCACTCTACATAAGTAATCTATATAGAGTATCTATCTCCCTATATAGGTAATCTTAAATATTTATATGGCTCCAACTAATTGTACTCAGAAAGAGAAAGGTAATAAACCAAACTAGAATGAATTACTTGTATACCTCTAAACCCAAACTTTCCCAAGCTCAAGGGATTTGAAGTCCTAGATAAGAGCCTAAAACATCTCTAAAAACGTGAGTCTTATGACTTACCTCCCCAAGGTCATACAAGTGAGGACGTCAAAGTAGGGAATTGCACAAAATGGAGCCACAGAAAGCCCATATAAGTGTTCTTAATGTTATTTTTTCCCCTCATCCCCAAACTTTTTCAACTAATAAAGGGAAAAAACACAGAGATGTCACTTAAATCCAGTGAGGTGCATTAACCCCACTGTTTAGTTTTTTCTCCTTACTGAGTAGACAGTAAGTGTGGGTTTTTATAGGTTCCAATTTTCCTTTCCCTAAGTTCATGACCCCCATCTACAGTCATATTCCTATTCTGTAGCCTTATCATGCAAGAATAGGGACATTTTGAGTAATTAATCACATGGGTTATAAACTTTGTCTGATCACATCACAAACATTAACTCATGTAGTATTAAAGCTCTTCTTTGAGGCAATTTTCAACTGGAAATACAATTAGATATAAATTTATCCAATTATATATACCCAATCTATATGTATACGTATGTAAATATATGTACACTGTGTGTGTACACTCTTTCTACAAAGAAAGCCAAAACTTAATATATTTACAAGATTTACCAAAACTCATAAAAATGTTCTGGAAGCAGGTACAAAATAAGGTTATTTTGTGTCCTGGTCCAATACAGGAGTGAAAAAGCTTGCTTTCTTTTCCATGCGGGAGCAAGGAACTCCACGTTCATCGCATGCCTCACAGAGAATGAGCCAATTCCCTGTCAGATGACTGTAAATATCAGATTCTGACAGAGAATTTAGGATGCAGGAAGACATGAATTTGTCTTTTATACAGAAAGGGTTGTAGGAAAGTCAACGTAACAGCAGCATATTATCAGAAGGTAGGAAGAGCTGAGTTTAAATGGAAAGATCTGACAAACATAAGATTAGACTGGCAACACATTTCCCAAGATAACAGAATCATCAGACCTGGAAAGGCAATTTCAAGGCATCAGAAGTTTTTTTATTTTTATTTGTTGCTGGGTTTTTTCACCCAAGGTGAAGTATAGCAGCTAGGTGGTGGGAAACAGTGATGCCATTAACTTTAAATTTCTTTAAGGCAGCAATAACAACCAATTAGTCCCCTCATTCTGTACATTTTACCAACTTTCCCTATAGTACCACAGATGCTTGGATGTTCATATATCACCAAATTCCTCATGAATATTTAGGCAGATGTTTATTGGTATTAAATCTCACAGACATTGCCTGCAGCCCCAGTTGCCACTAGGTCACTCCACAGCTTGATTCTTTCTATCTGCTCACTTCCCTCCCAGATCGGTATCATCTGCAGACTTGCTGGCAGTTGGATTGACATAGGAGGAACATCCCTGACATCGCAGCATGAAAGAAGGCTGCTTTACGGAGCTGAGTTGGTCTAAATGTCACAGAAGAACTCCAAGAACCTCTAGTTTATCTCAACAGCATTTTGGGGTTTTTTTGCTTCCCCCCCCCCCCCAAGAGCATTTCCTTTTGAATAGTGATAGACTCAGCATCAGTGGCCACAGCTGAAAAACCTGACTGAGGGGAGCTATCAGCTATTGCCAAGTGCACAGCCTGGTTCACACCTGCGCTGCGTTCCTCGTGCCCCGGAGTGACTCACTGATGTTTTCAGCTATAAAAAATGAAGCAAGGTGAGAATTGGAGAGCCCTCTGACTTTTTAGATTGTGTTATACTGCTCTGTCTCTTAATTACTAGTTAAGCGGAATCTGATTAATGCCATGAAATCTGAAGCTTAATAGAGATAAAACAAATGTTATGCATAAAATGAAAAAACAGCAAAAGCTCGAAAACGCACTAAATCTTCTTTGCTACCAATAAGTAACCCCAACCCCCCTGTGATCATTAAGTGTCCCTAAGGATTTCAACAGTAATTTGTTTGACTTTTAGTTAAAATTAGGCAATCAATTTCTCCCCCAGGTAGTTGCTTAAGGCCACTTTCATTGTACATCCAATTTGCTCAACTTCTGTGAAGAGAGCTTTAGCGTATTAACATGAGTTAGATGTTGGGCATGTTAGAATTGAAAATTATGGTTCTGGTTCTTTCCTTGTTTGCTCTGAATTTAACTCTTTCAGATGGATATATTGGTGTTTCATGTCTGCATATGTTTATTTCTTCTTTATGACATTTCCCATCAGTTACTGGGAAAAAAGAATATCATTTGGTTTTTGCTATATGGAAATCAGATTAGGTGATGGCAATTTTTATCTTTACAAGCTATGAATATTTGGACTATCTTCCTTTGCAACAACTCATATTACCAAATATGTGCAAACAGAATTCCTTCCATTTGAACAATGATACATGCAAAACAAATTCAGATTCCTCATGCCTTTTTGAACACTCCTACCTGGAAAGCTGGAATTCTTCCATTGACCTCAAATATTTCTACCTATTTGTGTTCTCTCTAACATTTTGTGGCAGAATACAGAAATAAGTAAGCAGCAATAGTAGATACTTAACTTTCATGCTTAGAACAATCAAACTCATGTTAATTTCCAAGAACGGTTTCACCGAATGCAGCTAAAATATTGACTATGTCAAGAATTCAGGGTCAAACTCTAATGCTGTTTAGCTGACATTCGTTTCTCTTATTTCTGAGTTCACAGTAAGTAATTAACTGCTTAAATAATTGCTTGATTTGAATACTTACATTTTAATATTAATAAATTCAGTCATTTTTAAGAAATATAGTACTCAAAATGAGATTCAAACATGACACCAAAGCAATTTATTAAGTAATTAAAATTACTTTTAGATGTGACAAATTACACACTTTAAATAATTCAATTAAAATGTGATTACTGCCTCAGTCTAAAATTTTAAACTACCATAGACACTTTGCCATTAATTACTAAATAAATAATTAAATAAATAACCCCCCCAAAAGATGACCATAAATATCTGGGTTCTTTCTTCCTTTTGCCATTGGTGCTAAGAGTTTGAAGATTTACTTTATTACCATGGGTTTCGTTTCTTTGAGACTGCAAGGTTTTCTGCTGATTAACAACGGGCAAAGCAAACAGCATTCCAAATGGGAAACAGCGAGATGCTCCAATAGCTTCTTTGCTCCAGCCTGTTGCTCCCCTAATGGGACACGTTGTGTTGCGGATCACAAAATGGACTGGTACTCAAGCTGCTGATTCCACGGGTCGGAGCCTCAGAAAAATGAGCAAAACTGGCAAACCACAGGGAATAAGGATAAAATTTCACATGTTTTTATTTTTCACTAATCACTAGTGAAATGAGCCACACTTGATTTGTGTGAGTTACAGATGTGAGAAGTAGTCGTGGGGCTACTTGTAGCAGAAAGACAAGCTTTGCAGTAAGCACTTTCTGCAGCTTCTCCGCTCCTGGCTGTACTGCTGGGAGGTTAATGATCTGGAGTCTGAACTGCTTCCTCAGCTCCTAGCTGAACTGATTATGCCTGAGATGGTACACAAACAGGTAGATTCGACTGGAGAGAGATTTTTCGTAACAGCTGCTATGCATGTGAATACACCAGGTGGGATGAAGCTCACTGAATGTTAGCCATTGCAAAAAAACTTTCGTTAAAACTATTGTATGGGTTTTGTCTATGTTCAAAAGAGCTGGACAAGGACACCTGGGACATGATTTGTCTCATCTTGCAATAACATACAACTACAGCCACGATGGCAAACAAAGCAGATCCCTAGTTCACTCCCCGATTGTACACTGTGCAAATATTCCCATAACAATTTAGTAAATTAGTAAAGTAACTAATTCCATGTAAGAAGAAGCCTGGATATGGTTCTACAGAGTTTTTCCATAAGCCTTGCACCCTAGAGGTAGCTAAGCCAGGTTAGCCTTGTGCACTCAACTGATTCCTTAACACTTGCCCAGTGGTCTACGCACATCCCTGCCAAGTCAGGCCACTCTCCAAGGCATATAACACAAGCCTGAGCACCAGGCTGCAAAAACATCACTCTAGCAGACTAAGAAATAGCCCTCCTTGTCTTTCAGGTACATGCATGTTGTGGGCTGGAGGGTTTAGAGCTGCAGGGGAGACCCAGGTCATGGGCAAGTTGCCAGTCTGTTAGCTGGCTCTCCAGTGTAAATACCAGAGTCTCTACAACACTTGGCCTTGGAGTCAGGAATTACCCCATCTGGGTAATGGGCACAGATTCAGAGAGAAGAGAGAAAGTCTTTCTCTGAAAAGATTATAGAAAACTAAATTAGGTTAGATGCTCAACCTCTAAATAATGTAGTTAAAAGCCGTGCTTCTTAACTCAGTGTCCAGAGGAAACTTGATAATAAAACTCAGATTTTTTTTTTCCTTTCTCTAAATTAGTTCATGAAAGACAAAAATAAACCGCAACAAAACCAAAACTCCCCACAAATATTGTTAGCTGGGTCACATAGCGTACAGGTCAGGAATCATTTAGCGCTAAAGTGTCTGACAATGGTCTGCTGCATTTGTTGTCTGACCAGTAACTGCTCAGAACTGCACAGAATGAAGCACTACAAAAAAGTAACGTGCAGTTCAATTTGCATTGTAATCTGCAGCTCTAAAAGAAAACCAGTTCTTTAGGTTTTGAGATAGACAATATAAATTTGTGCATGTATATGAATTTATATATGAATACATAGGCAGTCTAAATTTTTGTCTGCATGTGTATGCATATATATACGCTTGTCTACTTGTCTTCATGTGTATGCATATGTATAAAATTATATATATAATTTAAAAAAAAAATTTGGTTTTGTGGGTTTTTTTTCAGAGGAAGTGTCAGATGCCACAAATTCTTGGATTACCCTACGACTAGCATCGGTGTCTACTTTCCATCTATCTTGAATAAGAGTAAGAAAACAGATATTGCTCTTATTCTACAGAAAAATTCTATGGGAAATGACAAAAAATTACAGGAACCATTCAAATTCATTGAAATTTATGGATTTCAGCTGGATTTCCAAGGTTGACTGCAGTACCTCAAGTACCAGCTTTATGTGGGATTTCACCAAATGATCTCAGGATTGGATACATTGTCTTCTATCCATCTCAATTTTCAAATACTTGTAATAATATGTGGGTGTGTGGATGAGACCCCCAGTGCTCTGAAGCAGCAGCCAAGAAATATGTTTTAGTAGTGAGAAGGAAAAGACAATGTGGAAGGGTCTTCTCAAGTGAAGAATCTCTTTGTTCATTGTGCAGGTAGCATCACATTAAAAGATGTAGTTTCTTGCCTTAAATCTTGATAGGAAAAATATTTCTCCAAAAGTTATTTATATTTTCTGTCTGGGGAAAAGAACTACGAAAAAAATCCCCAAACCCAGAGGATTGTTGCTTTACAAAAATCCTTTATGCAAGTAATTGCTGTTTACATAGAGACCAAGCTTGTGGTTGTTCTTTTGCTCGACAGTCTTCCATTTAAATGCATGACTGTGTGTCAACACTTTTAGGAATTTTTAAATAGCTTTATTTTCACCTAATAACAATAATAATTTCTTTCTCTTAGGCTCTATTTTTCTTCTCATCTGCATCAGCTTTCCACCATTGAGTTGTTGAGGTTTAGTCTTACGTTGAACGATGTGAGTAAAGGAGAAATTGCCGTTACTACCCTGCCCTGCTTGCAACAAAGTTAAACAGATTCCTGTACTGAAATTACAACTTACTGTAGCATAAGTGATATCAAAGTGAGTCCACTATACTAGTCATAATACAGTAAGCCATAGTTAGGTCTACCTGCATAGGGCAACAAAGCACTTTGGTAAAAATCTCTGAGATAACTCTGAGCATGCTGAAATATTTCTATGAGTCTGTAGCTCTAGCTCAGACCCTGAAAACAAAATGTCAAGACAGTGTAGCACAGAACTAACTAATATAATAACCTCTACCTCTCAGGAGTGATAACGAGTTCAGGTGCAATTATACCAACACAACCATAAATTATTTTGCTTCCAAGCCTAGATATCCTTCAGGCAAATCCTATCTATGACAGAGATATTCCTGGTGATGCCAGGGCATTGGTGGGGCTTTTTTACACTGAATCTGTAGTAATAAATACAATTAGACCTAAAGCATTTATATTATTCAAAAGAGATTATTCCCACCAAATTTCTTGCTCTACACTTTACCTTTATGGTAAAGATCCCATTGAAATCAGGCTAAAACATTTATTTGAGAGGTCAGAGTTTCACCTGGAAATCCATTGTTTTCTGTATTTACTTCCAAGACTTTTGTTTGGAAAGGTAGCAATAAAAAAAAAAAAAAACAAAAACAAACAAACAAAAAACCAAACAAACAAACCACAAACCAAACTTCTAGAGCATATATTAGGAACATTGTTCTATTAAACTATTTATGTAAAATTAATAATTCTGAATTCAGCTCAACCTTAGATTTAACTTATTGCTGAAAGAAGAATGATGTGGTATCCAAGCTATGATGCTGGAGTAGTTACAGCAGCATAATTGTGGCATCAGTGAAGCATGAATGCTGTCTAATTATCATAATTGAAGCTTTTGCAATTATGCTGTCAATTCATTCATATTAACATATTTGGTCGAGGTATCAAGGTATTCAGGTTCTATAGGTTAAATCAAGATTTACTTTTCTGCATTCACTTTGATAAACCATACACTTTGCCACATAATTGTGATTAGTGAGTGTTTTGCACAGGTGGAAAGTATTCTGCAGGAATAATGACAATGGCTTTTTGAAATTTAGCCAGATCCTCATTCTTTGAGATATGTCATGACAATAAGTCTGGAAGATGCTTTCCCACCCCTTTGGTTTATTTAGAGTATGAATACATCCTTTTGCCTACACACTGTAGAAATACAAAATCATATAAAGCTTGTTCATACCAGTAGCAACTAAACCTTATTATTATCTTAATAGAATGAATGTGTCATGCAGAATTCTAGTTAAGTGCTGTCCTGTGAAATAACACCATCACAGAAACCATTAACTTGGTGTTTATTTGATCACTTGTAGACAGGTGGTTTTGCTTTTAATGAGGTAACAGCAGTTATTGTGCTCAGGTCACAAATCCAAGCAGGAAGGCTAATTTTTAGAGGATATTTCTAGATTTTTATCCTGAGGTATTGGAGCTGTGACCTTTTCTAGGATGACTATAAAATGCAGATATGCTAACGAGGATCATCCCACTGTTTTCTTGTTCTCTAGTCCTCCTTTTCTCTGTAGCTTCTTGTTGCCTTTTACTGTTGGCTCTCAAATAGATGATAGCTCTTCATTATAGGTTGTATACAAATCTGAACACATAGCGTCTCTGGTCCCTGACTGCAGTTCCGAAGTAGTACCACCACAAAATACTTCAGCACATGAAAGCACCATATACCCCATTTCATCTTAAAAATAAGCCTGTGCACCTTTGGAAAGCTGCTTTTAATAGGGGCATAGTGCTTGTTGCTCACCATAGTTATCTGAGTCAAAGTGTAATGCAGTCAATAAGAGTTACTGGGGATCAAGGGATGCCTACTGATTGGATTAACAATGGTAAATTGACTGTATTCTTGAGCTCTAACTTCAGGTAAGCTGAGGTTGTCTTCATTGTTACACCATTTTTCAGGACAGTGGAATGTCAGTTTCCTGATGTTGTGAGAGCTATAAATTACTGCTGAAAATACAAAGTGAGAGTTTATGCAGACCTAAGAGTTGTGTCATCAGAGGGAAGAACTAGATGAGGCCAGAAAATAAGAGATTCCTGCAAGTAAAAATGTCTCAAAATCCCAATCCAAACTTAGGAACCCTTAATAAATTAAGGAAAGAAGAGAACATAAAAACTAATGTCAAATGTAGATGCTATGATGTCCAAATGTATTCTATCTTCAATGTGGAAGCAGGACCTAGAACACTGAAGACGACAGGCTTCCCAGTCCTTTGATCACCCTGATGGCCCTTCTCTGGACCCTCTCCAGCCTGTCAACATCTTTTTTGTATGGCGGGGACCAAAACTGAACACAGCATAGGCTGGTTGGATTAGTACTTGAACCAAAAAAGCTGAACTTTAAGAAGGAAAAATAGTTAAAAGTGTCAGAGGTTTTAAGTTTTAAGTGAGGTAGCTATGAAGGAAGATGGAAGAATATGTAAATAAGCGGTAAAAAGATGAAAAGAGGGAGAAAAAAATGCCCAGGGTGTAATGACCTGACTTAGCCAAACAGTGATTCAGTGTAGAACAGTGTAAATGACTGTCCCTTGTGTCAGATGGCAGAAAGCAAAGGAGTTTTAAAGCTTATGTAAGGAAAAAAGTCTATTGGTTAAACTAGGATATTCCTCTAACAAATGCAAGGAAAGAAGCAGGAACTCTCTGTTTGTTAAAAGCACTAATGCCATATAAATTCAATCATAGCTAGAGGATGGGAAATAGGCACATTTTCCACTTCTTTGGTTTGCAAGTGTTCGAAAACAAACGGGCTCTATAAGTAGTACCTGCCAGAGCAGGATTCATGTACTAGCCCTGAACACAGACTGCAGACTACTTTCTGATATTTTTCTCTTTTTTTTTTTTTTTTTTAGGGGGGAGATTTTCACATCGCTTTCCCAGTTGTGTTTTTAAAGATGTCTTAGCAATTGAATTACTTTTAATGCAAGGTTTTCCAGTTGTTGAGAGATTTTTGAATGTTGGCAAGACATTATTTCATTTGTGAAGCTGGGAATTCATTTAAAACCAAACTAAACCAAACCAGTGGTATATTTCTGAAGTTCACAACACCTCATACCAAATTGGGGAAACCCAGGAGCAGGCAGAAGGCTTTACCACTGAGCTGTATGAGCTGCTGATAGCAGTAGGCATCTTCTAGTGACAAGTGTTAATGGATGTTTTTTTGGCATGCAGTGTGCATTGTGCCTGAAACTCAACAGTCTCTATTAAATTGTAATAAACAGCTGTAAAATAACATATTTAAGACCTGACCTTGAGTCTGGAAAACCTGAATGGTCCATCTGAATTGAATGACACCAGGCTGACCCCAGCCCTTAGGAAGAGCCTAAAGGAGATCTTTTTAAATGTGAAAAGATTTTTTAAACAAATGAGTTAATTCCAAATACACAACTAATGCAGAAGAGACCAGTCAAACATTTTGACAACACGGAGCTTTCTGTACAATAGTGAACTCCAGCAGGTTACTGTGCCTGAAGAGGGTCAGAGAAGAATACACAGACAAGCTACTGATTAGTAAGACAGTTAATGCAGAAGGTGTAATGCTATGTAATGGACAGCCTTAATTTTCAGTTTAGGGATAAAAGGACCAAATCTTGTTCTCACACTAATAGAAAGTCATAGAAATCCTCTGCTTTGTGGTACTCTTCTTCTAAGGATATACCTAAAGCTGCTTTATGTTTATTATGTTTCTAACTGTCTTAACTAGAAGTTGATCGTTCATGAACAATTGTTGCCTAGCAATGATATTTCCCCTGTAATTTAGTGAGTATGTAGGTTCTTATTTATGCACAAATTATTTTTGAGATCTTGTATTGTTTCTTTTTATCATCATATCTTCATTAGTAGAGGGCCTAACTTGGGATGTAAGCCAAATTTCTACTCTCCTTTTCAGTGTAGAAATAAGTAGAATTAGGACTCAAATATCTGCCACAAACCACAAGAACACAGCTAGTTTAGTAAAATTCTCATTGAACAGTCAGAATTCAGTTTTCTGCCAAGGGTCATCAAAGATATCTGTCTTCCAGAGACTGTGACACGGTTCTTGCTGGACCCATGTTGTCTTAGATTTTCCACTCTTTGGGAAAGAGTTTATCTTCTACAGCTGAAGAGTCAACATGTCAGTTCAATAACATCTAGAAGTCAAGGTATGCAAGTATAGAAAGAAGATAAAATCATATTTATCTCACTTCTCTTGGAACCTGGACAATTGTTATCCTAAGGGATAGTTACTACGTGGTGTGTATTTACAAGTGGACTACTCCTAGTGTTAGGTGTCTAAAGAGGCTTAATCAGGCTGTCATCCACAGTAATAAGGTATGAAATGCTCTAAAACTGCCCTTTCTCAGCTGGCTATAGAAAGGGAGAAGAGATAGTAGCATCCTTTTAACATTCAGGATCTTTTCTTACTTATGGAGCTCATGAACCCACAGGTCTTCTGTGTAAGAAAAAAGAACTTAATGCAAGCACTGTGTCTTACTGGGTGCATCACACGTACTGTACCTGTCGTGGTTTAAGCCCAGTAGGCAGCTAACTCCCACACAGCCGCTTGCTTGGTCACCAGTGGGATGGGGGAGAGAATTGTAAGAGTAAGAGTGAGAAAAGCTATGAGTTAAGGAAAGTTTAATAGCTAAAGCAAAAGCCGCGCGCACAAGCCAAGCGAAACAAAGAATTCATTCCCCACTTCCCACCACAGGCAGGTGTTCAGCCATCTCCAGGAAAGCAGGGCTCCATCACGCGTAACGGTTACTTGGGAAGACAAATCCCATCACTCTGAACGTCCACCCTTTCCTTCTTCTTCCCGCAGCTTTTATTGCTAAGCATGATGTCATATGGTTTGGGATACATATATGGTCAATATATAGAGAGATACATATATATACATATGTATGGTCTGACTCCTTTGCTCAGTTGGGATCAGCTGTCCCTGCTGTGTCCCCTCCCAACTTCTTTTGCACACCCAGCTTACTCACTATTGGGGCAGCATGAGAAGCAGAAAAGGCCTTGATGTTGTGTAAGCACTGCTCAGCAACAGCTAGAACATCTCTGTGTTATCAATACTGTTTTCAGCACAAATCGAAAACATAGCCCCATATGAGCTACAATGAATAAAACTAACTTTATCCCAGCCAAAGCCAGTGCAGAAGCTCAAAAGCGAAGAAAAAAAGAAAAAAAAAAAAAAAAAGTGAACCCTTAGCCTTTCAATTCTGCTCCTCTGAAAGCTTAATAGCATAATAATCATCCCCTGAATTTAGTGAACTGTTCAGAACTGTACAATAAGTATATGCAGTAAGTCCAACAATGTCCCAAATTTCTAAACTATTATTATGCCATTATATAAATTGATGGCACGTCCTCCCTTGAATCTTGTGCTCAGTTCTGGTCATACCATCTCAAAGAAAGAGATAACAGAAGTAGAAAAGGTCTGTAGTAGGTCAACGAAAATGATTAGAGGCATGAAAAAACTGCCATGTGAGGAGAGATAAAAAAGATCAGGGCTGTTTAATTTCAGAGTTAAGTAAGGGTTGATGTCACAGGGGCTTATTAAATCAGAGATGTCATGCAAGTGAACTGAATGTTTCTATTTACTCCCTCATATAATACCAAAGGGAAATGTAAAGGAAAAAATAATCCATCATCTGAAAGGAAATAGAAATTTTGTACCACACAGTTCAGAAAGAAACCAATGAACTCACTGTAACAAGTGACCAAATGACTCAGAAACAGAGCTTCCAGTACTCTGAGAAATTTGTATAATATCTTTAGCTGGATTGCATGGAATATAAAACCAGAAAGAAATAAGAAAGAACAGAAGAAAGGTAAGACTGAGTGAATTGTGGCCTTTCCTGGGGCTCACCCAGGCTTCAGGGGCTGTACCGCACCTGCTCTCACCCCCACACACGGTGTGTACGAGTTGTTCCTTGTTGTTTATGCTTTTCAGATATTTGCACACAATTAGAGGATGCATCTGGTGAAGGTAAACCACAGATGTTTTCTATTATTTTTTTCCTCTCAAGTCATTGCCATCATACTAAGAAGTCTGTTGCTGCTCTTTACATATTCTCTAACCAGTATTGTTTAGAAAGGGTTTATCACCTCCATATCCTCTTCTGTGTTATGTTTGCCATCCCAGCTTATCAAACTGCTTGACAAAATTTACTTCTGAACCTCTTTAAAATATAAACCCCTTTTCAAACAAATTTAGCCCAACTGAAACACAGCAGCAGGAATTCTTTCCTATGCAAGGATTCCCTAGTAACGCTTTTCTTGAAAACCAAAGTATACATATGTTAGGGCTCGTCCACCATGTTGAAAAAATAACAATTTCAAGCCAGCTTACGTATGAGAGAGATTCAGTGAAATTACTGTAGTCTAAGTGTATTCATGTAATTCTCTTGTCATAAGGTAAGAACTCCCTATACCCAAAGAGATTCACAGCTGTTTTACTCAATATTTTGCTTCAACTGAGCAAAATAAAATGATTGAGAGAAGAGGAAATGTTGGCTGGCATGGTAACATGTTGCCTATAACTATGTAAAGGAGATGAACATCAGGTATGCATCTTCCCACTATTTACCTAAATCTTACAAATTAACTCAAACACTATCTGTCATGTTTGTTGTAGTTATTTTCATTTCCAAAATCAGGTGATGGTTAAAATTCAAGTTTGGTCTTGAGAAACACTGCACTGGGTTTTGTAAAGAGGCGGACAAATAGGCAGAGCCCTAACATGAACCGCTCCTGAAAGATACCCAGATGTGATTGCATAACTGAAAGGTGCATGTTCTAACTTTCAGCTTGTACTTTTCTCTTATTTTTCCTTGAATAACTAATTCACTTAATTTAGTACATTTGGGAAAATGTTATATAAACATTAGTTTTTGTATTTCATATAAAATATTTAATAGAATGGTTTTGTTACAAGTTGAAAATACACTGCAAATGACGAGTCATAAAGCACAAGGCCAGATTAGTCAGAAGTCAACTGAGCTATACCAAAGAAAAAGGTAGATCTGTAACGCAGAATACTAATTACATCTTAGAAGGTGAGAACATGTTAGATGTTAAAGAGAACATCTTAGAATAGAAAACAAGAATAGTGAAAAAAAAAATGGTTTACTTTACTTTTCTGTGCTAGAAAAACTGACTTTAAGGGCAAGATCACTCTCAGCACACCACAAGGGGAAGTTTTGGTGACAAACTAGCTCTGATGATACAAAAAGTGTTATAGCCATTAGCCCAAGTGCAGCACAGCGCATACGTGGTATCCTGCTCTGAGACACGAACATCCTTCCGTAGCACAGTTACACAGTGTCTAGCAGGTTATTAGGAGCTAGAGCAGGGATCCCACACTGCAAGAGAGAAAGCAAGAGAAAACAGCCTTCCGGTAAATGAAGAAAACCTCTAAAATACCAGTCGGATCAGTGGGAGAAAGTCCCCTGAGTGCTACCAATAAGTTCACTTATTGTACTGGGATAATGCAATGATATTGTATTTTACAGTAGCAGTACATATAAATGAAAGTTAGAATGACTAGAAAAAGACCTGAGTTCTCATCAGTATACCTTTGCTCTCACTCAGTAAACTGCTCTTATATTCTTGTCAGTAACTAAGGTACTGGCTTTGCTTTAATAGGATTTGAGATTGTTCACTAGTGTCCATGTATAAACTAATAATGTTTTTAACAGCCCTGGGCCAAAAATATTTCATGTGGCCATTGAGCTATTTATGGAATACTGAAGTAGAACCCCCAAATAATTTTAGGAATAAATTACTAACACTTAGAATTTACAACCAAACTCAGAGGTGCAATTTCTGTTAATAGTTTTCTAGAAAGCAGCATATAAAAGCAGTCGCAGCCGATGTGAACATTTGTCATCAAGCTTCCTACAGAAGAAGCGTCCCTATAATCAGGGATTCTGCCTATTCAAATGTTTGTTTAGCTTTGATACATTTGAAGCCTATTTACCACCTTCAGAGAAAGCTGACTGAATGGATGACAAGTGGAAGATAAGCAGGAGCTATGGGAGGAGAGAGACCTGAAGGTGGCCAAGCGGAGGCCAAGGCAGCAGCCTGAAGGTATTAGACTCCAGAACATCCACAGCAGCACAAGCTCTTACAAATATGCCAGCTTCAGATGCTTCAGAGTTCACTCTTTACTGAAAAAATTATTTAAAAAATGAGTCATCAAGCAATGGGAAATCAGTCACTTCATGAATTTAGGTGCTTATTCTGCTACTTGCATTTTTATTTTTTCTGTTTTGCTGCATTTCATTCTTTTTATTTTATTTTATTTTATTTTATTTTATTTTATTTTATTTTATTTTTATTTATTTACTTATTTATTTATTTATTTATTTATTTTTTCCTTGCAAAATAGTCAAGTTCATAATGGTGGTGTTTTGGCTTATTTTAGTCATTGTGTTTCCTTAGATATGTTAAAGACCCATGTCACCCATGTGACCCTGATGTTAATCTTGACCCTGGATTAACATCAACATTTTTGATGCTGAGGGTGGTGAAACACTGTCACAGGTTGCCCAGAGAGGTTGCAGATGCCCCATCTCTGGAAACAAGGCCAGGTTGGACAGGGCTCTGAGCAACCTGATCTAGTTGAAGATGTCCCTGCTCATTGCAAGACGGTTGGACTAGATGACCCTTAATGGTCCATTCCAACCCAAACCATTCTATAATTCTATGATTCTATGAAAAATATATACTCTTTCTTGGTTTTCTAGACATTATATAGCAATAAAGCCAGAAAAAAAACACTGATTCTTTGTGAGTTGAAATATGCTTTTCTATTCCCAATATCAGCTACTAGATCATTTCTCTCCACCATTTAGTTATGTTTATGTACCATGCAATCCTGCCTACAAATATCCACTAATGAGACATTAATAATGAGACACTAATAGCGTTTCATGGACTGATTCACCATTCCTCAGCTAAAGCATTTCAATAACCACAGAGTTATTAGGAAGGAAAAGAAAAATAAAAATCAAAGATCAAATATGACAAAAGATTTGCTGAAGGAGCTCCTTCAGGAGGCAAAATGGATCATGCATGCAAGGCACATTATGAACTTATAAGTTATCTTATTAAAGAAAGAACAAACAAGTGACTGCTGTAGCACAGCACAAATCACACCATACAGGCTGGCTTAGTGCACTGTAGAATTTCTGAGCAGTAACAAAATGTGGGGGTTTAGGTACATTTTCCTCCTCATTGATTTTACAAGAAATGTGTAACAAATAATCCCCAGATTTGACTTTTAAAACAGCACGTTAGCTCAGGGAAATGCTTTTGTGAGAAACTGGAGGAAGCAGAGTTACAATTGACATTGCCTGCCCTCTCAAATCTTTTCTGGATTTATATTAAAGGCATAGAAATCTAGTAGGTGCAAGGAAAATTTTGCTTTGTTTTTTGCTTAATGTTACATGAAGTTTCTCAGAAGGATTTAATGCATTACACGATGTTTCCGTCATACGCATTGCCTGACATTGTTGCACCCTTTATGTTCACTAAAGACAGAATCTACAGCTGTTGTTTTACAATGCAGAAGACAGACATATATCTGGCAGTCAGTATTACAGCTGTTCCCAGAAGGGATTTGCTGAATGCTGAATTAATAGGTGGTTTTGTGAAGGTATTCCATCCAAGCTAGTGAAGGAGGCTTTGGAGGATGAAAAAAGGAGGGAGTTTAGAAAATTTCTTGAAGCTGGTTAGAGAGGACTTTTTCACACACATGATTATTTCTTAAAAAGAAAAAAAAGAAATCCATCAAATTTTCATTCTGTGGTTAGTGCACAGCGTGGCCCAACATGTTACCTTATAATCTTGACTTTCTCTGGCAGAATTTGCTTCTGGCTGCAAGCCTTTGCAGGGCTAAAACTGATAGATGACTGTAAACATTTGGCCTTACGCGACTGTACCATGTGAAACACTGCAATTTGTGTGACTGTGTGTGTGTCTGCATGTGTGGGTCCTTGTGTGTGTAAACAACCATGTATAGTATTTGTGCTGAAGATAGAATTGGAACAAAAGTTATGTAGTGAAACATATCTAATGAGGAAGTGTCATGCTAGACTGAAAGCGTAAGTCATTACTGCTGCAACTGTAATTACTATTAGTTTCTTCAAGTACCATGACTTGACTTCTAATTTTTGTTTGGGAACAAAGGTCCAAGTAATATATAATCAGTTAAAAACGCCTGAAGGAAACTGATGCCATCATGAGCTCAATTAATCTTCATGTTCCTTATGTTCTTGGGAAGTTTATATTTCCTGCTTAAAACCCCACACATCAAAATCCTGTAGTTTCTGATTCATTGTTTTTTTCTTTGCATGGGATTTAAACCTCTGCAAAGGCCCATTTATCTCTTAAGACCCATTTAACCCCCGCAGGGTAAATCTTACCCTTGAGACATGAAATATAAATAAAACTATCTTTTCCTTATTCACTTAGATCCATGGGACTTATAGTTCTAAGATCTGTCTTCCCCAGTGCCAAACAACTTTAGGTACAGAGTCCAAGAAATTCAACAAAAGGCATGGAGTTTTCCTTACTTCAGTTTTAGGAAGTTTTCACACCATCTACCTCTAGATTTCTAGTGTAGGAGGCTACTCAAAGTCAGATGATTCTCTGCATGGCCAGTGGAAAAACATGCTTCCCTAGGTCCTGATTTGTGGCACCTGTTTGAAGTTCCACTGTTTTGGACAAGTCCTAGTGTTCAACTAATGTTGAGCATCATCAGGAAAGGTGTTGCAAGCAGAAGAGAAAGCATCATTTGCCACACTGTAAAAGTCTTATGTACTTGCACCTTGAAGTGCTATGTGCTGATCTGTTCTCAAGAGGGATGTTGTGGAGTTAGAAAAAGTTCAAAGTAGCTTAATCAGAATGATCAAGTAGATGGAGCAGCTGTTCTGGGAGGAAGGTGGGGTTCTGGACAGGAGAAGGTCGAGGAGGCATATGATCATGGTTTACAAAGTCAAAAGGGAGGAGATAAGGGGAATGCAGAATTGTTTGTTTGTGGGGTTTTTCACCCCAAACTCACCATACAAGAAAGATGAGACACTGGATAAAGGTTGCAGGAGATGAGTTTAAAACAGATAACAGTGAAAAGTGAATCTCCAAAACCTGATGTCAAGAGAAACTGGTATAGAAAGAGTCAAAAAAAGTCATAGACATCAGACAGGTTAAAAGAAATTGAAAAGGCAGGGATGTAACCTCTAGTAGCTCAAAAACAACAGTTCTGGATGCTGGTGGAATGCAAGTGGCCAGGATTTGATACTTTCCATAAGCAGCTTCTCTTATTGCTCCTCCTGGAGGCCAAATACAGGGCTAGATAGTCTCTCACAGCAGGATATTTCTTATGTTCTTTTAAATACTGAAATTGAAATTATTTCAGAAATAAAAATAAAGTATGCTTATTAATGACCTGGCAACTGAGTAGAATAAAGTTCCTTGACAGCAGTTTTGCCTCTTACCTTTCCTTTAAAGAGTCCTGAAGGAATGTGTGAGACAAATGAATGATTATATTTAGATTTCTGATTGGATCCCAGTGGTTTCTCATCAGGGTGAAAAGGTCATGTGAAAAACGTGTTACGGTAAGTATCCTGCTAGGGCATTTCTGTGGATTTATTGAACAACATTGGCAGTTAACACCGTTTTATGACATAATGGCTTTTAGATATCTGCCTTAAGATGCACTGAAACACAATCTAAAAGTGCCTATTTGTCTCCATTGAGAAGAAGATGTGGATTACTGTCTCTGACGTAGACATTCACACCAGAGATTTCTTCAGTGAGGTGAGATGAATCATGACCATTCAGTTTAAAGAGATGCTGATTTAACTGGATAGACTGTCATTCCTTGCTTTGGAAAATATATTTAGTTTATTTTGTTACAAGAAAATACACAAGTATAGGAAAAAAAAAAAAAAATCATATTCAGTCAAGCCAAATTCCCATCAAGCCCAGAAATCCATCTCAAAAAAAGCCATTAGTGGATGGCCAGAGTACAACAACCACCATTTCAAATAGCCTATATCTTGGAGAACGCCTTGAGGATCTTGAGAATCAGAAGTGTTATGTTTGTGCTCAATAGCCCTGGACAGTTTGCATCTATGAATTAGACCACAGAGGCATCAATCCTTTGCCATCCCTGAAAGAGCTAATATGAAAATGTTCTGTAAGGATGTAGTCTGGTACTGCAACAGCTTTCTGGAGTACTTTGAGCTGTCTGTCCTGGTCAAACCACAAGTTATTGTCTTTAAGCCAAAGAAAGCATTTATCAGGCTTTAGTATAACTTCATGGATGATTTCTGTTTTTATTTTTCTGATCCAAGAGGCTTAGTGAAGAAGTAGATAGCATAGAAGATCCAACTTGCTCGTTTTTTAATCAAACGTCTTTATTTTTGGTAGTCAGCATTGATAACTGAAACAAAATATGAGTCCTGAAAAAGCCCTAAGCAAGTTACAAGTTTACATGTTTTAGCTGTCTACACTTAATCTTTTTTTTGTCAAGAGATAAATATCAGTTTAATTTATAATATTACTGTGAATTTGTTTTTATTAGTTCCTTATACATGTTCTCATATCCAAAGGAGGTAATATTCATTTAACAATTACATTTGATGAATTTCCTGATTTTACTAATAGGAAATTGAAATGAATTTGTCCCATGGCTGCACAAATGAATCTGTATATGATCTTGATTAAATATATACCTTCACGTATCAACTGTGCATTTTTTCCTTTCTTTTATTGATGTTGGAGACCACTCACTTATACAACTGTTTCAGAGGTTGAGTGAGGCTATTCACGTCAACAGCAGCTCACCAACATAAGTAAAGATTTCACATAAGGTCAGTACTATTATATTTTAAAAGAAAGCAAGACATATCCTGAGGGGTTGCATTTTTTTTTTTGCGTATTTAAATGTCTTGAGCACAGTAAAATATATCACTATAACATTATCACAACCAGTACACTTGTTCTGTATCCATGCCCTTTATCAATTTTTTATTTATTTTCTGAAGCCTGTATTAGGAAGAAAATATTTCAGAACGTTCAGATATTTTCTGGATCAGTGAACTACAAAGTATATAGTTTGATATACGATTCAAAAGCCTTTATCTTTTCTGACTGTTATTCCATCAAACAATGTAGAAAAATTTTAAGTTGTAAAAATCAAAAAGAGTAAAAGAAAAAAAAGTGGGGTGATAATGCTTCCTGCTTTTCTTGCTTTTTGGGGAACAAAAATGCCATGAAATAAGCTGATTTAACTGTTTGGTTTGGGCCCAAACTGGAAAGCACAACAGAAAAAACAAAACAAAACAAAACAAAACCCAAAAAAAACCACTAAACTGAATAATGACAACTTTTTGAAACGAGATTCGGTTCTGAGAGATTAGACATATCAATTGAAGTAGCAGTAGCTTTTTGGCTTGCTTTTCCCATCCCAAATCAGTGCTCCTTTATTATTTATCACTTTGTTATTATTTATAACAAATGATTATGAATGCAAACACCTATTTCACTATGTCTAAACATGGTCCTTCTGTTTCTGTTACACTCCTATTACTTTGAAGCTACTTGGTTGGATCATTATCGCCTGCTGGCCTGAAAAAGACTGCGTTAAATAAGTTAGCTTTATGAAGCGATACGTTCTCTAACAAGAATTGCTCAAACACAAAGAAGTACTAATGGATCCCAATATATATATCTGCTAATCCACATTTAAATTGTCATGATCTGCCCATAGCCATATTGGAGAGGAAACAAGTAGGCTCCTCAAAGCTTTTCTACTGGATCAGAAAAATTGCCTCTGACTATAGAAAAAGGAGAAAAAACATCAAGGAAAGGTAGACATCCAGAAAGACACTGTGTTCTGCTTAATACCTGAGTTAGTCGAACATGCACAGGCCAGCAAACTGCCATTTACAAAAGAAGGCTGACGAAACTAAGCTGACAGGGGAATGTGAGAGGAACTATGACCTCTGAAAGGCAATTAATTTGTCTTGATCCTGTAATGGTGCAAGAGGCATACTAGCATTGTAACACAGACGTTGATGTTGATTGAAAGTGGGAAGCATGGACATCATAGACATTGTACATCACTTTGGGTGTTTTCACCCATTACGATGGAAGATCTGCCTTGATGTGGTCTCTAAAGGACTGTCATTTCCATTCTCAATAAACAGAAATGATGAAACAATCTTGGAGCATATGAAAAGCTTTTGATTAGTATGAATAGGATGAAGGGTGTATATGATGGTGGACATCATGATTAGTATGTACTCTTGAAATATGGATCTATTTGAATTCTTGAATTTATGGCTTGGGTTTATGCTAGGTCAGCACTGAGATTCTCTTCAAAGGTATGAATTCATGATAACTATGTTACTTTGCAAAAATCTCCATTTAACAGAAGTCCATTGTCTGCACATGGCACATGCATGTGATGAGATGTGATAAGATGTGTCAGAATGTAAAAAAAAAAAAAAAAAAAAAGAATGAGGACTCTATTTTAAAAAGAATAAAGTTACTATTAAGTAATGAGTATGTACTTGTCACAAAGCCATTTTAGAAGTTATGGGAGAGTAGACACAATATGGAGTAAAGTAGTGAGAGGAAAAAGCCTCTGTGCTCCTGCGGTAGGTAAAAGTGTTCAGCCATTTAAGTATATTATTTATCAACAGAAAAATATAAACACTCATTATAACTCTCATACGGTTCTTTTAGAAGAGTATGGATGGTAGGTAGAGCTGTTATTGCCTCAACACAATATTTGTTAAACATTGTGCCTTTTTGGTCTCCATGACCTCATCACGAGTCTGTTGTATTATATGCAGGCTTATTCATCATTTAATACATTCTGTTACTTGAAACTTGCAGTTACATACAGGTATGTTTCTAACAAAATTATGTAAAAAAAATGTCAGATGAGGTTTGGAATATGAGTTTATTTCTCCAAAATGAAGAAATTTTTGAGTTGAAACTGTTGGAAAAATAAGTTAGCAATTTTTACAGCAGCTAACTACATAAGACCTACATGACAATAGGCCAAACTGAAGGTCCATCTAGTCCAATAACTTCCTTCCAATCATGACCAGGAGCTGAAGCTTAGGAAATCATCATTTCCTAAGCAAAAAAAAGAAAGAATAATAACTTATTATTTCTACAACATGCTCTTCTACATTCCAGAAGTCAACAATTTAAATGCTTGTTGGGAAATGTGAGTTTTAATATCCACCAATGGAATTTTTCTACTCATGATTTCAAGGGTGAAGGGTAGATCCTACTTATCTTTAGAAACGATAAATCTACATTTTCCACATTTTTGTGGACGCCATTTATGATCTTACCAAACACCTTTCCCTCATGTCTTTTTCAAAGTGAAGAATCCTGATCAATTTCCTTCATGCGAGCTATTCCATTCCTCTGATCTTCCATGTCATTATTCTCAGTACTCTTCTATTTCTTCTAATTGTTTTTGTGATAGGATGACTAGTACATGTGTCATTAAAAATTCATACAAGGAACCATCCAATGAAATAGAGATGTTCTTTTGTTCTCTACCCCTTTTCTAGTTATAGCTCAATATTCTATTTGTCTTCTGACTTTACCAAAGAATGATCTTAATCTTTCAAAGAAATACCTATAGCAACTCCAAGATCTCTTTCCTGAGTATTAATGACTAATTTAGAGGTCCTCATTACATACCTATTGTTATAGGGCGTTTTTTCCCCTGTATGTTGATAATTTTGCACTTTTCAACAAAATACAGTCAAAAAGCCATGAAATTTTGAAATCTACAAAACAGCACACTATGCTTCATGCAAACTTGGGAGCAATTAATAAAATCTGAAGAAGGAAGCAGTAGGCAATTATTCATGAAGTGTAGAACCTGGTGGTGTAACCTAAAGGCAAAAATAAAATCTGTGGCTTAGAAGAAGGTGTTCAGTATATGTTGAGGGAAAAAAAAAAAAAAAATCTACTGTCTGCTTATTCTGTTTTTGGATGAGTTAGAGTTAATTTTCTTTCTAGTAGCCAGTATAGTGCTGTATTTTTTTGTTTAGTATGAGAATAACATTGCTAACACACTAGTGGTTTTAGTTGTGGCTAGGTAGTTGTCGTGTGTACACTAAAAGACTTTTCAGCTTCTCACGCCCTGCCAGGTGCAGAAGAAGCTGGGAGAGCACAGCCAGGACAGCTGGCCCAGACTGGCCAAAGGGATATTCCTGAAATATAACATCATGCTCTGGATATAACTGGGGAAGCTAGCTGGAAGGTGGGATCGCTGCTTGGAAACAGACTGGGCAATGGGATTTTTATTTTCCTTCTGCATGTGATGAGCAATTACATTTGTGCATGACTTCTTTTATTTATTATTTATTATTTATTAATCATTATTATTATTTATTATTATTTATTGTTGTTGTCATCATTATTATTATTATTCTCTTCCTTTGCTATCCTGTTAAACTCTCTTTATCTCAATCCATGAGGTTTTTGGGTTTTTTCCTTTCTCCTCCCCATCCCCTTGTGGGGGAAGGGGTGAGCTAGCAGCTGCGTGGTGCTCAGTTACCAGCTGGAGTTAAACCACAACATTACTAAATGGATAACACTGTTATTAACAAGGTAGATAAGTCAGAACTGTTTGATAAATATTTTTGTTCTCTATTTGGAAAAAGATAATCAGAATAAAATGCTACACACAATGTAATGCTTTCCACTCCATTAGTAACCAAGGAAGGTGTTAAACTTCTGTTAGTAATATATATTTGTTACCAGAAAGCTTGGACAACAATTTACAACTGAATTTTTCACAAAGGAACATTTTTAATTAGTACCTTGAGACATAAATAAGCTCCTAATGAGATTTTGAAAATACTTAGGAGCTGAAGTCCTTCTCATTTTATTGGAGATAGGTGCTTAAAAAAAATCTTATGAGCATCTACCTGCATTTTACACACCTAAATACTTTATAATTCTAATTAAAAATCTTTTACAACTAATAATTACACCATTAACTCATCCCTTCTGGTGGCTACATTGAACACCTGCCTTTAATTATGATGACTTGGAAAAGAGAAGCAGTCTGAAGATTACAGGATTGTAGAATCGGAAATGCAGTGTTACACAAGTACATTTTGTTTAAATAAAACCATCTTATCAGACAAGTGCCCAATTATCATTTGTATCAGAAAATATTTAATTTTACTTTTATTTGCTTTCAGCAAACATTAATTTCAGTGCATGTAATGGGGAAAAGCAATGATCCTGAAAGCAGAAATCTCAGTTACAGATGATTTAGAAGGTTTTTGGAGAATCAGAATTAGCTGATCTTCTGTTTGAAATGATTTCTGTTTTCTGATTATGCTTGTAGACTATGGGCAAATGCTCAACAACATCAGCCTGTATTAATCTGTAAGCAAGGTAGCTTGGTGAGAAGTGTACAACAGAATAGAAACTGATTATAACAAATCAAAACAACTTAACGATCCCAGGCTCGTGTACTCTCAACATTTGGCCAATGGAGCTGTCATTTTAATCTATCCGAGGAAGTTTAAATTATACCGGAATTTTTGATAATCAAAAATATTCCTACAATGTGGGTGAAGGGTGCTATCAAATTGAAATGACTTACTCCTTCTATATGGGTGTTGTGGGCTGGATAGATGACTAGTATTAAAGAAGCAGGCTAAATATGCTTGTTACACCACGCACAGTGATACTTTTCAATACTAATAGGTGAGAACAACCTTTGAAAAACTGTATCTCAGCTTAAATTATGTGCATTCCTAGTGATTGTCGTAGGCTGACAGTATTATAGGCTACATCTATAACATCTGTAAGAGGAAACTAGATGGCGTTGGGGCTCAAACTTGGCATTGGCAAACAACTATGTACACAATAATTTTGTTAATGCAGATCCTCTCATAAAACATAAAACAACAGATTGGAAGCGACCTCTAGAGATTGTCCAGTCCAACTTCCCACTTAGAGAAGTGCCAGCTTATATGTTAAAACACTTTGCTAGGGGCCTCATCCAGTTCAGTTTTGAAAACCATCAAGACTGAAAATTGGACAACTTCTCTGGGCTCTTGTTTCTGTACTCAGACATTGTCATTGTGATTTTTTTTTCCCCTTTCTCCTTATATTTAACCAGAATTTTCCTTCTTGCAGCTTGTTTTCACAGCCTCTTGCCCTTTACTGTTCACTCCTGAGAAAAGCCTGGCTCTGTTATCTGAAGACAAAAGTCGCCTCCTCGTCATTCTCCTCTCACAGCTGAATTAACCAGCTCCTTCAGGCTCTCCTTGTTTTTCTTAAATCCTTTTATTTTCCTTGACATATTGGATTGCATTTACTGATGTAGGCCATCACTTGCCGTGATAGGTTCTCTAGCCATTGTGCTCTCAGCTGTCACTAACACCCAAGCATCCTTCACTTTGAAAATTTTGCAATTCAGATATAAGACAACCCTTTATTATTGTGAAATTCCATTAGAACATCTGAATAGGAGCAGAAAAATATTTTTGTTGTTTCTAGTCTAAAATCATCCAATTTTCACCTCGGACTGGATATCTTAGTTTTGAAATACTACGCATTATTAAGCTGTGTAAATGTCCTTTGCAGTGTTCAGCTTTGCTTCTGTGTCAGCTGTCTCCTAATTTCCCCATAATTCTGCTCTCTATTCAGCCATGGAGTTCTTGCTTTATTGTTCAGTGCTTTGATTTCTATTACTATGAACCCTCAATTCCCTCCACTTATGCTTCTTTCTTCAAGAAACTTTGGAATACTGCATCAAGAGTTAAAAAGTCAATATAAAAAATATCTTGCGGGGGTTTTGTATATTTCAATAATTCACTACTACCATGAAAATGAGGAATAGTCTACAAAAATAACATTAAAAACAGAAACAAAAGTGAAAGAACATTGGAACTAAGGATGAAGCCATTGTATTTCAGCAGTTGATGGTATTTTGATAAATCAGCTGATCTGCACAATAAACACAAAACACAAACCAGACTTTTCATCCATCAGTTCAAATCTTTAGGACTAGCTGATCAAAACCTGAATCCAAAATTGAATTTAACTGTTGTTTTGCATCGTCTTAAGTAATGATAAAAAAGTGCTGGATGTTAACATCTTTGTGTGAAAAATTCAAAATCAGGGCAATGATCATGTCTCAGAGACGTTTCTAGATAATAAGTAGGATTTTGGTTCATATTTTTTTATTTAGCTTACTGTGACTGTGCTAAAGGTAGCATACCTGGCTCTGTGCAGATGTCCCTCAGCACTAGAGAATCCTTGGATGAAGAGGGATGACTGAAGAGACATTTTTAATTAGTCATTCCCCATGAGAGGGGGGATGATTGTTCTCAAACCCAGGAAATTCCAGCTGTCAGCATAAAGGGATTATTTGCAAAAAGTACATATCAGACAGCTGTTAAAAACCAAGTTTATTCCTGACCTGCATATTTAATATGTCTACAACGTAAATAAAGATTTAACCCATTCTCTTTATGCAATCTCATCTTTCAGTGATGACCCAGAGAGCTGCCACCTGAGCCCAAGGAAATACACAACCAAAAGCATTCAAAATTGGGTTTGGAAGGATGTGATGTGAGACCTGTCTGTGATGTGAGACCTTACTCCTCTGGAAAGTCAAATTTGCTGGACTAAATTCCTTGGCTCATTTGGTTTGTGCTGTGCCTTCCTCACACACATCACCCCTTTTCACAAGGTCACTTTGAAATGATCCAGCAGGTAAATTGCAGTTAAGGAAAGTAGAAACTCATGCAAAACTCCTTGACCTACAGAAAGTGACAAACATTGCAGTGATGACAGTAGAGTGAGCATGATGGGAAGGTTCAGTAGAGAGACTCACAAGGACATGTAGGAAAATTGATAAATATTGGAAATCACTGGTAGAAAATATTGCTCTTCCTTCAAAGCAAAACCAGAATGCACTATGAATGAAATTCCAATTATTACATCTAATTACAAAGAAGCTTAAATCACCATGGGTTTTTATTTCTAAATCCGAACTCTAGTAAAAAGAATAATTAACATCCATACAGAATATTATGCTGCAGCCTACCTGAAATAGTGCATTGATTTCCAGGGTATCATATAGCCTGGCAGCAATTAATGCTCAGTAATAAGCTTAGAGAGAAGAAATTGAAAATATGAGAGGGCTAACAATATTTATTTTTGAAATGCCCCAATTATATATAGCTTCATCCAAAGGATAAAGGCTTCTCCTTTAATGTTTCCTCCCAATAAGGCTAAGGACTTGAATCAGCAGTGCACTTAAAAGTAGTTTTAAAATTTCTTTGCAGCTTAGGGATGGATTTTAGCTTGTATTTCTGCATTTTGCTGAATTAAAAAGAAAATTCAGGAGTATTTAAGAATGTATAAAGTTATGAAGGGGTCAGAGTGCCATGAGGCACCATGGAGAAAATCTTTAGAATGTCAAACAAAATTTATAAAAGAAGGAAAACATACTGAATATGGAAAAAAATTAGAATATGGAAAAATCAAAAAAGAAAAGACATGATATTTGATAATCGTTAAAGCAGGATATTAAGGTACTGGGAAATATTTTATTCTGTCTGGAAAGGTAATGATCTAATACTAAATCTTTTCTTTCCTTCAGATGTGATGATATATAATTAGATGTAGTGATATATATCTTATTATAGAAAACACCTAATTCATACGTGTTTATATTAATTGAATAGGAGCTGCTGTACTCTGGAATTTCCTCTGAAGACTGAATACTAATAGAAGAATAAACAGGCACGGGAGATCGTAATGAGACCCCTTGTAAAGATACAGAAGGGTGAATTTTGGACACTGGAACACTGAGTATTGAGTCAGTCTGAGTCTTCCTAACCTGATGCAGCTCCATTTCAAAAACTGGTAATCTTCTAATTTCCATATACCTTCAGGGTCAGAATTACTGCCAGCTAAGTACTACTCAGAGATGCCTTGGGGCTTCCTGAAAGGCACCAGAAGCTAAAACACTTCCAGCTTACCCAAAAATTATTTTTCCGTAGTTGTTTATGCTTCCCTTCTCTATCTAGGATATCATAGATACTCCTTGTTTCAAATGCATGGGGAGCAAGCGGTTTTGGGTATAAGATTTTTAGAGGGAGATTGTCGTGGGCTCTGTGAGCCCAAGTAAAAAGGACTGATGTAGTGTGAAATTAGAGTTGTAAGTGATTAGCACAATGGAAAGGTTCTGCCCTATAACTCTGAAATGACCTTCAGCTCTGATATGTAAATGTGTAGCAAAGCAGATCAAGCAGAATTTGTACGGCTAAGATGGAAATTCACACAGAACATATAAATTATTCAAGCATTGCTTATATCTGTATTTACCACTCAGCTATCTCAGCCTTCTTCCCCCACAGGTTTTGTTTTCTGCTTCTTCTGAAGGGATTGCTCTTTCTTTCTGAGGTAGTAAGGAGAAGCTGTATCCCTGTTTCCAACAAGACATGCCAATTTCATTTTTTGAATTCTCTGTAATCTGCCACTGAAGTTTGATGATGGCTTTACTGCAGCAAATATCTTTGATTTAGGATGTTTTAAAGAGGAAAAGCCTTTTCTTCCTTCCCTTTCCATTTGCATCAATAGAAGATCCCAGTTCAGCCAAGTACATAAATATATATGTAATTTTACACACCTGAGTGCTCATGCTGACTTCATTTACCATGTTTTAAAACTAGTGCAGAGGACAGTAGGACTCTCCTTGACTTTTTCTTTCAAATGGGAATGTGGATTTGATTTTTGTAGCAGGCAGGTCAGGCATAAACCCCCTCAGCAACTCAGCAAGTTTGGCATCTTCCTATGGCTCCCTACTTTCTGAGGAGTCCTACAACATTGGTATGTGCATTAGATCACGTAAACACGGATCTGAAGGTGATGTGAAAAAGCAGTCACAGGCAAGGCAGTGGTGTGGAGCTCTTGAATGGGCCCATGGAAGCTCCCACTGTATTGAAGCCAAGCAATTTTATTCAAAACCAGATTTTCTATAACAAAATGTTAACTAGGTGGGTGCAAGAGGGTCAGCTGTTAGATTAAAATGGATGCAAGGAATGAAATCTCTGTATAGAGCCAAATTCAGATTTCACTAAAGTGATCTGGAAAATATTGTCTCTAATGTGATCAGGATGCGATCTGGGCTGAATTTAAACTGTGAGATTCTGTCTAAGTAGGCTGGGCAGAGCAACAGACATTTAAGTGCATTGTAATGTTAAAAATACCTTCACTTCTATGGTGATTTTAATCTTACATAGAAATGTGTTCAGTAAAAGCATGAGTTCAGTTAAACAACTATTCCTTCTCCTTGACTTTTATCACCATTGACAGAATAATAATAATCAGGAAGCAGATATAAAGGTAAGCCAAGCTGTTAAGAAGCTAAACCACACAAAATAATAGTGCTTTCTGTGGCTGTATTTTTCTTCGTATTTTCTACCAATAATTTTTAGTATCCATAGACGACAGTATTTCTGAAGAAATAAGCAAATATTGTGAAGATGTTTCCATAAACATTCATTCACCATATGAAATGTATTCACGCTATTATTTCTTGCCCTGGTGGGTGTGCTTTCACAGACAACTGTGTATTAGTATTATGCCAGAGGAAAGAGAATTTTAAGCTTCCTCAATTTCCCGAGAAAAAAAAAAAAAAAAAAAAGAATTTAAAAGAAATCACACAGCTTTCCCACAAGCTTATTGACCAATTAGTAATGGCAAAATTATCAGGTGATTTATGTAATAACTCATAAGTATGTATAGACATACACAGTGAAACGCACACAAAGTACACTTGGCTAAGCAATAAATAAAGGAAAATAACAAACTGCTTGGTGACATCCTTATTGTTATATTCAAATTCGGCTATGCAGTTTTCCGGCAACAAAAATATCAAACACAACAGAAGTATATTTGTATTGAAAGGAGTCAGCAGAGTATTTATGATGAATTAAAATTAAGAGCAGGAGATGAAGGCAAAACCCTCAGAAATGGAATGGCCAAAGAAGCCCCAGACCCTGTAACAGAATAATTTTTTTTTTACTTGTTTTGTCCCTTTTACATGCAGGGTGTGATCAGCTGTGACTCTCTCCATCTCCCCAGGGTACGAAGGTAAGTGCAGCCGGAGGAAATTTAGGGGCTGTAACATGCCCTATCCTATTAGTTTCTACAACATGGCAGCTCATCTCCATGAGCTTGGGACTCACAACTCTAAAAGTAAACCACTGCAGTGGGAGGTGATAGAAAGCCAGATTTGATAGAGGGGGTCTTTGTAGTCAGAAAATTTGGGTTAGTGTGGCACACTCGAGCACTTTCAAACTCATTGTTCCAAAGGCATAGTTGAGTTTGTTCAGACCATTCCAGTTTAGACCATGGGATGTGGTCCAAATCCCACCTCACAAGTGTCAGTGTCCCCAGAGTGACTTGATGGGGAGCCTGCAGAAGTCACATCCCTTTATTTGCAATTTAGCTGTCTAGTAGTTGAGTAGCATGTCTAGTTTCCCAAGAGAGTGACTATGAATTTAACAGCACAGCAATTTATGACGCTATAAGCATTCCACCTGGTCAAAAGTGGTGTCTGGTTTGAACCAAAATAAAATCATTTAGGAAGCTCATAATCAGAAGTCCTTCCTCCTTTCATCATCTGCACTTTAGCTTCAATATAAAAACTCACTGTGATGGACCAGCAAGGATAGCAAATGTTTGCATTAGGATTTCTAGCTAAGCAGCTATTTTCAGATAAAGCATCAGGGCAGAAATTTAATCCTCGTGCAAACTGCAAAGCTGGGTGTTCCTCAGCCAAGTCCCATGCCAAAGATGCCTCACATTTACTATGTCAAATACAACTTGGTGACACTCTGGCAGCTTTTGGTGTGTGCTGTCTAGGACTGAGCTTCTGGCAGTCCAGGGTGAAATCTGGGAGCACACCTGCTAAGTAGCTGTATTGGGTCTGGCTGAGATGGAGTTAGTTCACCCTGTAGGACGCCCTCCCAGTGCTGTGCTGTGTATTGGTGGCCACCAAGGTGTTGGTAACACACCGGTGTTGCTAAGCAGTGCTAACACATACCAAGGCTGTCTCTTCAATGTTCCCCCTCACCAGGAGCTCGGGGTGAGCAAGACCTGGGGAGGGGACACAGCCAGGAGAGCTGACCCAGCCTGACCAAAGGGATGTCTGGGTCCTCCCCAATGGGGGTTGGAACTAGATGATCTTTGAGGTCCCTTCCAACCCAAACCATTCTATGATTCTATGGTTCTATGATATTCTAAGCTAAAAGAAAGGAGGAGGAAGGTGGGGAGGGACAACGACATTCGTTATTTATGACGTTTGTCTTCTAGAGCAACCGTTATGCATACCGAAGCCCTGCTTCCCAGGAAGTGGCCAGACATCACCTGCTGATGGGAGGTAGAAAATAAATCTTTTGGGTTTCCTTCACTTCCACATGCAACCTTTGCTTTTGCTTTATTAAACAGCCTTTATCTTGACCCGTGATTTTTTTCCTACCTTATTTTCTCTACCCTCCCCTGTCCTGCTGAAGAGGGGAGCGATAGAGCAGCTTGGTGGGCACCTGGCGTTCAGCCATGGTCAACCCACCACAATAGTAAGCTTGAATACCTCAACAGGCACCTCAGCCTTCTCTTTCACTCCTCTTTTCTTCCTCCTTACTTAATCTGCTATTATTACTATTCCCCAGTTCATGGTTTTTAAAAAAAGTGTGGTAAGTACTACCTCCATTCCTGGTTTAGCCTAATTGAGCTAATAATAATATTAAAGCAAGCATGCATTTCCTTCACAGTCTTGGCTTTTTGCAGTATCTTAGCTTTCTACATAATTTTGTAATTTATTCTAAAAATCCATTAAAGGCTTGGTAATTGGCAATGAACACATTATCATGAGTATTCCTGTACCCAAAACCTCTAAAATAGAATAGGTAGGAGGGAAAAACAAAGCTAGCAGATGATTGTTGCAGATAATTGTTGAAACTGGACCCTAATATCTGCTTATAATTCTTCTGATGCTATTAATTCTATTGCTTTAATTCTACTGATATGATTAGTTACTTGTGCTTTCACTAGGAAATTTAAGATGAAGGTCAGGCCTCAAATATTTTCTTTCTTATTAAGGACTACAGAGATAATCCAGGATTTATGGAGTTTTTTGGGCTTTGAGGCAGTAGCTACTGATGGATGAAATGTTTTATGTATTGGAAAGGGAAGGGATACAGACAAAACAGAGTAATGCATTTCTGCACAGTCTCTTGAGTGGAAAGCATAAATGTCTGGTTATTATTTCTGATTTGCTTTCAACTCTTCAACTCAAGTTTAAAGATGCTACAGAAAGATTAAGCCTTAGAATTGTCTGTCTCAGATGTTATAGATGTAAATGTATTTCATTAAAAGAGGAATGTGTTTAAATAGGAAAAGTAATCAAGTGAAATCTCAGCTTACAGACATTGCTTTCAGTGGAGCCAGCTTTTCACCAAGACATGTCATTTAAAAATCAAGTCAAAACCTCTTTCTTTTTTCTCATGTCTCTGTATTTCAGGGGGGAAAAAAAAAAAAAAAAAAAAAAAAAAAAAAAAGGAGTCACTGAAGCTCACTGAACAAAGAAATATTAAAATTCCAAATGAATCTTATTCAACTATGTAGCTGTGCCAGTGAGACAGAAAAATGGTTTTGGAAATTTCGCTGCATGTTAGCACTAGTTTTAGTTGTAGCCCCTAGATGGTGCTGCTACAAACAGTCTTGTGAGTCAACTGAACATATAGGCAATTAGACCTAGGAAAAACTATTTATCAATCGTGGTGAAGTTTACACCAACATTTACCTTACTCTTTACCTGAAAGTCTGTGCTTATTTTTTTTTTTTCAGTGTGCAAAAGTCATACTCATGAAAATAATACTAAATGATGTTAAATGATGTCAAACCTCACACCAGAAATGTGAAAATACCTGCATCATCTTATGAACCCCATTTAGTATTACACAATGGTTATGAGGCATAATTGGCTAAAAGCTCCCACTGTAGTTTTTCCAAGGGTAGGATTGACCTCATCTAACTTTTGGGGTGGGGTTGAGTTCCATATTCAGACACACAAGTTTATATATCTCTATGTGAACTACGTGAACTTGTCTTTCAGCTAGGGCTCCAATGGAATACAAATCTCCTGTGTTATATCTGTGATCCCATGAGGATGTCTCGGGTATATCAGGATATCTCAAAGGACAGAAGAAACCCGTATATAGACAGCTGAATCCTGATCCTGACATTAGGTTAAATGAATTCCATGTGTAATTTGAAGACAGTGAGGAACTGATTAACCAATGTTATGTGGAGAGCTTGGAAATCAATGGCATGAGCAAAAATGTGCTCATGCCTATCCTAAGAACAAAGTCCTTCATATTTCATGGAAAAACATTGTGCAGCAATACAAAGCCATCAGCTTTGATTGTCTCTGTACTTCTTTCCCACATTCTAAACTCTAAGGACAAAGCTCAAGAGACACGCTGACTTTAAAGCCTAGCGATTAAATTTGCTTGCGATCATCTGGAAAGGGAATAGCAAGTAAAGAAACCAAACTATAAATGTGTTCCCTATAGACAAGTTTAGGATAGGATACTGTCACTGTCACAGAAAGTTAATGAAAGGGTGATGGCACATATAGGTTTATGCCTACTCTAGAAAATAGTGTTAGCCAATATTATCTTTGGATATCATAAATTTGTGTCAGAAAAAGCCATTCAGAGGAGGTTCCACTAACAATCCATTGGTCTGTACATTATTCACCTGCATATGGTGAATTCAAAACAAATTGAAAACATTCTCTTTTCTCAGTTGTAGCATTTTTATAGCCATTTTGCCTGGGTAACCTTACACAAGGTTTTTGGGGAACAAAGGTCTACTGAATTTATGGCAACATAAGATCCATCATCCACAGGATCTTTATTTTATTTCACTGTGTTATATCACCAGAGGTTGTAAGTCATAGTTGTCATCAGCGTCTTATAGTACCTGACAGGCTTCCCTGTTCTTTCTCCAGGGACATTTTGACATTTTGGAAATTTTGTTCTGATCTGAGAGCTTGTAGGTGAATGAGTAGCTCATGTGTAAGTCATGAGACAAGACCAAACCGCAAGAGCAAAGGTCTGCAGTAGTATCAGAGATGAGCCCCCTCCCTCCAATCTATAAAAGCACAAAACAGTCTGAGGATGAGTAGGTAACATACTATATAAAATACAAAAGTGTGCCAATAGCCACCACATATCTACCTAGATAACTCCATTTTCTATATAATTTAGAAGAAAAAACCCAAAAGAACAAAAACCCAAACCTAACATTGAAAAGCACAGATTTTTTAAATGGTAGTCATGTTATAAGAAAGAGAAACATCATCAAGAAAAAGATAGGTTTCAGAGGTAGATCTGAGAGGTCTTGAACACCTCATGCCTAACAATAAATGCAGGTGGCATCAAGTGACAAAGGAAGGAAAATGTCCAAGAAATTTACACAAACATCACATCTTTACAGGCTGAGCTAAAAGAAAAATATTATGTCATACAGTCTGTCTCTACCAAACCCATTCATATTAATAAGGATCCATTTTGGAAAAATAAAAAATAAAATGATTAAGGTGTCCGTAAAACTCCATTGCTTTTTTGTATATCCTGACATAATTCCATAATTGCCCATAATTCCATGATTGTGGGCATTTTTACCTTTGCTTCTTCTTTAATTTGCCATGACAAACCTGCAGGCCCACAGTGAATATGGAAGTGAAAGACAGGAGGATATAAGTAAAAGTGACAGGGACATGCTAAAGCTCAAAGAAATGACAGGATACTTCATACAGCACCCAGACAAAGGTTTTAAAATATTTTCTAAAGGCTAACTTGTCACCAGTCCCTTCTCCCACTATGACTATAATGTTATCCAAACGAAGGTCATTCTAGTTGAGCAAAGGGGAAAGCACCACAAATATTTCTTTGCAGTATGATGGGTAACATAGGTCAGAAATGTTTTCCACGTATCACTTGTACAGGATCTATGGTGTGAGATTAAGATGTAACAATATATACCCAGCCAAATTTGTATTTACCTCCGAGGTAGAGCAGTATTCAAGCTACCCTCGGGGAAGCTCTCTCCAAAGAACATGGAGAAGGTTTCATAGGATCATAGAACGGTTTGGGTTGGAAGGGACCTCAAAGCCCATCTAGTTCCAACCCCCTGCCATGGGCAGGGACACCCTCCACTAGCCCAGGTTGCCCAAAGCCCCATCCAACCTGGCCTTCAACACTGCCAGGGAGCCAGGGGCAGCCACAGCTTCTCGGGGCAACCTGTGCCAGTGCCTCACCACTCTAACAGTAAAGAATTTCTTTCTAACATCTAATCTAAATTGACCCTCCTTCAGATTAAACCCATTACCCCTTGTCCTGTCACTACCCTCCCTGATAAAAAGCCAGTTTCCTGGCTGTGTCTCCTGATGTGGGCTGGACCACATGCCAGAGTGAATCAGAGCCAGAGCACCAGCAAGCACAAAATCTACTCTGAGCAGAAAAGTTTAACATTTCCAGCCTACAACTCTAAAAACTGTCGCTACTGCTATTGCTTTGAGATAATACCACACTGCACAAGGAAAACTCAGCCTGGCTCCCAGTTAATCCATACCAATGCAGAGATGCAGATAATTCCCCCTCTACAAGCTACCTCGAGAAGGCAAAACGCAGGACAGAGCATGGCTGACCATCCTGTAATCCCCTGTCTCATATTTTGTAGAAATGAGGCCCACACATGTAGCACAGCTTAGTACTGCACTCCCACAGTGTCAAATCTGCAGACGCAAAGATGAGATTTGACCACAGTCAGTTGGTGGCTTTCCCCTCTCAAGCCCTTCCCATTTTGTCTGCCCTGAGTGCTATAAAGTATGTTTTTCCTTTGGGTTTAACTGGATTATACTCCAGCAATAGTGCTGCAGCTGTTGGCCATACTGCAGAGCGGGTGTAGCACGGGTGAGTTATAGCACAAGAGGGCTGAATAGGTAGAGAGGAGTAAGAGAAATAGGTCTGTTGTAAAGTGATCCTTTTTCTATACCTCTCATATTCTGGGAATCAACAGATTTTACAATTTCCTAGGTGAGAGGTAAGGCCAGTTATAAGGATAACTGGCAGTTTGAGACATTTTTGACTCCTAAGTCTCTGGCACAGATTATAGTTAACGTTAGTGACATGGCAGAATCAAATGTAGGTCCACCTCCCATCACTGGGAAGTTTGTTTTCCCATATAAATTTTTGAGGCTATAGTGTGACTTTCACTCCTTGTTGATGACTAGAAAAATGATGTTACACACTGGGTAATTCACTTGAGGGGAAGACTGTTTGTGGACGTGTGCACAAAACCCAAGAAAATTTTCAGGATGAGACTACCTGGTGGAAGGTTTTGACAGCCAGCTACCAATATTATTTCAGATCCAAGCACCTTACATTGTTACACATTGTGTAACACTGATCGGATGAAGCTCTGCCTCCACAGTTATATTTCTTTCCTGTCTGTTAGGATTACTGAGCAGTTGTCTTACCTTCCTGTATTACTCCTTTGCCAATGCTGAAAATAACTTCTGTGAGTCATAGAGCTGGCTCTTCCATACCTGTATACTCAGCCTCCGCAATGCTGCTAACCAAAACCTACTTAAAGACAGGCTCATGAGATGTTGGCATTTCCAGAAAAAAAAAAAAAAAAAAAAAAAAAAGAACTGTGCCCAGAAATATTAAATGTGGTTCCAAAGCAGTACTCAGTTCCTTTTACACAGATCCCACCCAAGCTAAGGTGAGATAAAGATGCTGTTCTTGTTCTTATGTGAGCAGTTCACTCTATGTACAGAAACATCTGGCATGCTAAGTTGAAAGCCAGGACTATGATTTTACCAGAGCACACTAAGGAAGGAATAGTGTCAATGTTTGTGAAAGCACTTATAAAATGAAAACAAATCATTACACTTGGTGTTTGTAGAGTACAAAGGAAAATGCATTCAGTTTTAAAAAGATGGGGTCAGACTTTTAAATACAGACATCTAAATTGCACATTACATTCAAAAAAATCCTCATTAGTTTATGCGATCTGAATAAATGAGTGTTTATGTATTGTTTTCAACCTTATTTAGGTACATACAATTTTCTGTAGGATTATATGGGCTTCATGGCTATAGACCTTAGAACATCGATCTCCCTCATCTGCCTGGGTATTGTACTGCACTTATCCTCTACTACATGTTGAAGGATATCAGTCCCGCTACTCTTTGTTCTGCTGGCCCCTCTCTGACAAGAACATATGAACCCACTAAACCACTGAAATGTGAAGCCTAAGGCTCATATGGGCATATGAAATTAAAAGGGAAAGAATAACTCTCCTAGCTCATATGGTAATGAGATTATTCAGAAAAAAATGTGCTTTGTCTCTCCCAAAGTCTCAAATCGGTATCCTCTCTTAAAGGGCTGAATGTTGCTCTTCATCCTGTAGACTTGGCAGATCATGAGGATGCTAGCATTGAGTACCAGGAGATAACAAAAACTTCCAGCCAACTTGAAGAAGGTGCAAAAAGAAATAAGAACTTCAAATCTAGTATCAAGTTAGTGTTTAGTAGCTGGACTCGCAATGCTCCCTCAACTTACCCTACATGAAAATCATTTCACTTAATTGCAGTAAAGCACATCAGTAGTCTGATGCAACTTTGAATAATAACAGGGCCTCAAACGGCATATAAAGATTTGTATTTCTGCAGAATGCATGAGATTCTGCTGCTTTAACTCACAAATCACATTTACTTAGTGTGGCTGTGCAATAACTAACTCACTTTAGATAGAAGGAAAGTAGAAGAACTTTCAGAAAAGAGTTAATAAGATATTTTAGGAAGTCTAGGTTGGAATACGCTATAACACAATTCATAACATCAGTGCTCAAATCTTTGGTTTAATATATTAATGGAAAATCGCAAATTACTCTAAAAATAGAGTCCTAGAGGCTATTAATACTAAGCTGGAGTAAATAGAAAATTAGATCTATTTATTGTGGTGAAAACCTTCCAGGAAAATAGTACAAAAGAATGATTTATCGGCATGTCCTAAAAATACATTCAGGTAGCGCAACGTGACAATAGCTTTTAGGACCAACACTTTAATGTAATGGATGTTATGTTACACTATAGGCGATGGGCACACTTGACATATTAAAATCCAATTCTCTTTAGCTTTTGTTTTCCTATTGGTAAAATCTAACTTAGAACAGTACAGAGACTAAAACAATTAATATAGAGATTTCCTTAAATCCTTAACCTTAAAAGATTTTGAGAAATTGGATTCCATTAAATTGGTTTGATTTTTGCATGCCTGAAAGTAAATCTGAAGCTGATTTAAATAGTTCTGTGCTAACAGACACCACTGGAAGATGCGGTAGATAGAATCTATGCAAATGAGAACAGCCCTTGTTGTTGTTAATATTCAGTAAATGTGCTAAATATACAAGTGGCAACTGTTTAATATGTAATAACTTTCTTTTCACTGTCTTTTACAATCAACTTAAATGCTCATTAGGGAACCTGAACTGAGATGTGTTAATAGGAGTGTCACATTTTCAGGCGATAACCCAACCATTAGCACGTGTCACTGATACAAATCTATTTGTTAAGCTATATTATAATTCTGAAAGAACTTGTAACCATAATAGCAATAAGACTTCTTGTAAATAAGCTGCTTGTTTGTGACTGGGGAGAACAGGAGAATACAAACCATGCCTTGTTAGCATTATTTTGGAATTTCTTACTGTTTTCTGAAATATAAAATATCCCCATATTACTTGTTCCAGGATATTTAGCATTTTTTAGTCCAACAAATATATTCTGAGAGCAGCTGCTAGTAAAAAATTAATATAAACAATCATGCTTCATTTTCTGTGCCAATGGACTTGCAGAAGGGCTAACCTCAATTAAGGATGTAAGCTTCTAAAACAATATTGGCGGAGACATCAGGCAGCCAAATCCCTAACTGTGAACACCCATTACTGAATCTGAAGCCACCACACTTCAAATGAGACTTTGTCTTGCGTAACTCCAACAGGGTGTACAAGAACACATACTCCTGAAACGCTCTAACTTTCTGTTCCCAACCATCTACTTTTAACGATATATTTTAAATGAAAGGACTTCTGGTGTGGAATGTAAAATTTGCCTACCAACCAAAAGTCCTCTTGGTTTGCTGGCAGGAGTGATACTAATATGAAATAAATAAAAAATCTATAATTAATTAAATTTACATTAATCAATCCCTATGTCAGGACCCTGAGAACACTAATTAACCTTAATTGCCAAGACCAGCCTCATCTGGGACCTTCACCTACCCTCTTTATACACGTTCCTTAGTCCCCTTCTGAGATATTCTGTAGGTGTGACTGTCTCCAGCCGTGTCCTGGACAGACCTTGGACCTGTTTTTTGGGTACCCTACCTCCAGTCATGTTTCTCGTCCCATCTTCTGGACGGACCTCTGGCCTACGTTGCAGCCCTCCCTTGTACTGCTCCTGACTTGAGTCCCTAGAAAGACCCCAGACCAAGGTGTAATTGTGTATACATACACCATAAATATATAAAATGTATGTGGAAAAACACGTCTGTCTGCATCTGTCATTTCCCTCCCTAAGTTCACTGAGTGGCATAAAGGTGGGGTAAAAAAAAAAGAAAAAAAAAAAAGAAAAAAAAAAAGAAAAATATCTAAAATTAATTAGTTTTGTTTATAGGGTTTTATGCAATATACACTGAAAACCCATAATTCCCCTTTCCAAACATTTTTATAGCTTCTTATAGGGCAAGGGCCATGACTTCCTGTGCATTAATTATATTCCATCCATTCCAAAGATTTTTGCAGTCCTCCAAGGCCTCTTTGTTTCCTACATAAGGAGCAAATTTGCCTAAGGTTAGGGTCAGAGAATGGGCACAGAGAATAATTGCCCTAATAGGAGAACAAAAAGAAGATCATGTGAAAACCAAAATCCAGTTGTTTGGTTCCTTGATGATTCTAAGTCCACAAAAGCCACTGGCTTTAACCTGGGAGCTCATATAACTTCTCCCTGCACCCTGTGCTTGAGTCCAGGCTCTGTTAAGCTTGACAAACCATGAAAAGTTTCTAAGTCAAAATTCATTTCTTCCCATCCTTTTGCACAAACCAAGATCCTCCCATTGCCACCCAGGTTTCCAGTTTTACTCGTACACCTCACTACATTGACAATCTTGTGGGAGGACATGCAATGCAAGAGCGGCGTGTTTATTTATGTGCTTCATCTGGGAATATCATGTGGCAAGTGGAAGGGATGTAATCCCCCTGCATGCCCTCTAATGAAACCGTCTGCTTTGTGTGTATCAGCTCTTTTTTATAAGGCACAACGCGCTGTACTTACTGCATTTTCATTCTGTTTGAGCATTTCCTAATCTTACAATGCGTTAACTATTATTTTTGAATTAATCCTATTTTTTTGAATACTTTGAATTCTGTGTAAATTCTCTGCAATATTACTTATGTGCCTCAACATGTGATGGCTTGAGGCTTTTTCTGACTCTCTAGGCTTTGGATAGAAGGTGAACGTAACTTCAGTTTCAATCATTGTATTGATTACAATGGTAGGGGGGTTGGATCTAGATGATCTTTAAGGTTCCTTATAACCCAAACCATTCTATGATTCTATCATTAAAAAGAACATTTGGTTGTTTTTAACTTCAGCTGGTTACATGCCACTGAACAGCTTAAGTGGCCACTCTGCAACTAGAAGGAGCTTTGATTTTTGAGAAACGATTGTTGCGTTGGATTACCAGACCAATACTTCTCATACGTGTGAAACAGGCTGAAATGGTGATACGTGGTTCATAACTGGGGCATTTAGCTACAGCTTTCTTTATATCATTTCTTCTTAAACTAAGTGTTGGACAGATACGATTTTAAAAAAAAAATAAAATATTGTGGTTCTACAGATATATATACATTTACAGATCAGTCTGTTTTCAGAAGAAAAACACACAATATCTATATTTAGGAAAAAAAAAAGAAGAAAGATAATGAAAAAGAAGTTAGCTCTCCTTTCTAAGATAATTCTCTGCATCTAGCCACTTTAGAGCAGTGCTGTAGGAAATGTCCTCAGGGAGCTCTGACTCTTCAGGGAACTTACAGAGAGAAACAAGATGATTTCACAAGCTGATATTCAGTCTCGTACCATACGGTTAGAGGGACAAGGTAAAAGACACCAACCTCTTTTAAGCAGCCTGCTGCTCTTGTTTTCCTGCTGCAGTAATATATGCTTGGTGTTTACATTACTCTTTAACATCTGTGATGCAACTGGGGCATTTTCAGCATGTTTTGGTGGGTTTTTTGTTTGTTGGTTGTTTGGTTTTTTGGGTTTTTTTTTTGTTTTTGGTTTTTTTTTTTTTTTTTTTAAATCCATACAAATATTATTAAAGGGATGGAAAAATTATCTGCATGGCTTCCTGCTTTTTCTTTCCTGTTCATTAATTCATCTTACCTCCAGGGACTAACAAAGAGTAATTAGAACTAAGATGTTGTAAAAGACCCCTGGAAAGTTCTCACGTTTCTTAACACCACTGTACAAATATTTTCTTATGTGTCTGTTTTCTGCAATGACTCTATTTATTCTTTTTGGCATCAGTAGGACACATTATCAATTAATATCCTGTGTGCCTTTTTGCCAGCCAGCCATCAGCTTGGGATAAATGAACTCCTCCACTTTATGCTAGGAAATGTTCAACTATAATTTGGGATATCCAGACCCATTCCATCCCCCTGCCCTCTCCTTTCCCTTTCAATCCTCACAGCGCTTCTGAAAGCAAACGTGTTGGAGAAATCGTTTTCTCAGGGACTGATGCCATCTCAAAGGTTCAGGAGGGCTGGAAACTACAATCAGCATTTGGCTTTCATGAACCCCTAGAGAGCTATTCCTGTCACACATGAAATGCACAACAAATAGTACATTCTCTGGTCCTAGAGTAGTCTTTGTGGTGGTAACAAGGACATTGCAACAATGTAGGGCAACCAGCATGGGTATTCTCCCTTGAACTGCAATTTTGATTCTCTGCTGGTAAAAATTAGCATTGTTTTTTCTGACTTCAGTAGAGCTATTCCTGCTGACAGCTGCTGAGCTTATGGCCAGCAGTTTCCAATTGCTTGATTTTATGGTAATTGCTGAGTCAGAGAGGTACACGGATGGTCCCAGACTGCAGAGCTTTCACTTCTATTTTAGTAATCTTTTAGTAAATCTAAACAGAGTTTGCAGAAAAACAAGAATTTGGTACTGAGTGTTGCTATCCTGCAGATTTCCATAGGAACACAATGCAGTTATCTCCCTAGGTAGTCATTCGATATAGTTATGAAGTAATGCGCCCTAGAAATATCTTTTTCTGTCATATTTATAGCAATTATGTCAAATAGTGAATTTAAATAATTTGAGTTGATTACTGCTGGTTTGTGAAAACACACAGTTTGACGTATTCACAAGTTTCAATTACTGTATGTGGAATGTAATTATGTGGAGTACAAAGCTCCAGGGGAAGCTGTGTTTGCTAAATACACCTTGTCTGAAATGCAACGATCTTTACATTTTTTTTCTCAAAATTTGAAACTATCATAAATTTTGTCAACGGCTGATAGTCAGCAAATCCCACTGTTAAAAGCTGAGTAGACTGAATGCAAAGAGAAAATAAAAATCATCACAATCTCAGCAACCTATCTGCTACGTAAACACATAAATGTAATAATTCTTTAATTTTGTTTCATATTTTTCTGGCCACTGTTCAAGACCCCCCTGAGTACTGTTTTCACTCAGTGAAAGCTTAGAGTACAACGTCATTTGTTTCAAAATAAGTATTTTGTAACAAGAAACTTGATAATGGCAATTTATCAGCTGATTCATTGAGGGTTCTTTAGGAGTCATTTTCTTAAAGGTATTGTAGCAATTTTAGTGGCCAATAGTTCCTTGAGAAAAAAAGACTGGAAAGATCATCTTGTCATGTCCTGTGACCTGTGACTGTAGGAAATCTGCAGCAAATGTAGTGTCTTCCACATATATCCTCCCAAATCCCACATAGCCCAGAACATCCCCCCCCCCAAAAAAAAAAAATAAAAAAAATAATCATGGTTATAGTGTTCTGCAGGAAAGGAGCAGGAGGTCTGAGGTCTATGGAAGGTGGCAGGGGGTGGAAGTCAGAAATTTGCCATGGTACTGATCACAGGGTTTATAGCAACTTTCCCTTTTGTCCTTGTGAGACATCTCCTGGGAGCCCCAGTGCCACAAACACTGGCATAAATGGTTGGATTTCTGTGAGCTCCGCAGCCCCATCCACAGAACTTCCCCATGGAAATGCCGTGTAAAACTTATATTATGCTTTTAAATATACAAAGGCTTGGAGTTGTTGATCCTCTTTAAAGCATCTGTGTATTTAATTTGCATCTCACAAAAACACATCAACATTAAAATCCATTTTACTTGGGTTGCTGTGATAACCTCAAATAACCCTAAATTTCTTCTGTTCATAATTACTCACATTCCTGGCTTTGGAAAGTCCTGATCCTTCTAATGCCTTTATTTTCCTTGCTAGTGAAGCTGTTTTCATATCTAGCATGGGATGCATATCTGTTTATTTTATTTTCGACAAATAGTGCAGCAGACATGAAGACATTCATGATTATTCTTTCTCCTTCGGCAATTACATGTCCTCTGTGCCATTTATCAAAACAATTCCAATTATTATCATTAAAATTTCAAAATTCCTTTTTCCTAAAGAGCTGAAAAATATGCTTTTGACAGGCTTGACAGTGGTTTGAATTGAACTTCTGCTTTAAAGGACCAGTAAATGCCTTTGTTAATATCTGGGTAAACAGGAGTTTCATACCCACAATAGGACAATTTATTTCCAATTAACTGGAAATGAGGAGGGTAAGAAGTGAAGGAAAGCTTTCTTTTTAAAATAAATTATGTACCCCCCCGGATATACTCGATTATAATTTTGCTTTGACACAAGACAGCACCTTCTTATTGTCCTTCATGACTAAACATTTCATTGCTTTATCCTGAGCTGTTATACGTTCCTCAAAAGTGGCATGTCACTCCCTAATGTGGCCACTGTGCCCCAGTATAATTCTGAAAGGATGTTCCTCTCATGTTCTGCTCACGTTGGTGTTATGTTTTGAAGAAGATCATAATAACAGAAAATCAAAAATGAAAAAGTGAAATCCATAACAATACCATTTAGTTTCAAGAGCCTTTGAATGAGATGAAAAACATGGCTAGAAATAATGTCTCACCTATTGACCATTTTCTACATAACAACTTAGATCATTTCTTTTAATCCATTTGTATGAATATCTATAAAGGAGGAGTCCACATAAATGAGAATATAGTTCCTTGCCTGACAATGCAAGCCAGCTTTACATACAAGTATAAGTGTATTTCCTTTTTTCAGATATTTGGAAATTACAGAAACCTAGAGTTACATGCATGAATAGACAAGGAACTGGTGCCACTTTCATTTACACAGTATATTAGTAAAAATAATGCAAATCGCGCAAATAATGACCTTACTACATGATGTTCATGCTCACCTTCTCACATAGTAGTATTTTTCCACTAATTTCAATTGCTGACCAATGAGTTAAAAACCCAGCAATGAATATATAAGATGTGTTTTTCTGGGTTTATAAAAAGAAAATGAACAAACTGATACATGAAAATCAACCATAAACAAAAAAAGAATGTGATATCTGTCTGCAAACGCATCTCTGTACAGCGACAACAAATGCCTGCGCACCCTAAACACAGTATATATTGTTGATATTGGTATTAGCCAAATAGGAGATATAAAAAATAAACAGGGATATATACAAATAAATGAGTGGAACAGGGAAAACAAAACAGGTGCTCTGCCATGGGGACTTTTGCTGAAACTGGGACAGTTCTGGGCAAGAGCAAACAGAATGTCAGCATATTAGGGGCTGTTATGGCATCGTTACCTAGGAAGAGTTCAGTGATGTCAGTAATTTCCTGCATCAATTGAAGCCTTCTTGAACTAAAGACTACATCTTAACTGATTTTTCCTCCAAATATTGTTACATTTGTGCTGCAGAAGTGTTCTTTATCATATTCTCCAAGGTAACGAAAATACCACAGGTGTCCAAAAAGCAAAAATAATTCTTTGCCTTTGGAAAATCTTGGATTCCTGATGAGTGGAAATAGCTGTGGTTCACCACACTGTCAGCCACTGTCAATAATCCCAGCAGCAAGGCTCTTCAGGCAGTGAGGAACAGATGAAGAAGCGTTTTCATCACAGGACTTCCAGTAGGGCTCTAACTACAACTTACTTCAATCAAAACACATTCATTATAGACCTACACACTGTACATTTCTAAATGAAAAACAACCCAGCTCAGGTTAATTCAGGTTACCTGTTACTCATCACTCTTCTGTTAGAAAAGAAGTATGGTTGTTTTGGTTTTGGTTGGTTGTTTTTTGGGGGGGGGGGGGTTTGTTTGTTGGGTTTTTTTTTGTTTGGTTGGGGTGGTTTTTTTGGTTTTTTGGTTTGGTTTTTTTTTTAGAAAAGTGATACAAAACACTGATTCATTTGCTTGTAGGTTTTTCAGCATACAAATGAGCATTCACATTTAGGCACCGGAATGTTGATCAAAGATGTTTCTGTTTAGGATGATCTCTGGCCTAAAATTTTTCACAAATTTTACCTCCGGTTCCCAAATGAGCTCAGCTAATAATCAGTGGCTTATTAGAAAGCTTCCAGAAACAACATGTCTTTTCAATCTGCCTGTAAGGTCAAAAAAACTTCCAGCAGAATTTAATATACGTACACAAGCTTGATGTATTGAAGTGCTGCATTTTTTTACAATGTTAACAGTTTGATGAGAATATCAATTAAACATGACTGTGTAGTTAAGATTTCCATCTCCGAATGCAGCTGCAGCAAGTAACCGGACTGCTAATCAAAGCAGTGTTATAATTTAGCACTGATGAGGAAAGCAGTAGCCGTCAGAAGGGAATGACAGAAAGGAGGCAGCTGCTTTCATATCATTTTAGTGTCCATTTCTTTAATGAGCCTGAGGAGACAATTCCCTGCTGACTATTCATTAATTAATGGAATTTATGAGAGAAGAGCTATCAATCAGGATGCAAACAAGCAGAGAACAGGTGATGACGGTCTTCTGTTTGCAGGGAATGAGCATATTGAGGAAAGGAAGCTTTTGAATAAAGTAAATGGTCTGAAAGGGATATTGAACAGAATGCTAAGTTCTCAGTTCCTTGGTTGGGCAGCAGCAGCGTGGCTTACAGCTTAGCAGAGGTATATTATTAAACTCAACTTCTGAAATACCCATGGTCAGATCAAGAAGAAAGGAGGAAGCAACCCAGAGGATTCAGCAGATGGCTTTTTCCCATTCTGAGTGAATACCAACATTTTGCCCTGACTTGATTGCATTAATAAACAGTTGGATAGATCCTGATAGGAAACACTGTCTCCTTCCAGCTTGCTCTTTCAAAGTTATCCCAGTGGCTTGTCCTTTGCTTGGGAAGTCTGAGATGCCTTGAGTGAGTTTTGCAAGGCAAACCAAACTCTTTCCCAGCCATAAGGATCTCAGGGTGAAGAGCAGATTGTGCCAAAATCAACCTGCAGAGAGTAATAAAGAGAAGACAATATCACAGCTGGGGGCTTCAGCCACCCTTCTGTCATGCTGGAGACCCTTTGCATATGTATGGCATCATAGGGTAGCTGAGATTGCACAATTGGTTGTAGTCCCATGGTATCAGATCACAAAGGCGTTCTTTGAGCGCCTTTGCACAACTTGAATTCATGTAATATTAAACACCCTCAGGCCAGATTCCAATTTGTTCTCTTTGTTCTCATCAGAAAGTGTAAAGCAGCTGGATTTAGACACATTTGTACTGAAGAAAACTGCCGATAATGCTGATTCTGTCCATTTTCTACTGGGGGATTTTGTGTAGGATGTGTGAGGAACACGGTGGAGCTCAGCTCTGCAAGTGCAAGCTCCTTAAAGATGTGATGTTAGTAGCATATGTCAGAGGAGCACAAATCTTCTGTAAACGGGACATGCTGACGCAGCGAAGACTGGACATGCAAGACAGACTCCAACTGTAAAAGCTCCAAACAGTATCCCATCATGTTTTGGGGATTTACATTAGAAAGACCATAGTGACAATCACACTCGTACAATATGCCACTCGTAGAAGCCTGTTCCACAGAATCTTGCGTCTCTTGCATATGCAGTAGCCAAACACAAGGATTTCATTCTTGACACTATATACCACACACAAACTGCTCCGCATATGTTCGCAGGGTGGGTAGCTATAGCACATGCTTTTTCTACTGAAGTTTCTAAATGTCAGGGATGTTACACATTTTTCTCAATGGCTCTTCTATCGGGTGGATGATGGAGAAATAAGAAACAACAAAGAGTTGAGCAATTTTATAAGCATTATAAGTAATTTCATAAGCAATGACTTAATGCAAAACTAGTCTGGAATGCATCATAAAAGAAAAAAAGCGTGGCAATTAATATGAGAAAATATGGAAGACAGGAAGTACCTGTTCCTTTATATTATTTTGTTTTATCAAATATGTAATATCTTAGGAGAGAGAGAGGGGGATTTCAATAGCGTTGTGGAGACTTGGGTAATTAGGGATAAGGCATAGGTAATAAATAAAGTCCTTGATTCCATCATAAGTATATATGAAGTTAGGTTTTACATTTTTCCATTTAATATTCTTAATTTTATTGCATTGCTCACATCTCTTTGCATGTTTTTTTGTAAAATCTTTAGCTCCAGGACTCCTAGGAAAACCTCATTTTTTATTATAACATAGACTATAATCAAAAAAAAAAAACAACCCACCAAATCATAACAAACCAAACCAGGAAGATGAAAGTAAAAAATGTGTATTTTAAAACATTGTCTTAATGTTTAAACCAGTCTTGGGTTTCTGTTTGATTTCTTTTGCATTGTAAGGGTTAATCTTCTCAACCCCTCTTCCTGACTCGTTGGAATGACAGTACCAGCTCTCTGGGGGAAAGGACTGTAGATATACAACGTCTTTCTGCCTGTCTGAAATTCAGTCATTGGCTCCAGCCTGGTTCAAGACTTCAAAATAATTTCAGTACAAACATGAAATAACTGAAAGTAACAGAGGTAATTAAAAGTAATCAAATTATAGTAGTCCCCTTCTCACTACACTCATGCAGAACATTGTGGTAGAGAGTGGAAGCCTGTCTTGTTTCACTGCAAAATATTTCATTGACTTCTAATAATATGGAGCTTTCTTGGCCCAGTAATTTCATTGATGGGAATGAACTGTAACCCCTCTTCAGACTAAGTCACATGCTGCTAATTACAAAGAGGTATCCAGATTTGAACTTTGGATTCTGTATTTTGATGAGAAAGCTTTAAAATTTTGACCATTTATCTCCTTTCACAGCTAGAAATATATGTCTAATGCCATCTTTAATCCAGCCACCAGTGACAATACCACACAGAGAAATCCATATATCTTTTAAATTAACTGACATGAGTGTTATGGCTATGGTGTCTAGCAGAAAAGAGAAGTAATTGTAGACAGGTGGATTGCCCAAGGTATGACACACCAGAGCCTGGTGCCAGGCTGTCAAACCATTGCAAAGCTTTCCCCATACCTGAGATGGCAAAACTAGCACAAGTTTAAAGCGATGATTTCCAAAGGAACCTGGGACAAATCCATATGCAAGTCAAAAGGATTCTGGCACTCTTAAGTTATAACCAAAACCATATCAAGGCTAATAGGGAAGCAGGGAGAGATGTTGTTTTTAAAAGGAGAATGAAAAAGAAACACAGTCACTGCTTTCCACCTCTTTCTCTTTTTACCATTGAAATCACCAGTTGAGCAGCTTTTTCACACCTGCATGGCCTGACTGTGCTGAGCACCAACAATCTGGTCAACCCAATAGGGATGGAGCAGCTATCGAAATAGTAATGGCTGGTGAATATGGAAACCTTGTCTCGTACTCGGCGGGTGCAGAAAGTACAGGCACCACGATGCTGGGTGCAGGAGACATGCAGCTGGCACGTGTAACGGTGACTCAGACCTCCAAAAACAGCTCACCTAATTACACCACTTCAAAGTATAAAATTAATAGCTTTATCCACTCCTTTAATTTGACGACACTTTTTCCTCTGACACAATCTGCTTCTCCCACACAACAAAATCCCCAACATCATCCGTAAATAATGAATTCTTAATTGACTTTATGCTTAGTTGTACATCAAAGTTGATGACAGATGTTTTTAAAATATATATAGTCCACATCTAGTACTCTTACCTTAATGAAGCCACCAGGATGTCTGAATAAATCCAGTGAAAATGCAGTCAATTTCCTAAAAAAAAAAAAAAAAAAAATTTTTTTTTTGTATATGTGTAAAATTAAAGACTGTAATCAAAACTATGACTGTGACATATATGAAGATAGCCAGTCTGGTGACACCTTTGTATGCCAGAAATACCTGAAGATACACATCCTCCTTCCCTCCCCAACCTTGGGTTAACCCCAACTGTAGATGAACATTTAAACATATTTGCTGCTAATATTAAATTTCTTGTCCCAGGTCCGATCAGCATATAAAACCTGCCTATGTATTGCGTTAGAAAAGATAGAGGAAATTAATAATGATTGAAATACTTTCTGGTCATATCTTTTGTGATATGAGTAATAGGACAACTAATTTCAAAACAAAAGCCGAACCTTCTCTCTGGATTTCTGGAAGTTTCTTTTTTAGTTCCACAGGTTATCATAATTTTCTTTTAAGATTTAATGAAAGTCTAAGACTAATGAAACTAAAAATTTCAGATTCTTGGAGAGTAAAATAAGAATTACTATTAGTTTAAATTAAAAGTATTAAAAATAATTATATTATCTTACTGTTCTTCATGCAATTTTAAGACAACCAGTAAAAAATAAGGGCATATAATTCCAAGAGTGATGAAAAGATCAAATTGTTGGCATTAGTACTCAGTTTTTAGTCATGATATAAAAGCAAGGGGAAACTGAATAGAACTTAAGGAAAGAAAAATTAAAGCTCATTAAGAAACACTTATCTCTTCATAAGATTCTTATTGAGCTTCTAAAACTCATTGCTACAAGATATCTCTAAAACCAGAAGTGGCCATCAAAACAGACAGGAAAAAGGCCTCACGTGTGGCTTCACAGAAAAGTAAAAATTAGTGTGCTTTAAGTCCTGCCTCTGCTCTCTGACAAATTCTTTCAGTTCTGATTGGAGAACTTCTCACTCAAATACCTTGGCCTCCATGTTTCTGTGATGAAATGGCCAGATTAGGTAATATAAGGAGAGGTTTGGGGATTTGTTTTCAATGGCTGAGACATGCATCAGTAATTGCTCTGGGGTGGATGAAAAAGCCTGAAAATGAGAAGTTGAATTATCACTCGTTACCTTCAGTTTCCTTACACAGATATGTCCTAGAAGACTGAGAGCGTGAGTCCATCAACGCGACCTGTACTTCAATGCAATTGTACTTCCCCACTTATTACAGAGTAAGTGCCTAAGTAACAGCACCCATTTTAAGACTCTTTTAGGATATATTTTTCCTGATAACTCAACTAATAGTCAAATATAAAGTTCTTTCTAGATCTTCTCCTCAAATTTGATACCCACAGAGACAGATCTCCTGGTTTCAGACACAAGTTCTTGCTTCCCCTTTTGCACCTCATTTTGCTTTAATTTGACTGCATAATTTAGAAATACCTTTACAGCACCTTCTTGCTGAGTTGAAGACCCCAATCAACAGATATCTCTGATGACATCCCATACCTTCCTATACAGGCTTGTAATGCCTGCTTCCCAATTACAGGTTCTTTGCAAATGTATGGAGGCATTGGCTTCTGCCAGCTATACCGTGGAGAAACAGTGCATAAAGGGAACATGAGCAAAGAGGACATTAGGGCTACAGCTGGAACCCATGAAATATCCCGAGGAAGGAAGTTGTGGGGAAAGTACAGGGGCATTAGGTTTTCTGAAAGCTGCAGATTGATGTGTCCTTCATCAGGAAAGTTTCTCCAGTCGTATTAACTGTAGGAGGAGACAAGACCGGGACTGAGGTATTTGAAACAGATGTGCGTGGGAATAAAGCTCTAAATTCTTTTCTTCAGGGAGTAAAGATGGGGTTGACCACATTTTCTGTATTTTATCTAAGACTGGTTGATTTTTTGTTTTGCTTTTCAGTTTCTGTATTTCTCCATTTTCAGATTTTAACGATAGGAGGCTGTCAAACACACAAGCAAACAATATATTTTTTCTATCATTCCTTTTAAAAATTCCTGTTATTAGAATTGTAAATCCTGGAGGTCCATTCACTCAGAAGGAGGGATCAGCGGGTGTTTTTTATATGAAATCTGCAAAGCTTTTGTTTGATTTTCAACAGAAAAAAAAAAAAAAAAAGCAATTTAGTATAGATCACAGACTTAACCAGTAAGAGATGAAAAATAGTCCAATCAGTCCTCCAACACCGCAATTCTGTATTCTGTGACTGAATAATCAGATCCTTCAAACTCCACGCTAGAGTTTACTCTGCAATTTAAACCAGAGTGTAAACTCCAGGTCCCTGTCCACTCTCATTTTCCTTACGTTTATTGTTAGCATGGCTATAACATTATCATGACAATGACAAAGTAAATTCTGAAGTCACATGGCACATGTGAATAGAATTGATGAATCAGATTTGAGAGGCAGCAAGCATGCGTACTCTGCACTCGCATTGCCCTGTGCAGTATTTCCCTTGGATCCTGAGGTTTTTCCACTTAGTCTTACGTTGATTGTAAGCAACAGGCCAGCCCTATCCAGAAAACTTGGTATCATTAATTTCCAGTTCCTGACATGTGTTTATAAATGTTTATATGTGTTTTAACCAACACATGTTTATATCCAGTAGGCTCAATGGTTCTGATATTTACCATAGCTTTACACTGTTGTGCTTTTTTTTATTTCGGTTGCATTTACTCCGAGTTTACCTTGGCATTACTGGGAAGAGAGTCATGCTCACAGTTTTTATCATGATTTGGGACCTTTTCAAATAGATGTGAAGGAGAACCCTGATGTGAACAATTTGGCATAATTTATGCCAGATATTATTATTTTACTTTATTTTCCATCTATTACAAATGCACATGACTTATTGGAGATGTTGCTGGTTCTTGTACAGAAAAAAACCCTCATAAATTCCACCAAGTAACAAACTATTTTAAGTGGCTGTATATTTGAGTAGCTCATAAATATGCCTGCTTTCAGCACTGCATTTACTATAATTTTAATTTTCCAACAGATTGGCCATAGTTTTAAAGGTTTCATCTGAAGCCGTCTGGTCTATTTAAAGGCCACAACTTATTTAACTATTCAAAAGGCACTTGATCCCATGAATGCACTTTGCTAGTAATGGGATAGTCATTTTCCAGGCCAGTAAAAAGCTATTACTCACTGGAACACAAACAGATTGCGAGAGGGAACGCTCATGCTGATGGTTGGCAGCCTGACAAAGGGAAAAGGGAAATATGGCCCTTTCCTGAATTAAGTTGCATTGACTCTATCTGTTCCAAACATTTGACTCAACTCCTTTCTTCTCATGATACTTATGACAATAATAGGATAACAGATTTATGTCATGAAGGCACTGACCTTTGTCAGAAGGAACATTTTGACAGGAAAAGATATGATATGCTGCTACGCTCTATAATTTTGACAATGACTGACAGTGTGGCTGTATGTCGACATGGCGAAGCTTATGCTTATGTTTTTACATTGTCATCCTTGGATTAACTCAATTTTTTTAGTGTCTTTGATCACATAAACCTTTCCTAATGAAATTGTTAGATGGAGCCAAATCATGCTGCCAGGAAGCCTTGATTCACCCCACACCCGTAGAAGTAACTTGTGCTCTAGGGAAAGATGGGGTTTGGGTAAAGTGATATGTAAACCTAGTGAACACTGATGCTTCTTCTGTTCTTTCACTTCAGGGTGAGAATACTCTCAGCTTAAGAAAGCCTAGTTTATATTGTCTGCTTTGTTTTTGAATGTTGTAAGTTGATGATGAACATTTGATTCTGCTCATTTTTCCATCGAACAGCTGGATTTGGTGGAATGTGAGCAAATTTTAACTTTGAGAAAAGAGATGTTACTGTGTGGGATCTGAATATTTAGGATATAATCAATACATAGATGAAATTTTCTTTGTCTTCAGGATTGGTGGGTAGAGACACTTCATCACCATAGTAGCAAAGAATTCATCCATAAGAAAAAGTCATATGTCCAGGGAGCTGACAAGGTGAAAAGGAAAGAGGCACAGAAAAAACTATTTGTCCAAAGACAGGGTGTAAATGTTCAGTATCTTTTTTGGAATTAGAAATGGTGATTTACAATGTACACTTCAGCAGTCAAACTAAACTGTTCATCGTGCCTGTTTTTCCTATCTGAGTAATGACTCTCTTATTTTGGGGGGATTATATATATTATATATAGCATGCAGTGTTCAACTCTTTTTTTTTTTTTTTTTTTTTTTTTTTTTCCTAGCATGAAGAATATCTTCAGTGCTGTGCAGTGCAATCAAAATTAACTGCCTGTGCCCTAGAGGATCTTTTCTCCCAAATTCTTACACATGAGTAATTTCATTCACATGGAGTTTATTTCTGTTCCCAGTGAAATCACTGGTGAAATTCCCAGTAACTCCAGCAGAGCAGGATCAAGACCAAGAATATTAACATTGACTTATATGAGAGCTCTCAGAGAACAAATCAAACTTGAATACAATCAAAGCAATGAAAACTTGTTTTCCGTCTTTCACCTTCCATGATTTAGGTATAAAATTGCCTACATGTAGCATCACTTTTCATTCCGCTCTCTGAGTGACATATAATGAGGTTTCATTGTTCACTATGACACTTTGACAAATGTTGTGTTACTATTGCTCTTAAGAGTGACTATACAAAACATCCGCTCTCCGGAAACATTGAGCAAATATAGTGAGAATCCAAATGAATTATGCATGAAACATGAGAAAGGAAGCAAATGTTAACTAATTTCAAAATGGGTCAAAATCATGACAATTTAGTTGGTGACAAGTGAAGTCATTTTTCTAAAATATTAACCAACTGTGTCCCTTCTGCTAGATTGATTAGCAGAGCAGAAAAGGTCATTTTCCAGGCAGATGGGGAATTTCCCAAGCAGAGGGGAATTCAGCTTCTACATGCCAGATATAATGAGAACCAATAAATTAGGCTAAGCTCCTGTTTACCTAAGCTGAAATATTGATGGCCAAGCCCACGAGAATGCTAATGTCTACATTCATCATTTTTTTTTAAGTCTTGAAATTTAGAGCACAGTAGCACATGTTGTGATAGATCTATATATCATAGATACAGTAACATTAGAAAAGGTACCAACCACAGAATACAAATATAATGGAACTGAATAATTTCAGTTTCTTCCACACAAATTTCACTTTTATCAGCTAAAAGGAATGGGGTATAAAGCAGTGCTAAGATTAAACTGTATGGCTTGAAGTACTGATAGTAGATGAGAAGATCTTTTCACTTTTGTGTTACCAGTGACTAGAAGCTGGTATGCAAGCTATGTGACATGATCTGGTGGTCTTCATCCAGTTCCCAGATTGTGACACCATATGGCTCCTTCATATGTCAGTGTAATCCAGGCACAAGGATTGTAACAAACCTTTCAAGACAGAAAGGTACCATATGACTGGAAAACATCAAGTTTAATAGCTTAATTTAAGAGAACAAAAGTGATCCATACTACTAAACGTCTTTAACTCCAACTTCTGAGGAATGTATTCTGAAGGAGGGACTAATTAAAGGCATGAAAAGAAGTGGAAAGTAGGTTAAAATACAAAACTCCTTTACCACCAGAACATTACATGACAATCAACTGGTAATTTAGACAAATGAAATGACCTATAAGAAACTGTAGGCCTATCCCAAGGATGTGTCAACATATGCAGGGGAAATGAGGCAGGAGGTGTTTCTAAAAGTTTGTGCACAACTGCAAAGCTACGCAATCATTGGCAGGACAGCTTGTAAAATTGGAGTGTGGTGGTGGAACATGGTGGTGGAGACACGGATAGATGCACATGTGGAGCATGTATGGATGGACAGCATGTGCATTGATCATGGGTCAGGATCAGAGGAGAGGTCATGAGAAAAAAAAGGAAGTCGTGTCTGGTATCTGCCTGATCAAAAAGAGACAATGGATGAAACCTCCTTGAAATCTCTTGATCGCTGGTCTTGTTTCTGATGGAAGACTTTAACCATATTTGCTAAGAGGGTCACGCAGCAAGGCACAAGCAATCCCAGAAATTTCCAGATTGTTTTGATGCAGGTGCTGGTGGGTTGAACAGAGTAGCTTTTACTGCACATAACTGCGTGTGGAATGGGAAATAAACAGGATGTGGATCTACTGCTCATGAATGTGACACCGATTCAGGGATGCAATGTAATGAATGTCATGCTATTCAGGCTGCTACTATAGTTGGCTGCTGTGACCTTGAGATCATAGCATTTAAAATCCTGAGAGAACTGAAGAAAGTGAATAGCAAAATAAAGACATTGTCTTCAGGACTTCAGGAGATCAAACTACAGTTTTTCAGAGAACTGTTAGGCAGGATCCAATGGGAGATTGCCACAAAGGGCAAAGAGGCCCAGGAATCCTGGCTGATCTTCAAGGGCAACCTTCTCAGAGTGCAAGAATGGCCAATTCCAATGGACAGGAACTCAAGCAGCTGTAGCAGAACATCAGTATGGATAAACAGGGAAATCCAGACTCAGCCAACACAAAAAGGAAGTACAAAGAAGGAAGAAGCAGAGATGGATTTTCTAAATGGACTAAGGAGACATTTCCTGAGTGAGCAGGGATGGCGTTAGAAGAGCCCTACAACTCAGCTGGAGTTCAATCTACCAAGACAGGTGGAAGGCAACAAGGAGGGCTTCTGTAAGTACATTAGCAGCAAAAAGCAGGTTGGGGAAAGTGCTTGTCTTGTGCTGAATGGGATTGGCAACAAAGTGATGAAAAATACAGAAGATTGAGTCACTCTGTACTTTCTTTGCTCAGTCTTTATCATTAAGTCTGCTCTCACTGTACCAGATCTCTGTGCCTAACAATAGAGTTTGGGGAGTGAGGGAAAGGACAATAGTACCAGGAACTACTTGACCAAACTGGGCGTATATAAAGTCATGGAAACAGCTGAGATGTCTACAAGTATACTGCAGGAGCTGATGTCATTTTAAGACTGCTTTCTTCCAATTTTGAAGGATCACAACAATTGCTGGAGGGACCAAGTAACTGGAGAAAGCTAATGTTACAATCAGTTAGAAAGAGTAAGGAGGGGGATTCAGGGAATTACAGGCTCAGTAAAGAGCAGAATAAAGTCTTGGGATTGGAATCACTCTATGCAACAGCACAGTCTGATGACCAAGACTCTGGGAGCATCTTTGCAGGAAACGATGTAGTGCCTGGATGGGCAATAAGCTGAACATCATTATCTGCAGCATGTCCTAGCTGTCATAAGGGCTAAGCACTTTTGGGGCTGCATCAATACCAGTGCAGCCAGTCAGCTGAGGAAAGTGGTGATTGCCCCCCAACTCAGATATCACGAGACCATATCTGGTGTGCTATGGCTAGTTTTGGCTTCCCCAGTATGAGAGTGACAAGCTGAGGAAAGTCCAGTAGAAGTCACCAAGAAGAACAGTGGTTGGAGCACATGGCATACAAGGAACAGTTGAGAACACTGGAATTGTTTAGCTGGGGAAAGAAAAAGTTGTCTTCTACTACAAAGGAAAAAGAGATAGAGAACATAGACAGGTTCACCTCTGAGGTCCACAGTGAAAATACAAGAGGCAACAAGAGAAATTCAGTTTGGATACTAGGGTAATAACTTTTGTGATGCGAGTGATTAAGCACTGGAGTGGATTGCTCAGAGGCTATGGAGTCTTCATCCTTGGAGAGGGTCCCTGTGCATCCCTGAGAAACCTGGTCTAACTTTGATGCTCGTCCTGTAGAGGACCTACAGAAAGTGGGACTAGGTAATCTCAGAAGTCTTTCCAACCTTAATTACGCTGTGATTCTTTCACTCTAATGATATAGCAAAGAACTGATGAGTAGATAGTGAACCATAACATCCTGACAGAAAATCCGTCCCAGCAGGAGGAGGCTACCAGCATGATTTTCTTAAAAATTTCCCATCGAAGATTTGGTAGAACAGTACCTGGAAGCTGCAGTACAGTGATTTCTTTCTTTCCAACATGTAAAAAGACTGTTTCAACTGGAACCTCATTCTGCAACAACATTCTGAAACCTTCATACACTGTTAAAATGGAGAAATCATGTCTATCATCTAATTTTAAAAAAATAAATAAGAAAAGCAGAAAACTGTTGAGAAAACAATTTGCAAGTAGGATTGAATCTAGTGTAATACAATGGGATACAAACTATTTTGATCTAAATCTTTGGCTCCCAGTATAGCTCCTTTGCACTGATCTGTCATCTCAGTGCTGAGCTAGTAAAACTCCTGGGAATTCTCCTTCTGTAAGGAAAATCCTACCTGGCAGAGAAAGCAAGAATAGCTGGCTTTGCTCCAGGCCACTGAAGAGAAGGCCATTTCCAGGCAGGGGTGGGAAGCTAAAGTAGCTTATTATAATGGATACTGGTTTTGACAGTAATGACATAGACTATCACCTCTCCATATAAGTACCTAAATACATTGAGTAATGAGACTACTGAAAATAGATATGCATTCCACATGGTTTGGGACAAAATTTTCACCTTAAAAAAAAAAAAAAAAACAACAACTAAACAAAATCCAAAACAACAACAAAACCCACAACAAAACCAACCAAACAAAAAAAACCAAAAAGCCCAAAATCACTGGTTTTGGAAGTCTTAAAATTTATCAAAATAAACTAATCCTATAAAATAATGCTAGAGGAAAAAATACCTATATTACTTATCATATGATTTATTTCTTCTGTGAGAGCTACATTGTTTTCCATAGCAGTAACTGAAATGTGATGCTGGATTCTGATTTTTCTTATAACTATATAAATCCAAAGTAGCATAATTATTAAAGTATTTGTTATGAATATTTACATGGTTTTCTGAAAGCAGAATTTACTTCATACATTTCCAGTCTTAAATCATTTTCTTTTTACAGCAAGGAATAACTGACTGTAGCACAGAAAAAAACCCAATATAATCAGCATTTTAAAGCACATTCCCTTTGAAGCTACAGCCTTCTAATCATTTAGGATCATATTTCTTAAAGCGCACGAAAGAACTTATTTGCTGAGACTAATGAGAAAAACATCAAAACTGTATAAGCCATACATTTGTATTTTCTTAAGACATGCCGCTGAATTCTAGACAAACCTGTCCTGCTAATAAATTTTATTTATGAATAATGTCAAGCTATAAAACACTGCACAGTTTTCAGTACAGCCCAGAGACTAAAAAGTCTTCCTCTGCCATTTACGTTCAGTCTAGTTCTGGATTCCAGATGAAATTCCAGACAGGAAGATTTGTGCAATGTGCACAGAGTGCATTAATCCACTGCACTACAAAGTCCATTAATTTTGAATACTGCTATCAATTGCACTACATGACATGGTGATAACTACATTACTACCTTTATAAAAATGCTTTTCCTGGTATTGAGGGCCTCATTTTTACTGTCTGGATACTTAGTGCAGTTTTGTACATACACATGGGTAGGCAGAAATCGCAAACATATCTGCATGTATGTTAAATATTTGCATTAATGTTTATTATATCTTTAGGATTGCAATATCAGGATGCTCATTTAATAAAATTAGTGATCCATCTTTTTTATTATTATTTCTTTATTTTTATTATTAAGCATTGTAAATTAAATTATCGATAAATGGAAACTAATGAAATTAAATGCCAACAATAGAAAGTAAAACCAACGATTCCCCCCATTTCAGTGGATTTGAAAGGATCAGACTAAAGATCTAAGGAAAAATACTCATTCGACTGAACTATTCAATTTTATGGCATCAAGGCATGCTTTTCAGTTTTAGAAAAGAGACTCCATTGTATAGATTCAGATACTTATAGCGTTTCCCTTAAAGGAGGAGGGGAGAACTAGATGTTTCTTAACAACGTTGAGGCATAGTAGTGCGTAAATCAGCTAACTGAAGATGATCAGAGGGATCTCAAAAGGCTGGTGAGATGGGCTGACTGAAACCACATGAAGTTCAAGAGTGGCAAATGAAATTCTGATTTCTGTTTTCTTTTTTTCTTTTTTCTCTCTCTCTCTTTTCTTTTTTTTTTTTTTTTTTTTTTTTAATTGGAGGATGGTCAAATACTGAAGGAGGTTTTCCAAAATGGCTGTGCAATCTCTATCCTTGAGTGTGCTTAAGACTCAACTGGAGAAAGCCTTGAACAGTCTGATCTAATCAGACCTGCTCTGAGCATGTGGTCGGACTAGAAGCCTTGCAGAAGTCCCTTCCAACCTAAATTATTCTCTGATTCTGTGATTTTAAAAGGAGATTTTATTGCCATCTTCAACTGGCAAATGAATGATTATAGAAGCTGTCTTAGATGTGCAAAGTGATAGGACAAGACATGAAAGACACAAGCTGGAACACAGGCAATACCCAATAAATATAAGGAAATACAATGCCGTCATGAGAGTAGTCAAGCACTGTAAAAGGGCACAAGAGAAATTGTGACATTTCCATGCTTAGAGATATTTAGGACATGGCTGAAAAAGGTCTTCAGCAACCTGGTCTAATTTTGAGGTTAATCTTGCTTTCTGTGGGAGCCTGGACTCCACCAACTCCAGAGGTCATTTAATTAGTTAAAGTTAAGACAATTGTGTAATTCTGAATGTATAAAATTGCCTTAAATTTTCGTTCCACTTTAAGAGCTTACATGAAAAGTTGCCTCCAGAAATTCCGCAATTATTTTTTGATAGAAATATCAACATCTGGTTACAAAAACATCCCAGAGCAACATTTTCCCTTTCCCTGTACACACATATTCTGTGCATTATTTTACAGCAATTTCTGGTTCAAGTTTGTATCTGCAAAGACATAAATCCCTCTGAAAGTGTGGCTATATGTGACCAAATCCACACAACGCATAACCAATTATTAACCATAGATTTCTTCTCCACTTGTAAATGAGAAAGAATTGGTAGAGCTGGAAATAATCAATGATTATATGACCTAATTTAATTTTTGCTTTGTTTCTTCTTGGATTATCTCCAAAAGATACTTACGACATGTTAACTGAAAAAAAAAAAAAAAATCACGCTTTTTTATTATAGAAACTCATTAAGACATTGGTCTGTCTATGGGTGGCCAAACACTTTCAGCAGAATATGTTTGCAGGAGAGAAATGTGGCTGTCAGATGTTTTAAACCACAGCCTGCTTTCCATGCATCTTTTTGATTTGTTTTCAGAAGGCAAAATTCTGAAAAAAAATTTTTTTTCACATGAAAAGCGATACTAACAAAGAATATTTTGCCATCCTGAAAATGGGATGACACTTCTATTTATTAATGGACTCTTTTTAATATATGTTATAATCTTTTTTGCTGAACTTAAATCTCCTATAACACACTGCAGCCAAGGAGCACTCACCTCCCCATGCATGAAGAGAGGCAGTGGAGTACAACAGCTTAAGTAGTTTAACCAGGGACTAGAGAATGGTTGGGTTGTTTGTTTGTTTGTTTGTTTTTTAATATTTAGCCTTCATAATTCAATTTATTTTGAAATATTTCTTCATATATACCACTGGGAGCTGCATTTATTTATCGCATATAATTCATGTATTCAAAGCCTCTTTTATGAAAGACAGTGGTAGAATTAAGGCGTGCATTTACGAGGTCTTTTTGATTCATTGCTCCTCCAACCTGCACGTAAACAACAAAAACAACCCAAAACTCTTTCCTGTCAAAAAAATGGTCCAAATTAAAAATTTAAGGATGGGTGTGTACTTTGGATAATAATAAGCAAAATCCTTCCTCGATCAAATTATTAACCGAATTTTGCTTTTGTAGGTGGAGTATCTGTTACGTATGATGCTGAAAGCGGTGTTTTTAACCGTGCTTAAGAAAGAAGCTACATGCAAGTCATGTGGTATAGATCTAATGTTGAGCAGCACTGACATATTTAGTCTGATGAAGGAGAGGAAAACAAACTACTGGCAAAATATCAGGGCAGATGGCCTTTTGCCTCCCACGTGTCAAGCTTCTTGTATACCGACTGCAACGGTGCCATTTGTCTTTGTTAGCAGGACCTTAGGTTAAATAAGCATCAGGTTAAGAAAAGGGATTTTTCTACGTGAATTAATTCCCGAAAGCTGAGATGACATCCTTGGGGCCATTTATAGATTTGTTCTCCATATTGGAGCTTACCACTTCCAAACCACTTAAGGCAGCTGCTGGGGCCAAAAGTACCATCACACTCTCCGTTCTGTGAGCACAAATAGCTGATATCTAAATATTTTGTTGGCCTGCAATTATAGACTATATTTTTCCTTGATACAGCTTAAATATGCAGGTTTATGTGCGTATTTGAGAAAGCTCAAAAACTATTCTCACAAAGAATTTTGAAACTTCAAAGAATGATTTATAAGCTTATTTTTATTTCTGTAAGTAATCTCACTAAAGTTAATTCATTAAGCATTAGGTAAATTCAGAGGGGTCATGAGACTGGAGCTTTAGTGGTTAAAAATCTTATATTGTGTCCTGAGGGGGTAAGAAGGTAAATGGAACAGAGAATTAAAGATTTTTTTTCTTCTGTTTAAATATAACATTTCTTTTTGAATCTGTTTGTCTTTTCCATTTCTGCTTTGATGGTCTCAACTGCAGGCTTTCTGATAGATCAAGCTCTAGTACAGTGAAATAAAGTCAGGGTAAGAAAAGTTGAATTCTTTTAGTGTAAATATATATTAAAAAAACACCCTAGGAATGGATAGCACTCCCCATCCTCTGTCTCTCAACATTCTTTGCACACTGGGTTCAAATATCCAAAAATACTCCCTGCCTGAGCTTTGATTTTTAAAGCATCTTTACTGTCACTGTTCTGAAATTGCATCTGCCGTCAAAGGAACTGTTGCCTTCTGGTAGCTACACAAAATGACTCGTAGCTCTCGTATGCGGCCCATCCCCTCATCCCCTTCCAGGACAGACACACAAGCGTTCTTTTTAAATTCTTCATGTTTTAACACTTTATTTGGGCATTTCCTTTCTTTTCCTTTCTTTCTTATTTTTATTGACTTCTATGGAGTGAACTGATAAATTTTAAACCTAAACCACTGCTGAGCTTAGCTTGTTCTTATCATGTATCTGCAAATTCTTTCTGTCCCTCTGCGTCACCAGACTTTTTCAAATACCAAAATAAGGGAAATATAAATACAAAATATATAACATACATATCTAAATTTCTGAGTAGATACTTAACCAACCTAATGAGCAGTTCTATTACTTGGGACATTTTATATCTTGGATTGTGTCTACACAAGGGTAAAACAGCATGGCAGTTTTTTAATCTTGCTCATTGTTTCTTTTGACGTTTCAAAAGTGTGGTGCCTCCTGGTTCACATGTTTTCAGGCAACCTTGTATCATCCACCAGTACCTAATTGTTTTTTAAAGGCGTTGGAGAATGACTACCTGTGCAACGTCTCTGTCTTCAATTGCAACGTAGACAAACCCGTACTGCGTTACTAGCAGCCATTCTGTGTTACCAACAGTACACAAGAGTACAGAAGAACGCTGCTCAAAATTGCCAGCAGGCACAAAGGGAGAGATTCAGTAGGAGAGAAAAAATTAGCTACAGAACTATGCTTTAAAAACGTATTCAAGTGACTGCAGACGAGTCATCTGGGAGAAGAATCTCTGATTTAAAAGTGACTTTCCAGACACCAATGATAAATTGTTATAGAATAACTGCTGGACATTGGGGTCTGTGGTGCACTAACAATGGGTTGTTACACTAAATTACAATAACCTCCCTGTTAAATTTTCTTCCCATTTTTCCGTTTGAGTAGCTGCATACCTTTTTCTCATGCCACTAAAACTGTGAGATAGGAACTCTTTTCCTTACAGCTGGGTACAATTCCCAGTGCAAGGAGCACAGACCTCTAAATTTGGGTTCCAAAAGCTATAATAACATAAATCAGTATCACAATAAATGTGTTGATAACGGTGTAAATAGTTCAACAATCCTAGCTCAGTTTGATACAGCATTGGATTTTAATCTGTGAACTCAGTGAATTAATTACACCTCTCTGTTTTCAAGTAGATTGGTAAAAATTGTCCTATTTCACATCTCAGTTGCACAGCCAACAAAATTACCATTAAAAAAATCTTACTTTTGGGCAGTGTAACTCCATCACACAAAGTGAGACAGAATTAGAAAATTAAGTCATAACTGGAGAATATTATGGATTTACATTGCAGGATAATCAGGATCAAAAAACATTATGTACATTCAGAACCTTTCCTGCCAGTATGTGCAGTGTGACTCAAACATATTGGTAGTGAAAATGGTGACATCATTATCCAAATCCCACATAGATTTCCACTGTTGTGAGAGTGCTCCAGGGATGCATTTAAGGGTAATCAAGAGTAGCACTCAGAGGAAACTGAAACATATTGCTCACTGCTTTTTCCTTCCACATGTAGGCCCACAATTACTTCCCCTTGTTTTATACTCTGCATTATGTGGAATGACATCATTGAGCAGGCTTACAATTTATACTGCTGGAAATGGTAAACTGTGCCAGAGATAAACTAGATTGCTGCCTTGTCACAATAAAGGTCTCATCTTTCATCGTAAAGGCTCCAAATTGTCCCCCAAGAAAGGAAATCCTGGCAGCGATGTTTTATAAAAAGACATCATTAAAGAAACAAGTTACAGGAACACTATTCAGTCCTTCCAAGTCACAAGTTCTTTGAGGTTTTCATCAGCCAGTGTTTGCTGGCCATGCTCTGTTATCAAATTGGGACAAATCTCACTGATTTCAATGAGCTGATTCAGTTCAGTGGCACACTATAAAGTGTGCAGGTTATGGCTCGCATGTTTCTTCTCAAAGAATATTATTTTTATGTCACTGTCCCTCATCCTCCAGCTTTGCTTACCAATAGTCTCCATACCATCATGAGTGTTTTTGCCCAAACAAAATTAAAACAGGAGGACACACCTGTTTTGTGGTAGCTTCAGGATATTTGGGTAAAATTCTATCTGAAACACAAGAAAAGGTAAAGCTAGAATAAAGACGACATTTGTTCTCACTGCAGGACTTTTCCCAGTTGGATTTCTTTTTTTTTTTTTTTTTTTTTTCTTGAGACCTTCTCTACTATATTTTAAGTAATATTCTGTCTAAAGTCCATTCCACAGTTCATTGCATTCATTAAATCTTCCACTACAAAGAATACTAGAATATGCTGGAAGGTGGTATAAAAACGTGACCTGCACCACCGACAATGATTTCAGTTTCTGTTCTACTTTTGTTAGCACTGCAGTTTTAATTTCAGTATCCTTCTCACATTTCCTCTTGGATATTTGCATTCTTCTACAAAAATGAAATCTGCAGGTTTTTTCTTCTCTCTTCTGTATTCTAACAGTATCATAGATTTTCTCTTTGTCATGTTTAAAGTGAATGAAATGTTATCTGTTCATTGAAAAGAGTAGTGGGGGGAAAAACCCCACAACAGCTATATATTTGGATCATGGCTGAAGGGGCTTCCTTCATATTACTTATACTAATAATATAAATTTTAATATAAAGTTTCTTTTCATTTATAGCTGTGTGAACTTGAAGCAATGCCAATGACTTCAGTGAATTTACCCCGGACATTCAGTGAGCAGAGGCTCTGACCCTTGGAGATCGTTGAAGTTGCTCTGGATTTACCTCACAGTAATATAGCAGAGAATGAATCTGAGATTTGTTTACCGGAGTATAAAAGGGTAAGTTTGTAGAGGACAATACAAGGGCCAATTTAATTAACATCAGCAGCATCCCTGAGAAACTGTTGGCTTGGCTTTTATTTGCTGAGAACATTTTCTGTACAAGCTGGATGGATTCTTGGAAGAAACAAGAGAGTGCAAAATCCCATTTACAAACACTAACAGTCCATTGTCATCTCTCTGACACATTTCTATTAAAGTATTAAATACAGCTCAGCCCTTAATGACTCTTTCAACAAAGAACTGCCAGTTCAAATAGCCATCTTAGGGTCTTGTGTATTATTATTTTTTTCCTGAGTTATCTCCCATGGCATAAAATATTACTTATCATGTAGCAACCTGAACAGCTATTAAAAACCCATCTGAAACCAAGAATGAAATGAGGCAGCTACACTTGTTTATAATGTCCATTTACATATGGCATTGGCTACCAAACCCACCCAGTCTTGGGGCCAGAAATAAATCTTGTTAATTTAATGATTGGACAATAAAAGAATATGTCCTGCTCATTTTTAATAGTGCAACATCTAATAAAACACCCTCTAAGCCAGAACTCAGAGGGAGAAATTTATTTTCATATTATTCACAGTGAATTGCTCTTGATATTAATTGCACAAGAGCAATGATATTGAATCCACTGCTCTTTAGGGCCTGCTGTTCCCAGTAGACTGACTGATCTTCCTCTTGCTTTCATGATGTATCAGGAAAAATATGAGAGTTATAATACAGAACAGGACATGTGCAAGCTGAAATGATCTGCAGTAGTCCCTAAGAACATCTATTGAGCCACGACTAATGATGCTGCATTCAAGGCTAGGAGACTGCCAATGGATGAAAAAAATCACTGCCTAATGCAAACAAATCCAAATGTTGATAAAGCAAGAGAAATTAAGTAACCAACACAGAAAAGCCCAGATATAGCTGCATTCTGCCTTAATCAACTTGTGGCTCAGTTTTTCTAGCTAGTCTCATCTATGATTTCTTGGAAGCCAGGAAGACAGTTCCATTGCCCTGTTGAGATCAGTGGTATATTCTGTCAAAGTAAATTTGGTACAGTTCTTAACTTATAGTAGTTGCTGTACTATAAACCAAGCATCATTAAAAACAAAACAAAAAACCACCTGAAACAATGTTCAGTCCTTACTCAGTAAAAACACTATGGTTTTGACAGCTCTTGAATGATAAGAGGCTGAGAGAAAGTAAAAGAGACATTTAGGGGGAAAAAAAAACCCAAAAAAAAAAACAACTGGGAAGATGGAGAATTTGAAGAGTTCTTAAAATAACTTGAGAAAAAGATTGAAGGTGAAAATAAAGAAATAAGGGATGAGAAATTTCAGAAAACACTTAACAGAAATTGAAGAAGAAATTTGTCTACTTATATATGATAGCAAGTTTTTTATAACATAGATAAGAAAGGAGTTTTCTATTTTTGTGTTTCTAACTTTGGGAAGAAAAATTCTACCCAAGAAAGGAATCCTTTGCAAGAAAGATAAATGAGGTCCTTGGTATTTCACTGAAAAAAAAAAAAAAAAAAATTAAAAAAAAAATTAAGTAAAGTGGGTGAAACAGCACTGTCTAGAAAGAGCTACTCTAAATTATACACATACACACTGATGATCAATTCACATATATAACCAACATATAGAAAATTCCAGGATAAATTTCCCCACATAGTGAAACAGAGACAACTATTTTTTTATATCTGAGAAATAGAAACCCTAACCTCTGTTATTTTCCTCTAAAAGAGCTAAAAGATAATATTATACTTATAGAAAACCAGCCATGGATGCAAAAGGATAAAACTTGTTTTGTTGAATGTCTTGGAGGTATTTGTGGTGAGTTAATTGCTCCTTTTTTGTAGAACGACCCTATAAAATGTTGTGAAAGAAGGATAACTGTAAAGGTTTCCCCTGTGGAGTTCAATATGGGAGGACAAAGAGGCAAAGATTGTACGAAGACCATGATCTTCTCCTGTTTCCATGGTGATACAGTTCCAGAAAAGATGCACCCATTTAAACTGGTGGATCCTACTGCATTATATTTTTAAGAAGATTTAACTCTGCTGGTTGTGCATTGGAATGAGAAAGAAGTTCCTGAGCTCTGTTCAAACTCTTTCCATCCTTCCCCATTTAGACAGCATGACCTAAGAGGAATCACAATGTAGAAAAGCCACAGAGAACATGAAGATTCATGAAAAGTCTCACATTTTGAGGAAGATAGATTTCAGACATGCACTCTCCAAAAACAGCCTGCATTCCTTACACAGTGATGGGAAAATTTAGTTTTTCTGGTTAAAAACCAAAAAGTCTCAGAGATGTTTCTATCTGTTGATTTGACATCATAATCTACCTATGTTGCTATATCCTAGAACTTAAATGTCACAATTTACTGAGAATATGAATTGCCAGGACTTGGCTTTGAGTTTTCTCTGTTATGTATGCACTTATAACAGTAAGGAAGATGAACCTTTTAAATGGAGATAACACCCATCGTCACACTAATCATACATGTGGAAAAATTAGACAAGCTACTGGACATCCATGTCTGTCTTTCAAGCATCAAACTTCAAAGCTAAGAAAAGCTAAGGTTAAGAAAAAATGCTCAGTTCACTTTGCTATAGGTCAGACCATCCCTGAAATCAGTGTAGATCTGAGAGGATGTCAGTAGGGTCACAGGATAGTTATCTCGATCGTTCTCTCTCATGAGAAACAGGAAGACAAATAGTCATTGTCTGTGGTTAGTGTGGGGGAAGGAGATTATAATGTGAGAAAAGATCAATATCTCTACTTAGCTCATTGTTTCTGGTATTCAATACAATTATGAATTTTCCAGAGTCTTCATTTCAGAGGGTTTTTTAAGTCTTTATTGAGAATCACGAGAGAGGGAGTGACTGTTTTGTAAGAAGTGTTCCATTATTGTCAGTGGGGTTTTTCTGCTCTTTATTGACTGTGTGAGTTCATCCTGCTGTGTAGTTGTTGCTTGGCTTATCCTACGTTGCTACCACGAGGACACTGCTACCCGGGATGAAATGTGTTACATCCCAGGACATGTAGATGCAAGATCCGTGAATGCTGATGTTTCTATAGTTATTTACTGTGGCTGTGGTGGAGACCTGTTGGCATTAAGCTCTGTGTTACACAAGCAATAAACAACTTTACTCATCCTTTTTCCTGGGAAATTACTACTTTATCAAATTTCCTTAGTAACATCCCATTGCCACCAGCCTTTTTTCCTTCAAGGTAGTCCAGCTGATAGACACACAGTTAAACCATCACCCAGCTTGAATTTAGATTTGAAGTTTCTCAGTTCTAGTTCAGATACAAAGAAGGACTCCTGTGCCTGACAACTCAGCTGATGTTTCACTCCTCACAACTGGTTTAGTAAGATGTCTATCTGCAAACCTCATGTCACTGGTATCCTTGAACTTACATCCAGAGGAGGGCAACAAAGCTGGTGACAGGGCTGGAAGGCATGTCCTGTGAGGAGCGGCTAAGGACTTTGGGCTTGTCTAGTTTGGAGCAAAGGAGGCTGAGGGGTGACCTCATTGCTCCCTACAGCTTCCTGAGGGGGGGACGTGGGGAGGGAGGTGCTGAGCTCTTCTCCCTGGGATCCAGTGACAGGACATGTGGGAACGGTTCAAAGCTGCGCCAGGGGAGGTTCAGACTGGATGTGAGGAAGCATTTCTTTACCGAGGGGGTGGTCAAACACTGGAACAGGCTTCCTAGAGAGGTGGTCCATGCCCCAAGCCTGTCAGTGTTTAACAGGGATTTGGACAATGCCCTTAACAACATGCTTTAACTTGGTCAGCCCCAAACTGGTCAGGCAGTTGGATTAGATAATCGTTGTAGGTCCCTTCCAATAGAAAATATTCTATTCTATTCTGTTCTCTTCTGTTCTGTTCTATTCTGTGCTGTGCTGTGCTATGACGTAACTATCACAGTTGTTACTAAATGTATTCAGATAGTATTCTGCAAATTTCCAGCATCTTATTCCTGCCCTAGCCTTTTACAGCAGTCAGATTCCTGTTTACCTACACCCTTTTCCTCTATTCTCCCCAAGAGACCCACAGAAGTTTGTCCATATTCACCAATTTCCAGACAGCAACCAGTGTTACTGAAAAATGAAGTTCGGTCCCTAAGTTATTTCCCATAAACTATATGTGCTTCACAAGTAAAGAACTTTTTTTGCTTTATTAGGGGTGTTTCAGATTTCCTCTCCCCTCATCCAAAAACCCTTCAGCACATTCCAAATTGTTATTCTTATAAAAGACCCTATGCTAGTGCGCTTAAATACTGCTTTGCCTGTGCAACACACATAATACAGCAGCACATCCATTTCCAGTTTCTCAGCTATGCTTTAAAAAAATTAGATTCTTGTAAAAGATATGCTTTTAATTATTTTAAATCTTTTAAACGTATTAGAGATTTTCAGTTTATCTTTTTCTCCTGACTGTCAGACCTGCTTTCAGAGCTGCTTTTGTCAAAAAATATGATTTGATATATTCAACTCATAATATTATTTTGCTTATTGATATATTTTGTTTGACAGCTGGATTAAGACACTTGCAGTTGCTGCTCCCAGACTAATATAAGCTGAGTAATCTTCCACAGATTTCAGGGCTCAAAGGTATCCTAAAATTTCTAATGAAATATTTTTATACAGTGTTTAATTAATTGGATTTTATAGTTATAGATTAAAAAAAATAAGATAGTAGAAAAGCTATCTGGTTCACAGGTATCAAATTATGTCATTGAGAAACACACAGAAATTAGTCACTGATGTGAGTATTATTAAATTTACCCTATTATGCTTTAGCTACTTAAAGCATAAGTGTTTATGAGCTTTAATAAGATAGATATTTTCATCTATTGCATTAAAAATCTCCTATCATTCAATTTCACAAGAATAGAAAGGCAATGAGAAATGCTACATGTTAATTAAGAATCTGATTCAACATCAAAAAATATATAGATTTTCACTAACCTATATTTTTTACTTTATCCAGCAGTGTTCAAAGAACCTTTTAAAACTCCAAAATCACAGAAACAAGTGTGTTATTCTTCTATACTGATCTCACATGTTTATATGCCAGTCTCAGAAAAAGAAATCCAGTTTTGACTTCTGTAATATTAGAGTTGGGGCATAGTCCTTTTCCAGGGATCGTAATCTGACACATAAAATAGGTCAGATGAGGAATTTTATCACGACAGTGCTGCTTTCTTTCCAAGACTTTCGAAGGAGCCCGGATTGATGAGCTGGGATAGGACGCCTGCCTTGTAGATAGGTGAATTGGATGAAATGAATTTCCATCAGCCATTTGCTAAGGACAAGTTAGGAGTCCTGTGTCTACTTTTCAGAAGAGAGAAATAATTGTGGACCCCGTGGGTTCTTGGCACTTAGAAAAAAAATAATATTCTCCTCTCTGAGGATCAGCTAATCATTCTACTCACTAGATATATGGTGTCCACAAACCTGACTCCTGAAACTACAGTTATTTTGAGTACTGCTTTAAAGACACACAGTATCAGATGCTGGTGACACCTTCTTCCTGCAGAAGAAATAAGAATTTTTAAAGGGTCTTTAATATTGTGGAAGTGCAAACACCAAAGGAAAAAGCCACATTTGTCAGAGTCAGGAAATATATTCATCTAAAGGTAATGAGCAGAGAGATAGGGCTGATCCTTTCTCTAGTATATATCAGGCATATTTATCAACTTGCAGTTTATTATGACTTAAGAGTCAACCTTAAAAAGGAAAATTTTAGCAAAGAAGAAAAACTTTATCACAAAAAGGTCTGTTAAGCTTTGGAAAGGATTATTGTTTGCCAGTCAACAACTGTACTAATTTTAACAATGCAACTTTTGTAAAGATCAATTTTGCTTTAGGAAATAGAGGGACAGGTTCTCTAATGTTAATGACTGACTTTGACCCCATCAAACAGGATTTAAAGTGTCATTACTGCAATGTCTTGAGAAATTTGTGCAGAAGGAAACCGGTGTAAGGTGAATCTGCCATCTGTATTCAGTATAAAAGAAAGTAGCAGAACAGTCAGTGATACTTTCATTTTGGCAGATTTCTTTCCTAATTTATCACAGACTATATTTGAATACTCTACAAATATTTTAATCCAAATTGGTGCCACATTTTAGTACCTGAAAGATAACATCAAAGACTGTCTGACAGAGAAATATTAGTTGAGTACAATCTGTACAAAACGTAAAATGAGACATCGAAATTCTGAGCTCTGCCTTAGTTCAGCAGGGTACCCACAGCCTTGTGCTGTCTCTCTGAAATGGACAGACCACTTATTGAGACCCAAGTCCTGGAAGCAGCTAAGTAGTTTCTGAATTAAAAGCCCTACCTCCCTTATATTTACTTGTTCTCAGTAGATCTTTAACACAGTTGCATAACCCAGGGAGAGGTAGTGTTGCGTCATTTCCATACCCAACTGCACATCATGTTGCATTGCTGCTTTCAATAGTGAACTGAAATGGACAAAAGAGCCAGGGGTCCCTGCTCATCTGAAAGGAATTAAATCTTTTAATGCTAATGCTGTTGGAAATATTTATTTTTTTCCTTTTGAATGAGTTTAGTTGAGTCAGTTAATTATGCTTTACTTTTATAGTTAACAGAGATGCTAAGAGTTTTGCTTTATCACTTATGGATTATAAGAATTAATGTTACTTCTCACATCTATAGTAAGTTCAACAGGTTCAACTGTGAACATGTGCAATGCTGAAAAAATGATTGAAATGGTCTAATTGTTAATCACAGAATTGTTGAGAATGGAAGGAATGTCTTGAGATCATCTAGTCCAACCTCACTACTAAGATGGGGTCAGGTAGACCAGGTTGCCCGCGACAGTGTTGAGTTGAGTTTTGGATATCTCCACAGATGGAAATGCTATTTTTTGGCGTTGGTCATGGATCTGATATGCCTGGTTGGCCATACACTACTACATATATATACTGGTATATAATGTCTGGATTTATCTCAATGGTTTGCAGATGGGAAGGAGAAGGAAGACTCGTGTTTGCTACCTGTGAACAAGCCCCAAAGAATTGCTGAAAACTAGTAGCAGGACAAGCTGCTTTGAACCCTACTCAGTGTGTAGTACTCTGGCATAATTGACATTATTAAGAATGTTCCAGTTCTTAGGAATATGTGAGACAAAAATAAAGCCAAAAAAAATGAGGGAAGCTTTGAGGGGCAATGAGAAGTAGAAGAAAGCCAGACAGTGGTCAAGGAGACCTAAGTATCTCTAAATTTCAAAGGGTGATAGGATTTTAGCAGATGGATATGCTTGTCCACTCTTTTGAAACTATGTTTATTTTTCTAATGCTGTACCTTAATTATTAAATAAGAAAATAAACCAGCTTATTAACAAGAGGTGGTTTGACCAGTATATACCATCCTTCATCCTCCCCCGAAGGGAAGGACTGCAAATCCTCAGATTGTCTCAGATATAAGGAAGCTGCTAACACAGAGGGCAGCACAGCTCAGATGTCACAAAGCAGAGAGGGCTTTGATCTAGAAAAGCACTTAAGCATGCAGTCTAAATTTGACTAAATGAACTACCGACAGTCTATTAAAATCAGTGGGGATTATAGATATGCCTCCTTCCTGATGTGCTTAAAAACATGCTAAGCACTGAGGTGGCGTTCCCTGTCAGTGAACTCTGAAACATCCGAGGGACCCTACAAAAATGCACTGGTCCACTCACAGGCAACCTCTCCACTGGGGACTTATCTCTCCTTACTAAGGATCTTTTGTGAACTGGGGGTGACAGTATTGTCCATTGTCCAACCTTTGTCTGAATTCAAGGTTTCTCAGGACAGCAGTACCTCTCAAGCATATAACCTCTGCATAACACCAAAAAGAATTGGGGTAGTCTCAGGGTGGGAATTCTCAATGCTTAAGGAAACCTAACTCCAAGCAGCCATTAGCAACATAAAGCTCCCTGTAGCTCTAATACACCCATATTTTATTCTCTTATTGAGGTTGGCTACTTTTTAACTTATTGTGCTCTTTTATTTGTAGTGTATGGAGAATTTTGAATTTCACCTTTGCTTTCACACGGCTTTAATAACTGCTAAACTGCAAATCTACTGTACACAGGAATCAATTCTTATATCCTCACAGTAGTGACTATAAAATAAGAAACATAAAATCACACAGCTAGATAATCAGTAATTACAAATAATTCATCTTCATCTCCAGCCTTCACAGCAAAAGTGATAGTTTGGGCTTAAGGAGCTGAGGTAGATCAGTAGCTGAGAGATATTTGAGCCCTTCTTGCCTCTTTTGTTCATGCTTCTATCAATGTAATACCAGAAAGTAATTCCTATTTGCATAAATAAAGCACAGTTCCATTGTTAATAGTCCAAGTTCATTTCTAACAAATAAAATATAAAGACAACATTTTAAAATATTTACCAATAGCTGGTTGAAATGAGCAACTTTCTCTAGTTTTTTTGAGTGCTACCCGGCAAGCATAAATATAAAGGTACATCCTCAAACAGAAACCAAGGACAGACTGAAATATCCTACTAATCTACCTCAGGCAAAAGCCTGTCTGAACAGATGGGCTTTTCCCTGTGCCTTCAGGTTTTGCTGCATTACTAGTGGAAATTAGTTCCAGAGGGAAGAGCCTTCTCTTGAGGATTTGTCATCACCTGCCCTGAGATGTTAAACTCAGTAGCAGAGAAGGAAAGAAACATTTCCCCACAAAACTGGGACCTCAAGCATCTTAGAGAGTAGTACGAGTTTATTGGCATGTAGTTTGCAGAGAACTCTCTTGAGCTGTAATGACAGCTTGTGCTGCTCACAGCTAATTCTTCCTTTGTAAGAAGTGTGGGAGAAGCTGTCCTGAGCAATGTGCTCACAATTGTTCTATATTCGCACCATCGTGCTCCAGACCAGCCAGAATTACCAAAACAGACTGCTAGGAAACTTAGAAAATTTCAACAGCTGAGAAATTTGGATATGAAGATTGGAAATTAGGTACAGAGAAGCTGCATACTACCACAAAGCAAGAGAGTAACTAATTTCTGTAAAACAACAACATTTTTAGTGTTCCAACTGTCTGTAAGTTTTAATAATTGGTGTTGTATATAGAGCCCACTGGACATAGTCCTTGATCCTGTGAAGACTCATGGGGTTTGGTTACTTGCTTAAAGACAAATATAAGTGGAATTTATTGCTGGCCTTTTATGCGCATCTGCATGACACATTTATGTTTAGGCAGAGTTATTTCTTCCTTTTATTTTTTAATCAAAGTTTTCATTATAAAAACCCGGTCCTACTATTCATTTTATATACAAGTTATTTTGAGTGTGATGTCATTTTAATTAAAGGTTTTCACAAAAGGGAAGACCATAATCAATTAGGGCTATATAAAAAAGCATTTTAAAACAAACACAATCAACACAACTTTTCAGAAAATCAACTCCTTTTCAGTAAATGGTGTATTGATTTTACAGCTTCACATGCATATTGTGTCACTTAGAGAAAATTTCTATTCCAAGTGTCTGCCTACTCCTCGCAAACAAGCATCTGAAAACCTAAAGAGTTTGCCAAGGTCTGGTCTAATTTATTTACATTACACATTGTCAACAGCAGTAGGTGGCAATCGCCATGGGACCAAAAAAAAAAAAAAAGCACTCTGAGAGCAAATATAAAATGGTGAATGAAGATGGTGCTTGCATACAAGATGAAAATGGACTGTGAATGAACTGGACTGAAAACCAGATGCAATACTTAGGATTGATTCTGACTTTTACTGGCTCATTATGAAGGTGAAAAAAGTATTTTCAATCTTAGTAGAGTTCATTTAAGAGAGAATGGTTCTTTTTTTAAGGTAATGTGAACTCTGTGGTGTGGTTGCCTAAGGAATGTATGGCTTGCTCTTCTCAGTGACTGGCACAGAAAGATCTACGTTGGCACGTAATGGTGAGTGTGGGACTGTCACAGTGTGGTTGCAATCCTATACTATGACATGAAGGAGTCTCCAGACAATGCTCTAGGCAATACGGTTTAGTTTTAGGTAGCCCTGCTAGGAGCAGGGACTTGGACTCAATGATCATTATGGGTCCCTTCCAGCTCGAGATATTCTATGATTATGCCATTAGGGCATCTGAGCCAGAGGAACAACGGGGACGACATGGCATGACCGGTGGTACTGTGGCACTTGGCTGAGTACCAGATTTCAGAGTGGCAGAAGTTACTGAGACTTCAGAAATTTCTCCATGCTGCATGGGGTCAAATCCAAGATTTTTGAATGGTCTCATATGAGTTGCAAAAGGACAGTGCCCATGTGATGAGGATAAGCACTTAAAATGGAAGAAGCTGAGATAAAAATGTCTCCTCTATCAAACTGGGATCACAGGGATGTGAAAGTAGTGCATATCCCATGTGCCATTTAAGGATTTGGGCATCTAAGCTGTCAGCTACACTCAAGTGGGACTTTTTTTCTCTTATTCTGACTTGCCATTTCTCTTCTGGACCTAGGGAGCTACCCTAGTCTTTTGGTGCTGTTAGATGTTTCTCTGAGGACATTTTAAGTCAGTTAAAGCTGAGGAGTGGAACAGGGTAGATGAGGTGCTCCAAAGGGAAACTCACAGAATCACAGACTGGTAGGGGTTGGAAGGGACCTCTGGAGATCACCTAGCCCAACTCCCCTGCTAGAGCAGGACCACTTAGAGCATGTTGTGCAGGATGGCATCCAGGCAGGACTCCCCAATTTCACAATTGGAAAATGTTCATAATTGACCCTTTTTCTACGTACCAAATCAGGTGGGAGCATTATGAAGTATTCTAAAGATATGTTTCTTTGGTTAAAAAAATAATAAAAAAGAAGTAGTGAACTCTCATCAGCTCTCTCAGTTCTCTCTGTAAGGGACAGAGGTGCAGACTTAAAACAAGGCTTAGCTTAGTGCCATGTTAAATAACTATTTCATTTAAAACTAGGAAATGGAGGGGTTTTTTCCCATAACGTCATTTTGAAACCATCCCACTCAACTTCCATGGTCTTTTTTTTTTTTTTTTTTTTTTCTCTTACCCTCACAATGTAGGCTTTATTCTCTTCTTACTTTTTTGTCTGCTTTAAAACAAAATGTAACTCCACTGACTTTGGCGGACTCGTTCCTGAGTTATACCCTGGAGTAACAAAGTGAATGACAACCCAATATGAAGCATATGATTGTGCAGAATGAATTCCATATTGGCCTGCACCCTGCATAATTGCATTGAAGTCAGTCTAAGCTGTGTAAGTTATGGAAGAATTTTTTGTGCGAAAGAAAAAAAGAATAAAATATAATGAAAGAGCCCATGTCTAGCCTTGTGTTTTATCCTGAGCCAAATGGGTAGACAGCTTGCATTTGCCAGCCTTCTCAGAAAGAGCCTAAAGGGAACTGTTTGCCAACATTTGATTCCCTGGCAGCAAGCTTTTTGTACTTCCGTTAATTAGCCAGCACAGGGTGTTTTCAGTTTCTCTGGAATACTCTAGCCAAGGGCAGACTCTATGGACACACATCAGAAAACAGCCACTGACTCTACAGAAATCCGTTGAAGAATCCCATACTCTTTGCTTGGAGGATTGGAACAGATGCACTGAAGAGAGGAGTCCAGGAACACAGATTTTTATGTATGGTTTTATCAGAGTTTAACAATCCTATAGTGACATTCGTTTGACTTGCCAAGCAGAAGGCAATGGTTTCATCTGTATCAGTCACTCAGGCAGAGCAGCTTGTTAGATATTATAAACAAATATGCTACAATGAAAGCATACTTTAATTTGTTAGAAGCAGGGCTAATTTTGTGTCAGAGCAGTCTGAAATATCAGCAGTTATTTAATGGAGATATGGATGCATAAGCACACACATTCTGAGATGCAGGCACCTCCTTACGTACAAAATTAGCTGAACTACTGAACTGCTACCCAATAGTACTCTGCTGTTCGTGACATGGAAATTTAAACATCCTGTCTAATAATCACAGTGGCTTAAAGAACACAAGCTGTGGCAAAAACATTACTGTATTTAAGCAAAAATTAAAAAAAATAAATAAAATATGATATGCAACTTTTCCCCTTATTTATCAGAAATTACATCTCTGGAATATGTTACAATATGATCTCAGTACACTGAGGCATAGAAAACAATATATATGGAATAAAACTTGACACAAATGCATTGCACATTAGCCGAAATGCCTGCTAATCTTTCTCAAAGATTCAGACACTTAAAAATGACCAAATCAAGCAAGCCCACTAAATCCACTAAATTTTCACCAAAATGAGGAAAGTTCAGTGGATTGCAGGAAAATAGTAAATTGCTTTCTACACAGTGAAAGCACACCTGCTAACAATATTGATAGGTCAATTCTATCTGGTTTTCAATGACTGTTATCTGAGCAGCAATGTTCTCTTCAGAGGAATAACGAGAGAAGAACATCTTACAAGATTCAGAATCTCTTAAAAAATAATTAGAAGGAAATGGAAGTTTCTAAAAGATGCATTTAAAACAATCATAAAAAGAGAAAATGTATTCAGGTCCAGGTCTTCCCAGTAGTCCTGTGAGAAAAGCATGTGCTTAGTATTCCATATTTCTGACTCCAAAGGAGAAAAAGATCTGCTTACTTTTTAATAAAATCCACTTTCCTCTGTATGCAGACTTTCAAATACCTGCTATTTTTTCTAGTAATCAGATTTTCAATCTGAAGCTACTTTTCAACACATCACACAAGAAGGAGCAGATCATCACTTGGTCTGAACTGTTCCAATTTGATTCAAACTTTGCATCCAAACTGTTGCAAACTTGACGTCATTGTTCCAATAATTATCATACTCTAATTACTTTACTCCAACCGAGGACTGGTTTCCTGCAAATTTTTATTAAGGAATTTTCAGGCTGGAGTGAATTTCAGCCACAACAAATGACTGCGTAACTTTGTGAGAAGAGTTATTTTCTGAAAAATAGAGATTGTGATATATACAAATGTAGTTGGCCCTATGTCAAATTGAAGGAGTTCCATTATTTCATCTTATTGTACACCTGTCTGAGAACTAGAGGTGAAAAGCAATATACAGAAGCATACACCATAACAGGCCAATGGAGCAACTAATACTTCGACTTTGACAGTGACCTGTAAAAGTGCTTCAGAAGGGGATCTAAGATCTTTGTGACACATTTAGTGAAATAACATGTCCACAAAAGGAGAATTTCCCTTGTTCTCATTATAATGCTGGTTGAAAAGTATGATTTTTAGGTAAAACAGTTGCAGAAAATCAATAGAGAACAATTAACTTAAGAACCATCCGAAACCTTTTGAAGAGAAAGCAGAAAAATTAATTTTGCCTTTGATTTATAAATGATTTGTGTCAATTTAAAAAAGAAAAAAGGATTTGAATTTCAAAGCTTTCAAATAGAGGACTTCTACAAGCAATGAGAAAAAAAATAAAATGTTACTAAACTCTATAACAGTCACCTCACTCTAAGTATTGTGTCTTTCTATGCCTAATTTTCCTTCCCCTTGAAAGTGCTGTATCAGCAACACTCTCCATTGATGATTACTGAAGTCCTGTCCCTGGAGTCCAGCTGAGGTTGCAGAAACTTCCAGCAAGTTCAGGGACAATAGCCTGACAGAAGCCACAGTGGCTTTTTTCTTTTTAATTTTGCCTTTTTTTTTTTTTTTTTTTTTTTATTAAGATTTAACTGAGCTTTGTTTCAGAGTAGTGGACTGTGAAACTGGGATAGGAAGATTAGACTTTGCTGGGAAAAAGTTATGTGTGAAATATTACTATGACAAGGTTGTGTGGATAGTTTGTGATGTGTGAAATGAAATCCCTACTCAATGTGCCTAGGCAATACAATTAGCGCTATCCTGGTCAGGGATTTCTTGTTAGAACTGAAAAGATTTGTCCTGAAAAGCAAGTAACCAATGTACACTTATTTAAAGCCCCACTTAAAAAAAAAAAAAAAAAAAAAAAAAAAAAAAAAAAAAAAAAAAAAAAAGTCCTTACGATATCAGCTCTGATTTATCATTTTAATGCATCTATAATGGGTTAAAGTGAAGGGTCATTGTCAAGAAATCTTTGTGGCTAAGTTCTTAATATCTAGCAAATTCTTGATCAGCATAGTAACTGCAGCAAAATAACTGCAGTTACTTTTCTCTGGGATTCAGTCTATTTACAGAGGTGGGGAAACTCAAGCTGAATAGGAGATTCTCATTTAAATAATTTTTAATAGAGAATACCATCTTTAAAAAATCAACAACTCTTACAGAAGATTTTTTTTTTTTTTTCCCTGAAAGAAAAAAAAAGCACAAAAGAAAACAACCTTGAACTTTCTCCCAGGAAAATGGAAACACGAGGTGCTAGGCAGAAATTACTTTCTCCTGGAGAGGGAAGACAAAACTGACAAAAGCTTTTCCTAGCTGAAAATATGATTTTTGTTTCTTCCCTTCTGATGATGGAATGTAATCTTTTTTTCCTGTTTTCTTCCAATTCATAACAAAAGAAAATGTTTTCAAAAATGGCACTGGTGGAAAACAAATGCATATCTTCCAGCCAAGCATGGCCGTACAAATAGCCTACCAAGACTGAAGCGGACAGGCTGCTTTAGCAGTTAGTCTTTCTCGTAATCGTAATCTTATTTAGGACAGAGCTACTTATTTCCTGGCTTCAGGGCTTGAGTGGTTCATAAAGTTTTGTTCCAAGCCTGTGCACAGAGTTGAAACCCATATTTATGTTATTATGTCCTTTCTGTAAGGACAGTTTAAAATAATAAGATAAAAATATTAAAAGCTTCTAATAATTTAAGCCTGTGTCACAAATGTGCCTGAACCAATTTTCAGATGAAAACAGTACAAAGACTGTACATAGTGATAAATCACGTGGGCTCAGGAAGGTTCCCAGCCACCACAGTGGGTTTGCTCAGTCAGTAAGCTGTTTATATGTTCTTTGGCATTAATTTTGCCAGTCTTTCTGTGCAGTTCCCTGCTACAGTTTGGCTGTCAAAATATTCCAAAGGTGATTCCCAATAGCCAGTTTCTACACAGCCACCTTGTATCGAAAGCCAAAACATAGTACTTGGCCTCAGTGCCTGGAAACATTTCTGGGCATGTTCAATTTACTAGTAGCCAAAACGTCCTGGCTCTTGGCTGCCCAGATGTTGTGTGTGTTCCCTGCCTGTGTCCATAAGGGTAGGCAGAAAAGACGAGTTTACTATGATTACCTCTGGCTGAAAACGTAAAGGGGGTGGGAAAGATGTTGTAAAAACAAAATAATTAAAAATTCTTCAAAAAACGGAAAGGATTGAAATCAGGGTCTCAAAAATCTGGATCTCTAGTCATTGCAAGGTAATCTCATGACTTGGTCCCTAGGGTGGCCTGGAGAGACACAGTCAGAAAAATATCCATAACTAAAGAAGTAAAACAGAAATGCAGGTGGGAGATGGCCTGGAAAGGAACTAAGTATTCCACATTTGTCAGAACATCTAGAAATAAGACCTGAAATGAACAATTTCACTCAGAGGGGAAAGGTTAGATGGAGAGGACACACATTTTTTTTTTTTAGAATAAAGATTAAACTTTTGTCCTGTGTAAATGGTGTATTTTGTGTCTATATCTTTACATTATTGCCTATGATATATAATGAAAAAATAAACAACCAGAAAGCTGTTTCATAACACAGATTCTCAGAAAGATAAACTAAATTTCCTTTACTTGCATACTTTTAAATACAGTATCATCTTACCTATTTCTTCCTTTTGCAACATCTTCTCAGACATCCAGATCATAAATTATCTACCAAAAAATGTGGTACACTGCCTAGCTCAAGATAGCTCTGATTCTTATTAAAATCTACAGGTGGATTACTACTACTAATAATTCTAATTTATTACAAGCTTAAACAGTAACATTATCTTCAAATTAATACCATTTTGAGTCTTCGAATATGGAACTAATCTCAGAGTCTGTGTTCGACGTAACACAGACTGGTCCTCATCTTGGCTGGATCTTTGAGATACTGTCAAAATATATATTATCAGGAAGCAAAAATTAACAATATTTTTTAGTTTTGGTGAAGTGGAAAAGACAAAACATGAGACAGCTACATTAAAAGGGTGGACTGGATAAATTAAAATGGGAATGTTAAAAGAAAGATGCTGGAGACTGGCGAGTCTCTAATGACTCACTGGGAATAACCTTGCATTCCAAAACAGGGGGAAAGGCAGTTCGAAGCAATTTCAAAACTGGAAAATGAACAAACGGTCAGATTAATCTTGCTTTGGGAATTAATCACACAGTTCTCTGCAAGAAGTAATCCTACAGAAACTACTGCTGTGGAATGGTAATATTTATAAAGAGGAATAGCTGCTTGAGGTGAGATTACAAACCTCAACCTAACCCAGGTTCCTACTGTGGCATATTTACCAGGTAGTTGAAGAAATATTTTCTAAGGAACTATTTGCAAGCTTGTGACCTTTTCCTTCTTTTCATTCCCATTTCAGTTAAGTTATCACTCTAAATGTATCAAAGGGACTCTCAGCAACCTGATAGGTTAGAACTACATACTGAATAGAGGAAACATTGATTTGGAAAGAAAGAGAAATGCAATTTCTTAAAAGTTTTAGTCTGCAAGGACTTTTTGTTTGCCAAGAGTTTAAAAAATGATACATACTCAATGGAAATAGTTATTATGCAAAGAATAAAAGATTCTATCAACAGTTTGTTGTTGGTATGCTAATTATAGGTTTTGTACTTTGCAAACGCTTTACAAACAAAGATTTTGAACATGCGAACTAGATCTAGATGAAATGGTTTTTTGATTCAAGTGATATTCAACAGAACTGAGTGCTAAATAAAAGCTTTTCTGTTTGCTTTACTTTCTCCCCCCAAAAGAAAATTATCAACCTTTCTTAGGGAAAAAAAATAATAAAGTTACACCAAATGGCTAAAAATTGGAAAATGTTAATTTTTCAGCACCTGAAATGGTTTTGATTGGGTGTCTCCACTGTATCTCAGAGAAATCACCATTCAAGCTGTCGCTTTTGTAGGACCATTTCCTGCCAAATGCCTAACAGTCCTACAACTAGGAATGAATGTAATTAATTCTCTCACTACCTCATGATCTTTTCTATAACCTTTCTCTCCTGCAGCCTCTGTTGGAGGCTTCCACCTCAATAAGTCATCTGGGAAAGCATAGTTGGTAGACTGCATGTGCTGAACTCCGTATAAACAACCCTTAACTTCAACAGTTAAGATCTCACTGGAAGACACCACAAGTCTTTTACGTGTAGCTGACTAATGAAATTATCTGCAGGTCCCATAACCTGAATAACGTAGGTGGCAAATAGACTTCAATGTCTTCACTAAATCACAAATTGTCTTCTGCTTTATGAACTTTATCTGCTGTTGTGGAAATCACTATGAATTATACAAATAGCAACAGAAAAGAACTTTGCTTCTGCTCCAGAAGAATTTAGTTTGAAATGGACCTCAGCACATGATCTAGTTCAAACCTCTGTAAATCTCTGCAGAGCCAACTTCTTTGGAAAGGTTGCTCAGGGCCTTCCTTGGTCAAGTTTGAAAATCTCTGAGGATGGAGATTCCACAAAATCTCATTGTTAAACCTTGTTTCCTAATACCTAATCAGAATTTCCCTTGTAGCTTGTGCCTATTGCCTTTCACGAGCACCTCTGAGAACAGTCTGGCTCTATCTTCTCTGTACCTTCCCATTTGATAGGTAAGGACAGCAATAAAATCCCCCCTTGGCCATTGAACTGAACAAGTGCAACCAAATGAACCCAGTTCTCTTATTCTCTCCTTGTATATAAGTAGTAGTGCTTGTATCTCAAAATTCATGACAAAGAAATCAAAGGAGCATCGGAGCTTCAAGAATTTTACCCATTTCTTCAGCAGATCATTTTCCTTCGGCTTTCCCCCCCTCCACGCCCCTGTAGAAAGTTGCTTGAGGAAAAAAAGTTTGAACCCTACATTTTCTGATGAGCTGTACAACTCGAAATGAGGATGGACACATTTTAAACATGAATGCTTCTCCAAGCCAAAATTATCACCAAAATTAAATTAAAATTGAAATAATAATTTAAAAAAATAGAATATGACAAAACCAAATGAAATACAAAAGAAAAATAAATTAAAAAATAAAAAATAAAAATTAAAAATAAAATAAAATAAAATAAATAAAAAATAAAATAAAATAAAATAAATAAAAAATAAAATAAAATAAAATAAAATAAAATAAAATAAAATAAAATAAAATAAAAATAAAATAAAATAAAATAAACCAAAATAAAATAAAGAGGGACTGATGGGGATGATATTATTCAGTTCTAAGAATTCTCCTGTACTACTTATGTACAAAGTGTATACAGATAATGAAATACGTTAAAGGACCTACGACACCATATGTGCCTAGTGTGTCTCTGAAGGGTTAAAATATAAACCAGAGGGAGTCTGCTAAATGAGCTGGAGAGTTGTAGGAAGATCAACAGGATTCTGGAGCTCCATGTCCTTCAGTAGCTATTCGGAGAAGATACTTGCACATCAGAAAGGTGGTTTGGAAGCTAAAAAAGATATGAGCTTGCCAGGCTTAACTGATTACAAGGTAATCTTAAGGTGAGTCTGGTTCATTTATTCTATTCTTTTGCCAGAGCTATAGGCAAACTATGATACCATATTGTAAACCCTTAGTTTTTATAAACACTACTGAATTAATGTAACTTGCCAACTCAATGTACTTTCAATTTGTCCTGTATGTTCATAGCTTGAATGTGGAAACGATTTGTCAAGGGTTTTTTTGTGACTCCTGGTACTGAATTTGGTGTTAAACTGTGCTGTGTTTCATAGTTTTTTAATGAATACTGTGTATTAAAATAATATGCATATGACTCCTGAAATTTTCACCCCTTTAATTTGAAATAAAGCTGCCCTCATAATGTGAGTTGGAAAAAAAGTTTATTTGTTTTCTTTCAGTACTTTCCCATGTAAATAATCTGAATTTCCTGAAATGGACATCAGAAAAAAAGGAAAAAAAAAAAGAAAAGAAAAAAAAAGATGATAATAAAACAAGAATGACAAGTGAACCACTGATGGGAAAAAAATGACAAGTTAATAACTTGAGAATCATGTGTTTGCAAATGAAGCATTCGAAGGCAACAAGTCCATGAAAAAACTTAATGTGCACTGGGTAATGCTCATGTTCTTAAAGGTAAACTCATACTCTGCTAAAATAGAGTAAAATAGATATGCTCATGTGTATGAGTTTTTCATGAACTGAGGCTAGAGAACTTTTCAGAACTGAGCCCTTAGAGCGGAGCTCATACCACGTAAAATGCAGACAGCTGGGGCCCAATGCAGTTGACCCACACATACACCTAGAGTCAAGTGGGATGTCCTGAGGAGACTCTTCCTGACTTCCAGCTAACGCTCAAGATGGGCATGTTCTCACAGAGTTCCTGGTTCACCTCTGACATGGTTTGTAGATGCTTTTGGACATTTCAAATGGCTCTAGGGGCAAATCCCTTGTCAATGCCATCAAACAAGTCTGTGTATCCACCCAGCTAATCTCACGAAAGTGTCTGCTTCAAGGAGAGCAGCATGGTTCTCTGAACTGAGGATACTGGTTACACTACAAACCTGGCTCACATCAGGTACCTAGTGAAGACAGTGGCACTAAGATGTCCTGATCTGTGAAGTGAACTTCACCTCTGTTCCAACAGAGTCATCAAGTTTCCGTTTACATTTCTTTTGTTTGTTTTTTTGGTTTTTTTTAAAGGACAGTACTTCCAGAGAGCAATTCACACTGCCTCTCTCAGACTCCCATTTTAGGATGGAATTAATCAGTTTCTGAAGATGTCATTCTTTTCCATCAGTTGTAAAGACTAGTTAAGACTAGATGTCCAATTTTATACAGCTGAAATTAAATGAGGTTTATACCATCTGCAGTCTATGCTGCTTGTTAAAAGAACTAGTAATATGGGATTGTGGTGATTGTCAATAGTACAACATGAAACTCTGAGGTTGTTCTAACTTATGCTAATGGATTGGTTAATTAAACCAGTCCCCAGTTTTGGAGGAGCTCAGGCTGAAGGCAGAAAAGAAAGATGCTGAACTAAACCTCTGTACGTGTGATAGCAGACAGAGAGAAACAGGGAAAAGACTTTTATTTTTATTTTATATAGGTCACTGCCTTTATATTATAAATTCTTGAGGCCACTGACAATGTGGGGCAGATTTAAAGTCATGCTAAGTGGTTTAACATCTCAGTACCACTCCCCTGGGCCTCTCTAGTCTTAGCTTTTTAGCATTCAGACTTTGTTTTTTTTGCTTGGTACTTTTTTTTTTTTTTAATTTCATATTTGTATATTAGCGTTGCAAATGTGTTTATAGTACAAAGCTTACTATTCCTTTCAACATGTTTCAGGATTGTCTCTAAGGTGTCTATAATTATGTGAAAACAAACTTCTTTTAACAATTCTTGTTTCAAGAACATACATCATTTTCTGAAATGGAAGGTTCCAAAGGGACCAGTGTTTTTTGAGTGATAAATTACATGACTTTTGCATTATACATTTTACAGCTTACCTTGTTTTGTGTTGCTGTAAGATAAGATTGCCTTCTCATTTAAAATATATTTTTTTTAAGGTGTACAAATACATAAGAGAAGAAAATAAGTTTCACATAATTATGTGCTGGTTTAAGTTTTGCCCATGTCTCATTTTTAAAAACTGTGGAAAGATTATTTCCAATGGCATGTTTATAGAATCATAGAATCATAGAATGGTTTGGGTTGGAAGGGACCTCAAAGCCCATCTAGTTCCACCCCCTGCCATGGGCAGGGACACCCTCCACTAGCCCAGCTTGCCCAAAGCCCCATCCAACCTGGCCTTCAACACTGCCAGGGAGCCAGGGGCAGCAACAGCTTCTCGGGGCAACCTGTGCCAGGCCCTCAGCACCCTCAGAGGGAAGAATTTCTTTCTAACATCTAATCTAAATTGACCCTCCTTCAGCTTAAAACCATTACCCCTTGTCCTATCACTACCTGCCCTTGTAAACAGTCCTGCTACAGATTTCTTGTAGGCCTCTTCAGGTACTGGAAGGCTGCTTTAAGGTTTCCCCAGAATCTGCTCTTCTCCAGGCTGAACAAGCCCAACTCTCTTAGCCTGTCTTCATAGGAGAGGTGCTCCAGCTCTCTGATCATCTTTGTGACCTCCTCTGGACTCTCTCCAATAGCTCCATGTTCTTCTTATGTTGGGAGCCCCAGAGCTGGACACAGTACTGCAGGGGGGTCTCACAAGAGCGGAGTAGAGGGGCAGAATCCCCTCCATTGACCTGCTAGTCACGCTGCTTTTGATGCAGCTCAGGATTCTGCTGGCTTTCACCCCCAAGTCCTCTGGGTTACTCTCAATCCATTCTCCACCTAGCCTGTAGTTGTGCTTGGGATTGCCCTGACTCATGTGCAGGACCTTGCACGTGGCCTTGTTGAACTTCATGTGGTTTGCATGGGCCTCTCCAGCCTGTCCAGGTCCCTCTGGATCGCATCCCTTCCCTCCAGTGTGTTGACCACACCACACAGCTTGGTGTTGTGAGCAAACTTGCTGAGGGTGCACTCAATCCCACTGTCCATGTTGCCGACAAAGATGTTGAACAGTGCCAGTCCCAATACCGACCCCCGAGGAACGCCGCTCGTCACTGGTCTCCACTTGGACATTGAGCCGTTGACCACAACTCCTTGAATATGACCATCCAGCCAATTCCTTAGCCACCAAGTGGTCCACCCATTGAATCCATGTCTCTCCAATTTAGAGACCAGGATGTCATGCAGGACATTGTCAAATGCCTTGCACAAGTCCAGGTAGATGACGTCAGTCACTCTTCCCTTATCCACCAATGCTGTAACCCCTTCATAGAAGGCCACCAAAATTGTCGAGCATGATTTGCCCATAGTGAAGCTGTGTTGGCTGTCACCAGTCACCTCCTTATTTTCCATGTGCTTGAGCATAGTCTCCAGGAGGATCTGCTCCATGATCTTGCCAGGCAGGGAGGTGAGACTGACTGGCCTGTAGTTCCCTGGGTCTTCCTTTTTAAAAATGGGGTTATGTTTCCCCTTTTCCAATTAGCGGGAACTTCGCCGGACTGCCAGGACTTCTCAAATATGATGGAGAGTGGCTTAGCCACTTAATCCGTCAGTTCTCTCAGGACCCGCGGATGCAACTCATCAGGTCCCATGGATTTGTGCATCTTCAGGTTCCTTCAATGGTCTCAAACTTGATCTTCTCCTACAGTGGGCAGTTCTTCATTCTCCCAGTCCCTGCCTTTGCCTTCTGTGACACAAGTGGTGTGGCTAGAGCACTTGCTGGTGAAGACTGAGGTAAAAAAGTCATTGAGTACCTCAGCCTTCTCCATAACCTGGATAACCAGGTCTCCCATTTCCTTTATGAGAAAGCCCATATTTTCCCTAGTCTTTCTTTTATCACTGACATACCTATAGAAGCTTTTCTTCTTGCCCTTGATATCCCTGGACAGATTTAATTCTGTCAGGGCTTTGGCTTTCATAACCTGGTGCCTGGCTGCTCAGACAGTTTTTCTGTACTCCTCCCAGACTACGTTCCTTTGCTTCCACCCTCTGTAGGCTTCCTTGTGTTTGAGTTTGTCCAGGAGCTTCTTGTTCATTCATGCAGAACTCCTGGTGTTTTTGCCTGACTTCCTCTTTGTTGGGATGCATCGCTCCTGAGCTTGGAGGAAGTACTGAAGTACATTTTATTTTAAATGCAGATTTAAATAAACAGCTGGGTTTTTCCCCCTGTAGTCTTTTAAGAATCTGCCAGAGTCCCTAACAAAGTGTCTTCACCTTTGCCTAAAGCTGTGAACATTTAGGGAGCAGCCAAAATAGCAGTAGAGCATTTACTGTGGTAAACATAAGTTGAAGCACTATTATTATAAATTGAAAAATACTTATTAAAAGGTCTGACTGAAATAAACAATCATGTGGTAAAAATCTGATCTCATTTAATAAAAAAAAAATTATATCTAAATATCATTATGGGCCCTATAAACAAATAAAATTTGGTTGTGGGGAAAAAAAAATTAACTGACAAATTATACCTTCACAAATGAAATGATGGTATTCATCTGAAGATAAAAAGTGGATGGATGGTCCAGGTATGTCTACCCATTCTTGTTGTTATGTTATTTGCCTATTTAGAAAAATATTAAAATACATAAAACATATATGGTAATTTGTTTTGTTAGATAGTGTTTGCCTGCCCGGTCAGGGGCTATTTATTTAAAGGTCTCTCAAGACTGGAGCGTTGGAACATTTTCTGAGAAAGTAGCTTAGAAATAGCAGTGTGTCTCTCTCCTCTTCATGTATCCTGCTCTTATCATGAAAGCTTTGATTAGATTAAAGAGTTTGCGTGTTTGTTAAAATTATTCAGGGAAAAATAAATAACTTACAGTTCTGAGATCTGATCCAAAATCTATTAAAGGCCCTGAAAAGATTTAAATGATCTTTGAGTAAGGCAATAGCTGTTAATATGGTTATTTCAGTGACTTATCCAGCCTATCTAATCCTACAGACTAATTCTGCTGACTCCACCTACTGTCTGTTTTCCTTTCTAATGGCTGGAGTTTGCATAAATAGAGCTGAAGGTAGCCATAATGACAAATCGTGAAATTTCTGTGAAAATCTTGAACCGAGCTTTGTAATTTGATAAAAATAAAAGTTTGAAGTATTCATGCTGAGAAATTTCATGCTAACACTATCAACTGCTCTACTGCATTTTATAGTCATAATGATGGATGGCTTCTTTTATGAAATATTAAATTACAATTATATTAATGCACACAACCCTATATATCATGCTATACTAAAAAATCTCAAATCTTCCAAACCTTCTCAACTATCTCCCCCCCCAAAAAAAAGCCCCAACCTCCTGCCAAAATAACCCCAATAACTTCTCAATATTCACAACATGCAACAAGATGCTTAAAATGACCGCTGCACTTTTCTTCTGGGTAATGTTAAGAAACATACTTTCCCGCTAGTTTGGTTGTAATCACATCTTCAGAAAAAAAATCTTTCTGGATTTTCTCTGTTATAATTATTTCCAACAGGCCAGTAAATATGAGAAACAACAGTGCATGTCGACATGTGTGAACTCTGGAGATATCCTTTTGCATACTATTATAAGAGAACATGAAGAAATTTATATAAATCTGAGGCCAAATATAATCATTAAAAAAAAAAAATAAAAAGCAGCTGTTTGGTGTTAAACTGTCCTTCACAAAATTGTAGAATGGATGAGATGGGAAGGCACCTCTGAAGATCATCTAGTCTAACCCCCTGCTTAAGCAAGGTCAGCTAGGTTGCTCAGGACAGTGTCCAGTCAGGGTTTGAATATTTTGAAGGATGAAGAGTCCCCAACCTCTATGGGCAACCTATTCCAATGTTGATCACCTTCGATAAAAAAAGTTTTTTCTTATGGTTAAGTGGAATTTTCTGTATTTCAAATTGTGCCTATTCCCTCTTGTCTGCTCACTTGGCACCACTGAGAAGGTTCTGGCTCCATCTTCTTTATTCCTTCCCATCACGTACTTGTACATATGGATATGATCCTCCTGAGTCTTTCCTACTCCAGGTTGAACAACCTCATCTCTCAGCCTCTCCTCATATGAAATATGCTCCAATCTCTAAATCAACTTTGTTGCCCTTTGCTGAACTTACTCCATTATGTCCATGTCTGTCTTGTACAGGGGAGCTCAGAAAAAGACTCAGGACTCCAGATGTGTCTCACCAGGGCTGAGCAGAGGGGAAGGATCTCCTCCCTCGACCTGCTGGCACCTTTCTGCCTAATGCAGTCCAGGAAGCTGATGTTTTTCTTTGCCACAACAGGACATTGCTAGCTCATGTTCAAGTTGTTGTCTACCAGGACTCCTGGGTACATCTCTGCCAAGCTGCTTTGAAGCTGGTTGGTCCTCAGCCTGTACTGGTACATGACACTGATCTTCCTCATGGCTAGGATCTAACTTTTTCCCCTTGGTGAACTTGAGGTTCATGTCAGACTATTTCTGTAGCTTGTCAGGTCCTTCTGATTAAACATCTGGTTTATCAACCACTTCTCCCAACTTTGTATATCATCTACAAACTTGCTGAAGTTGAACTGTGCTCCATCATCCAGGTAATGAATGAAGATGGAGTATTGGCTCCAGCACAACTCCTGGGGTATACCAGTCATTACAGACCTCCAGCTGGACTTTGTACCACTGATAACAACCCTTTAAGCCCAGCAGTTCAGTCAGTTTTGAGTCCACTTCATGGTCCAATTATCTGTCCATACTTCATCAGTTTGTCTGTGAGGATGCTATGGAAGGCAGTATTGAAAACGTTGCTAAAGTCAAGAAGACTTACATCCACTGCTGTCTCCTTTTCCTGTCATCTAGATTCAAGACTGCTTAATTGAATTCCTGGCTATGCCATATACTTGTGTTCTTATCAAGTCAACTATTTAAGAAAATTCAAGTATTTTGGCATTATAGGACATATAACTGCCCAGAAATGTTTATTGCAGGTTATCTGGATTGCATGAACATTACAAGTTTTCAATATATATCTGCAAAAGTTTAAGAAGTGAGATTCAAGACACTTTATCAATGCATATGCTGCTTTGATCACAATTCATATTAGTTTGAGGGTAAATATCTCACTATAATGAGTTGACAGACTTCTTAATGTGTTCTTTTTAGGAAAACAAATTTCTGTAAGATAAATATCTCTATAAACCTACGACTATGAATGTGCACTAATATATACAGCAGGATGGATACATTAAGAACAAAAATCTGTCACTGATACCCCTCTGTCTCTTTTTTCACTTTCCTTTTTAGCATGGCAAGGCAACCGGATTGAATAGCCCTGTAACTCTGTTCCTTTGTGTGATCTTGTGGGTTTTTTATTTTCACATACATTTACTTGAGATTGGTCATAATTATAGTGCTAGAATAATATATCTTCTTCTGAAAATGTGCTGCATTATGAAGCAGTGTGGAAATCTGTAACAAGAAGACTTGAATGCTACAAAAAGGAAAAATGACTGTCAATATTGATGGTATTATTAGCCACAACCTTTTTTCTCTGAACATCTTTGATTATCCTTATTTGAAGAGCAGTCAAGATACAGAAGATCAAAATCTGGTCTTAGTTACACTGATTTAAATGCAGGGAAACTGCATTGCATTTAAATGTTCCTAACAAAAGAGCTGAATTTTAATTTGATTTCCAAATACAAAAAATGTATTTCACTAGCTACCTGTCAGGGTGAGGCTTTGGGATTTTTTTTCTTCCTACTCCTTTGATTCATTCCTTCAAAGTATGTTTATTTATGCATCCTATATAAATGCAATCACAGCTTATTTTGCATTTCTCATTGGGATATCATTTAAGCATAAGTCAAGCTCTGCCACGTACAGTCAGATGGTTTAATAGAAAAGATTACTTAAATACCAAAAGAACTGATTAAAACAAAGCCCTGGTGGATTCCTCAGTTAATATTTTAGAATATTACACATACTTTATAATGTTTTGTTAAGAACTGTAGATATTGATGGGCTGCGGGACAGATTAGGTTCATCAATTCAGGCACAAAACTTTGGACAAAACAAATTCCTGAACCTAATATATAGATCAGAGCCTTTATTCTCTTATTATTTTTCATTGGCACAACCTGGAATATCGTTTCATTTTTTGTTCCTTCCTGAATATGGGAATTTCTGCTTCTCCAGGTGATGGACCAGATCCTGAGCCCATAGGCTAGTGTGCTGGTTTTGGCTGGGATAGAGTTAATTTTCTTCACAATAGCTAGTATGGGGCTGTATTTTGGATTTGTGCTGCAAACAGTGCTGATGATAACACAGGGATGTTTTCGTTACTGCTGAGCAGTGCTTACACAGAGCCAAGGCCTTTTCTGCTCCTCACACCACCCCACCAGTGAGTAGGCTGGGGGTGCACAAGGAGTTGGGAGGGGACACAGCCAGGACAGCTGACCCCAATGACCAAAGGGATATACCATACCATATAACATCATGCTTAGCGTATAAAGCATATAAAGCTGGAGGAAGAAGAAGAAAGAGTTATGCCATTTGTCTTCCCAAGTAACCGTTACGCATGATGGAGCCCTGCTTTCCTGGAGATGGCTGAACACCTGCCTGCCGATGGGAAGTGGGGAATGAATTCCTTGTTTTGCTTTGCTTGTGCGTGTGGCTTTTGCTTTAGCTATTAAATTGTCTTTATCTCACCCACGAGTTTTCTCACTTTTACTCCTTTGATTCTCTCCCCCAACCCACTAAAGGGAAAGTGAGTGAGGGGCTGTGTGCTGCTTAGCCACCAGCTGGGGCAAAATCATGACAGCTAACACAGTGAGAGAATTGCAACTTTTCCCTGCCGGTTCTAGCTCTAGGGAAGAGCAAAATTCATATTGCGGCTGTGTGACACAAGGTGGCTGGTAAGAACACAGGCAGCTGCAGAGCCAGGTTATACAGGACGTGCAGGTACTTTGGTTTGTTTCAACATTACTGCCATCTAGTAACACCGTCTGCGGCCGGCCCAGAAGGAAATTATTGAGCAGTGTTACCCACACTGTTTTCAGTGCTAGTACAGGCAGTGTTCAGAACGCATGATTTATTGAGCCTTTTGCTGGAAAACTTGTCAAAATATACCCTGGTGAGACCACACCTTGAGTTCTGTGTTCAGTTTGGGTCCCTCAGTACAAGAAAGACATTCAGGTCCTGGAGCGTGTCCAGAGAAGGGCAACAAAGCTGGTGAAGGGTCTGGAGCACAAGTCTGATGAGGAGCAGCTGAGGGAACTGGGGTTGTTCAGTCTGGAGAAAAGGAGGCTGTGGGGACACCTTATCGCTCTCTACAGATACCTGAAAGGAGGTTGTAGTGAGGGGATTCCAGTATCTTTTCCCAAGTAACAAGTGATAGGATGAGAGGAAATGACCTCAAGTTGTGTCAGGGGAGGTTAGATTGGATATTTGGAAAAATATCTTCACTGAAAGGGTTGTCAAGCATTGGAACAAGCTGCCCAGGGAAGTGGTTGAGTCACCATTCTTGGAGGTATTTAAAAGACCTGTAGATGTGGCATGTAGGGACATGGTTTAGTGGTGGACTTGGCAGTGTTAGGTTTACAGTTGGACTCGATGATCTTAAAGGTCTGTTCCAACCTGAATGATTATATGATTCTGTGATTTAGGACATTAAAAAGTTATAAGGAAGATTGTACAAAAAGAGGCTTAATCTTCTTTACCTTTTGAAGGTATCTGAGATTTCTATTCGCTCCAGGTGATACCTAAACATATGCTTTATGTGACAAGGCTTAAACACTACTTAATCACAACTTTTCCTCTTTTGTGTGTGTGTCAGTACAGCCTCCCAACATTTCCCTTATCCTTGGAGACTGCAGTGAGTTTGTAATGATTTAGACAAGTACACTTGGAAGTTCACACTGCAGCAGAGAGGTCTGTATCTCTAGAAGGCAAGAGAAATTAAAGTTCAATGACTTTGTGAAGGCAAGATGTAAAATCATTAAGCCTTTACAACTGTTTGATGAATTCTGGAAACCTTTGTGTGAAAACAGACATCTTGATGCATGAAAGAACAATAACAGAAAATAAGAGATTTTTATACAAACTTCACAGAGGTAAACAGTTCAGAGAATACTGAAGTCTTCTCTTATATTTAGACCTTCTGACTTGAAAAAAGGAGGAAAGGAGACATACATTTACCAAGAAAATTGAATTACTGCTGATAATTTTGGATGACTTCTCATCAAAATCTTACATCTCAAAAAAATTAAACAAATAGGAGAACAAATTATTTTTTATGATTATATTTTTATCACATTCATTCTTATGATGATACAAACTTGTAGCTCATACAGTCCCCTGTCCTTTTTACAAATTGACCTTTTACTTTAAAAACCCTGAGTCTACAAAATCTGCTTGGCATGGATGAAAAACTGTGGATGTGCTGATGTATAGAAACTAGATTATTACCTGCAAGAACTACATTAATGTTGTTGATTGAGTTAATAATTCTATAGATAAATGACAAAATTTAGATTGTTTGTTTCTATTAGTAATGTAATATAAGGTATTGTCATGGTAATATAACAATAGTAATTCAATGATAAGAACTGATTTAAACGTGAAAAAAATGAGTAATTTGAAAAATAGAAAAGTTTTATTTGAGGTATTAACCAAATATACCTAAGAAATTCTTTGGGAAAAGAATTTAAAAAATAAATAAATAAAGTTCTGTGAGGTTTTGCTCAAGGCTACATTTAATGAATCAGACTGTAAATATGAATATAGTTAGCAGAGTTATAGTTATTTTGTCCTGTTTTTCCCTATTTTATATCTTTATTGGATACATCAGATTTGATTTTATACAGAAATACTAACAGATTGTTTACTGAAGTCACCCTTTGTCTTCCTATAATAACTCCCACATAAGTGGTTAGACTTTCATTCTCCTAAGTAGTAAGTGCTTAATTGTAAGTAAGTGCTTTATCTAATCTGAATGCAATCAGACAGTCAACAGAGCAGAGGACTCTTTTAACCAAAAGGTCTCCTAAATAAGAGATCGTCTGTGCTTCAGCGGCAGCTTTATTAGGGTTGCCATGAGAAGATTTCCTAGTGTGGAAATGGACTTCTGGTTAGGGAAGAAAATTAGAGAAAACTTGTTTTAAAAACTGTCTGCCATGAGATTAGAAAATAAGTGTCCCTGAGCTGAAGGATGTATGGCTGCAGTCACAGACAAATAAATTGTTATAGAAGTTGAAATCTTGTTTCCTATAGACAAAGCAAGTTATTTAAAGTACATTTGGATAGTGGCTTTACTTGGAGGGTTTTTTGTGGCTTTGGCCCAGGACAAATCTTATTTAATACATTTCTAAATAAAAAAAATCTCTTATTCTAGTATAACTTTTTCCATTTCAATGGTGTATATATATATATTTATTTTGTTTTTAGGCTTTAGCTACTTAACAACTATGTTATAAAATGAACACTCATAGTTAAGTAAGTGGAGGACTAGGAACGCCACAGATCTGTCTACTGACATCACTAGAGGCAACAAAAGTGCTAATCTGAACTGGTCAGGGAACAAGATTGTCTCAGCCATGTTAAACTGTCACAATTATCTTCAAATTCTCCTCTTTCAATGAAAGAGTCATCTTTATAACATGCAGAATTGAAAGAAGATATGGGAAGGCAATGGACCAAAAAATGATACAATACTTGTATTAAATTGCATCCCATTGAATCTAACATAGCAAGAACAGAGGAAACTGAGCAAAAATCAGTTCTGGAGTTACTGATGTGTTATTCCTTGTTCTGTAAGAACAAGAAGCATATTTGGACTTGACAGTACCATTCTAGGTTCAGTCATGAACCTCCTAAAGTCTTCAGCTGAGATGATAACCAACTAAACAATTTTATAGTTCTTGAATATGCAAGAATATGAATATGAATTTCTGAGTGCAAAACTTCCAGCTCTGATGGTACTTGACAGAGATAACTTGATCTACTTTTTTTTTCTCTCTTTCTAGAAAGGACTTTATGTCAGTACTACCCATTTAGCCTGAATATTCAGCTCTTTAACATAAGACAAGAGGGAATGAAATTTCAAAATCCCCAAAACTTCTGAAATGCTTTAGAATACCCTGTGAAATATTCATGGCTACCTTACACAAGCTTGTTTGCAGTGTGTTAAGATCTGAATATTGAGCAATGAATATCCAACCCCCCCAGGATAATATTAAATAAAATATTAACAAGCCCCTAGGATATTAAATACATAAAAATAGAAAGAAGTACTAATTTGCATAAAAGTTGTTTACCTATTACTGTACAATCATGCAGAGCCAGATGGCATCCACCCAAGGGTACTGAGGGAGCTGGTGGAAGTGCTCACCCAGCCACTTTTCATTACTGATCAGCAGTCCTGGCTAGCAGGGGAGGTCCCAGTTGACTGAAGGCTAGCCAATGTGACACCCATCTACAACAAGGGTTGGAAGGAGGATCCGGGGAACTACAGGCCTGTCAGTTTGACCTCGGTGCCAGGGAAGGTTATGGAGCAGATCACCTTGAGTGCCATTACGTGGCACGTAAAGGACAATCAGGGGATCAGGCCCAGTCAGCATGGGCTGATGAAAGGCAGGTCCTGCTTGACCAACCTAATCTCCTTCTATGACAAGGTGACTCGCTTAGTGGATGAGGGAAAAGCTGTCGATGTTGTCTGCCTCAACTTTAGTAAAGCCTTTGACACCATTTTCCACAGCATTCTCCTGGAGAAACTGGATGGGCGTACTCTTTGCTGGATAAAAAAACTGGCTGTATGTCCGGGCCCAGAGCTGTGGTGAATGGAGTTAAATCCAGTTGGTGGCTGGTCACAAGTGGTGTTCCCCAGGGCTCAGCACTGGGGGCAGTTCTCTTTAATACCTTTATCAATGATCTCGACCAGGGTATCGAGGGCACCCTCAGTTTGCAGATGACACCAAGTTGAGTGGGAGTGTTCACAGAATCACAGAATCACAGACTGGTAGGTGTTGGAAGGCACCTCTGGAGATCATCTAGTCCAATCCCCCTACTAAAGCAGGATCACCCAGAGCAGGTTGCACAGGATTGTGTCCAGGTGGATGTTGAATATCTCCAGAGAAGAAGACTCCACAACCTCTCTGGACAGCCTCTTCCAGTGCTTGGTCACCCTCAGAGTGAAGAAGTTTTTCCTCATATTGAGATGGAACTTCCTGTGTTCCAGTTTGTGCCCATTGCCCCTTGTCCTGTCACTGGGCACCACTGAGAAGAGTCTGGCCCCATCCTCTTGACTCCCACCCTTCAGATATTTATAAGCATTGATGAGGTTCCCTCTCAGTCTTCTCTTCTCCAGGCTACACAGCCCCAGCTCTCTCAGCCTTCCCTCATACAAGAGATGCTCCAGTCCCCTCATCATCCTCGTAGCCCTCCGCTGGTCTCTCTCCAGTAGTTCCCTGTCTGTCTTGAACTGGACACAATATTCCAGATGTGGCCTGACCAGGGCAGAGTAGAGGGGGAGGAGAACCTCCCTCTTCCTGCTGGCCACGCTCTTCTTAATGCCCCCCAGGTACCATTGGCCTTCTTGGCCGTGAGGGCACATTGCTGGCTCCTGGAGAGCTTGTTGTCCACCAGGACTCCCAGGTCCTTCTCTTCAGAGCTGCTTCCCAGTACATTAACGCCAAACCTGTACTGATGCTTATGATTATTCCTCCCTAGGTGTACACTTGCCCTTGTCGAATTTCATTTGGTTCCTCTCTGCCCAAGTCTCCAGCCTGTCCAGGTCTCGCTGAATGGCAGTGCAGACTTATGCTGTGTCGGCCACTCCTCCCAGTTTTGTATCATCAGCAAACTTCTTGAGGGGACACTCTGTCCCCTTGTCCAGGTCATTGATGAGTATGTTGAATAAGACTGGACCCAGTACTGACCCTTGGGGAACACCACTAGCTACAGGGCTCCAACTAGACTCTGCACTGCTTATCACAACCCTCTGAGCTCTTCTATTCAGTCAGTTCTCAACTCTACTCACTGTTCACTCATCTAACCCACACTTCCTAAGCTTGTCTATGAGGATGTTATGATAGACAGTGTCAAAGGACTTGCTGAAATAGAGGTACACCACATCCACTGCTCTCCCTTCATCCACCCAGCTGGTCATGCCATCATAGAAGGCTATCAGATTGGGCAAGCATGATTTCCCTCTTGTGGATCCATGCTGACCACTCTCAATAACATTCTTTTCTTCCACATGCTTAGAGATGACATCCAGATCTGCTTGAGCATAGGAAGGCTCTGCAGAGGGATCTGGACTGGCTGGATCAATGAGCCAAGGCCAACTGTATGAGGTTCAACAAGGCTCAGTGCCGGGTCCTGCACTTGGGTCACAACAACCCCAGGCAACGCTACAGGCTTGGGGCAGAGTGGCTGGAAAGCTGCCCAAAGGAAAAGGACCTGGGGGTGTTGGTCAATAGCCGGCTGAATACGAACTGGCAGGTGGCCAGGAAGGCCAATAGCATCCTTGTTGTAACGAGTTGAGTGCCAGTGTCTTCTCCCAAGCAACAAGCCATGGGACAAGAGGAAATGGCCTCAAGTTGTGCCAGGGGAGGTTTAGATTGGATATTAGGAAAAATTTCTTCACCAAAAGGGTTGTCAGGCATTAGAACAGGCTGCCCAGGGAAGTGCTTGAGTCATCACCATTCCTTGAGGTATTTAAAAGGTGTGTGGATGTGGCAATTAGGGAAACAGAATGTTCTGAAACTGGGAGATAAATACATATAGATATAATACTGTATAAAAATACACAAACATACACACCCCTAAAGATTTTGTTAGTAGATTAAATGGGATTTTGAAATGTATCACATAGTTCCTAAGTTTTGTAAGACCAACCAGACCTTCTGATCTGCACTGCAGTTTTTTTTCTTTGTAGTGCCTTAGAACAGCTCATATTGTTTAAAATACAGACACTCTAGCTTGAGAGACAAATCATTTCACTGTGATGATTATTATTTAAGTAGAGGACACTTAAGGATGGAATTCAAATGTCTTTATGACCAGCTTTGGATCTGAATTTAGATTATTTCTTAGAGGAAAATCCTGACTTTAACTCCTTATTCATCTGGCAGGTTCATAAAATGAAGTTCAAGAGTAACGGAAATAAGCTTACTACTTTGAATTTATTGAAAAGAAAAAAAAGCATATTTGCCGCCTTCTGTACTGCTCCCAACCAGATCATTCAGACATGGACTCTTTCTCAATTTAGAGCCATGGGGTTAGGTACTTATGAGACACTTGGATTATCTTGAAGTTCACTGAGAGAATTTACCATGGTTAATATAGTCATGTAAAATTTGCCACCTGGTTGAACTCAGTATGAACTTGGAGCTCTTTACTAAATCTTCGCTTTGGGGGAAAATCAGAGACATGAAATTTGAAAAGGATTTATAAATCATGACAGATTTAAATATGACAGAAGGATTTATGAACTTGATTATTATCAAGGATTTCAGAGACCATTTATAGACTAAATCAGATATATCTCAAGAGTAAAATAAGGTGGGGTAGCTGAAGTCTTCCTATTTAGGGATTTTTAACATGATTTGTAGATCTGTCATTGAATTTGTCTGTCTGTCTTAAGAAGACAAAGAATGGCTGATGACTCTGTGGATTTTTAAATCTGCTTTGCAATGAGTTAACTGTTTTAGAAATTATTTTAAATAAATATGATCTTTAAAATAAAAGTGTGTAATGGAAAACACATTACTGCATATTTGTTCAGATTTATAAATCAGAACTAAGGAAATCATTTAGAAAAACATTCCCTGAAAGCATTTAATATTTAAATGTTCCTATGTTTAAAACTATATCTGGCTTGTTTCTCCAATCGTCTCTTAGTTTGAGACAGAACTATATTCTCTGAAAGCTCGAGAGTTTCTGAAACACGTATGGATTCACTCCAGTTACAGTCCAAACCATAAATCCCAGCTTCAGTACAAACAAAGCTATGCATTAGGACACTAATTTCATCCAACGTTAACCGAGTTCCTGGAATACTAGGGTAGGGAGACTGAATATTCTCTGGCTACTTGTGCAAACATTTCATGCTGCCATTCCTATATGGGCTTGTAAACTTTGCCTATAACACATCGTCTCACCTTACTTTCACTATTGATTCTTTCTTATGAAGGTGATGGACCCTATTTTCTGACAGTTTAACGCCAAGTCACAATAGAGTTATGATGAGGTGAGTAGCCTAAGGAAAGCTTATGTCACTTTGTATTAATTCTAATTAATCTGCTGCGGCTCTCTGGTCAAGTCACTTTCTCTGTACTTTCTCTGTTTATCTTCCCATTTTTTATTTCTTTCATCTATTTAGATAAAAAATCTCTATCTCTTTAGGACAGAGATTGTCTTTCATGTATATCTGTCAGGACAGAGATATTCATACATAAAACAAAAATAAACAATTGTATTAAATATTTTGCATTCAGCTGAACTTTGAAATGGGTCACAATCTTCGGTTGAGGAATTAGTCTGCTACAGATAAGCTCACTTTCTGCAATAGCAGATAATTCTTATCTTGAACAACTTGTAATGTCAGCCAATATTATCATTATCACACTTCAAAAATAGGAGATAGCTGAAAGAAAGTAATTTAAAAACAAATAAACTGAACTCAAAAAGTGTGGCAGCAGGCTGAAAGAGTAATTATGGGACTCTACAGTCAATATTGCCTCTGTATATCTCAGCTGGTTGATTGACTGGCAAAAATATTTTTAGCTACTTCTGTCATTTTAAATTTAGAAATATTTTTCTTTCCTAATATATACTTGACATTACTTCATTTGTGTTTCTTTTTTTTTTTTTTTTCCTACTGAGAACCTAATATGGCAAAATAATTAATTGTAGACCAAGTGTTAAGCATTTGAGTAAAAGAATATTAATTTTTCTCTTTGTTAGTAAGACACAGAAACACTTTCTTTGAAGCTGGTTGTGAGTAGAACTGGGTGGAAAATAGTTTCAATGATCTATTAGCCAGCAAGTCTGGGGTCAGGGTAAAATCCAAAGCTTTCAGGGTTGTCAGCAGACAAATAAAAATAATCCTTCTTTCAGTGATGCAGGGTCCCATGTTAGAGCTATCAGATTTGGGTTCAAATCCTTGACTAAAAGAAAAGAATGAAAAGAAAAAAGAAGCAGAAAAAAGGAAATCAAAACAAAACAAAAAAGTTAAAGAAGCAGCAGCCGTTGAACGTGAATTTTCCTTCCTAGTCATGCAACATTGTTATACAGACATCTGGCATGGGATGGGGCAGCAGCATGTTATTTCTTTTAGAACAGCTTCAAAAAACCCCAAATCTAAAAAGCCCCCTTTCACTTAAATTGACATTCTTGTAAGGGAAAAAAAAAAAAAAAAAAATTAGTCACTAAGCACAAGGCAATGACCATTCAGAATTGTTTTACTAGTTATGTCAGTGAAATAGTCTTTATCACTTAAATAAAAAAAGAGGAATGCCAAGCAGTTTCTCTTTTCGAAGAGTGTTTTTAAAGGGTTAAGGTGAGATAGTTTTAATAAAAGACTATTCTTGCCTTATACTGCTTAATTCCTTGGAGATCTTCATATCTGAAAAAATAACTCAGCACCTTATTTTTTTATATAATGCTCTCCATTGATTTTATCAGCTGCAGTTGATCTGCAACGGAGTAGCATTTACAAGGGTGAAATCATGGACAGAGACATGGACTGTATTGAATGTATTTTTCATAGGACATTCTGACTACTCTGGCATCACAGATGGGCCAGGTATAATCCAGGGCTTTGTCTTCTCAGTAGTGAAAACAGGTCCTCTTCCTTTGTAATAGGGACTCAGAGAACAGGAATGTCTTACTGTGGGATTCATCTCTCCCAATTTTAACCATCTACTTTGTAGGCATGTAGATCTGAATTAATTGTCAAAATTCTTTCTAAAGGTAATTGAGAGAAAAAGGACATAGGCCACATTTTTTCTCCTCTTTAGATAGATAATTAAACCAAAATATATAAATTGCAATTCCAAAATGTCTTTTTTCTTTCCAGCAGCTGTAGGAGTCTGGACAACTGGTTCAGGTGCAGATACCGACATTTAAAGGAAGGCAAGATTACTCCAGGTCCTCTGTGTATCACTCCCTCAGTGACTTAGTTCAGTAATTCATTACCAACTTCTACAGCTGCCACATGGTCATGACAGTTTGCCCCACCTGAGTTTTATGAGAATTAGTACCTTTTAGCTAATACAAATCTCAGGAAGCTATAGTGATTTTACAGTACCCATAATCAGATTTTGGAGTCTGACCCATGCTAAGCACTTTGCCAGCAGCCTGGATAATCTCAGGAAAAAAATGTCTGGGTAAGAATCATAAAAGCAAATTCCAGGTATCTGCTAAATTCACAGCGTAATTCAGAGGGTGGGCTGCACTTCTGCTGGCAGAGGCAGCCAAATATCTGCTCTCAATGGTTGTTTCTACACTGTTTGTACGTCTGAGTCAGGGACCTGTCACTGCACTCTCTCTGCACTGTGATGGGTGGTTGCAGGACATCAATCTGTAACTCCTAAATATTCAGTAGAAGAAGCTTTTGTTTAGAAAGACATTTTGATACTAACAAAGGATTTTTACTACAAAATAATAATGTAAAAGAATTTTTCAGAAAATGGAATATTATTTGCCTGTAGAAATCAATGGTGCAATAGAAGGTACCCAGCAAAAAAGGAAGAAATCACTGCAACTCTCTTTGAAATTAATTTTGTGGGATTATTCTCTATCTTAATTTTTATCTAAAGAATTATGTAAAAGTGTTAATTTACCAATTTACAGAAAACTCATGACAAAACTTACTACTTATTTCAAATAGTAATTGTACAACATAAATTCCAAGCAATTCTGTGTTGAAAGACTTAAAGAATTACAGATATATGCAATTTTGGCAAAAGCCAGTAAGACCTTAACTGAAGAAAATGTATCATGCTACATGAGCCTGTCTCTGGCTTAAAAATATATGAACCACATCTGTATAGAAGTTTATAAAGCTCCATCCACTGACAAACACAATTCCCCAGATGATGCATGCATCCCTTTAACTAATGGGGCTTTAGAAAAAGGTCTTCATGAAGCATTTTGTGACGAAATGTATTAATGCTTGATTATGAGGAAGGACAATGCAAAAAAATTCTCTACTAGCTTCACCTTGGCAACAGTAACTAGACAGCAGGATTAGTACTTGTCATTTGAAGCTTTCATGGGTGGTTCTGCAGCAGGATCTTCCTTTCTACTAACTTGTATACCTTGACTATGGCTGAGAGTGAGGAAGGAGACCTTATTCCATAAAAGCAAACAGTAGTTGTATCAGGGATCGTTTGTATTTTGTTTGTTTGGTGGTGGTGGTTTTTAATTACTCAAAAGGAGACAATTATTTTTTCCATAATTGCAGTATAATGCAGTATTATATGTTTGTTTGTTTTCCTTAGAAGCCAAGGCTTCATGAATAAGGGAATATAAGAATTTTTTTTTTTTTTTTAATAAAATATAATAAACTTCAAAGTTCTAGCTCTATTGATTGAGATAAGGGGAAGAAAGGGGGACAACTTAAAAATTCTACCTGGGTCATAATTTCTTAAATACCAGAAAGAATTTTAAAAATCCCAATAATGTAAATGAGAACTAGCAACAGTCGCCCAATAAAAGAGATATCAGTATGGACTAGTTTGACCATGCAGAACTAGTTTGCTTTTATTTTCTAACTTCATGACTCCTCAGTCTCATACCTCTAAACAGGCTCATGAGGACACAGTTAAAGTGATGAAAATAACCTACTGAAGAATCTACAGTTTCATACTTTTCATGCCTTTTTACTTTTCATATTTGTGCATGTGTAGAAGAGTCTAACAACAACAGAAAGCAAAATAAATCTCTGCTGGAAATGTAAAACTCCTGTTGGCTGTGTCTCTCGGTGCTAGTTACTGTGCGAAAAGGACTGACATAGAGTGATCTGGGTGATGATCTGGATAGGTTTTTGTATAAAGTTAAATACTTACGAAGCTATGCCAATGCAGTTTAGCTTATAAAGTAAATATTGACTACACAAATATTAACTTCCATGAACTAAATGTTGATTGGTTTAAAATGGTTTTTTTTTTTCCTTTTCCTCTCTTCCTCTCCCTTTGTTTTCCTTTGTTTCCTTGCCAGTCAGCTTTCTTTTGCTGATGACATTTTGGGTGTTCTGTTTAAATGTTTCATAAATGACACAATTTACTTGGAATTATTTGTAAATGGGTTTAAAACATTTTTGTTTCAATATTTTTTTACATAAACTCCCTGATTGCTACTGTCTCTCTGTTTGTGAGCAATGTCAAACACTCCCAATACTGATTTGCTGCCACCTTCTTCACATTATTTTCATTAATTAGCAGCAAATGCACCCAATTATCTCATACTAGAGAACTGAGTGTAGTCCTATCACTTGCAATTGAAAGTCACAAAGTCTGAGTCTGTAGAAGACTCTTCTCTTTGAAAAATATAATGCACCACAAGAGTTGCCCATAGCATATCTTGCAAAAACAGCATAAGAGCAGAAGATGGGGAAAGTTTCCATTTTTTTCCAACAGGGTAAAATCTAAAAATTATCAAGGGACATAAACAAAAATCAACATGAAAGGGATTTTTTTTCTTCTTTTTTTCTCTTCTCTTCATCCCAAATAAATCTGTTAGTTGAATGTGACCTAATCATCAAATTGCCACAAAACTTCTTGCAAAGATTCATCCACACAAATAGATTAAGAACTTCAGGTTGTTGCAGTGATGCTGGTGCATCTAGTTTTGGAAAGATCTTCCTATAAACCCGACGACTGGGAAAGATAACAAAACTACAGTGCCCCAGAAATTCATGCACTTTCCTGGCATGCAGAGAAGTCCACTGTTCAGACAAAGAGCTTGGGTCCCCCTTATGCAAGTAGATGACTGTTGTGTGTCCATATGATTGACAGCTATTTTGTGATTACCTCTTCCATGGCCTTTACGAAAACGTGATTCTGAACTGTAAACTATTTCCCAGTCAACGCCTCATCCTGAGAGGCAAGGGCAAGCAAAGAAATATATTTTAGTAGATAAATGATGTTTTCTATTAAGAGTAACAAAAACAAAATCTGTGGGAAAATTCTAAGTGTCTTTTTTTTCAGTACGGTCCCAAAATGTGATTGACTTCATTCTGCAAGGAAATTATATGCACAAAAATCAACAATAAAGTTGACAACAGAATGGCACAGACAATCTAAAATGATTGTAGCAGCCAGTAACCAGTGACAGATAATTTTCTACAAAATTAGTTTCTGATCTCTTAGTCCTAATCCTCAGAGGAGACTGAAAAAATTCTTGAAAAGAGGAGCTTCAGAGCAAATAATCATAACTTTGATAATAAACATCATAAACTGAATAAATATTTTTCTATATGTATGACATACTACAATTAAGCCATGTCCCTCCCTGATAGGTATTGTCTCTTCCACAGATACTAATTTTCATGTGTTTTTTAGCAGGATCTATATTGTGGATGCAGTTGTTTCAATTTATAAGATACAGCATTTGCAAAGTGTTGTCTACGCTGATGGGTGTGACTACCATTAGGGACTGAAATTTTGGAGGCTACAGTAATCCAAAAGAACTAATGACCTAATAGATGGGCAGGAATCAAAGTATATTTTGACTGTGCTTCCCGAGCTGATATGGGGTTGCAGAAGATTTTTGTCTGTTTGTTTGTTTGGGGGTTTTGTTTTTGTTCTTTGATTGTTTTTGTTGGTTTTGGGGGGGATATTTTTTTTTTCCTGTTTTCTTTTTTCTTTAATTTCCTGTGACAAGCAGCATTAGCTTAATCTAATGATATGGGAAGTGGATACAACTCGGTGGTAATATCCATAGAGAAAGTACAACTGTCCTTAGCTGATAGACGTTCCGCACTGGCTTGTGAAGCACAGCTGGTGTGTTTAAGCCTTTGGTTCGCTGGCTTGAAGACCAGCGGCTCTCAGCATGCCCCAGGTTTGTCAGCTGCAGAGTCGAGCCCATTAGAAATTCCCACCACAGGCAGACACCATAGAGTGGACCACAGGAATGAGCTGTGATGTTGATTTGTTCTAATGGAGCAAGTGCTCCCGCAGTGGGGACTGTCCAGTGGTTGTCACTGAACTACATCTGTAAATTACAATCTTGGTGAGAACACTGATTTACACCTCAAAAGATAGCTTGCCGAAGAGAATTTACTCCATGTTTGGACTTGTGTTTTATTTGTTCATCCTTTTTTCAATAATGTTAAAATGCAGTGAAGGAAATTCAATAAAAGATTTACTTTTTGCAAAGCCTGGTGGTCTTTGTCTTTCATTACAGGCAGTATGAAGTGTAATAAAGTAATTAGAATATTGAAACAGATATTTGAAAATATTTTGTATGATTTTCGAGGAAGTCTGTTTTGGAAGACCACATTTAAAAAGAAGTTGATTAAATAGTAATGAAATGCAGAATAGACATAGTATACTGCAAGCTTTTTTTTTTCTTTTTTCCTATTATTTTCAAACTAGTTTTCAACTACTCTAAGTTTTTAAAAATAATGACAACTCATCTTACAGAAAGTGTGAACACCCAGTATTTCTCACAGCTCCCTGTGTAACCTTCAGATACTGAGTATCTCCAGACCAATCTATAGTTAATCATTCTTCCTTACACCTCTGCAGCATAAAACAAAACTCCCTTCTGTCTTTTACAGAATGGAAGGCAAAGGAACTGGGACTATTTATCTAACACCACATATCTTTTGCCAATGAGCCATTTCAGAATGTGGGAGAGAAAACTTCTATTCTCTAACAGGGTAGCAGACACCTTCAATTTAGTAAAGAAGTATTAATTAAAAAAAAAAAAAAAAAAAACAATACATGTACATCAGAGAGAAAACAAAATAAAGTAAAAAAAATAAAAGGAAAAATAGCATAGTCTTTAACTATAAGAAGGTGTATACTGTACCATTAAATAAGAAATTGTCATTGAGCTTTGTCATCAAGGCTACGCCTCATACACAAAGTGAATAACCATAGAATAATAGAATGGTTTTGGTTGGAAGGGACATCCAAGCCCATCTAGTTCCAACCCCCTGCCATGGGCAGGGACACCCTCCACTAGACCAGCTTGCCCAAAGCCCCATCCAACCTGGCCTTCAACACTGCCAGGGAGCCAGGGGCAGCCACAGCTTCTTGGGGCAACCTGTGCCAGGGCCTCAGCACCCTCACAGAGAAGGATTTCTTCCTAATATCTAATCTAAATCGACCCTCCTTCAGCTTAAACCCATTCCCCCTTGTCCTGTCACTACTTGCCCTTGTCACCAGTCCCTCTCCAGCTTTCTTGTAGGCCCCTTTAGGGACTGGAAGGTGCTCTAAGGTCTCCCCAGAGCCTTCTCCAGCCTGAACAACTTCAACTCTCTCAGCCTTCCTTCATAGCACAGGTGCTCCAGCCATCTGATCACCTTCGTGGCCCTCTCTGAAGTCATTCCAATGTCTTTCTTATCCTGGGGACCCCAGAGCTGGACACAGTACTGCAGATGGGGTCTCACAAAAATGGAGTAGAGGGGCAGAATCCCCTCCCTCGACCTCCTGGTCACGCTGCTGGTGATGCAGCCCAGGACACAGTTGGCTTTCTGGGCTGCAAGCGCACATTGCTGGGTCATGTTGAGCTTCTTGTCCCCCAACATCCCCAAGTCCTTCTCCTCGCGGCTGCTCTGAGTCCATTAAACCATGAAACATGATAGCTGCAATCTTTATCTTTGTTTGCATTCTCAGCACAGGAAGTCTTTGCTACAACTGAATACATTCGGATCCGAAGGAACTTGTATGAATTTGCATGACATTACTGGTGTTGAAGCATGATGTTACTGGAGTCAAACACAATTCAAGGGCAAGCACAACCTACCTGGTATTTTAGGTTTACTATTATATGGTTAGATGAGAAGTAAATTGAAAACTAAAATTGTTCATAATCTTGAAAATATTTTTTCTGTCTGGAAACATGTATGTAGTGATCGTTAATCAACAAATCAGATATTTCTTGAACAGAAGTAAACCAAGGTCAGTTCAGCTTCACATCACAATCTTCTGCTCCGTAAAACATTTTTATAAGTGTTGCAGGAATAAGAATTATTCTGAGTTTCCGTTACTCTTTAACTTTAGTCAGACTAAAAATAACTTAGCGGAAAAGCTGTTTGCAATATGTCAACAGCTTTATTATTCCACCACAGAAACAAGAATCACAATGGTAAAGGAAAAAAAAAAAAAAAAAAAAAAGATATCTCTAAAAAAGCTAATGCAACTATTATCAGTAGAGTTCTTAAACACAAAAGATTTTTTAAAAAATTAGTTGAATGTCTGCATTAGTTATTTTTTTAAAATACAACAAATTTTTTTCTTTCTTAATCCATTATAATAGTTATTATCATTACTCATTTCCATTACAGGAAGCACCTAGCTGTTCAATAAAAGAGCAGGCTCTATTATTTTCAGTATAGAGAAATAACAAGACACCACTGTTGTTTTCCAGAGAGCTCATAATATGAGTGACAGAAACTAAATCTATACTAATAAATTAAAAAGCACCAAGAAACAGTCCCAGGCACTGGAATTCAATTGCTTATGCTGTGAAATTGCCAGAGTGGTCTTTAGCATGTTTCTGAACAGGTCCAGGTAGCACTCTGCGAAATGATCCTGAAGTATGGATCAGGAGGTGGTATGAACTAGAGATAGTTCCCAGTCTATATGTTGAACTCAGCCACATTTTTTTTTATTATTATTTTATTTTATTTTATTTTATTTTATTTTATTTTATTTTATTGTTTTGTTTTGTTTTGCTTTGGTTTGTTTTCATTTCATTTCATTTCATTTCATTTCATTTCATTTCATTTCATTATTTTGCAAGCATGAATGGGATATGCTGAGAATCAGAGAAAGTCTTGCACACGTTTAGATTGCTAACGTAGACATAGACGGAGAGGACTCAATACTTTGGTGAAAGAGACAAATAGATGTGAGACTTAGAAGATAAATATGATGTAACAGAGCTTAGGCTAAAGAGCTCTTCACAGAGCAGGAATGGAAATTTCACAGCACTGAGGATCTATGCACAATCCAGCCTCTGCTCCCCTTGAAAGACCTTCAGAATAGAGATGGTCCAAAAATGCCTCTTTGAAATCTTTAACCTTCAGTTAGCTTGAGACATCCAAAAAAACACTTTCACTTTTTTGTAATTGAAATCTGGGATGATATCATTTTTTCTAGTGTTCCAAATGATTCACTTCCAAATTGCTACCATAATTCTCAGTTTGTCCATGAAGTAGCAAAGTCTCATTATTATCACGTCCTTGTTCTCCTCCTCATCTGGGCACAAGGCTCCATGGATTTTACCAATCTCATATTTTGCAGGAGACTGGTAGTATCTCAGGGAGCATCCTCTGGGTTGCCGCCTTCATGTCCCTGAAGTTCGCAATTAGGAGGATACAATTCTGGTAGTTTCTATTCTCAGCATACACCACTGCTTTTTACCTAGACAATAACATCTCTCTCTGTTCCTCTGTTCAAGCTCATAATCCAACTTACAAATGTGTTTTTCTAAGGTACTTCTGCAATGGCAGTGCAAGAATATAGTTAAACACGGATTCTACTTTAATGTTATGATTTATTTCCATTTAAATAGTCCTGTTGAACTCATGAAACTTTTTCATGCTCTAAAACTGAGGAAAATTTAAAAGTATTATTCTGAAAAGGGAGAAAGAGGGCAAATCTTGTAGCCTTTATCTAAATACTTGATGGTGAAGTAGGTAACAAAGTTTGTTGTACTTGATACTTTTTAGGTGGGGTGGGGTTTTTTGGATTTTTTTTTATTATTTTCTCACTTAGTTTAGTATGGCATGCCTACTTTGGGATTGTCTGCACAGGAGAGAAAACTTCTTCCCTTTCTATTTTATTGGATAGGGCAGTAATGGTGAATTTACCACTTGAAAAGTAGGTAATCTCTGAGGATGAGACATGGACAATAGTACATGTTCCGAAGTTGCTAACATAAAATCCACTTGCCTGATTCATATAAAATAATGCATATTTATTAGCATTAGAGACACAAGAAGAGATTTAACTTATTAAACTGTAATGAGATGAAGTTTTATTCTCATCTGCCATTTCCTAGTTATAACAGTTAATAGAGGGAAAACCAATTTAATTAAACTTCAAGAAAGGCTAATCCAATAACGTTACGAACTGGATTTACCTTGACTACATGTCAGAAATCTTCTCCCAGCCTGCTCCTCTGAAACTAATCTGATCTTAATGTTTCTACAAGTTCTCTCACTAGAGTCACACAGGATTCAGACTGGAGGGTCCTGCTGATTCATCAGTTTTTATGGAGCTCCACTTGTGACTCCTCAGGGCTATACGACTATGGGGACTCTTCTGATGACAAGGAATGACTCTCACAGGGGTACAACAGAAAAATGGGTAAAACAGCACAATCCTTCCCGCCCAGAAAATTTTAGACACTCTGTGACCTTTATAGGCCCCGAAGTTTTGTTTCTAGGCAGGCCTACACAACTATCCACATCCTTTTTTCTGCCTTTAAGGAACATAAAATGATGATATTAATACAAAGTATCTGTTACTTAGTACAGTGGAAATACCTTGTAATCTTAAGCATGGAGCAGAACTGTTACTTATAAAAATGTGTAATGTAACAGCACTGTGGCACCCAAAATCTCAAAATTCAAGTGCAAACCACATGGCAATAGGACAATGTGGTGCCCCTACTTCAAGCCACATGATGAACACGTGGCTGGACAGGTTCTCCTTGCTGTGCACATGATGGGTGTACTTACTACTAGAAATGGCCAAGAATTTTCTTATATTATATAGGAGTGCACAAGTGTAAAGATATCTAATACCTACACTGAAATACTTTAATACACATAAATCTATTAACTGGAAAAACAAAACAAAACAACAACAACAACAACCCCCCCCCCAAAACAACCTACCTTTAAATCATGTGATTATTTCTTAGTAACTAAAGGCAAGGAAGAAACAAAACCAATATGTGTTCCCGCACCACAAGTTAATATATTAACTAAATCAGAAATATAAAAATTATGAAAAATGGTGCTTTTCACCCAATAACTTTGAAAACTTTGGGTGAATGTTCTAGCCCTGCGTAGAGGACATGGATTCCACCCAGCACTAACAAGGTTAAAATCAGTAGTGGCGTAGTTATTTTGTTTGTATAACTTATCTCAGTCTTCTAATGCTTCCAAAGCATTTTTGAAATCTAATCATTGCAAACACAACATGGAAATAACCTAGCTGATTCTTCTACTGGTATTAAAAAAAACCTTTGTCCTTCCTCTGACCTACTGTGAATGCAATAGTACTCAAATGAGAGGAAATAACTGGCAGGCAGTTTTGGAGACGCTGTTATTAGGAGAGTGGACAAGGGCTGGCAAATAGATGTTTAGGCTCATATTGGCTGGTATGTCAAAGCATGAGCAGAAGGAGCAAAAATCACATTGAACCACTGAGAATGCGGGAGCAGAGCAGCAGCAGGTCCCCACTGATGAGTTACAAAGACAGGATGCTGATATTACCAACAGGAATGGAAAAGCGAAAGAGAGGGAAGAGAGAAAAGAGAGAGAGAAGTAGATTTGGAGAGAGTATTGAGTACTCTTTAACCTAATTCTAACTACCATCCTACTCAAAAAAAAAAAAAAAAAAAAAAAAAAAGAGGGATTTAACTGGAAATGGAAAGGAAACCTTGGAGGGAAAGAAACAGAAAATGTTTGCTTGCCATTTATGATTACACAGGGCTCTTTTTTTTTTTTTTAATTTTTAATTTTTTAAAAGAAAGCTAAGACAGAGATTCAGATAAGATTATGGATTGTAAATGATGGCAGAGTATCCAATGGGTTTCATTCACAGATAATCAACTAAATAAATTAGTGTTGGATTAGATCACCTAAAATGACAACCATGAACACATTTTCAGAGTTATATGACAAGGCTCATTTGTATCCAGCAGTTCAATTTATGATGCTCATATTCAAAAATACCTGCAGACCAGAAGCACTTGGATTCTGGAAGGAGAGTTTATAAAAAATTTTTAAAATAAAATAAAATAATAAAAAGTACATCTGGTAGGTGGAGTATAGTTGAATTTATATGAAAAAATAGCATAGTATCACATGGCTTCATGATTAAAAGTTAAATTTTATGCAAGATGGATGGATTAAGTCCTATGATAGAGGGATTAAATCTGCTTTACTAACAGATTGCAAAATGTAATTGTTAATTTTGTGCGAGAAGAACTCATTACACAAGGTCACCCAAAAATAGCACTCTTGTTCCACTGCTAGTTAATATTCGTAGTCTTGATTTAGATGACAATATAAAGATATTTCTGATTAAGTGAATTGATAACACAAAACCCGGTAAAACTGGGACTGTAAAACATGAAGGACACTTTGCTGGTGTTATGAGACAATCTGAACAGCCAAGCTTAATGATCACAGTCCAAGGAAACATGATGATAAAAGCTTGTGTAAAGAAATATATTGGGAAATAAAGGAAAGTATATCTCCAGCTCGGAGAACATGGCTTGGACACCAAAGATTCTGTGGGGAAAAGGGTGCAATCGTGACTGGAGACAACTTGAAGTGGCAGTAGCTGGTGCACCCAAAGGACTGCTGGATGAACACCTTGCTGTGTGCAGATCAGACTCCTCTGTAAAAACCAGGCTTTAACCCAGATATTCATCCTGTGTCAAGTTAAATTAGATGGCTAGAGTGATCTGAGTGCAGAGAGGGCTTAAATGTCACCTAGAGGTTAACCAGCTAGTTTCCTAAATCCCTCAGCAGTTAATGGGACTGTAAATCTGCCTGCAGATTTGTAGAATGAGGATTTCTGAATAATTCTGAGCTTCACTCTTTATAACCAATAAACTTGTATATGCTGTATGTTCTCTCTTTGTGCATAAGAAAATGTAACATGAACTTGTTTGGATTTCTTCATTTGTTGATTAGGTTGTAGGAAATCTTTCTGTGATGATTGTCAGCTTATTCACAACTGCACACCGGATGGGGGACCTTCCAGAGGATCTTGATACATGAAAGGATGTATTTGCAACTTGAGATGTAAAAAGCAGATTCCCTAAAGAACTGCTGACTCAAAATCCCCATGACAGGGAATGAAGGGAATTGCAAGACAGAGATGAAGTAACAGTGCTTTTCTTTCCACTTGTAAGGAGTACACAGAAACCTATGTACGCAGACATTTTGTATTGAAATGTGCATCCTGTATAATTCTGATTACAATCTCCTCTGAAATGTTTAAAAGTTACAGTCTTTCAATACATTATCTTTCAGATTTTGTGAATAAGCTCCTTTGCAAAAAGTCTTTCTCAAAAGAAAAAAAAAAAAAAAATGGAGGGGAGTAGGAGAGGATGTTTTTCTTCTAAATCACTTATCTTTGACTTCTATTAAAGAGATTCTAGATTTCAAATAACTGAGTAATGTCCTCTGTTGAATAAAGGACTTCTTTCTATGTGGAGGCTTTAATGATGAATTTAAGGATTTCATTTAATAAAAATAAAGCACCTTGTTTCCCTGAAATCTTTTCTTGAACTGACATCCTCTTATTCCATAATGCTTTCTACAGCTGCACTACAATAAGTATTTTTATTAAGCATGGGTAACCCTGAAACATGGTGAGCAGCTTTAGAGTACCATAGATAAACATTTTTATGTGACTTTTATTTGTGAATTCAAATCTTTTAGTGTAAAGTTCTTGTTACCTATTTACTGAATTTATCTGTCATTGTACTGAAATGCTTTTTAGCTCGTGTGTCCTGATACTCACACATTCTTAAGGATGACGGCAACCATAAGGTTGAAATACTGAAGGCCATCAAACAAGCGAATGTGAAATGCTGGTTTCTTCAAGCACTTAGAGCATCAGAGACATCAAACAAGTAATAGGAAAGCAATGACATGCATCTCTGTGAATGAGACTGAAAACAGCACTGAAGCTTACAAACAGAGGGAAATTTGGGCACTGAATGCAGCTACATTGATTTTAACTGAAACTTTGTGTTTCAATAGAACAGATTGATTTATAGAAAGTAGGGCATTGTTTTTGGAATTAATTTTTTCAGGCACATATCAGTTTACAGGAAAGGCCTGCTGGGACTTTCTTTGGGAAGTGGGAGACCGATCTTTCCAGTCCCAAGAAAATTACAATATTAATGTAGAAGGATACTTTAACCATGTGCCTGCTGATGTTCATTTTAATATGTAATTTAGAGACCTGCCTTCCATAAGCTTTTGTTTTACTGATGAACTGTTTTGCTTTATGTTTCCAAGAATATTTCCTTATATCATTGAGGATCTTGAACATCCCCAAGACAAGTACATGTCTCTGGTACAGACCCATCTGTTGTCATCCATGTGGGGCAGACGTCACAGGAAGTCTTATCCTTCAGACATGAATGTCTCAGGGTTCAAAACTCATCAATGAGATCAAGCTGCTGATAATCATTTTCCTAGGGTAATTTTTGTCTATCATCAGTGCTAAGACAAGTTGTTAATGTTATACCTCAGTCTGCTCAGTTCTGTTCTGCAGGCAGAAAAGTATTTGCATATGAAATCATTACAGACTTTGGGGATACTGACTACACACAGATAAAAGACATCCTAATAAGATGTCCTCGTTATTGAAACATCAGCCTTGAATGACATCTGTAAAGAAAGGCTGGAGCTGTCAGGGAAACCTAATGCATTTGAAAATGGAAACATTTTGCATTCACAGCACCACATCAAATTCCAGGTACTTTAACAAATGCAAACAGCTGTGAACATGGTCCACATGGAAATTTTTGAGTCAAGTACCCTATGACTGAAGTTCATTTATGATCACTGTTAAAGTCTTCTAGAAGATCCTGCACTTCCAATGGCTTCAGGAAAGTTGGGAAAAGAATACAAAATTACAGGACAAAAGTTATGCATGTTCTTGACTGTGGAGTAATTTCAAAGTCTCTGGCAAATTAAATGCCATCTTATTGTACTGGCAGATCTCTCTCTCAAAAAAAAAGTTCTTTCTTCATCTCTGTTCAGAAGATAAAGATACACATTCCCGATATTTAGAATTTCCTCTATACCTGAGACCTTCTTCAAGAGAATGAGATATGTGAGGGTTAGGAAGGATAGTCCAGGACAACTTGTTCCATAGTCCTATAATTTCAAAGCTCAATAACTATTTGCAAAAATATTTATAATGCTTTGACTAACCCTCAACGTGACTAACTGTGAGACTAGAGAGGATGTCAGTGTTGTCAGTGTCCATATCTTAAAAGCACTTTGGTCCAGACAAACTTTACTCCAAAAGTGAAAAAAGAAGCTCTAGTCATTTTTCAGGTAAATGACTGACTAAATTTTGAGGTTTCAGGAATTTCTGTATTGTCAGGAAAGCACCAATACCTGTCTCCTCACTGAAACACCTTGACTGCTTCTAAATGCATTTGTAAAGTTTCCTATGGTGAAGTGATCATTTGCTATTTTCCATAAGCAACTTTCAGAAAGAGAAGTGCTCTCATGAAATCTACTTCTTGAGGAAGATAATAAAATGTAGCCAAATAAATGATTATAGCAATAAAACTGGTCATAACAGAAACTGGAAGACAGTTGTCAGCTCAGAAAATCACCAGCTTGCCCAGTAAAGCCAGTGTTGGTTATGCCAGAAAGAGAGCCTTAACTTTGCAATATACTTGAAACACAGAGAAGGATTTATGCTCTGAGACAGGTTTCTAATTATTGAAGTGTTCATCCTGAAAGCACATATGATACAATTCTTTGAAGGTTATGGGCCAGCCATCAAGATGTTGCCAAATATCAAGCACATATTTTCTGTGCAGCCTTGGCTGGAAGTCCACCCTCTCCAAGAGATAAAGATGAAGTTTTTGCACACTTATTTTATGACAACCTAAAGGTACATTAGGGATTTGTGGTAGCAAAATTAAAGCTCCCATGAGAAAGCCAGGCAATGATTTAGAATAGAAATATTTTTCCCCCAACCAAAATATTTCAGGTTTGAACCTTCATTTTCTACAGAGTGGTTGATTACTGCAAAAATTCCAGGAAATTGAAAACCTGTTTTTCCTTTAAAGAAGGCAGGAAAACATTTGACCAGCTAATTCTACCTTGTGCAGCTATTCATAATGCTTATGCTAAGCAATGGCTAGGGAAAATAGAGAAACAATTACAAAGCTTATTCGGTATTTGAATGCTAAATTAAGACACATTATGTGGAAATAATAGCATAGTATGCTACAGGTGCGTAAAAGCATGGGTCCATCCCTCCCAAATTTAAGTCATAAAATCACATCAGCACAGAACCTGCTCTCTGCCAGACTTGTAAATAAAGACATGACAAAAAGCAGAGGCACCATGCCAAGAGTGATGTCTCTTCAAGTCCTGCATAACAATTCTGCTTTTAATCAAACAGATTTGGAAAACTGTAGGTTTAGTGCCTGTTTGCTCCTGGTACTATGTATGTAGAGGGCTTCCAAGAGAACCACATGCATTAGTAAAATAAAATTTGTGAGCGATCTGTCCTCTTGGTGGTAGAATCTGACTGATTCATCCCTTGAAACTCAAGTATGGATTATTTCAAATAAAACTGACAGCATCAGCCATCTGTGAACAATCCAGCTACGTCTAACTCCTCTGACCTTTTCTCGCAGTACCAACTGCCTTGGCAACTCTAGTCAAACCTCAGCAGAGCCTTTACTCGGCTCCCACACATGCTCTAAATCAATCAAATACTGTAAGGGCAACACCAGCTTGTTTGTTTGCTTCTCTGATGCTCTAGCTTCTTCTTTGGGTGTTTCATCCATCATTAACGCATATATTGCAGAGGAGACTGGGTAGTTCTGAAGGTTATTAACGGGTGACCGAGCTTTTAGGTCAGATAATATGACGTATTTTCAGAACAGATTAGTGATTGTGGCAGTTCAGGTACAGACAATGAAAAGAGCTGTTCTCCAGACCAAGAATATTCCATGGGTTTTTTTTTTGCAGTGTAGAGTCGTCTCAGGAGTCTTAAAGTAGGTGAGGCAAGGCTGACAGGAAAAAGTTATGTTTTCTTGTAGAATAACTCATAAGTTTGGGAATAACAGACAGGTCTTCAGGAGCAGGTCTTCAGGGGCAGGTTTCCACTCGTTATTTTGTAAAACACAAGTGACTGTTGTTTACACCTTCCTACAGTCTCTTTTCATACAGCCTCCTCCAGCATAGCGCATAGTTTGATTACAGACTCTGAGAGATAGAATTATGAAATAGAAACAATAAATGTATTAGGGTCACCAATCTAAAACTAGATGCCACTAATTGGTGACTGTTTTGTGCCCAAATGATAGTATCAAATTTAAAGAGGAGCCTCTCATTCATTTGCCCACACAAATGTAATATTTTTATTTGTACAACAATGGACTTGAATAACACGCTTGTAGAGCAGGAGCGGAGTGTGGTCCTGGAGGAAACTAGAGAAAATCTGGATTGATCTGTTTTGCAAAATATTTATTTGAAAAAAATTGTCTAGATATAATAAGTTAATATTTTTTAAAAGCTGTGGTAATTCTTATTACTGGATATTTTTTTTATAATTCAAGAAATACTTATCAGTGAAATATTTTGCAAATATTATAAAAATTCACCTTATATTTGATGCATGAGTGAAAGCACTTTCACACACATGAAAGTCATTATATATAATGTATATGTGTAAATCTACATTCTCGTGCACATAAATAAGCATATAATTCAGTATCTGTGTGCTTATGTGTATGTTAACAATAACAAAAATATTCCTCTGAAACACATGTTTATCTGAAGAAGGAATATGCAGATTTACCCATGACCCAGTGAATCTAGACGTGACCACTCAGGCATTTCCACTTCCTCTGGCCAGATCCAGATGTGCTCTGGTTTACAAATTTGCCCTTTCATTCTCTATTTGCTTGACTTCTACACAAATATTGGGGAAATTTGGATAGGATAACGATAGGATAACAAGGAACACATGAGCATAAAGGAAAATTGTAAAAAATGTTATGTAATTAGGTGGTTTTGTGTGGAGATTCATTACGACAGTAAAGATTGAAATAATGAATCTGTTCTCTACACATCTACAGAGAACAAAGAAAAACAGACATAGACATTCCAGGATTTCTCCAACAGTGCAGAATTTTTTTTCCAAACAGGTTATTTTCAACACCCCCCCCCCCATGTGGTTTACAAGTTGTAAAAGTAGCTGTTTAGTTTAATTTCAGCCTGACTCTCCCTACCCTAATTAATGCCATTATTCAAAGCCTGAACTGAGTAAGAAACTATTAATTGTTTCAATGATGCTTCTCTGGTGCTCATCACCATAGTGTCTCAACCTAACAAACATTAATGAATCTATCTTCCTAATGCCCTTATGAGATACTAACTGTACAGAAGAAAAAAGAAAAAACTAAATTAACCCACTTCATTCTTAAGAGCATCTTTTGGAAAGGTCTTTACTCATTTAGAGTTAAGGATATAAATCACAAGCATCCACCATTTTCCTAAAAAGCAGTGACTCTTATAATGGCACATGGTCGTCAAATATCCACTGAAGGCCTTTGATTTATTCATCCACATTAGCCCTCTAAAATACAGAGGTGCTACTATTCCTATTTTACGAAGTTTTTAAGTGGTTGGTTCAAGGTGACCCAGGAAACCACTATGCCACCTTTACCAAAGATGGTTTAACATATGCCTTAAAAGAGGGAATAAGGAGCAGTTTTGAGGAGATGGTGCATGAAATCATAACTGAAGCACTACTTCCGATAATGGTACTGACCTTTTGTAAGTGCTGTGATAAAACTGAACAGGATCTGGAAAATATCTACAAGAATCTCAAGTCACCTTGAGAATACCACTTCTAGATGCCCATTATCTATATTCTAATGTATGTCCCCATTCAGCACAAGTTACCCCCAAAAGAGGATGCAGTGAAGAGTATGGCAAGTATGGAAATGTTCTGATTTAGTATTTTGACTATGCAGCCTTCGTGTGAACTACTCCTCTGGATCCCCTAAAGATGCTCCTCTTGCTATGTAATTTCTGCTTGGAGAGAAGCTGATGAAAAAAATTGCTTTGAACAGTACATAGCAAATAAAAGCCCAGAAAAGCAGAGTGTGCCCAATGATACAATTTCGGACCTATGATACTACACTCTTCTTTTTTATGACAAACGTGAGAGGTCTACTGTGGGATTTTTTGTTGGGGTTCGGGGGTTGTTTCTTCCATCTTAAATAAATCTCACTCCTATTACTTCTTACCTTTTCCTTAAAAAACAGGAGAAATCTTTCCTTGAGCTTGTCCTAGACTTTTTAAACTCAAGAGCATAGAAAGAGCAAGGAGACAAAGGCAATTTTGCAGTTGCACAAGGTACACTCTTTATAGCATCTCATTCTTGCTGCTATTAAAGGGTTGTTGGGCTTTTTCCTTTTTTTTTTTTTTTTTTTTTTAACATTGCCATTGTAAAACGTTATTTGAATGATTCAATGCAGCAGGTATTTTAAGTCACTCCAAGCAGAATTTCTTATACATCCTATTCAATTGACACCACAGTTATTTTTCTCAAAGTCTACTGTACTCTACTGAAGTGAAACTTTTCTTAGAATGAATTTGGGAATGACTAATGGTAACTTTTTCTTCTCCCTTGGAGAACAGAGTGCCTGTTTCAGACACATACTTTATCTAAAATAGCTAAAATATACTCAGAGCAGAAACCTCAAGTTAGTATTCTCTCTTCCTCTCCTCCCTAGCATCTGCACTGTGGTAGCGGTGTGGAGGTTTTCTCTGCTTTGGACAATGTACAGAATACATTCAATAGAAAAGGTGGAAAGATGTCTACCATAAAATACCTGGAAGAATTGGTGTTACCTTCTGAGATAAAAGGTTGTTTTTCAATACCTGGCTCTGTGCAAAGGGGTATAAAACCTTGTTCCATACATACTGTGTGAGGGACATGGACTGTCGGAGAGGGTCCATTACTTCCTAATGTATAAGTTCATATAAAATCTTTTAAAATATAGTTAATTTCTAATTTAATGAATATTTGATTGGACCAACATATAATTAGTCTTGTAATTCATGGAAAGCTATGAAGAATTTGATTTGGGGGACAACTTAGTTTCTTAAATTTACAGTTTTCTTAATCAGTAACAAAAGCCACGTTATGTTTACATTCTGGGTGACAAATAGTTTACAAAGTAGACTTAGAAACTTCCACAGCAGCTTGTGCTTCGATAACGTAACACTGCACAGATCGACCGAGTACTGCATTTCAATTAGGATCATGAAAAATTAGATTGAGCTGCATATTTAAGGGGGCAATTTTAAATAAACGATGAGTTAAAAGCAGCTTTGAGGTGCTGCACGTTCCTCCCTGTTCTTTGCTCTCCTGCCAGTTTTCCATGCATTGCCCGAGAAAGTCACGCAACAGCAGGACCTGAATCTACAGTGCTCACCACGTTCTTCTTTTCAAGCAGGAGAGAAGCCCTGTTGTGTGAACCGGGCTCCTCGTGTGCTTATCATTCAGAGTTGGTGTGGTTTGTATGCGTGCCTGTGATTATTTACTGGATAGGAGTTAGGCAAGGGAAAAAATGAATCTAATTTCATTAAAAAGGTTAGTCAGATGCATGGAATATACTTGCTAAACTCAATGTTAGATTTATTTTTCCTGTATTCATTTAGGAGGGAAACATCCAAAGAACTGTTATATCATTAAATAGTAGAAATATAAAAGCAGACTGACAGCATCTCTTTAAAGGAACCTGGTTTGGAATTTAAGATTTTATGCCAGAAAATAAGTTTCCCTCTGTATATCAGAGTGGGTAACACTTTCAGTGTCAGACTTTACCTGCATGACCTACTAATTCGTATAGAGCTAATTCCCTTTCTGAGCTCTCTGAGTTAATTTTTTTATTCTCACATGAGACTGGGCTATAGATTTCATTAATGAGGCCTGAGATCTTCTTTTATTCTGAAAGGAAAAATATTGGAAAGAGCTTGGACATCAGAATATGACATATAGCTCCTGTGTGCGAAATCTTTGGTGCAATTTTATCCTTGAAATGATTGTCTCGGTGTTCTCAAGGAGCTACAAATTCATAGTCTGACAACCTAATATCAGCCGTGATAGCCTTCATTCTGCCACACTCTCTTGGACAGGGTAATTAATGTAAGCATATGAGAAACCATAATTGACATTCTGATCAATAAAGGTCTGCTTGGCAAACTTGCAAACGACATTGAAGTGGGTTCCCAGGAGCTATTCAAATCTCAGCAGAGGAGTGCACCACGTGAATGCCTTCAGCCGCTCAGCTACACAACGCGTAAGCTGTGGTACAGTAGGTCATTAAGACTCAAACATTTTTATCATGTCGCAGCAATCGCTGCAGTGGGTTTCTGCCTGAAAAAAACAACTCACACCAGTTCTTTTATCAAAATAATATGCAGGCATATATTAGTATAATTAAATGGGGTTTGCTTGTCATTTAACTTTGGGTTATAACAGCCAAATTATAAAGCAAAATCATTAAAAGAAGAAAGCACTCTGCTCTTCTATCTGATGAGATAAATCTTGTCTCCCCTGGGAGAGTGAACTTCCCGAATACTACAGCCACTGTACCCCACAGAGCACCTATTTCAACCTTGACCACAAGAAGATAAAATAAAGGCACAGATGTCCCTTCATAAACTCTACGGGGGACACATAACTGTTATACATATTTTTCATCACAGAGTTTTAATTTAGTTTTAAAAGAGACCATCTATTGCTTGTATTGCTAACAAAAAGGATTTGGGGAAGGGTGAGATTAAAAGATGACAGAAAAATGTTTAGCAGTGCGTATGCAAACCTGAGTAAACACTGGTATAACAGCATTAACTAATGCAACCCTCTGATCTGTCCTGGTGAATGAAAATGCAACAAACAGATTTGAAATTCTGATCATTGCTAACCAGGCACATACCCATAACAACTCCAGTGTTTTTAATGAAGCTATGCTGAAAAAAAAAAAAAAAAAAAAAAAAATTTCAAAAGATGCTGTATTATGTTACCTTTTTGGGGATTATGATTTGAGCAAAACACGTAGGTGTGTGATTAGACCTTCCTTGGTAAGTGTAGCTAAGTGTTTGTTGAATCAGGGCCCTGAGACTGATTTGCTCTAGATCATACTGTGAATAAATACTCAGCAGGGAACCCAGACAGAGCAATAACTTAATTGCACCTGAAACAAATGAATAATGTTATACATATTCTTCTCTACTGTGGAACCTGCACCTTAAATCAACCAGCTGTGTGTAACCAGGAACTGAGTGACCTCTTTTCTACAGCACACGGTGACACAAATAGCAGCTGCATAATTTGCTGGATAAAGGTTTTGTTCTCTTAGTCTGTAATTCCAACACTTCACAATGTGCAGGATTTCCTTTTGTGTGTGAGTCTGTTCTGGGAACAGGTGGGGTTTTTTTCTAGACGTACAGGGAAACTCACTAAATACACCATGTAATAAATATCAAATCCCAGGCTGCTTTTCAGCAGCAGGACAGGCTGAGGGCACAAGTGTGATGAAAGCTGTGCACAGCACAGAGGTGTTCGCGACTCGCATGAGTTACAGTCTCAGCGGTTCTCCCTGCTGAGATTCCTTCGCCTGTCCTTACTGTCTGCTTTCCGTACAACCTCAACCCCAGCCTCGTGTCAAACATGAAGATGGTCAAGGAAGGAGTTGTTCTGAGGATGGCGAAATCACAGAGGATGCAAATAAGCAGCAAACAGACATAGAAGGGGATTTGAATAAAGGAATAAGCTTGGTTTGAAGCAGTCTGGGGAGATATGGGAACAGAGAAATACAGAGCTGCAGCTGAAGAGGGACTGGGGGATCCCTCCCAGTGACGCGCTGGGGACAGTACAGGCTCTAAGGGTTAAAGAGCTGGTTGCAGAAAGGCAAATGAAGAAACCACACAGAACAGAAAAAAGGAAAGCAGAGCTACTTACTAGGCATAAATCAATGTCTCAGAAGGTCTGCTGGCCTTCCTGGGACGGGGAAATCAAGAGTTTCCTTCCTCTCAGATTATTACTGCGAAATGGCTGGTGTGTCAACCTTTACAGGGCAGATAAATCCCACTCCCTGTGTCTGCTGCCTGAGCTCTTAAATTCCAATAAATCAAGAAAATTGACATTTCTAAAAATAGCTCTTTTACCTATCCTGAGATAATTACAGCCCAGGAGAATTAGAAGCATTAAGCATACATGAAGCCCCTGGGGTATGATTCATCTCACAATAACCACACCTCTCGCCTGTCTCATCCTGGCTAATCATCAAATATCTCCCAGTTTCTCCGCCTCCCTATTCTTCACCCCTCTTCCCCTCCCTGTAGAGGATACCTGCAAAACTGAAAGCTGATACAAAGAAATGCGAACAATAGCTTAAAAATTCCCATTGTTCCATTTCTGGTGGAAGAGCTTCTGGGTCCTGTAGAGCAAGAGAAAGAAAATCCCCATACGCTCCTCTGGCTTCTTGTTATCAGTCTCACAGCACTGGGGCAATTTAGGCACAGCTGGGATTAAATACAGAAAATAATAATAAACAAAGGATTGCAAAATGGTAATGTATCAGATGGAAGAAAACAGCTGGAGTTTCCTTTTGTGGAGGGTTGAGTGCTGACTCCAATGGGAAACTGTGGGAATAAACACTTTTTAAACAAATCTAGTCTGTACAGGGGCTGAGTTTCTTCTGAAATCGAAGACTTCCTCAGAAGTAGATGGTATTTTTACCTCTCTTACCTGATAGGAACCTATTGTCTTGGTCTTTCAGTACAGAGGTCAACTTCTAAAATATGAGAGCTGGTCTTTAAGGGCAGTCCATCTATATGGTGATGCATGGCTCAGTATAACTACAGCATCTGATACCGCAAAGGCATGTATGGCTGATAGCAAAGTGAATTGCAGTGATTTTTGTGATTACCAGTTCCACTTACAAAGTTAATGAATGGAAAGTTGTGATATGATTTTTGACTGCTGGCTGGGAACATAACCGGTAGGCAGCAGCAGCAGCAATCCATTAACATGCATTTCTCCAAATTCGTTCAAAGACTTGTTCAACTGTTTATTTATGAACCAGATTGTAACATTACCTGCGATAAAGCAAAACTACCACTTGGAGTGTAAACTACCTCTGAAAGGATAAGAGGAGAAAAAGGTGCATTTACACCATGTAGGATAAAGATTTAAGGATAGCCAGCCTTATCTTCAAGACAGCAGTGAAGCTCCGTGATATATGTCCTCAAGTAGAAACCCACAGTTGTCCGTTACAGTGATTTGGTACTTGCCTCTGAACTGGCTGTCAATGGCCATGGCTGGAGGCAAGATAGTGTCGTAGATAAACCACTCATCTGATCCACAATGATGATAGTTTTCCTAAGAAAACTGAGCTTTGTACTTATTCATCGGTTCAGCTGGCTGCAAGAACTTAAGAACTTATTATTATTGTAATATTAGAAGATATCTAATTAATTCCATCCGCTCTCTTTAATAGCACATATAGTAATTACTGTAGTGTTGCATAAAATTATTACATTTCTGAATTTTAATTCAAGAAATAACTTTTGTCTTCCCCGCCTCATTCTTATCCTCACCCACATGTTTATGAAGAAGTATTGGCAAAGTGTTTTTCTAAGTTGTTAATTAGATCAGTGTGTACAGAATATTATTCCTTCATTACAGGAAATTACAAGTACATTCTTCTCCAGCAGAGACAGAAGAGTGACTTCAATGCACACTTTCCTCTCTCATTTGCTCTAGGAATACTTTTCAAAACCCACAGGAACGAGGAAGCGGTAACATTGATAATGCAATGACTTCTTCGCAGTTGGACCTGAATAATCAAAAAGCTATTATTGAACTCAAGCTGAGACTTAGCCAAATCTGTTCAATAGCCACGTGTCGGATGATTAACTTTATATTACAGGTTTAGATGTTCTGACTTTCAAACAGAACAGTTGAATAATGCCACTTCACTGAATTAGGAAGAAGATAGTCCATTCCTATTTCTGGATCCTTTTGCAAGCCTTTGTGAATAAGACTGGGAGTAAGATAACAGCTCTGAGAAACTGGCATTTAAACTAACTTCATGGCTAAAGGTGAAGTGCCTAGTGCACGTGAGGGTCTCTTTATCAACAATGGAAAAAACAGTAAAAAAAATCCAAATCTATGAAACCATAGATGAGGAAAGGAAAGGTCTTCAGTATGGAGTGATGGAGTGACTCTCTTCACATTTATTTTTTTTGTTTTGTTTTGTTTTGTGTCCCGTCCATCTCCCGCCGCCCCCCCCCCCCCCCCCCCGCCATTTACTATTTCCTATGCAGCTGGCATTATCTAAACTTTTAAAACATGTTGGTAGTAAAATTCAGACCATTGTACTGATGATATATTTTATACACTTCTGTACAAGACATAGGTAATTGTAAACTCCAGATACCGAAGGTATAGAAACTACTGTAAATGTCTGTAAATGGTATTTGGATATCAGTACTGACTCTTCTAGCTATATTCTTGCTCTTATTTTGGTTCTTCTTTTCTGAAGATACTAGCTTATGGAATCAAGTGAGCTCTGGATCTATAAATAGATTTAAAATTAGTCAATAGATGAGGTCCCATTAAATAACATTCCTCAATATGTGGCCCAGTGTAAGTTTGTGAAGATGTGTCAGAAACGTTGTGACCTACAAGAACTTCCTCTCCATGTTCATTTATATTAACTTCTCCTTTCATGTGACCTTTTTTTCACCACCAGGAAAATTGAGATGAATCACAGTATCATAGAATCGTTTAGGTTGAAAAAGCCCTTTAAGATCACCAAGTCCAACTGTTAATGTAGCACTGCCAAGTCCAGCCACTAAACCATGTTCCTAAGGACCACATCTGCGTGTGTTTTAAATACCTCCAGGGATGGTGACTCAACCACTTCCCTGGGCAGCCTGTTCCAATGATTGACAACCCTTTTGGTGAAGACATTTTTCCTGATACCCAATCTAAACCTCCCCTGGCACAACTTGAGGCCCTTTCCTCTTGTCCTATCACTTGTTACTAGGGAGAAGAGACTGACCCCCACTTGGCTACAACCTCCTTTCAGGGAGTTGTAGAGGGTGAGAAGGTCCCCCCTCAGCATCCTTTTCTCCAGGCTCAACAACCCCAGTTCCCTCAGCCAATCCTCATCAGACTTGAAGTGGTGAAGGAATTGGAAAATGACTTGAAGGTTCATAAACTAGAATACAAAATTAAAATAGATCAGAATAACACAGAATTTTGAAGGGCTGAGTTCCATCTAGTGTGTTCTTATGTTTTATGATACTGGTGCATGATACTCAGACTGGAATAACTTGTGTGCTGTCACTGCTTACTTAGAGTCATGAATTTCATGGTGAGGAGGGTGTCTGAAACACGTGGATAGACAAATATAAATTCCAGTGTGCTTATATTCCTTTTCCCTTCCAGAAAACAAGTACTGACATTACTGTACTCAGCTATTTTGATTAAATTCAGAAGTTATCTTTGAAGAGTTTTCAGTGAACTTGAACTTTATTGTGGAGCCTTCGACTTGGAAGACCCCATTGGCAACAGTTGAAAAATCCAGGAAGGTGTAGAACAAACCAACCAACTGAAATGTTATGAAAAAATATATAAGCAATGGCAAGAAGTAAAATGACTTCTTAAAATGGTGGTAGGAAAAATGAAATCAGCAATTTCTTTAGAGGTCACCCTTGCAACTCTAAATTTCAGTGTCAGAAGGGACTTTTTTAATGAACAGGTTGGACAACTTCTGCATTAAAAATGAAAGTAGAGAGCATAAAACAAGTCATTCACCTGTGATGGAGACCTTTTTTAAAAAGGAACTGAATGTTATTTCTTGGGGGGGGGGGGGGGGGGGGGGGGGTAGAGAGACAGAGGGAATATCTTTTCAATAATATCAAGTGGGTTTCCTCTCCTGAATCCTCAAGATGCCTCAGCATCCCCAGAAGCTTATAAAATCCTTTCCAAAGCCTTGTGTGGGTGTTGGATTGGCCAACAGACAGGAATGTGCAGGGAACAATGACACTGGGCAAAAAAGTCCAAAGAGGTTTCTAATGATTCTCTTATGAACCTAGGGATAGTTATATTAACTTAATATAGGGTGGGACAAAGTTTATTTTATGCATTGTAAAATTACTCTCCACGCCTCAACGTGTGTTTTTGTAAGATTATAAACAAATTAAGCAGTTACTTGAAGCTGTGCTCTCTCACTTTTCCCTAAAATATATTTTCCTTTGCATTTTTATGTTCAGACATTTTATTGGAGATTAAGCAAGTTACCATTCAGAAAAGAGAAAATCAGTCTAGGATCAGCAATAATTAATAATATATAAACAGGGTTACTTTGAGTAACCAGAAGCAGCACCTCAGTCCTGGTTCAGGGAACCATCTGTATGCCTCACACATTCAAATATTAAGTCTACCTCAGCAAGAGAAAAAAAAAAAATGTACTATATCAGTCTGTACAAACTGCCAAGTGCATCTGAAGAGAGCCTAGAGATTTTAAGAGGAAAGCAATGTTATGAATTGATAAATTTCAGAGCTACCTCTTCTTTTAGACATGTTAGCTGTATACAAAGATTACAGTTTTAGGAAGGATTTTACAAAGCCTAGGGAGTCAAACAGTTGTTCAGATCCATTGGCTGCTTTTGAAAACCTCAGCCACAACTGCTTCTTTTTCAGCAGGGTTGTGTGCTATGCTCTGTTTACATTCTGAAATCACTGATGGAAAAACATTGTTTATTTTGGGCCAGAGTTAAGGCTGTAGTAGTGTGATGAAATATGCATTTCCATCTGTTTGATCAGAATAATCCTCTTACATCTATAATGTATTCAGCATAAGCATTATGATATCTTTAGCCATTAATTCCCCTGACATTAAGTGTTTTGGATTTAAATATGAGGCAGCAAATTAGTACATGGCAGCACTTAGCAACTATACTTAGTTTTTAGCAAAAATGTTGGGGTTGTTTTAATTTTTTTTTTTCACTTGGAATTTCCCAGGTTTTCTTTCTTTCCTCAAATAAAAGAATGATGAACCCATTTATTGACTCAAAAGAACTGACAAAACAGTGATAGAATCCTAGAATGGTTTGGGTTGGAAGGGACCTCAAAGCCCATCTAGTTCCAACCCCCCTGCCATGGGCAGGGACACCCTCCACTAGACCAGGTTGCCCAAAGCCCCATCCAACGTGCCCTTGAACACTGCCAGGGATGGGGCATTATCCTGGTTTTCAGCTGGGATAGAGTTAATATTCACAAGAGGCCAGGAGGGAACACAGCCAGGACAGGTGACCCAAACTAGCAAAAGGGATATTCAATACCATATGATGTCATATTCAGTATATAAGGGTGGGAGTTAGCCAGGGAGAAGGATGCTTGGGGATGGACTGAGTGCTTAGTTCTAGGCAGTAAGAACATTGCATTGTGTATCATCACCAGCTTTGTATATTCTTTTATTAGTACTGTTAGTAACTGGCCTTATCCCAACCCATGAGTTTTGCATTTTTCTTCCAGTTCTCCTCCCTGTCCTACTGGGGGAGGAGGAATGAACAAGCAGCCACCTCTTAGTTGCCAGTTGAACTACATCTGGCATCCACAGCTTCTGTGGGCAGCCTGTGCCAGGGCCTCACCACCCTTACTGTAAAAAATTTCTTCCTAACATCTAATCTAAATCTACCCTCTTTTAGTTTAAAGCCATTATCCCTTGTCCTGTCACTACACTCCCTGATAAACAGTCCCTCACCAGCTTTCCTGTAGGCCCCTTCAGAAACTGGTAAGCCGCAATTAGATCTTCCTGGAGGTGCCTTTTCTCCAGGATGAACAACCCCAACTCTCTCAGCCTGTCTCCATAGCAGAGGTGCTCCAGCCCTCTGATCATCTCCGTGGCCTCCTCTGGACTCGCTCCAACAGCTCCATGTCCCTCTTGTACTGGGGCCCCCAGAGCTGGATGCAGTACTGCAGGTGGGGTCTCACAAGAGTGGAGTAGAGGGGCAGAATCCCCTCCCTCGACCTGCTGGCCACACCTCTTTTGATGCAGCCCAGGACATCGCTGGCTTTCTGGGCTGCAAGCGCACACTGCCGGCTCATGTTGAGCTTCTCATCAATCAATACCCCAAGTCCTTCTCCTCAGGGCTGCTCTCAATCCATTCTCTGCCCAGCCTGTAGTTGTGCTTGGGATTGTCCTGACCCATGTGCAGGATCTTGTACTTGGCCTTGTTGAACTTCATGAGATTCACACAGGACCACCTCTCCAGCCTGTCCAGGTCCCTCTGGATGGCATCCCTTCCCTCCAGCGTGTTGACCACACCACACAGCTTGGTGTCGTCAGCAAACTTGCTGAGGGTGCACTCGATCCCGCTGTCCATGTCGCCAACAAAGATTTTGAACAGTGCCGATCCCAGTACCAACCCCTGGGGAACGCCACTCGTCACCGGTTTCCACAAAAAAATAATGACAATACAGCATATTTTACTTCCTTTTCTAATTTTAAAGTCACCCTTGGAGGAGTCTGTAGGTTAAAAGGCACTGCCTGCAATTATAAAACCAGCATGCTTTTCTGAATGTTTGCACCGAAAAGACTACAGCACCAAGAAACAATTCATCTCCCCAATATCTTGCCTTTCACTGTTGAAAGATTTCATCAATAGCAGAAACTCTTTTGCATTGCTAACTTCAAAAAATGTTGGTGCAGACGTGTGAAAGTACCTTCCCATCTCACGTCTCCAAACCACTCTTGGTATCTTTGCTCTCTATAGGAGCCACCTTCCTTTTTAGGAGAGGAACTAACTGCTCATTTAACTTTTTAATACTTATTTTGGAGCTGCTGTCATAAAACAGGGTGTCAGTAATTTCCTGGTTTACTGACTCTGTTTTCTTCACTCTTTCTTTCTATTTTTTCACTGCATTACAATCAAACTCTACACATCTTTGAACTCACAACTTTGAACTTGCATGAGCAGCTCTGTCGTAATTTCCTCCCCATTCTCAACTTTCTTTTACTAGTCTCTTTCCTTGATTCTCTTACTGTCCTTTTTTTTTTTTTTTTTCCCCCTGTTGGTATCCTCCATCTTACATAATGTTTAATGCGTTCCAGTGAAAAACCTGTCCTCTTACAAGCCAATATCTTGTGCAACAGATTCTTTTGTTAAAAAAAATAACTAGAACAGGTTTGAATTATCAAAGTTCAACTGTACCATGGACTCTAACTTCCACATGTTCACAAAAAAGTTCTGAAGTTTGTTTCTGAGGAAAATCCACCTATCACTGAAAGGTCTTTTCCCCCAAAATAACTGGCATTTGTAATTCAATCTCTGCATTCAAGGACATTAAAGAATTACATATCAATTATGTGATTTCTTGAAACCTATGTCATTCTCACTTTAATTTTAGTCATTCGAGGGATTCTCAGAGAGTTGTCCAGTTTTGAATCATGTTCGTAGCATGGTCCTGGTAAAAATAAGAAACAGCTATATAATTTATAGATAGTTTTTGTTGGGTTTTTTTTGTGTTGGTGGGGTTTTTTTTTGTTTGTTTGTTTGTTTTTAATTTCTTTTTACCACAGTGTAAATGAAGCCTTTTGAGATTTTAACAACCCATCTGGAGATGAGACTGCAGTGAGACTGGCCCCAGATACAAGTTGCAATTCCCATTTAGTCTACCCGAAACATTGATAGCATCATCAATAATGCCAGCACAGTAATGGGCATTGTTAGTTAACTTGTGTTTCCCTGCAAACTGACTGGTTCTGAACTGGGAAAAGATCTTAGCATTGCTGATAAAGAACAGCTAGTAAGAAAATATTTTGTTAACAATATTACTATTTTAAATGAAGAAAGATAAACCTTATCAGAACACAATGCTCACATCCTGTCCTGCCTCTGGAAGATAGTTCTGTCTTAAACAATTAAATATTTTAATGTAGCTCCAAGATTTCCACTACAGACTTCTATGGATTTAGTTAAAGGTCATATGTGGTAGGTGACCAATTTTTACTGGTCTCTTGGGTAGTGGCTTAAGACAGGATTCACTCTGTCACACTAGGTAGGTCAGACTTTCAGGGTCAAAGATAATTACTAGTCTCTTTTGAAAGAGGGGCAGTACCACCAAATAAAAGGCAGGTTTGTAGATATAGCTAAGAGACAGCATATTAATTGTCCATGATTCAAGCTAGCACACATTGTTTGCTCATTAAGTACACACTGAACAAACAAAATGGATGTACACACGAAGAGACAGAAATTTTACAATCCTCCCTCTCAAATAATGTCACAATATTTTATTTGCTTAGTCTACAAATGAAACCAAATAATCTAAATGCAACTCCCCTTTAAAAACACCACTTTACAAAATCCTACTTACTCCTATGATAGGAAAATAAACTAGTCTAGTTAAATATGATTATTAAGATACTAGACCAAATATTATCTATTATTATTGTGTCAATCTTCTCAGAAAAAAACTAGGCAAGGAAATTTTCATAGCCATTTCTGCAGCATGCTTTTTTGTTTATAAAGGCTAAATATTAGGTGTTACTTATATACTTCCGGAAGTTAAATGACATTTTGGTTATCATTTGCTACTTCTCTCCCTTTCTTCTCTTCTCTTTTTATGCTACTGGTAATACCTGAAATACTGTGAAAAAAATATTTTGATATAATGTGTCTGCTCAGATAAAACTATCTTAGTTATATATATATATATATATAGGGATATTGCTTCCCACAATCAGCTACAATTAATTTACTACTTGTTTTCAAGGGATATTTGGAAATTAGATTTGATTTTGTTTTCTTCACTGTGATCGGGATATATGCAACTTATCATTTCCTTCATCCAAACTGTACTTCGCTCTTAGCCTGAAATGAAGATTTTTATCTTTTTTTTCTGTGTTATGATAACAGAGCTGGTCTTAAGGGATACAATAAGATTTTACAATACTTCCATTTATTTATAGCATCTATCAAGTCTCTTTAAATAGATCTTCTCCTCTGTGTCAAGAACAATTCCAGAAGATTACACAAGCATCCATATTTTTCTATTGTTCCTCTGTAGGTTTGTAGGTTAAACTAAGAATTAACAATTAACATTTTATTCTCCTTGTAAATAATATTCTAGCAAACCAATAAAGAGTTACACATAAAAGAGAAACTGCTAAGATGTCTAGTCATACCTTCTTCACCATGAAATGATACTATTTTGAAACATTGACAACCTAATTAAGAGAAAATCTTGGCAGAAAGTAATGTGTTGATGTACTTCAATATCAAAGGTTTTGGGATGTTTTGGAAATCTTGATAAATAAAAGGCATGCTTGTGGATCTGAAATTCAAATTCACATTAAGATTTTATCATGAATCACTGACTAAAAGACTAATGGTTTAATGTCTGTCCACCCTTATCAATTTTTTTTTGCAGTGTAATAATATTCAGTATGGTCAGCTTGCTTTTTTTTTTTTTTTTTTTTTTTTTTTTTTGTTCTCTTGAAGTAAGGGAAACATTTGGCTCTTAAAATATCTCCTCATAGTGTTTGCCTCAGATTACAAAGTTCTGGATTTTTTACTTTTCTAAAATCTAGTAGCTCTCACATTTGAGATATGATACTGAAAGTGGTGTGAATAGTGTAAAAAGCTCATGAAACCTGGATGTATTGGAAAATTACATGGAGAGAAAAAGCTGATCTGAAAGTAATAATGTTTCCAGATTTACTCAGTCTCAAAATTATTTGATGAATGAAAAGTGTCTAATATTATTTATCATCAACAGAACAATGACTCTCCAAGAAAAGCATCAGAACATCTCATCAGCTGACCAGTGTGCCGAGTCACAACAAGATGCATCTCTGAATTGATAATTTCTTTTAGACTTGTACAGAGAAAGCTAACAGCGAGATACTTTTACAAAATAAACATGTTTCAATCTTGCAGACTTTTTTCATTCAACTGCAGTAGTTTTGCCTTCTAAGCTTGGTGTCTAGTTCAATAGCACTTTTCCCCAGCAGAAAGTGAGGAACAGGGAGAGAAAGGGAGACATGTCTTCCCCCGCTCTTAAATAATTATTTTATGTTACTTCTGTGCAAGATGGAAATGTTTTCCATGAACACATTGGTAATTGCCAAAAAAATCAGTTTTCATTGAGAAAGTGAAAGAAATCAGCATATCATGGATGCAGACGTAACAATCTAGACCGTGTCATGGACCCACTGAAGAAAACACTAAAATCCCTCTATCACAGCTATCTAGCTGGGAAAAAGGAGTGTTATGGATCTAGCATGCAGATTCACTAGACTTCAACTGGATATTAGAGTTCAGCAGAAAGTGATTACTGTATTAAGAAATCATGAGGAAACGCCTATAACATCTACATAAGTTATGATTAACTAAATGCAATTGAATCCAGAATGTCAGATAACTTGCAGTCAAATCTTTGAGAACAAATGTCTTCACTCTTGATTTAAAAATCTTAAAACTTCATCTAAATGTCACTTTATTCACATATGCTCTATCATGCATCTCACCTTGAGCTTCTAAGAAACTTCAGAGCATTCACATAATGCATCTCATTGGCACCTAACGTGTCCTGTCCTTTGCTGGCCAGTGTTGGTGTCTGACTTTGCTTTTGCAGGCTTGTTTCATACAGTCAACACTATCTTTATAGATCTTCTGTTCAGTGAACGAAATAAATGCTTGAGCCTCAGTGGAAACACTGACAAATATCACAAGAGAACAGTAATCGACAGAGCAGTAATGTGTGGAGAAATGCTAGAGGCAGCTGGCTTTTGACATCCTTTATTTTATTCTCAGAATGAGAACTAAACCACTGGCAAAGTCTTCTGGTTGGTGAAGGAGCCAACTTGGAAGGTTTCCCTATCTGAAACATGCCGCTTACAGCATGAAACAGGAAAGCTGAGCAACAGGTCTGCACTATAATTAAGTTTGAACAATAACCAGTTGTGGCTTGATCGCCAGCTTATTTTGTCCAGCCTGGAATGTGCCGTAAACTGAAAAGCCTTCCAGTGTTGCTTCAACTGCAAGGAGTATGCTTTGTTCTGTTGGAAAATAAGAACCTCTGGTCCAAAAATAGCAGGTCAAATTCCCTGTTGGCATAAGTCTATTAATTTCAGTGAAGTAGCACTGGAAGAGAACTTGGCCAAGAAGGCCTAAACGTGACATCAGTAAATCTTTCTATCTTTTTTTTTTTCCCCATCACTCTCCAGAGACCAGTTCCTCAGCAGGTATAAATTACTATAGTTGCAGTAATTTCCAACTGAGCCATGACAATTTGCACAGGTTGCAACTCTAGGTAGCAATATTCTTTTCCAGGAGTGAACAGAGGAACACTCCACAGTGCTATCAGAAGAGGTTACATTTAGTTAATGTGATATATAGAGAACCGTAGGACAGATAGCCACAATGCTATCAGTTATTAATATCCTTTAAATAATTTGAAAATTAATCACACTTCAGGGAAATGAAATGGTCTTTTGATTTCCCATCACTGGCCTTCCTGTAGCAATCTTTCCCAGAATGCTTATAGAAACTCCAATAATTCGGGGTTCAGGGAGAGGTCAGATCAGAGGAGGTGCACTGTAAGCCAGTGGAATCATGGTAGTTGTGAGTGAAAACCTCATGTCGTGTTCAGGATGAATATATAATTCATTCTCTAAAATTCAGCCACTGCAGAATTCAGATTTTACTATGTTTTCAACAGAGTTGGATATTTTTATGTCTTGCAGTTTTTTCCACATATAATGTTATAAGAGAAAATAGCATTTGGCATGAGCGTGTTATTGAAAATGATTGATGCAATTAACTGATGTTACTGGCATACTTAAACCAAAGTCAAAATTCAAACCAAGTTAACTTAATGCAAGATTGATTATGAAGACCTTTCTATTTCAATGTGATTACCATTATATACTAACAAACACTCTTCAGGTAACATGAATTAAACAGTTAACATGCAGTGTATCTCAAATTGTTAAATTTGAAAATTAAAAAAAAAAAAATTAGGAGAAATAAAGAAAAGAAAAAAAAACCCCAAATGTCCAGTTTTCTTGAAAGTGGTGAGCTGAGCTCAAGTAATTAATATATGTAAAAGTCTTAATGTTTACTCTGACAATTTTGTCATCTGGTCAGTATCTTTGTGTCTTGCTAAGGCATAATTTTACAAACCTTTTCAGGATGGGAGATCCATCCTACCCTTTATAAATGATGCTGGTTTGGATCCTAGGTTCAACTTTTGGGGATTTAGCAGACAGCAGCAATTGACAAACTACAGGATGAATAACATCTCACCAGATTGGTGAAAAAGTATATACACATATGATTATAAAATCTGATAAATCCAGTACCACAGGTAACAATATAAAAACAACAGGGGTAAACAGTAGGCAAAATGAACTAGTCATTTTTAATTTTATTTTTTTTTTTAATTTTACTTGTCCATATCTGCAAGCTCACTTACAACATCACACTAAATTTTTGAAGTTTAGAGTGAAAACATTGTTAATACCAAGAAAAACAAAGTCAATGGTGGTAGATGGCTTTGGAAAAAAACTTGAAGACCACTGTTGTTTGCTGAGGAGGGCATCTCTATGGAGAGCAGTGAGATAGTGAGAAGTGTGACAACTAGTTTTCTGAATTAATTCAGTCAGCTGTAACCGTTTAACATTGTGCCAGTTTCTCCTTTCCTTTGAAAAATAGCAAATACATAGTAATTAAATATAGATTATTTTATTTGCTTTCCATCCAACATCCCAACAGTTGAATAACAACACAAAACTTGATGAAACTGGAGAGAAAAGCAAATATGCATCCTCGTATGCTGATAACAAATGAGAGACTATAAAAGTTGGTTGGCTGTGTTAATACTGCTCTAAGAGTTAACATCAGCAAGGCTGGACCAGCTTTTGAAAGGCTACAGTTGAAAAAAAAGCTACTTCCATCAAGGAATGCACAGCTTAAAAATATAATAAAACAGTTGTAAGTGAAAGTAAAGAAGGAAAATATTATATCTGATGCTGCATGACATTTGGTGAAGATGCTCACATTTGCTTTAAAATATTGTAGCAAGATAGTATTCTGTATCTTCTGATATACTTTTAGGAAAGTACTTTGAATTAAGGTCTTGCTGTGCTGTTTCAGCTATTTGAGTTTCCATACAATTTCAGGCCAAGTGCCTCAGATTCATTATATAGGTAGTATTATATTTATAATGCCTTACCCCCTTGCTCAGAAATAAATTCCCTCTTGGCAAATATAATTTGTCTTTGGGCTGTTATTACCATCAGTTATTTTCCTATTGAAATAAAAGTTCACTGCTGACTGGAAGGAACTTACATTTAGAAGGTCTTCCACAGCGTTGGTGAATAAAATAGCTTTCACTGGAAAGCTGCTAACGGGCGCAGAGAAATGAGCATAATGCTTTCTATATTATTAAGTATTATTTTTGTGTCTAGGTCTGTACATCATAGTAAAAAAATATTGTATTTAAGTATGCAAAATATAATTAAAATTGGTTTAATTAAAGAATACAATGATACTTGCTCATGTTCAAAAGGGAAAATAAATAAAATGAACCATTGTAGAGGCCTCATTGATTTGCACAATGACAGAAGTCATTAACTGAGCTCTGGTTAAATGGCACTCATCTGCTTCCAGAGGAAATGGGCCTGTGCTGTAGGTCTGTGATATATTTCAAAGTATTTTGCTTTTCATGCATGATGTGTATGAAATGTGCATTCTGTTGACTGGTAGCACAATCAGCAGGACGCATTTTGACAGCTAAATGGCAAATTTAAATCTGACTTTCTTTTTATTGCTCTAGACTTTTTTAATTTTTTTTTCCCCTGCATGCACAATATAGCCCTGCTGAAGTATTTGAATATCCCACGCGGCTTACCCATAATGTATCACTCCCTGAATCTAGATAAGTGTCATCATGTCCATTAAGTGTAAGTTGAACGTGCTGCTCTGTTATGATGTATTGTCTCAGGAATGTCTTCAGACTTCATCACACGGTAATTGTCATACCGATTACCACTGGAATACATAGACGAAGCAAATTCAGGGGACTAGGGACTTCTACTTGTCTGAGAGAACAGAGCATATTTTATGTTTAAATGGCAAAGTCAGTTAAAATGTTTAACTTTGCATGAAATTTTGTTTGGGGGAAGATCTAACTCTACAGTTTTAGTGGCTAATTAAGAAAAATCTGTTAGAAGATATTACTTTGCAGTTTTATAATGCTCATTACTGAAGGGTTTCAAAGCACTTTACAGCTACTGGACTGGTTCCTCAGCTAGCAGGAACTGCTTTCATGCACAGATTTCATGAAAATATTTTAATGGAGTTATAACAACATTATAACATATTTAAGAAACCATCCTTATGTCAGTGTGCTTGGTATAATTACGTCCATTTTACAGAAGAGTGGAATGAGAGAGAAAGACATAAGAAAGCAATACTAATCTCACCAATCTTTAGGAGTGGGATTCAGTTTAAGATTAAAACATCTAAATGTAATGATAGTCCAGCATGGGGCTTAGTTACAGACACATAAGAGGGCTTATAATGCCCTGGGATATCAGACATCCACAAGGAGCTCGCACAGGAATTGCAAGAGAGTTATCTATTTCGATGGTACCTAATCATAATGAATCTCAAAGGTACTAGACACATATGTTTGTGACGTGATGTTCACCACAGATATCTTCTGTAGACTGAGCTGAATTATCCTCCGGGTGCCACAGACTGTGCACTCAACGCAGTTGCCCAAATGCACATGTCTGGTGCCAATTAGGATGCCCTAGGGGCTTCCATCCGGCATGCAGCTGCCACTCTGCAAAGTCTAAATCTCCCTTGGTCTCTGTCATTTCTGACAGCTCTATACAGATTTCCTGGCCACCCTAAGGCAATTCAATTGGTCATTTTCCATTTTGGAGTTGACACCTAACTTATATGCAGACATCTACACTTAGTATCTGGAGCTTAATCTCACTGTAGATGTTTACATTTGAGGAACCCAATTTGAGGTCACTTTGCAGTTAATGGAGAAGAATAATCACTTTTGAGATATGAATCATCTGTCAAGTTTTTGCATCTACTATAGGATGAGAAGAATCATAAGCGTCTGAAGTCAAGTCGTATAAATTCTGTCCCACTTCACTAAAATAGCATCATAATTCTCCCTGAAAGCTAAACATCCTCTCTGTGTGACCTACTGAGAGCAGAAATACACAGGTAGTTGAAGTGAAGAAATGTCTACTGCAAACCACACGATAACAGCAAGAGAGGACAACAAAGCCAAAGAGAACCCATAAGGGTCCCAGGAAAGGCAGATGAAAGGGAACTGAACACGTAAGTATGTGTGGCTGCAGTATGGCTGAGGAAATGAGAACAGACTTTAGAATAATACAGCGACTGTGAGTACAGCTGAATATTTCTATACACAGCTTCAGAAGTTGCTACCTGCATTTCAAACCTAAAGAGAGGCTTGACTTGTCTGAATGCTCATTTTATTTTTTCCCAGTAAAATATATTAGGTTTCCCTGTAAGCTTTGTCTCACTGAAGAGTTTTTGAGTCAGTACAAGGTCTTATACCTGAGCAAACAGACCTTAAAACATTACAGAAGGGTCAGTCAGAAATGATGTAATCTTCACAGCTAGCCTCTCTGAAAGTTTAAACCCTATCTCCTTTTGTGTGTTCATCAGGCGACTTCCTGGAAAAGATGGATGAGTAAAACAAATAAATTCCGTTTATTCCCTAATTCATGTGTACTAAAATGCAGTACAAACATAGCTCAGTCTTGAAAAGAAAAGTGTTACCTGATCCACAAGAAATAAAATTATACTGGAGACAAGTGGAAAGGTAAACGTTTTGTTGTTCTCATTGGAGGGTTAGGGGTGATGCTTGGGATGCTTGTAAGCTCCAGAATAAGCATGACTGAATTCTTCATGACATTTGCTGAGGTCTATCTTGTCATGATGTGGATATAATTACATTCTTTATTGGACATTACCCCCTTGCTTATACAATAAAAAGCTGGAATGTAGATAGCATATGAAGATAAAAGTATAAATGCTTTATGGCACACTACAGAAACAGACATTTTTTTCCTTAATTATAATTTAGATCTCAGACTTCCCAGCATTTGGAGCAGGTGAGAGGCTCAGAAGGACAATTAGGATGGAGCATAATTTTTTAAATTAATACCAGTATCAATGAGGAAAATAGGGAACATTTTTATCAAATCAGACCTCTTTGTTCACATCAAAGTAATAGTAAGTACATTCTTTTCCATGTTATTCAAAATATTGTCTTGTTCTTAGAACACAGTACACCCTAAAAGACTCATTATTGAGTTTATGTGAGGTTTGATGCTAAGACTGGTCAAACCACAGAACATTTCTTTAAGGAAATTAAAAATCATGATTATTGACATCCTGGCAAATAACTCCAAAGGATTGCAGCTGATCTACTACTCTGTAGTAAATCATACGGAATTTGCTTATATTTCAGTTATGTTCTCTCTACTCAGAAGTGAAATGCATATTTCCAGATCCTTAATGATGCTTTACCTCGCAGCTCAGAAATTACTCAGCTCTGAAGACTATGCAATAAATTTGATACCAAACTTTCCAGTGAGTAATGAAAAGATGGTGATACATTCAGACTTGCCTTTTCATTTGGAGGATAATAATTTAAAGATTATCTCAACATCCCCAGCATTTTCTTTTTTATATTTTATAGGCTAGTAGAAATTCCTTTGAATATACAAATAAACAAAGTCTCGGTGCTATCTCAGAAGGAAAAAAGTGAACAGGCTTGAACCATGTTAAAGAAGATTAAAATTATATTGAAGACACACTGGAAGATAAACTTTCATCGTTATTACTGCAGGTTGCTTAGGATATGTATTAAGGGGAAAGCCAGAGGTAGGACGGCCAAAATGAATATATGTAAATACCCAGATAAACCTATTGTTTGGGTACATTCTCATGCCTGCGTTCTGCTGGATGCTGTTTCCACCTCATTTTGCAAATCGTTTCCCTACCACAGAAAGTCAGGCTGGGATTTATCTTGTCTAGTTTTGAGCATCAACATCACAGACACCTACATGTGGGACAGTCACATGCTGAGGGTGACTGACTTGCTGTAGTCATCTACATGAATTCCCTCCTTGGACTTTAAAGGGAGTATGGAGTGATTAGCATACATAGTAGATGTCTAAATTTCTCTCTCCCTAAATAATGACAGTCACAGCAGTACATATATAATACCCAATTTATGAAAAAAATCAAAATCACTGAAATAAAAAGCTATAGGTGTGCCTATTTGGAAAATAGGCCTATGTGTGGCTTAACCACCTGTTCAAAGTGTTATGTGCTGTGCAATTGTGTCAAACTGGGAAAAAACCCCCACAAAACCAAAAACAAAACAAAAAAAATCTATTAGTTAGTGGGTTTATTTGTCCATGTTGGATTGTTGGGGGTTTTTGTTTGTGGTTTTTTTTGTTGGGTTGTTTGGTTTGGTTTTTTTTATGACATCCAGAAAAAATTCAGTAGAAACCCCTTACAACGAAATGCAAGTACAGCCTAACGGAACAGGCAGCAATCAGGGGACAGTGTCTGCCAGGTACTAAGAACTCATTTTGACCCACAAAAGTTTAAAGCACACAGGGTTAGTGCTTCAGTGCCCAGTACCTAGTGAGCGATCAGCAGAGACAGTCTAGCAAGGAAGAGTATAATAATTCAAGCCTGTTATAAGCCAATAATGGTCCAGAATTATATTCTCACTATTGCTATTTTATATCTTGGGTTCTGACTTGCTAAGCACCAGCCTAATTTGAGTTTGACTATTTTATCTTTTCCAGTCATTAGTAGCCCAGCAACGATGCAGAGTAGATTTACAAAGAAGTTTGCTCTTTTCCTTGTTCTTTAGAAAGGATTGCAAGCAGTACAAAGATGAAGCAATTAACAAGGAAGAAAGAAAACAGTACATTTTCTTTGTCTCCCAAACACTTACAAAATTATATCATATAAAACTAAGATCAGGGGAGAAAAGATAGTTTCAAAGGGAGAGGCATGAAAATTGCTAAGCCCCACCCTATTCCTAGGGGAAAAATAAAACAACAAACCCAACAAATAAGAAAACAGGTCATTGCAGGCCACAAGGAAATTCCCTCTAGCTTTGCAGTTCATTATTTTCAGTTTAATATTTTGTGGGTGTGTTGTTTTGTTTTTTTTTTTTTCTTTTATTCTAATTACAAAACACTTAAAAATCTGCAACAACAAACATAAAATGGTTTTAGAAACCATGGAAATTCTGAAGCTGTGCTTTCTCAGCAGCACAGTAGCTTCTTAATGAATTAAATGAATTTCAACTTATTGTTATGCTTACTGTGGAAATTGTCAAAAATGACAATTGCTTTCACTACCTCATGAAGGTTCAAGGCTTTAGAGTTATCAGGATGACATACGAGTTTGGTTTCAGAGTTTATGGACTCTTTGTTCCATGGGGATACCGGGACAACAAACATTACTGAACTCAAAATGTTGGAGAATGAGAACTCTGGTAGGTGGCACGTCTCCAAAGCTTCCAGAGTTACCAGGCACATGACATAGCCTTCTGGTAAAGATGTGAAAAGAGGCCCTCTGAAAATGCAGGCTCTGGAAGGTTTGGGTCCATGGATCTAAGTTTATAGAGGCTATTTAAAACCCAATCACTTCAGTACCTTGACAGGAAAGCAGGCAGCCTTTCAGTGGAACTCAGCCTGTAATTCAGTCAAGGTTTTGTCAAGCTCAAGATATTTAGTAGAAACATTTAGAGGTAATGAAATGGATGGGTTTTGATCATACTTCGCTTTGTAAGAAAAATTCTGATCTTAACAAGTGTAAGTTTTACTATACTTTGATGATTTTAATTATGCAAGAGTCAAATACCATTATGAAATTATGGGTTTCTTATAAAAGAATGGAAAATGTAGTTACAGTGCATAGCCAGTATTCACGAAAGCAGAAGAAAATTCATGCCATAGAGGTTTATTTCTCATAACTTTTGGTAAGATTCAGACACATGATCAGAGTTATCAATGAATAGCAGAAATTACTTTTATGTTTGCTCTTAACAAATAACTTATGCAGGACTATAAATATAGTTCAATTTACTTCAAATTTGTAGGCATTTGGACATTGGAGAAATGATCAAAATATCTGCTCCAGTCTACTGTCCATTATCAAAATATTTCCATCTCTGCTCTGAACTGATCACTTTGGAAAATATTACCTTTATGTCCCTATAGGTCGAATTTGAGTATTGACCACTTCTTTCTCTACCTAAAAACAAGTTTGAGAAAGAAAGAAACAAGAATAATACGATACTAAAATAAAAAGTGAATATATAATGATATATAATTTTATACATATATATGTTTAACATTGTTCTGCTAATGTTAGAATAGCAGAAATGGGTAATTACTAAGCAAAAATCTTCAATCTTCCTATGAATATTCCTGTTAAATGGAACTTTGCAGAATACCTGTTCTTAAAATGCCAGATAATTACATCGGCATCTTGATGATACAAGCCTATATTTTTTGTTTTATAAATTTGCTGGTGCCTGTTAAAAGACTACTATGAAGCAGTCAAATCCAGTCATGATGAACTGGAATAAATAACTAGCTTGCTAGCTATAAATGCCTCTAATTGCCGTCACTTTAATACTCACTCCCATATGCTACAAGCAGGATAATATTTTTTCTAATAAGAAAGTATAAAATGAAGGTCTCTTATTACTGTAATGCAGTAAAATTTAATGCCAATAAACATATGAAAATGCTAAGAACAAGGAAGTTCTTCCAATAGCTTTATTTCAAAGGCAATGGAAAAGGCTGTTCATCTAAATCACAGTATGATCTTTTTTCACAACTGATGCTGTCACATGCCGGGGGGGGGGGTGGGGAGGGGAACCTCATGAAAGACTGGTAGCCTTCTTACTATGAAATGTAAAGCAGTTCCATTTATTTTCTTTAAAACCTCACACCTTTAAATGTCTTCTCCTCCAAATTCGAGTGCCAGATTAATCTTTGGAATACATTCATCTTCTCATTTTCAAAGACTGAGTGACAATTTCTTTCCCTCCGGTAGGCAGAGGAAAATCTCCATTCAGGATTTTCGGATGGAAGAACCAATGAATTTGGTGATGGACATCACCCCTCAAAGTCCTTACTCTGAGAAATTCAGGAGTCAATCCCTGCTGATATCTCATTCTAGTATGTAACAGCAGAGCTGCTTTTAGTTCTGAACCATACCAGATCTGCAGTTTCTCAACATCTCTAGAAGACAAATGCTGAAAGCCCCTCCAGCAACCTTTGTGGCAGGGGGGTTACCCAGGCTCTGGCAGTCTATTTCTTGACCTGGGCTCAATCAGTGGTTCTGTAAGCAGAAGGCTTCAGGAACTGTCACTCAGCACAGCACTCCTGTTTTATCTTGCTCCTAATTTAACTCTGCAAATGATAAATCAGCCAAAGAGTTATAAATGAAGGCAGATTAACCTTTGAAATTGCTACTAGGGGCTGCTGATTATGTTATTCAAGTCAATGAATCTTCACTAGAATCTGCATTAAACACACGAAGTTTTTAATACCAATATATTGAATATGTAGATATTGTTATGTGCCTGCACAATCACAATCTTTTTCCAATATTTTCTTCACATTTCAAAAATATTCCTCTTTTTTGGCATTGTTTTCTTGTTTCTTTTATTTCAATTTATTGGGGAGGGGGCTTGAGAGAGAACATATTTTATTTTCTTTAAAGTATACATACCTTCTTGGTAATCATACGGATGATATATTCTGCAGTAACATTATAATATACATGTATCTTTTTTTCTGCTTCTGTGAGGTCTGCAAAACATCAGTATTTATGTTGTACCCTTCCTAGTGACATCTATGTCAAATGACTTCCTTTAGCTTAACAGGAATGAAACTGAAGTGCTGATTATTAGCCCTCATACTAAATTGCTGCTGACTGACTTTCCTTTTCAATCAGCCTTTTCTCTTAAAGAGCTGCTGATGAAGCCTGACTGAAGACTTTGACAGCTATTCTATTTAAAAACAATTCTATTTATATACCATATGATTACATTTATGGATACACGTGACAGAACCTGGTTTCTTATGATTAGCAAATCTTCTATGAGAACAGGACTTTGCTGTTTCTATATTTTCCTTTCAGTAAAATGTCAGATACAAAACATAGCCCTCTTCCTCTCTGAAACCATTATTATTGTGAATGCTTCAGTAAGACACATGGACTCCGAGCCCTATAGTGATAACTACCAGTGGGGATGAAGGTAGAAGAAGAGTGCTTTAGACATACAGTGAAAAAAAGGGAGCAAAATAAATAGTGTTTTGAGATCTGGCAATTATTCTGTAGCCCAAATCTGCTTGGTAATATGAAAGGAAGCAAGATAGTAGGGTTTGTTAGTTGTTTCTTAAATTATTTTTGAAATTGTAATTTGGGTTTCTACTTCACATGGGATTTGGTCCACGAGATTTGTATGGTAGCACTGAAGGCCATTATACTATGTTTTAAACTCTGGCTCAAAAATTAAATTCATAACCCTTGGTTTGGCAACAATGTTCCCTGTACAGAACATGGAGGAAGTTAGAGGCCAAAAGAAATGGATTCCCAACAAGCAGGTCAACTAAATCAGCTAATCAGAAATATTTAAGAATTGGCTATTTCTTCCCTTATACTAGATTTAAGAACATTTGTGAGACTGTCACTCACAATCCCAAACCTCTTTCAGCTTAAAGTCAATTGATTTTTAAGTACAATGAGCTCCTTCACTTCTCTTCACAATAACAAGGAAGGAGCAATCATGTTGTGGAGAGGACAACGCTTTACAAGAAGCTCAGAAATCTGGTTCATCTGCATGATGGGCCTTCAGAAATAAAAATCTGTACCTTTACCATGCCAGGACAATAGCCTATTAATGGTCACATGATCATCCTTACTCTGAACTATATCCATTAAAAACAGATTTAAATTGGAAGATAAAATTTATAAAAGTCAAGAACCGATTTAAAATAAACCAAAACTAAGTGATTGAGGGAAAGGCTGTGAACGTTGTCTACCTAGTCTTCAGTAAAGCCTTTGACACCGTTTCCCCCAGCATTCTCCTGGAGGAACTGGCTGCTCATGGCTTGGATGGGCATATGCTTCACTGGGTAAAAAACTGGCTGGATGGCCAGGCCCAAAGAGCTGTGGTGAATGGAGTTAAATCCAGTTGGCAGCCGGTCACAAGTGGTGTTCCCCAGGGCTCAGTACTAGGGCCAGTTCTGTTTAATATGTCTATTAATAATCTGGACAAGGGGATCAAGTGCACCCCCAGTAAGTTTGCAGATGACACCAAGTTGGGCAGCAGTGTTGATCTGCTTGAGGGTAGGAAGGCTCTACAGAGGGATCTGGACAGGCTGGATCAATAGGCCGAGGCCAGCTGTATGAGGTTCAACAGGGCTCAGTGCCAGGTCCTGCACTTGGGTCACAACAACCCCAGGCAACGCTACAGGCTTGGGGCAGAGTGGCTGGAAAGCTGGCCAAAGGAAAAGGACCTGGGGGTGTTGGTCGACAGCCGGCTGGATATGAGGTAGCAGTGTGCCCAGGTGGCCAAGAAGGCCAACAGCATCCTGGCTTGTATCAGAAACAGTGTGGCCAGCAGGACTAGGGAAGTGATCGTCCCCCTGTACTCAGCACTGATGAGGCTGCACCTCGAGTGCTGTGTTCTGTTTTGGGCCCCTCACTACAAGAAAGACATTGAGATGCTTGAGGATAAGGAATAAATAGTAATAAATAATGATATTTAACCAGGAAAATAACTTAATCTGAAAGGCGGTGCCTTATCTGTCACTTGGGAATCCTGAGATCAAGTTTAGATGTCTTTCTAAAGGGAGAAGCCCATCAAGAACCTCCAGACTAAAATCTTCTAACTAGGTTGTCAAACTACTCTGCCTTAATTTCTTACATGTATGGGCTGAATTTAAACCTTTCTGAACTCAGTGGAAGAATTTTGTTTAATACACTGGGACCAGCATTAATTCTGTAAATTATGAATACTCCTGTGCCTGCATAGACTTTTGAATAAAGAATATTAATTACATCATAATGAGATAAAGATAGGAGAGAAGGGAACATGGGTGCAAGGCAGCAGAAATTATCACAATTAGAAAAAAGGAAACCACAAAACAGTAAGTGCTTCACATTACAAAAGTTAGTGCTATTAAACCATGCTGAGAACATCACACAAAGCCAAATTCTGAGAAGGTAAATTAAAAAGAAATTACGTTCATACTGTCACAAAATGGCACAGAAAGCTCCTTTTCATATATGATAGTATGGAAAAAACTGCATAATGATTGAGGGAAAATGGATTGATTTAGTGATATAAAATAAGATGTGATTTTCATTTGGCCACTCTTTGATTTTACATCATAAAGATCCAAAGATTGTTGGTATACTACTAAATAGTATTTAAATTTATAAAGAGTATTTGAATAGGTTTTCATTTTGCCAGGCAATATATAAAACAAGGATTTTGTTGTGGTGCTTCTTGAAGGTCAAAAGTATTTGTTATGAAAATAGAACTGTCCACAGAAGTTCACGGTCATGGGAACATTATTAAGATTTAAAATTTGCTCGGATTGAGTCCTTTGCAACTAAATTTTGGCTTTTAACACATGAAGGACTTCATACATTTAAAAATGGAAAGATAGATGACTGGTGAATCTCAAAACATATCCAGTTACAATAACAAGTGAGTGTGTTTCTTTCTGGGAGAAATCAACTGTTTTATAAAATCATAGACAGGAGAACACAGGGAGATAGTCCTGAAATACATCATGAAAAGTTTTTGCATGGTCAAATAGCATCAAAATTGTTTGAATGATTTGATTTTAATTTTACTGTCCATTCCACATCCTACTAGAATACTATTCATCTAAGAAACATGTAAGTTCTGGATATTGGACTTCAACTAACAAAGTAAAAATGAAGTTGTACACTGTGGGAATTTGGCACATCATTTACTACAAATGTTCCATCAAAATCCACATTTTGTGAAAACGTATGGGAAATGAATAATTTCATGCACATGCTTCTCTAATTTTGTTAACCATGAAAAATTAAACCAAAAAAAATACAATGAATATTTTAAAACAGAATTAAAAACATTATCCAACCCCCCCCCCCCCCCCCTTATTTTTCCATAGTCTGTTGTACATGAGTAAAATACTTTGCATTTGTTTTGGCATATTATGGGAGCATTGGAAAACAATTAAAAGCATTTTTACCTTTTTTCTATTGCCCATTAGAAAATTTCAGAGAACTGTAAAAACCAAAGATTTTTTAAATTATTTTTATACTAAAAAGAAATGAGAAAAAAGGTATCAATTTTTTTTTTAACTTCCTATGTCCACACATTTTTTTTCTTCATATTCTGTTATTCAAACCTCTGTAAAGATTGTAGGAAACAAGCCTCAATGCAGCCACTGTCTACACTGAGAAAAAAGTTTCACATACAACTTCTCTTCCTACGACTATTACCTAGAATTGACAAGATTAAAGAATAGTGTGGAAAATGGCATGAAGCCACGCAGCGCTGTGGCAACCTGAGAAAAGACAAAATATGCCCATGCTCCTCTTCCTGTGCCAAACTGTTTTGTGAGAATGGCCAAACTTCTGCCTATCAAAATACTCACGTGGGTAAAGCCACGATATGTTTTGCTGGTTTTAGTGAGCTATGGGAATTGGGTATCTCCAGGTGTACGGATTCCCAGAGACTGTCAGTCTTAGTTGTGCTGTGTGCCTCAGTTCTTCCACAGACATTAATTTGGGTTATTTGCAAGCCCCCAGTGCTACCACAGCCTTTCTGCAGCCGATGCTGAGCAGCATGGCCACAGGAGCTGCACTTGAAATATTGCATCAGACATGGCTCAACAGCCTCAAGTCAGTCACTTTGGTCTTAATGGGAGAGCATGCCTAAAGCGGTTGGATAGTGATGGTGTTCCTCTGTCTTTGAGACTTTTTGCTGCTTCTTATAGCCATTTTGCCTCTTACAGAGGGCCTGGCCAGCAAGCCAGATGGTCATAATATCTGATAAATGTTTTGAGTGAATGGATATGGCTGTGCATTGACAAGTGATGGTCTGATGTCAGAAGTAATCTGTGTACACAGAGAAACTAGGAGAGAGGGAAGTATAATTGCAGGACAGAAAGAAACAGAGGTGGGCGTTTCTACAAGAATGATAATGAAAATGATTAGGAGATGAAATAAAGCCCTCCTCCATGAATAGCGATTGCGAAGAATAGTGTTATTTCCCGGAGAAACTAAACAAGCAAGAGAGGACATAATAAAGTGTTAAAAAACAAATGCTGTGTGGAAGGAGGAATGGAGACTACTATTCCCCCCTGGCATAAAGGAGGCCTTCAATCAAACAAGAAAGGACAATTGCTGATTATTTCTAGACAATGAATAATTAGGCTGCGCAATACACAGCTGCGCGATACAAAGGGAGACTGGACAGTTATATGACTAATAACACTACTGACTTAATGATCCAAGTTTTGGGTGGGGACATAAAACCCCATAATTTAAATCAGTGTCAGTTAGCTATTAATAGCAAGTCTTTTGGAAGTAAGCAGGCTTTTTTATCTTTTTCAGCGCATATTTTTTGTAGTTACTTCTCTGCAGCTACTATTGAAGACAATAGAAGATGAGATGAACCATGGATTTGATACCTTATAAGTTGTACTATACCCTCATGAAATGCTACAGCATATTTCACCACAGTATGTGATAGACTTCTAATTTTGGGTACTGTTCATTGCAAATATATTGCCCTGGGAACAAGATGTAAAATGATCTAGTTCTGGTAGAATTTTGCAGAACCTAATAATCTCCTATTAAGTGTCACACTCACCCAGAATCAGAGACCATCAGAGACATGAATATCTTCAGAAGTAGCACTTTCTGTCATAAATTTTGTAACTAACAGGGAGTGCATGTGTTAGAGAGACAGAAACCAAGCCTTAAAAATTTCCACAGTCCTCTTCTTTCAGCTTAATGGGCTGACATTTCTAAAACGCTCAGCTGGCTGATGGTACCTCTGTCCTGATCTGACCTGCAGGCCACTGCAGTCAGCTTCTGATTTGCCTTCTGGTGTTGTTCAGAAAAAGTCAACTTCTGTACTGCATGTACACCTCATACACGCTGCACAGAGACCTAATGTGAGCAAGCTGAGTGCAGTTTTAATAAACTCTGCTATTTTTCCTGTTGTTGCTGATATTTCCATGGTCCAGCAGTTCCAGGAACTGCATTTTGCATAGTAATTCACTTCATGGTGTGGTTTTTCCCCTTCTGTTTCTGCAACTCTTCTTGTTCAGCAGAAATTTATGAGTCAGAAAGCATCCAGGAGATGCAGAGCAGAAGATTTGCCATTTTAGGGATAAACATTACCATTCACGAGCCATGCACTTGTTCGTTAGACAACTGTCATGCTGCCACTGCTTGGCCAAAAGCAATAGAGCAGTCTAGATCCCTGAGAATTAGTAGGACCTTCGGATAGTGAAGCACTTACTAAATTGGCAGGACTGTACTCCATGCTGGCTTTAACTCTGTAATAGTCCAGGGAGCACTATTCCTGTAGAGTTAATCAGCTGGCAAGCTTTCACAGTGCTCTTGTCCTTCAGTAACCTGAAACGCTGGTTTTTTGGCCCTATTCCTCAAGGCAGCTTTGCCATGGAAAAATATTTGAACCTCTTTTTCACAAGCGCAGAGAGAATTAGCTCTCTTCTTCAGCATGTGGGGGTGGGTTCAGTGAGGAGACCACTATCACTTCAAGCGACACAGCAGAGTGGCTGAAGCAGATTTTATTAGGGTTTTATTACAGGTCACATTTTTAATCTTTCTTGGTCCAAGCAGAACTCACTAAAATGTCACAGAAAGCACAAGCATGTTGACATCCATTACCCATTACCTCCTCTATACAACAGCTTTGGTCAGCACTGCACAATGCTCATGTTCATCACTTCAATAGGTTGCCCAGAGAGATTGTGGAGTCCCCCTCATTGGAGATATTCAAAAGCTGTCTGCACATGGTCCTGGGCAACCAGCTTTAGGTGGCCCTGCCTGTGGGTGGGGGGACAGGATGGGTCGGACAATATGACCTCCAGAGGTTCCTTCTAACCTCAATCATTCTGCGATTCCATAAAACCAATGGCAGGGCAGTTGACTATAATAGTTTACTTATAATCAGCATTTCTTGTGGAAAAATATCTTGGTTTTTTATCATCACCATTTACTGTCTATGTTATGACAGCACCAAGGATAGACCCCAATGTTAGAGACAGCGTTAAGACCCCTCAGTCTTGTAACACTAAGGCCAGACCAGTGAGGCTGACCATTGCTTCTCTGCCACCTTGGTGGTTATGAGAGCAGGGGAGAAAAACGTCCTACAGCCCCTTCCTCCACATCACCTGATTGCACATGCATTACCATTCAGTTGTACAGTGCTCCTACACAAAGTAAATATTTTCCCCATCATGAGACAGGTGAAAACATCTCAGTAGCTGGGAACCTGCTCTTTCCACTATTGACTTCTTGTAAAAGGGCTGTAGGAAAGAGACACAATTACTCCTCAGAAAGATGACTTCCAATTCAACTTCTTCAGACCAAAGCTAGTAAAGTAAGTGTGTAGCCGTGAACAACTCAGTCCTAAAGGCAAGTAAACCTTCATACAATGGCACGAAAATTACCCTGAGACACAAGAGAATAATACATTGCCAAAATGTTATTTTCTCCAGCATCAGGTCCAAGAAAACTACTATCCTACACAGTTACCTAGCACCTGGCACTGGAGACAATACTGTTTTATGATGGCAACTTCCAAATTGCACTTTGTCGTGGTTTAGTCCTGGCTAGTAACTAAGCCACAGACAGCTGTTCGCTCACTCCCCCCAGCTCCTGGCGAGATGGGGGAGAGAATCAGAAGAGTGGAAGTGAGAAAACTCGTGAGCTGAGATAAAGACAGTTTAATAAGTAAAGCAAAAGGTGTGCACACAAGGCAAGCAAGACAAGAATTCATTCCCCACTTCCCATCACAGGCAGGTGTACAGCCATCTCCAGGAAAGCAGGGCTCCATCACGTGTAACGGTTACTTGGGAAGACAAATGCCATCACCCTTTCACACCCCCTGCCCTCCCCTCCCTGCCCCCCGGGTCCTACCTCTTCCCCAAGACCCTTATAAGCTGAGCATGACGTCATATCATATGGAATATCTCTTTGGTCAGTTGGGGTCATCTGTCCTATCTGTGTCCCCTCCCAATTTCTTGTGCACCCCCAGCCATCCCACTGGTGGGGCAGTGGGAGAAGCAGAAAAGACCTTGACTCTGTGTAAGTACTGCTCAACAATAACAAAAACCACCTCTATATAACAACATCATCAACACTGTTTCCAGCACAAATCTAAAACATAGCCCCATTCTAGCTACTGTGAAGAAAATTAACTCTATCTCAGCTGAAACCAGGATGCACTTTTTAACCAGTAATTAATCTCTCAAAACCAGGAGGCATGTACAGAAGATGGAATACTTTCAATTACTCTAATCAAAACCACATTTTCATACATCTATACACATATAAACAAATGAATGAGATCTCTTAAGAACACATCCTGGCTATTATTTGCAACAAAGTTCTCATTTAATTGCAATCATTTTGACCAAATTTGTTTTGAAAGGATGAAATGAACAGGTTTCCTTGATGGGAAGTTATCTCTCAGTAATTTGACACAGGATTAGAATATCTGATCACTGCTTTGTTGAGTTGTTTTGCAATGAGGCAAAGCTACACTGAATACAGTCTAGTCTAGTGTTCTGGGCTGGGGATCAGACATCCTGGATTCCCAACAAAGAGGAAGTAAAGCAATAACACCAAGAGGGCCCCATGGATGAACAAGGAGCTCCTGGGCAAAATCAGACAAAAAAAGGAAGCCTACAGAGGGTGGAAGCAAGGGCAGGTAACCTGGGCAGAATACAGAGAAACTATCAGAGCAGCCAGGGAGCAGGTTAGGAAAGCCAATGCCCTGATAGAAATTAGTCTGGTCAGGGATGTCAAGGACAACAAGAAAAGCTTCTATAGGTATGTCAGTGATAAGAGGAGGACGAGGGAAAATGTGGGTCCCCTCCGGAATGAAACAGGTGAACTGTTTACCCAGGATATGGAGAAGGCTGAGGTACTCAATGACTTCTTTGCCTCAGTCTTCACTGGCAAATGCTTGAGCCACACTGCCCAGGTTGCAGAAGGCAGGGACTGGGAAAATGCAGAACCGCCCACTGGAGAAGAAGATCAGGTTCGAGAATATCTAAGGAACCTGAAGGTGCACAAGTCCATGGGACCTGATGAGTTGCATCCAGGGGTCTTGAGGGAACTGGCAAATGAAGTGGCCAGGCCACTCGCCATCATGTTTGAGAAGTCCTGGCAGTCCGGCAAAGTTCCCGCTGAGTGGAAGAGGGGGAACATAACCCCCATTTTTAAGAAGGGTAAAAAGGGAGACCCAGGGAACTACAGGCCGGTCAGTCTCACCTCCGTGCCTGGCAAGATTATGGAGCAAACCCTCCTGGAGACTATGCTCAGGCACATGGAAAATAAGGAGGTGATTGGTGACAGCCAACGTGGCTTCACTAAGGGCAAATCGTGCCTGACAAACTTGGTGGCCTTCTATGATGACGTTACAGCATTGATGGGTAAGGGAAGGGCAACTGACGTCTTCTACCTGGACTTGTGCAAGGCATTTGACACTGTCCGGCTGACTTCCTGGTCTCTAAATTGGAGAGACATGGATTTGATGGGTGGACCACTTGGTGGTTAAGGAATTGGCTGGATGGTCGTATGCAAGCAGTTGTGGTCAACGGCTCAATGTCCAAGTGGAGAACAGTGACGAGTGGTGTTCCCCAGGGGTCGGTACTGGGATCAGCACTGTTCAAAATCTTTGTTGGCGACATGGACAGCAGGATCAAGTGCACCCTCAGCAAGTTTGCCAACGACACCAAGCTGTGTGGTGTGGTCAACACGCTGGAGGGAAGGGATGCGATCCAGAGGGACCTGGACAGGCTGGAGAGGTGGGCCCGTGTGAATCACATGAAGTTCAACAAGGCCAAGTGCAAGGTCCTGCACATGGGTCAGGACAATCCCAAGCACAACTACAGGCTGGGCAGAGAATTGATTGAGAGGAGCCTTGAGGAGAAGGACTTGGGGATAATGATTGATGAGAAGCTCAACATGACCCAGCAATGTGCGCTGGCAGCCCAGAAAGCCAACCATGTCCTGGGCTGCATCAAAAGCAGTGTGACCAGCAGGTCAAGGGAGGTGATCCTGCCCCTCTGCTCTGCTCTGGTGAGACCCCACCTGGAGTACTGCGTCCAGCTCTGGGGGCCCCAGTACAGGAGGGACATGGAGATGTTGGAGTGAGTCCAGAGGAGGCCATGAAGATGACTGGAGGGCTGGAGGACTTCTCCTATGAGGACAGGCTGAGAGAGTTGGGGCTGTTCAGCCTGGAGAAAAAGCGGCTCTGGGCAGATCTAATTGCGGCTTACTAGTTTCTGAAGGGGCCTACAGGAAAGCTGGTGAGGGACTGTTTATGAGGGAGTGTAGTGACAGGACAAGGGGTAATGGGTTTAAGCTGAAGGAAGGTCGATTTAGATTAGATGTTAGGAAGAAATTCTTCCCTGTGAGGGTGGTAAGGCACTGGAACAGGTTGCCCAGAGAGGTTGTGGAGGCCCCATCCCTGGAAGTGTTTAAGACCAGGTTGAATGGGGCTTTGGGCAATGTGGTCTAGTGGAGGGTGTCCCTGCCCATGGCAGGGAGGTTGGAACTAGATGATCGTTGAGTTCCCTTCCAACCCAAACCATTCTATGATTCTATGATTCTATGTCATTCTATTTTTTGTTCTATTTCTCATCCATCCCACATGGTGGTTGTTTCACTTGCCATACATCCAGTATTTATAGTATACATATTATACACCATTGCTTTTAGGCTATAAATTCTTTGTCTTTTACCAAGTAAACATAGTCCTGACAGAAGAGGTCTAAAGCCCATTATTCATCATCCATCATGAATCACAAAATATACACCTAAATAGATACATTCATAGTATAAATTGGCGGGGAATGATGTACTTCCAGGGGCAAGCTGGGGTAAACGAGGGACCAGAAGCCATGTGCTTCTGCCAAACCTTTGAGAAGATTTTGTAATGAACTACAAATGAAACCTTGATTTCAGTGGGAATTTCTGACTGCTATTGTAATACCAGTACTAAGTACCATTAGATATACAATCTCAAGTTACATTCCACGTTTAGTATTTGTAGGCTATAAATGTGGCCCTGATAATATTTCCTTCACTGATTTTTAAAGCATTTATAATTAGCTGCTAGAGCAGTTTTAACCACTGACTGGAAATCTCCCAGCAGGTCCCTATAAATAAATGGTTCAATAAATCATTGGATTTTCTCTCCATGGAAAGATTTGGTGTTGTGAGAACCAATGCCAGTAGCAACTAACTAGAAAAATTACATTTATTTATTAAATGCGAAGATGACACAAAAAAAGTACTTAAGATATTGTACTTTCTTAAACCATACAAATTTTTTATTCAAGATCCCTTCTTCTATATAAAATTATAGCTTTTCTCAGAGATATGTATTATAAAGATGTTAATTTTGTATGGATAATTATTTTTTATCATGTTTATGACATTAAAAGGTGTTCAGAGCACAAACATGCCTCTGTATCCAGTGCTTAAAATGCTTATTGCAGGTATGCACAAGTACTAGCCTAGGCTTTCTTAAAGCACAGCTGCCTCAGAAAGTTCAATACCACAGAGGAAAATAACAGTGCTTTGGATTTTTTTTTTTTTTTTTTTTTTTTGTGGCATGGCTAGGTAGATAAGCAAAGACGGGATTTGAAGGATCATGGTGAAAAGCATTTCCCACGTCCCAAGGAAAAATGTGCTGCAGCATAAACATTGAAGAGTTGTGAAAAGCCTGCATTTTTTTCCCAGGTTATTAAAGTAAGTGAATATACAAATTAAGTAGTAGTAAGGAAAAAGCGGTAGGTTTATAATCTGTAACCAGCTCTCACCAGACCTACACATAGTAGAAGCATCTTTATAATGCAAAGGCCTCTTCACATGCCTGAAAAGCATTCAACATGACTGACACAGTGCAATGTGTTGTAAAAGCACAATTATCTGTGAACATATCAAGTCTGATCAAGCTCTTTTCATCCTTGGTTCTGAATACAAGGAGATGTTTGTATATACACTCTTTCATGCTGTTCATTCGTTCCAGAAATACATCCTTTTCTCAAAAGCAAGTGTCAAAACACACATACCCGCAACAAGTGTATGCGTACAAGTATAAAAATGCTGAGCTACAAATACCCTTTGCGGCAGGGAATTTGGGGCCAGGGAGCAGCAGGACATGAATTGGGTATTTCAGTCAAAACCTAGGCATTAGGTCAGGGCAGATAGTTTTATCAGAGCTGAAGATAGGAGGTGGTGGTGGTGAGGGACCATGGAAGCAGAGCTCTTGTTTGACTGCAGAAGGGAAAAGAGAAAGTTTCCTTGGCCAAAGTGGAGGAGGCTGGATTTTGCTCTACAGGACCTAATTAACCATCACCACCTCTCTAGCCTTAATCCAGCCTCACAGCGAGCGCTGGCAGCAGCTAAGACAGGACTTACACTTCTACTTACCCACAGCCCTTGCTAACTCCACCTTCACTTGAAGAAGTGAAGTCTTGCAAATCTCCCCTTCCGCCCCACCTCTAGCCAGCAGAACTCTAGATTGCAGGCCATGAACCACATTTCTCTCTAATAAACTCTTCAGCCTGTGAGATATCCTGACGGGTGCTGAAGCAGCAAATGCAGGCAGACCAGCAGCATGAAGCAAGGTCAAAAAGGGCACAAAACAGCAAGGGAAGACACACTCAGCATAAACACACTTGCTCAAAAAACATTATGGATTGAACATCTCTAGAAGGTAAGGAAAAGGTAAAGAGATAGACATACAATCTATTGCTTTTTATCCCTTCAGTTCCATCTGCCTTCCCACCAAGTCTGTTTCTTGCTCTTCAGTGAGAAGCCTGGTGATCATGTCCCTATGCATTGAAAGCACATATGACATGAGTACTAGCTGGCAACATTTGGAGACTGTGATGAGGATTGTTCATGTAGTTGCTGAAAATACTGGTCTTTACTCTTCCAGTTGGGATGGTAAAACTCTCCAGGAATAACCTCACAGAGGTTTTGCAGGGCACAGCCAGCATCCTCTACTCATAGGACATTTGGGACAGTGGTGACCAGCCACCAGTAAGCTTATCAACTACATGTTTCTACACGACATGCAAAGGAATGAAAGTAAACCGCATATGCACTCCTGTACTGTCCTGGTATTGGTAACGTTACTCAGCAGGGATAGGCAGCCTTTCTGACAATGCAGTCAGGTACCCAAATGCCATAAAAAGCTCTGTCCTGGCATGGAAAGCAACCAGTCACTTCAGGCTGGAAATCAGAGCAATTGGGCACTGAGTGTTCTCCTGTAAAACCTTCCTAGATATCTGTAAGCCTGCCTAAGCGTTCCACCAAGGCCAGCAGAACAAACTACAAGGCTTGTACTGAAATGAAGCCACAACTGCACTGGATTGTACTGAAGATCACACCAAGCAGTCCTCATACACTTCAGGAATGAACACAAAGTAAAGGCTAGGTGGCTTATCATAAGAGGGAGGAGGATGTCAGCAATCAAAGGAACAGTATTTGCATGATGGCTGAGGAGATTTCAACTATCTTGACCACAACCAACTTGCCCATCTCAAACTAGCTAATGATTAACCAGTAGGTGTTAGCTTGGGAATCTGTGAAAATCATGCTTTTGAGTTTAAGTATGGGCTCCCAAAAATTTGTTAAGCCGTTGCAAAGTTGTGGTGCCAGCTTATAGCAGAGCATCTCAACTCTGCCTCTCTGTACATTCCAGTTCTGCACTGAGGACACTACTTTTCCACTAGCCTGAGCTCAGCGCCTACATCCATAACCTCCCTCTGACTGGGACAGAGCAGTGCAAGAAAGAAGGTGCAAGAAAATGAGCCATAAAGAAGTCTAAGAACATCGGTCACAGGTCATCAAGAGTTTTCTCCAAACCATATTCTGCAGACATGTGAGCTACCCCTCCCTTCTGGACCTGCTTGTGTCCAATAACTAAACCAGGATCTTGACAGGACAGGGGAATTGGGTGACGAGAGCCATGGTATTACTCATGAACAGGAAGAGCAGGACAGCTAGGATCTGGAACAGAAGTAAGCCATGATCTTAGCAAAGAGCAGAAAATGGAGCTTGATTTCACATGTGAGACCTTCTAAAGGAGATGACACCAGAAAGAAAAAAAAAACCAACCTAAACTCCTACTGTCATCTCCATAAGACAGATGAAAGGGCAGCATGGCACTTCTGAGGGTGATCTGTTGAAAGATCTCCTGTTCTGAGGGAAGATATTCAGGGGCATAATTTTGGTTTGGACAGCTTCAGGCTACATGTTTATTGGGGATATTTTGCCTGCAGACCAGATGTCGTGGTTTTACCCCAGCTGGAAGCTGAGTACCACACAGCCGCTCGTTCACTCCCACGCATCGGGATGGGGGAGAGAATTGGAAAAGTTAAAGTTAGAAAACTCGTGGGTTGAGATAAAGACAATTTAATAGCTAAAGCAAAAGCCGTGCATGCAAGCAAAGCAAAGCAAGGAATTCATTCCCCACTTCCCATGGGCAGGCAGGTGTTCAGCCATCTCCAGGAAACAGGGCTCCATCATGCATAACGGTTACTTGGGAAGACAAACGCCATCACTCTCAATGCCCCCACCTCCCCTTCTTCCTCTTCCCCAAAGCTCCTTATAAACTGAGCATGACATCATATGGTATGGAATATCTCTTTGGTCAGTTTGGGTCACCTGTCCTGTCTGTGTCTCCTCCCAACTTCTCGTGCACCCCCCAGCCATCCTGCTGGCAGGGCAGTGCGAGAACCAGAAAAGGCCTTGGTTCTGTGTAAACACTGCTCAACAATAGGTCCATAGAACAAAAACATCTCTATATTATCAATGCTGCTTCCAGCACAAATCCAAAACGTATCCCCATACTAGATGTTATGAAGAAAATTAACCCTCTCAGCTGAAACCAGGACACCAGACTAGAGCTAATCTAAGGTAAACCACCTGAAATGTCTGAAGCACATATGTTAAATTTTTGGTATCACCTGCTTCAATCTACTTGATCTGCTCTTACTTTACTAATGATAGCAAAGCCTGGCCATTGGTCTAAGACCCTCGACAAAACTCTCTGCATACTGGTTAGCTCTTTGGCTCAGCTTTTGAAGAAACCAACTAGCTTCCTCTGAGAATAAAGGCAGAAGAGGTGTTTCAGATGATTGTCTTTTTTGCCTCCCGCACTCCTAAGGGGTGATCCATGGTGCTTTTTCCTCTCAACAATCCCATTTACCTACTGCCACAATCCAAAGCATACAATATGTACGTTTGACTTTTGCCGAGTCTGGCACCTTGGGCAAGTTGTGGCAGAGGACCTAACCTTTTTGGAATGCACTTTGAGCTGAAAAAGTATAAAAATATGCCCTTCAAATGCACTTACTAGGACCTGGAGATCCAGCCCAGGTGCTCTATGGTGTGAGTACACACTTTGTGCTCCACAAGGAGCTAGTCCCGAGCAGCGTGGCTAGAGTGTGCAGTCTGCACCATGGCCTGAATAGCTCAGTTGCAGATACCTTTAGCACTGCCAATGTTTTCTGTCTTCTTGTGCTTATTGTCTGCATCTTCCTACTTAAATAATAACAGCAACACAAAAGTTCTGCACACTCACAAAGAATAATTTCTAAATATCCAAGTTTCAGGCTCCAGTGATCTGTTTCCAAGGGATTAATCATTTCCCTTATTTATCAGTTTGGAGAGGAGGGACAATTTTCACGTTAGTTGACACAACCAACATTTCAACAACTGTACACACCAATCTCTGATGAATTTTAACTCGGTTCCTATTCTAAAAGATTCATATTGTCTAGGAAGACCCTCCACAAAAGGCTTGAGTGTGTGTTGTAGATATATATTTTACATACAGTTGACTTTACATATTTTTATTCATGCCTACTGCCCACGCAGAACTTAACTTACCAACATGATTCTGTTGTTGAGTCTACTCATATTTAACCAGCTACGTGCAAGAAAGCAAAATAAACCCAGTAAAATCATTACTCTGGCAGGAAACTCTTTTCTAATCATTTCCCTGGAGCCCATGCTTTTCATACACATTAATGGTCACTCGATGGGCAAGTGAATAAGCAGGGAAACCTCTTGAGAAAAAAGTATATTTCAAGTGCCAACATCTCTCCTAATAAGTACATAGCAATTTTACACAGAAACTGGGCACTGTAATGAATGCCCAATAAAATAAAATTGATGTATAAAGTGCACAAGCAGGCATTTGAAGAGGGTCTGAGTGGATGGATACTAGCCAAGAGCAAGAAATGGGAAACAAAACACCCAATGATACTTAAGTGAAGTGTTTGCATGGGGTTGGACTGTCAAGTCTGTGCTCTTTTGTGCACTGAAAGATCTGCCATTTTCTTGAACTTGCTGCAGCTGCATGACCTGATGGCAGGAGAAGGTGCTCTGCATGCCCAGTGTTGATTCCTTCAGCTGATTACTTTGCCAATCAGTCAGATGCAATTTACAATCAGTTTTAAGATTGCTCATCATTTCCTACGACTGGCATGCTGACTCTTTGACAGAACAACAAATTATGGCCCATACCAATCAACAGCATAAACTGGTTTCAAGCCTTCTCCTTTTGTTAAGCAGTGGTATATATCTCCCTTTCTCTTCCTGGAGAAGTTGGCCACCTTTTGTCTGTGGAAATGGACGCAATGGAAGTTCATACACACTGATGGCATGAATTATTGGATGTATATACATTTACCATAGTATCTACATTTAATATAACAGTGATAAATTAAACTTTCCTAAACAAGTTCAATTGTTTCCAAATACAATTAATAGAAAAATAGCAAACTACTCTAAGCAGCAGCTTGAGATGCAATAGTGGGGTATCTCTTTGATTCGCCTGGCTAGAAGCCACATTCTATCAGTCTTGGACAGAAGATTATTTCAATTTTCTGTAATCTCTTGATCTCATATACCATAGTATACAGTAATGGTCATGATGGATGTTGTTGAAGGCATGACCTGCTGCATTCAGAAAGTCTAAGCTAAGACTTCAAGGAGGAGAGACCTGACTGTCACATCCTCATCACTTTCAGCAAAACTACTAGTATGCCCCTAGACCAAGGATTAAAATATTAACATCTTGAGTACAACTTACTGCATTAAGCACTGCCATTCCTTACAGTAGCACACTCTCAGCTGCAAATGCCTTATGAAACAATAACAACCTGAAGAGGTTACCCTGGCACCAAGGAGCTGGCAAACTCGTGAGAAGGTGCTTCTATATTTGACAAAGATGAACTCTTCCTGTAGGACCTGAAATAGTTTGATATCTCCATACTGAAAAATTTTGTCCTGCATTCAAACTGTTGGTCATTCACTGAGTGAAGAGTTTGCTTCCTTTAAAAGGGGATTTTCATCTGAACTGTTGGGTAATAAACACACAAACATCTCTGCTATTTTATTCTAGTTTCTTATCCCTTTATTTCCTGATTTTCCATTTGCTCTGCTTAAGAATAATTTTCTAAACACTAATGGTTTAGATTACCTGAACTGATATTGTCTTCCTTTGAAGGGAATCGAGGCTCTGATAGATAAGGCAGATGGTTCAAATCATTTACTGAATTGCACCTCAGTCCTCTGATCTATTTTCAGAATTGCCTGGCAATGCAGGAAATGCTTTGTACAATCAACGTCAGGAGTTGCAGACTATCCTAAATCAGTCGGACTTGAGCCAAAAACTTATTCAGGGGCATTAAAACAATTCAATGCACTGGTAAGTATTTGGGACATTTGCTTTATTTGTTGCAGGTGCTTCAAGCTGGAGGTATGCCAGGTAGAGATCTCTTCTAACACTCCTTCACCCTATGTAAGCAAGGACACAGTCCTTCTGTATCTATAAGGGTTGGGAGAATCAGAGCATCAGGGTGCTTCAAACACTGAGGGAAGCTCCAGTGACTCCAGCCTTTCTGAAAATCAGCAACAGCAGCTGTGGTCAATAAGACATTTGTCTAACAGAATGTTAAGCTTCTTTCCTTTACAATCGTTATGCAGTTGACTGAGTCAGATGTTTTCATGTAATTGTCTTACTTGACGAGGAGTTAATTCTTGTCTCCTCATTTAAGATAAATTCTCTGACAGCCATATGGGCAAGATTTGTTTGTTAAAAAGCCCACCCCTACCATGAAATGGGTTTTGGAAACGGCAGCTTTTTTTGTTTCAAGAAGAGGTGGAGTAGGAGAGAAAAACATCCTTTGTGTTTGACCAGATATTGTAGTCAGTTTTGTCTGTTGGCTTAACCTGGGCTGGAGATTTTGCATAGAATTATGTAAAAGTAAAATTATGCTTTGAAAATCTGTGTACTGTAAAAAACAAACAAATCACATCTAAAAATTTTCCTGCAAGAATGGGAATCTTACTACTGTAGATAAATATTCAAAATAAAGTATTGAAGTCCCTGTGACAAAGCTTCCAAATCTATATGGTAAAGAAAGTCTATAATGACATAACCTAGACAGGATAAAACAAAGGAAAGCATGGAAAGGAGATGGTGTCACAGGGTAAAGCATGTATTATTTTTGTAACAGCTCTTAAAAATGTTCACAGTATTTACAAAGTGGTTTAGTACTTAGAGAAGAGCTTGGAAAGTCAAGATGGTTGAATTATTTTCCTATCCTTCATATTCCTCTGTGGTATGATCTCAGGCAAGTCAGCATTTCTGTGGCTCATCTTCCTATGGGTAGGACAGAAATGTTTGTCTGACAAGTGAGTATAAAAAAGCCACGTACACTTAAAGACATCTCTGAAGAGCAGGAGGAGGAGTAAAATCTTTATCAACATAACATGATCAAACCTGTCAATTTAAGCTAGGTAAGGGGAAGTGAAAAAATAGTATCTCTCAAATTTTGGTGTCAAGAGTATGTGCCTGCTGTTTTTGAAGGATCAGTTTCTGAAATATCAAGAAAATATTATGCAGGATGCATCTTTTCTGTATATTGTATACAGGCACCCTGTTGCCCTGTCCCCTCTCAGAAGAGGATCGTTGCCACCAGGCAAGAGTTGTATATTAGTATTAAAGAGTATTATAGTACTAAAGAGGATTTTTTTTTAATTATTTTATCTGTGTGTCTTAAATGCAATGACATAACCAGGGTGTGGGCTTGTGCTAAATTTCCATAACAGTGATTATTCATGTTTCTGTATAAGTAGTAATTACACCCTGAAAATCAACATTAAAATATACTACAGCTTCTCAGTCAAAGTTTCTCCCTGTATTGCTGTACACTAGAACAAAGTAAACCCATACATACCTCACATGCAAATCACTGTGGAGTACGATCTCCTAACTCTGCAGTTACAAGTGTTTTAACATGGAAAGCATTGTTTTTCTGACCCTACAGATGAGTTCCTTCTCTTCCCAAGGGGGATCATCTCTGATACACTATCTATGTAATTTTCTAGAAGAACACAATCTTATTAATTATTTCTATTGCAACTGTCATAGCCAAGCCAAGAAAATATTGACACCAGTAATAATTCTACATCTCCCACACTCTGCACTAGAAAACTGTTCCAACGTGAAAGTTTTTTATGCAATTTATTTTCCTTCAATCTATTCTTTCATTCCCTGTTCCCCTGAGACATCTGGTAAGCACTCCTTGAAAGTTCCTCCAGGATTACCCCAATGCTAAAGCACTTTTTTACCCTCAGCCATCCAACCCTCAGCTCCTTGCAATTAAAGTGTGAACCAGAAGGCATTCAGCTTCCATTTTACTTTCTCAAGCATGAAGAAGTGTAATCACCGCAGGAAGCTCAGCATCCTGGTCAGAAGCAGCAAGAACCTCTGTCCTTAGAATGTTTCGGTCATGCCACTGTCACACTGGACTCCAACGCACTCTGACGGGGTGTCTGGTGTCCTGGGAATCTGTCCCAATCATATTCAGCAAGGCTGAGAAAAGACTTCGCCTGTTAAAAATTTTCATTCTAACTGGTGAACCTTGGCTCATCTTCCATTGGACTTGGTGTACTTAACTGTAATTAGGAAGTTGGGACAGCTCTTCCATGTGTCTCATCCAAACACACATTCTTTTCCACCATTTTATACATAAAACCCCTGATTTAGCATGTTCCTTAACATTCACCACAGCACTGTTATAATTTATTGTGTATTGGATAAGGTTTTTATTGCTGGGATAAAATGATAGATGATCTGGGCATCTTTTCTATAAAGGCTGAGAATTTACTTAAATCCCAGAAATACAAATTGGGATGAGACACCCATCCTTCTAAGATCCAGAAAACACTAGATTTCCCCCTCCTTGAAGAGTTACTTTTTTTGAGATTTTTATGCATTCAGAATTTGACCAAACGTTGCTTAGTTGTTCTTTTTAAACAAAATTCATTGCAGTTTGCTCTTTGGAGAAAAGGATCCCAAATGCAAAGCAGAGTTTTCCATTGGCACTCACTAAAATACCAATCATTCATGGCAAGTTTTTTTGTTTATTATAAGATTAAAAAATTTCCATTTGGGAAAAAAAAATAGTTCTATCATCTACTGAATTTTAGCCAACAAAGTTTTTAAAAGGTATTTGAGTAGCACACAGGAAATTCTACAGATAATTTCAATAGTTTGAAGTTTTGGCTGAAGTTCAGTTTGCTTTTTGATGTAGATTCCCTAAATGATTTTATGTTAGTTTGTCCAGAATAAAGTCTTTTAGGCAACTAAATATATAAGGCTTGTAGTTGGAATTCCTCAATATTCACATCATTGAAGATATTTGATAAGTTACAGATGATATTATGAGGCACTCCAAGTGGTAACGGCAGCCATGTGAGTATCTCAGATAGCAACAATCCATCTTAATGATGATCACATTAAATATGTCCATTACATCATAGATGTGTCCTTTAACATCATAGGCATTGGTCCGAGGACATAGTTTGCACTGCATTTCCAAATTTCTTAACACAATGAGCCCCCCAATTTGATGAGGCTCGCAGTCACTACCGTAAAGCAAAATAAACAGAAGAAACCAGTAAAGCTAGGAGGAAAAAACCAAAAAAACCTAAACAACAACAACAACAACAAAAGACCTTGGAAAGATGCATGAGGCCAAAAAAATCAATTAATGGAGCTGAGATTTTCCCAGAAATCTTCAATTCAAGAAGAAATGACCAATTTTTTTCCTCACAGTGCAGTTCCAATACACTGAAGTCAGGAAGAGAGTTTTCTACTGACAACTTACTCAAAAGAAGGTGACTCACACAGGGGAAAAAGCAATAATAAAAACAAGTCAGTCCTTTGCAGATAAATGTATAAACAAAACAACTTAAAGGTAGAGGTAAAATTGGTAGAAATTAAAAGTATTCAGAAAGAAACATTAATCGGAATCTATATGTAGTTGTGAAAATGTTTGAGAAACCTAATTACCACACTTAATGTTGTTGTCTTAAAGGAAAGTAGAAAGGTCAGCTAATTAAATTGTCTTAATGTGAACAGTAAGGAGTAAAAGCTGCAGCTTTTAAACATGTTGGAGTAGTACACAGACAAATGTGAGAAAGCAAATTATTCATTGGCAAGAAAATTAAACTCAGAAAGGAGAACCCTACACAAATTGACATTTCTTGAAACACTTAATGTAACCCCCTAACAAAGCAAATTACGAGTAAAATAAAAATTGATAATTTTCTTGGCTCAAGTGATTTGCGGTTCGTCACATATTGTGGAAAATTGTATCCTAATTCACAAGTGCACTGGCAATTACTGAAGAGACAAGACGTATTGAACCATGTAGGGGAAAATGTTGTTTACCCCCTAGTGAGGTAAAGGAGATCCTCTCATTTGTAGTTTCCCAGTCGGTTTTGGAAAAAGAACAAACAGTTGGCAATAAAGGAGGGTGGGGTTTTGTTTTCTCTCTGGCAGGCAGCAATACTAGGGAGAAGAAATGTAACCACTCTTTAGGAAGGCTTTTGCTTTTTATTGTCTAGTCTTCTTCTAATATTCAGCCATGTGTGCACCAAACCATTCCATCTACCATATTCTCATCCTCAGATGGATTAGCACACTCCTGCGAATAAGAGACTTAGTTAAAAATAACAGAATGTCAGCATTAGCTTTAATGGCTTAAGTTGGTACAACCTCTGTTCAAACAGTTCAACCAAAAGATTCTGATACATTTAAAGAAGGCACAGAAATGTTTGCTGGAACTGTGTAAAAAAAAGAAAAAAAAAATCTCAATTTTGTACCAGTTTCAATCTCATCCACCACAAGAGTCTTCTGGCCAGACCATACTCTGGCTTCTGCTACCTGGTATCATTTAGCAAAAAGCATTGAGGAGAGAGGTAATGACTTGGAGAACCGTGTTTCTCTTTGAAGGAAGATTGCTTAGATTCAGCCTATGAATTCCTTGGTACATTTGAGCTTCACTTAGAAATGAGGTTTATGAATACCCAGTTAGTCCAGAGAATAAATCAAAACCATTACCATTCCACAGTAAAAGAAAAAAATAAATAATAAAAAAATGTGTATTTGTTACACAAAGTATGGTTTCTTTTATTTTTTTGGTGGAAAAAAAAAATCCCCTTAGCTGGAGATTATGGCATTTACTACGTATATGCTGTAGAAAAGTGCTATATTGGTTACAGCTCATAAAACATCCGTGCATAAAAGGAGTGAAGATAAGGACTTAGGCTACATTTAGAGAGCACAACAGGTGAATTCAACGGTCTGCCCTGGTGTCCTACACTCCAGTCATTCCCACTGGAGGAGCTCTTGGAGCACTTCAGGGCTCCCATTTTTTCCCCACCTGTCACTCCAGAAGATCTAGACTTAGAAGCTGGGAAGGGCCCCATTTCAAAAACCATTTCAAATTCCTTGTCATGAATTTCAACATTTGATTCTGTTGCTGCAAGACTGGCTAAGACAGTTTGTTACTCAAACTGCAAGTCTTGATTAAAACCAGGTACTCTTACTTTAGAAAAGAGGAAATTCAGCATCAAACAGTGGTCAGGATTGCAGAAGTTTTCCCTCCTGGATCTCTTGAATTGTCACACAACATTTTATTGATCAGTATGTCAAAATGCCAATTTATTGCTTGGAATGTTGGAAGTAAAAAAGCAAATCAATATCAGGAAATGTCACTCTTTCGATTAAATAGTTAGAGTTGCTTGCAGAGTATGGGAAAGAATTAATTACAACAATGAAATTAAGGTGGAGGGGGTTTTTTTTCAGAACACAGATAATTTATTCCTTAAGAGCTTCTACATTTGAGCTATTAAAAATAAAATAAAATACAAGCTTCCTTTAATTTCTAAAATAATTTTCTATAAAGAAAATTATGAGACCTGCTAATTTCTGGGAAGAGGGGGAATCTTTTTAAATACTTTACTCAGCTCCAGTCAAAACATTCCAATAGTCTCTAGTTTTGAGCAATGATACAATAAAGTGTTCATTTATACCAGATTCCTGCCTTCACATGGAGAGTGTTTTATGAGATATAATTTAGGAGAATCTTCCCCCTGTGCAAGTGCTACAGAATTGATCTATATGCTGTTAAAAATCTCCTGGCCAAGAGAATAAGAGATTTAAGGACAAATTAGAAAACAAAACAGAAAAACTCAACAAAACAACAAACTTGGCTAATACAAAAGAAGGAAATAAAGAAAAAAGTTCATCTCTCAGAATGATTCAATGCAAGAAAACTCAGGATAGCGTGATGCAAAAGAAAATCAGACAGCCAAAGTAACACTGGTCTTTTTTTCCCAAAGTGGAAGAGGAGCACACTTGGATTCTCACTTCTTGAGGTTTAATTTTGGACAAGCCTCTTAACTGGCCTTTCCAGAAACCCCAATTCTGTCTCATTTGTGCCTTCTCTTAGAGGCCTGCTTCTATTTTTGCCCTCTTCATCAGAGGGGGTTTGAACACCTCTCCTATGAGGACAGGCTGAGGGAGTTGGGGTTGTTCAGCCTGGAGAAGAGAAGGCTCCATGGAGAACTTATTGCAGCCTTTCAATATATAAAGAAAGATCTAGAGAGACTTTTACCAAGGCCTGTAGTGGCAGAACAAGGGGCAATGTTTTTAAACTGAAAGTGGACAGATTTAGATTGGACATAAGGAAGAAATTTTTTGCAATGAGGGTGGTGAGGCACTGGAACAGGTTGCCCAGAGAACTTGTGGTTGCCCCATCATTGGAAGTGTTCATATAGGCTTTGAGCTACCTGATCTAGTGAAAGTAGTGAAAGATGGGATTGGACTAGATGATCATTAAAGGTTCCTTCCAACCCAAACCATTCTATGATTCTATACTCCCTGGTATTTGTGGCTTGGTGTGAGTTGATGCCCTTCATCATGGTAGCAAAACAAAGAGGGAAACAAACTCTTCGGAGTCAGAAAACGTACTTAGGTTCAAAAACCAATTGGATAAGTTCATGGAAAACAGGGGTTAGAGGTGTACATCCATAAACCCTCAACTGTGATGCTGAGGATTGGAGGAAGAAAGTAGCCAGGCTGGTGTATTCTCCCTGTGCGATGTCTTGTACCATCTCCTGGGAGAGCAGAGACCTAGATGGACCATTGTGTGGACTGTGGATGCCTTGTAAGTGTCATACGGTGAAATTCTCATCCTAAAATTATAAGGGTTTTTTGTCAGAGGCTGTCTGTTACGGTTTATGTATATCCATGTCAGCCATAATACAGCACCAGGACAGATTCAGCCCCTTTAGATACTGATAATGCAAACAGTGGATGTGGTCTCCAGCTAGCAGACAAAACCTGATCCCTCTGTTGCATCTAATACTCCCTGAAACAGCCTTCCTTCCCTGAAGAAACTATGAAGTTTAGCTGGAACTGACTGAGTTTCTGAAGCTACTGAACAGAAGTGAGAAAAATTCACAGGGCATCCTCATAAGACTCTTTTCCTCATGAAAAGAGTATAACCTCTTATCACATCCCCCCTCATCAACAAACTACCATGAAACTTCACCAGCAATCAGGAATATCTGGATGGAGATGAAACTCACCGTACAGCAAAATGGGGGAAAAAAGCCAACAGCAAATATTTGAAAATCATAAAATGGCAGATCATGAAGGAATAACAGCTTGATTTTTGATGTGCCAAAGCACTCTAAAAGCCACAAAGGAACTGTGTATGCCAAGCTAATAAATACTGAAAACAGGTTTATACTTTATTATATCTTCCTGAAAATCATGTATATATGGGGGGAGGGGTTCTTTTAGGTCTATTTTCAGGCACATTTAAGTGTTTAATATCAAATCTATTTGTTTCGTCATGTTCATTGCTACATATCTTAGCACTTTAGGGCTCTGAGAAGCAAGTCCTGCATATTGATTCTGTGATTATTTCCTAATAAATAATTATGCATCATAAAGCCATTGCTCATGCAGAAGCAATATGATACAAATACAAGTTACCAAATCTGTTAGAGTTCAGCAAGATTCTGAAAGATGGTAAAGTTATATGCAAGAAAGTTTACCTGTATTTAAAAAAAACACTGAAACAGATTTTTTTCCTAAGTAAAAATGACAGAAGTCTATCAAACTTTTCAGACTTACTACGTAAAAATTCAGAGATGCCGATCACAAACACTAGAAGACAATCCTTTTTTGTTCCAGCAAGACTTCCTACTCAGGAGCCAGGCATCTTGTTACCTCTTTTCCTTCATCTGTTACTGTTAAGCATGCAGTAATCCTAAGTTCGATGGGAAAGTTGTCAACATAGTCACAAAGATTCAAGAGTGCGGTTCCTCCACTAGGAAGGGCAAGGCATGAGCAGTCGGTGACCATAACCCGGGCAAGGGTGACAACTTGATACCAAGGATGCAGTCCCTGCATACCTGAGCAAGACGATCCAAGCCTGGCTCTGCAGAGCTGCCAAGGGGCAGGTTCCACCAACAGCCTAACCATCACCACAGGGATGGGAGGTGGTTAGTCAAGTCAACAAGTCAGGACTGGAAAAAGCCAGGGCTGAAGACAGGTACATCTGTAACATAGATCAGGTCCTGGGGCTCAGCTTAAACGGGACTCCTAAACAATGGGCAGAGGGTGCCTGGGTGGGATTCGTCAGGTTGATGAAGGTCCAGGAGTGCACTCAGGGCCCTTGAAAACACAACACTTAGCTCAGATGCAAGAGGCTCAAATTAGTATACACAGGAGGCAGCTTGCTCTGTGGTGTATCGGATGGATAACCTTAACTGACGGTCTGTCTCACTCCAAATAGATGTATTTCTATTATTATTTATTATCATTCCACAAAACCTTGTATGTTGGCTTCTTAGATTCCAACTACCTACATACTTACGGGCAGGAAGAGTTAGCACAACTTCACCCTCAACATGTATAGATAAATATATGTAATGCAGCATTTTGGCATAATGATTCCAATAAACAAGGACAATGTTATTTCATTTGATTTTCTCACTCTAATTGCACAAAACCTCAGACACATTTTAAAATGCAAAAACACAGTAACTTACAGAACATTTAATAAAAAGAAAATATATTTGCTTATTTGTCACCCTACTGAAGACACTGCCATTGCATTTGCATAACATTTTTAAAAAAAATATTATGCCTTTGCCTCCTAGGTTTTGAATCGGTTTTAAGAATAGAAGAAGTATATACTGTTTTCATTTAAGCTACTCCAATCTCCTGCTCTTTCATTACAGATATGTTTCCTGTTTCGTTCATATCCAGGAAAGCTGTGATTGATTGGAGGATGCTATCTTTATTCTCAGCCTTTAGGATAATTAACCCTGACACACACAATCAAGGCTTTCCCATTAGTATGTTATACCGTAGGTCTGTATTTCTGAAAATGCTGTACACATTACCCTACAGTCATCCTTGACATTTCATTAACAGCGGGCACAAATGTATACAGGGTGAGAATAGCTTGCTATAGATTTTATTACAAAAAGACCCCCTTCTTTGAATTTCAGTCCAGCACATTTTGATAATCAGTTTGAGGAGTTTTAGCTTGTCTTCCTGAACAGCAGCAGACAGCTGCAGGCTTGACACCTGCCTCTGAAGGGCACGGTTGTGAGCCAACCTGCTCTGGAAGTCACACATCACTGAAGCAGAGTTCTGTGCTTCTGATGCCCTTAAAAGAAAAGGCACATAGGTGCACTAACGTGCATACACAGCTCCCAGCTCACATCTGGCTTACGTCTGGCCATAAGCCATATCTCTGTGGTATGTATTATCCTGCAATCAGACTGTTCCAGGATCCGGGGGTCTAACAGACTGGTAATGGTGAACACCGTAACTCCGAAGTCTCTGGAGACTGAGATTTGGTTATTACCCTGCACTGCGTACTAAAGCACTGATGACATCAGGCAAGCAAGAAAAGAGTTCATAACTTCTAGTAGAAATATTGATTCTTTACAGAAAGCAGCTGGTGATATTATGCTCTGCTGGATAGCTAAACCATTGTGAAAAGTAGGAAGTTTGGGGTTTGGGGCATTTTTATTTTTTTTAATTTCAATCTACGCTGTGATAGCAGCAGGACTAATCACTGGATTAGTATGTTATTGCTTTGGAAAGCTCAGTGTATATATTTGCAATTCCAAACAGCTTGCTATGGTCTAACTACAAAATTCACAGAGATCCTGTCAGGTTTGGTGAAGGTTAAAATGAAAAAAAATTATAATAATGAGAAGCCTGCTTCTTCTGTCACTTCTATGTGTTTCAGGCTTGTTCCATGCACACTGAAAATGGACAGACTCCTTTATTCTTTAAACTAAAACTATTTGTTAATATTAATAGTTATTACAAGACCATGTCTGGAATGAGGAGCCCTGTTGTTAATGTCCTGAATCTCTTATTTTTATCAAACTTCCCAGAGAAAGATAGCATCAGAAAACAGTCATACACCATTAGCTTTTTGGTGTAGTGATTCCTCATAGGAAAATACTCTTATTAGAGTGATGGGAATTAACACATTAGAATACAACATAGGTGAAACACTTGCTTATACTGCAGAAGGACTCTGGTGGGCGTAAGAATTCCCCTGTTGCACATTTAAATTTTGCATAATGAATTGGCTTGGTGGGAGCCCAAAATGAAGAGGAGAAGGAGAGTAGCTGGACAGGGAGCATGAAGGGAGATCAGACAGATGATACAAACAGCGTGTAACCAGAGCTTCATCCCTCTTTTTGCTTTTGAAATACATTTTATAGAGCTTGGTAGACTAAAATACCTTATCTATAACCATCCTACAACACCAATCTGCTCTTCTACCTCTTTCCAAAAATTTTTTTTCAGATAGTTTTATATTTTTAGATACACATGGACAATGAAAGGACTCTAGTCTCCATTAAATTACTTTTGTTTAATAAATAATTTATTATATTTTTATAAAGATAATTCATATTTAAGTTTATTCAGTGCTTCTCTAAAAGCTGAAGCTAGCACATTTGTTGTGTTTTAACCTCAGCTGGTAACTGAGCACCAAGCAGCCACTCGCTGACCCCTCCTCCCCAAAGGGTAAGGGAGGAGAGAGGAAAAAAAAACTTGTGGATTGAGATAAAGACGTTTTAATAGGATGACAAAGGAAGATGATGATGATGATGATGATAAAAATAATGTACAAATGCAATTGCTTACCACATGTGAAAGGAAAACAAACTAAGCCGATGCCCAGGGTTTTTCCGAGCAGTGAATCTCCCTCCCGGCTAGCTTCCCTAGTTGTATCCGAAGCATGACGGTATGGAATATCCCTTTGGCCAGTCTGGGTCAGCTGTCCTGGCTGTGCTCTCCCAGATTCTTGTGCACCTGGCATGGTGTGAGATGCTGAAAAGTCCTTCACTTAGTGTAGACACTACAACTACCTAGCCACAACTAAAATCATCGGGGTGTTATCAACATTATTCTCATACTAAATCCAAACCACACCACTATACCAGCTACTAGAAAGAAAATTAACTCTATCATCTCAGCTGAAATCAGGACAACATTTTTTATGGCCATGAAGAATGAAGGCTCCCCTTGATGTTCATGTTCTGAAGGACAGAAAAAGAAGGAAAAAAAAAAAAAAAAAGAAAAAAGAAAAATAAAAAAGAAGGGGAGAAAAAAAAAAAAGAGGAGGAGGTGTGGAAAAACCATAAAATATAATTCCTATACCAACCAGCTTGACAGAGCTGAGGATCAAAAGGGGCTTTCATGAAACATAAATGTGAATAGGGCAAGGGGCTGTGTCTCACCTCATGAAAGCTGTGCAATGCTTAAGGGGCAATAATAGAGGCCTTAGGAGTTGTTGCACTTTGAGATGAAATGTTGGGAAAAAAAGGAAGTTTAAAGTGAGGTAGTAAGACAATCGATGCTTTAATGGGAATGATGAAAACCAGCATGGTGGTAGTAGCAACTTCTGATGTCAGAACAAAGCAGACTAGACTGCCAAATAGCAGGACAATTTGCAGGTGTCCCTATGGACCCAAGGCTATGTTGTTCATCGGTTCTCTAGACAAATAAATTTTTAATAGCAGAAGAAACTTACTCATGCTTCTAAGAAGGCAGCCAACACATTAAAGAAAGTCTAGCTCTAATTTGACATTTTCAGCCCATTTTCATGAGAAAGTCAGTATAGTGGAAACTGATAAGAGAGGCAAGTTACTAAGATATGAAAATCACAGAATTAGCCTTTATCCCTATTCCTTGGCTGAGGCTGTCAAGAAAAGAGCTTGCGCTGGTCACAGAATGGTAGTTACCTGAAGAGCTGCTGTAGTTTGTTAATTTTCATTAACTCCCAAGGGTTAACTCTAAAAAAAACTATTAAATGACACCCACTTTAGAAGACGTTCTTTAACAATGAAGAAATTAGGCTCATATGCTTGTCTTCAAACAATGTTATCCTATAACATTGGATTTTGCCCTGCTTTATATATTGCATGGCTATTTGACATTTAAGTGTCTTTGTATTTAAGGGTTAAAGGAATTTCATTCACACTTCCTCCTGAGAGAACAGTCATTAACAAGGTGTTAATATTTCTAATGTTTACTACACCACATCGTGCCTTCTCTAGTACATTTGGTATTAACACATCCCAATTCACTTTTTGCCTTTCAAACTGTTTGTGTTTATATTGATTTTGCAAGTACTTTACCAACAATTTTTCATCTGAAGACCTCAGGAGGTACTAAAATATATTTCTGAGAGAACAGCACATCTAGCTCATATTAAGTGATGTATTCATGGTTTTGCTTTGTTTGAAGGGATTCATGGTAATGCAGATTAACAGAAAATTTAAACCAAGCTAGCAAGTCATGCTGGGAACTACTAAAGTTGTTAACACTTGAGAATATGCTGAAAGATAAGAACCTCTCCACAAAAACTCTGCAAAAGGTTTTCAAAACTAGGCATTTTAATCTATGTTAATCACAGTGATATTTGAAATCTTGTTTTGTAAGGTTTGATAAATCTTTGGAGATATTGAGAACAACATATTTAACATCCATTGAACTGCATGGGTGATTCATCATCTGAAAAAATTAGGGGAAACCTTTCTGTGGATTGCAAGCAATGATGTTTCAGACCTCAGCTAACTTCAGAAGCACTCATTTCTGGAGATGGAGAGATTATAAAAGTCATACATGAAACATACATAGAGTCAATGGAAAGAAAATTAGGCAGGGTGACAGAGGAGGAAGATAATGAAAAGTGCTAATGTAGAAGTTTGAAGGAGTCCTTTGCAGAATACCTAGAGACAAATGCTGACTCAGATATGTGAGGTCCCTGGGGGATTTAACCACCTAAAATATATATCTCGATGCTTGGTGTATGATAACTCTAGGATTGAAGAATTGGACAACGTGTAGCAAGGATATCTGAGGTCACTCAAGGCAATCCAATCCAAATAGAGAACTGTGAACCAATCTTTTTTTAAACCATGGAAGAGCCTTCAAGAGAAAAGGTATGCTGGGGCCTGACAGGACCCACGTGTCCCCATGGGGAAATGGGTCTTTGGGCATAAGCTGGAGGGACTGATCAAGAGAGCTTTAAACCAGAATCAGTGGGGGGAAGGGGATACCAACAGGATTGCAGTAGGTAAGCCAAGGGTTGGCATGACATCGCCTGAGGGTGGCAATGCTAGTCGGAACATTTACATTGCTCTTGGGAGCATGGAGGGCTCAGAAGCATATCTGAAACGCTTGTGCACAAACTCACGCACTATGAGAAAAAACCCAGGGTGAACTGGGAGCATAGGTCAGCCCCCAGAGCTACGATATCATAGGTATTAGTGAGACTTGGTGGAATGAGTTCCATGATTGGAGTGCTGGGATGGAGGGCTACAGGCTGTTCAGGAGGGATAGACAGGGCAGACAAGGTGGAGATGTCACACTATACGTAAGGGAGAGGTTTGATTGCACAGCCATTACAGTTAGTGATGTTGTGGTTGAGAGCCTCTGGGTGAGGATTAAGGGGATGGAAAACAAAGGTGATGTAGTGGGTGTCCACAACTGATTGCCCAGCCAATCCTTCTTTTTAAAAATGGAGGTTATGTTTCCCCTTTTCCAGTCAGTGGGAACTTCACTGGACTGCTATACATGCATTTAATAAAAATTCTTAGTCACTATGTTCTTCTGTCAAGGCAAAGCATTTTAGAATAAAATAATTAAGCTTGAAAGTCATGGCAATAGAAACACATGAGAATGGTTCATTTATAACTTGGCTACAAGTAATTGGTGTATTGTTCTTCTCTATTGTTTCTTCTTATTTACCTCTTAAAACAGAATGTCTTATCATTAAATCTGCTCCATTGGTATCTGCAGTCTTAACAGCATGCTAGCTTGTGTTTTTATGAAGTAAGTGTGAAGCTTTTAATTTTCTATTCTTCACTGCATTTACTACTCTCACAGGACCATCCTGTGTCATCCTTTTCCATGCAGAGTAGTAACTTACCCTGCAAATGCTCTTCTTTTTTTTTTTCTTTTTTTCTTTTTTTTCTTTTTTTTTCTTTTTTCTTTTTTTTCTTTTTTTTATTATAGATTTCAGCAGATCAAACTATTGCTTTATAAGAGAAAGTAGAGAAGAGTTTGGACTAGGTACATGGAAATCAGTTTTTCTGTTTCAATAAGGACAATTTGCATTCTTCAGAGGGTTGGGGTTTGGGATTTTTTTGGTCAGAGAACTATTTAAAAAAAAATGAATTAGAAGTTGCTGAAAACTTTTCAGAAGAACAGATTTCAGTTTAAAAGACTGCACAGCTTTGCCTGAATCAAAACATTTTATTCCAAAATTTCTCTTCAGTGATGCTTTCAATTTTGAGTGTCATTGTTTGCAGCCTGTGCTGACACAGTAAGGTGGTTTATTTAAACTTCATAATTTTGAACTTTTTGTTCTAACTTCTGTAATATAAAATCTTTAATAAGCCTTATATACAGTGTTTCCTTGACCACTCTGTTCTGCCTTACAGAAGTCCTGCACCTAGAAAAAAGGAAGAGCAAAGCTGAGATGAAATAGTCACCCTCACTGTTAATAAAGCAAAACATTTCAATGATGAGAAATGTTGAAAGAGAGAGCACAAAGTAAGCTGAGACTGTCAGGGTCACACGCCCTGTCAAAGCTCAAAGTTACTATAACAAGGTCATCTGTGATGTGAAGAAATGTTTTGGAAAAGGGATGCCTTTTAAAGATCTATGAAAGAAACTCTGAATGCTGTGATTGCTGTGACAGACCAGTAAAATGTTCTTGCTGATGAATGAATTAATAGTGACATACAACATTAAAAAGATGTCAGCATGATCTTACATTGCAAGGTCAGAAGATAACTGGCTTTCTGCAACCCAGTCAAATCAATTACTACAGCCCACTTCAGAGGTCAATTCATTGCCCTCACCATGATCCAGGTCTACACTGCAATGCTACCACGGGGGAACAGAGTGATCTGTGACCAGCGTGAGCGTTGCCTAAACAACGCTATGAACAAAGACATCAGTGCGGCACCAAGCAACACAACAACAGGGGTGGAGAGCACAAGATTAATAGGGAGGCACCAGAAATGGATGAGTGGAATGGCTCTTCATCTTCTCCAGATCCCACCTTGTGTGTGCAGGATGCAGTCATCAACCACAATCCTTAAATATTATTTTGTCCTTGCAAACTAATGATTTAGCTCTTCAACTGCATCACATTTTTTATCAGGTTTCAGCCATCTCCTCTGAGATATGATCCCCAGAAACCTTTCAATTCTTAAAGGTAGAGAACAGATAGATAGAAATCTTGCAATGGTATAGGCGTCTTCCCATAACATTTCCAACTTAGGAATGGACTAAGCTTGCTTGGCATGCTTGCTGGTAGGGCGAGATGATTTCTTCTTGCCAGATCTTTGATTCTTTCAAAGGAAAAGAGATCCTTGAGTTTTAACTGACTCTCATTTCTAAAGCTTTTGCTACTAAAGCAATGTGCATGTTAAATACTGCAAATGCTCAGTATCGAAGTAATCTGGAATCTGAGAAGCTGTTCCTTATTCATGCTATATGAAAACTGTCAGTCAAGCATGGATATTATAAACCAGGTTTAAAGCATAAAGAGCTGAGGAATACATGTGTCATTTGGGTGTCCACTGTGTCTGCCACGATTTAGAAATGCCCATGTTAAAAACCAACTACTCTCTCCCCCAAGGATATATATGTTGAATTATTAATAACACAAATGCTTCCCTGCACTATTATTTTATTTCAGTACTTTTGCATAATTACCAGAGCTCTTTTAGGGCACTGCCAGTTTTTTAAAGCTCAGCCATGCTGCATTATAAGCAAATAAAACATTAAAAATGTAGTCTTTGTGAATACAAATTCTAAGCAGTGTGTATTTACTGACACACAGCTGAAAAATCTGTCTAGATGTGATAGTATCGGTAGATAAAAGCTACCATGCAATGAAATAAGACAATCCCAATCTTCAGTTCTTTAATAAAAATATGTACTAAGGCATATTTTTATATACAGTTTTAAAAATGCAGCATTCATTCATGTATTAATGTATAAAAAGTAAGGTATAACTCCTGTAAAGTACACAGAGTGTATTTACTGGATAATGAAGCTATCCATAGTGTAACTAGGAAATACATTCTGGGATGATCTGTAAACCTGCGTTGATTTTTCTCCCTTCTCTTAACTAATTTCTCCTCCATTTATCATAACAATCAAAAAGGCATTTAAGCTAGAAGAAACTTCTCGGGGTCACTGAGTTTCTCAGCTTAGTATATTTAATGTTTTCTTTCCTTACTTAAATGGAGATGAACCTGAAGGACAAACTCTAGCCTCGCATTCCTGATTTCTGTGGATTATGAACCAGAGCTAGAACAAATGTTAAAAAGAATTAAATGGCACAAAAGAAGCCTGTGATGACTTGGTTAGCAGGGACACGCTAGTCATCCACATTTCACAGTAGCATTAAACCGACATACCAGGTACCATCTTCCCTTTGCACAAAGCTCAGCATCAAGTGTTATCCACTTGCTGCTCTCTCAGTCAGGAAGCTCATTTGCTCACTAATGTGGCCACATTTTATATGGTCTACATTTTTCACTATGTTCCTAAAATATAGAGGGTGCAAAACTAGCAATAAGATACTAAACACTTAGATTGTATTTTTTTTTTTTTTAAATATCTTCACAACCACAAAAAATCAATACATCCTTAAAGTAACTTGGTGACTTAAGTGTCATTCCTTGGATGAAAAGAAAACTAAATCACTGGGAAAAGACACAGTCTCCCTTGCACAAAGTTTGTCGGCTTCACTTAGGTCATGACGAGCTGGGTGCACCTAGTCCTTCCTCAGCTTCAATGCTGTCGATACAGCCTAGTCCTGCAAAAATCATCTTCCTCCCAGAGCTGTAGCTCCAAGAGAACCAAGGGAACAGTCAGGGTGTGCAGAATACACTTATGTGGATGAACCATTTTGATATTTTAACTATGCCATTTACAATTTCCATCCTCGGTTCCAGATCATCCATCAGACACATTTTTTTTTGTTCTTTCAGAGACTCAGTTTGTGGAAATAGAAATACCACTGGGACAAGCAAAAAATGCTGAAATAATGAGTACATTTTAATTTTGTTTTCTGTGCATTACAACAATCGTAACTCAGTGGCACTCTAGTGAAAACCATATGCATCTAAACCCAGTGTCTGTGGAAAACAAAAACTAAATAAGCCACAGACCGAACCAGGAATCAAACAGATTTGGAAAACAGAAAGGAACGCTGATGAATTGCATGCAGCTTTTCCCTCGTAAAACTGAGCACTGTGTGTTAATGCTGGCCAAGCACACTCTGTATTTCACTTGATCCTCACGCCCTAAGATCATGTGTTATTTTAAAAAACTTCAAGTATGCATCTGTTTAACTATACACACACACAAAAAAAAATAAAAAATGGGTATGGTGATGTTCCTGGTGACTTAAAGATCAGTTGGATTTTTCTCTCTGCTCTTTGAATTCAGAATCTGGTTGAATAATTACAAATTCTGAGTTTGTATCCAGATGACTGTTACTTATTTGCTCAGAGTAGTTAAAACCCATACATTTCAGCTAGTATAAAATATGTAAGGGGAATGTTCATGTCCCAGAGATTTAAAAACTTAATCCTTTGCAGGAACTTCATGATACAAACCTCCCAGAGTCATCGTGTACTGCAAAAAAACTGTTGTGATTGATCTCATAGACGTTCACAGACTGTGTAAGAAACTCCGTGGAAGTAGAGGTTTAATTTTTGAAACTGGTTAGTGAGTGTGGCTGCTGAATACGGATTTGTGTAATGCTCCTGAATAAAGAAAAACAGCAAAAATACAATCAATTTCTCTCAAATGTCCATCTCTCAAAGCTAATGAAAATAAATGAAAGCTGCAAAACATTTGGAGATGCCTCAGGATATCTTAGGGCTTTAAGTACCTTTCATCATAGTGCAATGATTAGGGAGAGCATGTTAAAACATTATAAACAGGCAGCTGTTTTCTTTTTTTTTCTTTTTTTCTTTTTTTCCCAAGCTGTGGATCATTTTAATTTTCTGAATCTAAAAAGAAACTGTCCAGATATAAACTAAATTCAAAAACCTATAGAAGATATTTGTCTTGGCACTTAATTTGCACAAGATTTTCTTTACAGAAAACTCCCCAAATAAGTCTTTGATTTTTTTTCACCTTTTTCTGTGATAACTAATTATTTCAAAACAAATCTGGAACTGTTATTTCACTGTTACTTAGTGGCAGAAGGTTTTATCAGTGCTTTGTGAAGGTGCACTGCCTGGAAGCACAGTATCCTGCTCCAACATTACAATACTACCTTCTTCCTAGAACTCGGAAAAAAAAGTTTTATTTCGTGGGGATGAGCAGATATTGTCAATATATCTTTCCTTAAATAAAATGAAATAATTTATGAATTCAGACTGAATTTGATAGATAAATCATTACAGCACTGGGGAAAAAAAAAAACGCTAACCAACAAAACAAAAAAACAACCCAATCTTTCCAAAATAAATTTACAAAATTAGCAAATTTTATTGTTTTATCCAGTAGCCTATTGAACAAGGCACACACTTGTGCCGACAAGAAATATATGTTCTAAGCCTAAATATCTTGAACCTACACTTGGCACTACTCTATGTGATATTCTGCATAGGGCTGCTCCTGTTTCTTTCCTTGAAGCTATCCAAATTCAGTATGGCTTGAGACAGATTTAATAATTTGATAACAAGTATACAAATATGAAATTGGGGATACCTATGTTTCAGTAACTCCTTATTTCTATGGATTTTTTTTTTTTTTTTTTTTTTTTTTTTTTTTTTTTTTTCCTGAAAACCATATGGTGCTTCCATTCAGGCTGAACTACTTTCTTTACTACCATAATTTTGTTCAGTTCCATAAAATTCTGAATAATGAAAAATCCAGGGATTAAATTTTCTAAGCAAAAACCTAAATGGAAAAATACCATTGTTTATTTCTTTCTGTTCAATCTGAAGTCCATAATGCAATTATGTATAAGACTTTAATTATAATTTTTTTTTTGTCAAGGATTGTGATTTCTTTGGAGTCTTTACATCTCTCTAAAGCACAAAGGAAGCTTTGGAAAACAGGACACTGATCAAAATGCATCTAATATATTTTGCTGCAATATAGGATATGCAGATACCTGGCACAGCTAATACTTATTTCCAGGCAGTATTGTCTTGATGAAGAGTTGACAGTAATTCCGCTTCCCTTATCTGATGCTGGAAAGCTCTTGAAACCAAAAAAAAGATTGATTTCTTACGAATCTTTCTAATTAATCTGGGTGGTGAATAAAATCTGCTATTACCTATCTTGCTGTTAAGTCACGGTTTGGATATTTGCTTGTTGCTCAGTTCAATGACCATATCATGGAAAATTTCATTTATATATCTTTGAGTTTGCAATGAGTAAAACATGGAAACAGTTCTGCTGCCTCATCATTAAAATAAGTTAGGTGAGTGCAAGAAATGAGTTTTTCATTGGAAGGAATAGTCAAATTGGAATGGATTGGGAACTTGGCTACTTCTATTCGTAGTGCAATTTAAGAGAAAAACTGTGGAAAAGGTCAGTTTCAATAGCTCTCATTACAACTTTTTTAACATACCATTACAGTACTTTTGGTTCTGATTTGGTGTTAAATGGAATCAAAACTCTTGCTCCACTAAAGCAGAAATTCCAATTTTTAAAAAAACTTGAGTTAATGATGCTGTTTAAAAAAAGAAAAAAAAAGTTTCTCTTCCCAGCTCTCTGTGGCCTTTCTGTATTTCTTTATTAGTAATTAATTAACTTGGTTCCATTCTCCATCTGTAAAACAGGGTGAATTACAGTAACCTGATGCAAGAGATGCTCGCAAAGAGCACAGTGAAGGAAGTCATCTAAATACACAAGTAGCTAAGTACCCTGCGCTCATCAAAGCATTTAATGGGAAACCTAAATCCCATCTAAGAAATTGGACTTCTTTTGTGTTCAAAAAGCTAATTAATCTTTGTATTCATAACTGTTCAGAGGCCCCAAGGGGCTGATGTATTTTTAAGAGTGCTGGGGGATGGCAGGTGGTAGTTTTCACTACTGTTATTGGCTGTGATCTTGAACATTGACAGTTTCTGTAGGCTATTTTTCCCCTTTTCTTAATTACTCAGCCTTTGTGAAGTGGCCTTTCTTCTTTAAGCAATCAAGGGATATATTTTAGAGAAAACAGACATACATTGGTATAAGCTGAAGGAAAAAACAAACAAACAAAGAAACAGAGCACAAAACAGTTCTTAATATATCGCATAGAACTGTTTTCAGAAATCTTTAGGAATAATAAAGCAATAACAACAACAACAAAAAAACAACAAAAACCAAAAACCAACAAACACAGGGAATAAAGAGAATAAGGAGATAGGAAAAGTTTAGCAGAGGCAGGATGTCCTTCTGGGGGATATGAAATATATCCTCATCTATCAACCCGCTGATCAGCCTTACTTTTCTTCTCCCTGTCCCTCGAGGGAAATAGGAGATTTGCTCTGCTAAAGCCCGTGTGTTTCACTGATAAGCAATGCTTACCTGGCCAGTGCCTCACTGCTTTAGTGGTGCAGCTATTTATTCTGCTTTCACTGCAGGGAAACAAAGGCTTTGGCTAAATTTCCTTTGATGTCCTGATTTAATCGCCTTACATTAAACTGTTGCATTTAGTAAGGAAAAGAGAAATCACCAATGAAGCACATTTTCTCCTCACCATGTCAACACACAAGTAGGGAATCTCTTTGTAAATCAGATATTTCTTTCACAATTAGAAAGAACCTCACCTGTTCTCTGGTTGACTTACCAGCAGAACAAGTAGCCGAATGTAATGCTACATATAGGCACAATTTTTAAATTTCCTTATCGCACAGCCTATGAATCTTAGAGAGAACAGAGACGGTATTTTCCAATACTTTGAACAACTTCTTTCTTATAATACACAAATTATACAATGTGAACAGTTTCTAAACCTCTGTAAAAAGTCAAGCTTTTCCAAGACTGAGATGCTTTGTTCTAATTTTACTTTTAATTGTGCTTTTTCTCTAATGGTTAAACGTATGTTTTGCCATTCAAAAGGAAGTAGTCAACAATCATCTCTTTATATTTCTTTATGAAATCTACATCCCATCGATGGCAGCAAGCAACACTTGTCACCATACATAGTTTATTTCCCTTCAAAGACACAGGTTTCTCATGTCTGGTTTTCAAATTTATTGTAACATCATTATGCTTTACCACGGGCAAAGACTACAAATCATGCTGAAATATGAAATAAGTTTTTATGTGACTTTTATTGAACAGGATAATGGATAATAATTAAAGTGCCACAAACTTGTCTCAAATGAGGCAATAATAATAATAATAGAGTAAAAACTCTCAAAACTGATGCATGGAAGGACTAACTTTTTTAAAAAAACAAACAAAACTACTAAGTGTTCTTTGTGTTTTACTACCTTGAGCTGCAACTGTGCTAAGGTGAAGAAGAGAAAACACAATGATGTTGAAGTGATGAGATTTTAAACAGACATGATCACACTCAGCCTGGCTCCTGCCCGGACCTGGGCACATGGAGCAGCGGCAGCCTTGCATCTACTGGTAGCTCCTAACAACCTGCCTTAGTTTTGGTGGTCTGCTGCTGGGTTCTTTTGAAGTTTGGTCCCCAGCAGGGATTTTCAGAGACTGGCACACCAGCTTGCTGGGAAGCGGGTGCTCAAACGCAGTTTGGGGAAACCCACCCTCACCGGTAACAAACCACAGAGCAGTGCAGCGGGCTCTGTTTGTTCCTGTGAAGAAACAACCAAACAACAAGAAAAATAGATCTGATTCAATATTTCCATAACACAGTCTTCCCCTAAGAATTTCCTCTCCGTCAGCATGTGTTAAGTTCTTTAGCTTCCTAATCTGATTTGCTAGGAAAACAAATTACTTCTAAATATTGTAGTTCTGTGTGGACTCTGGATTTGTTTAAACTGCTTTTGGAACTCCCCACTTTTCAGTATTGTCAGCTCCCTGAGAAAGATCCAAAGGTTATTCCAACTGATAGCGGATTCCTTTTTTAAGCCAGTCTTGTGTTCTATATTTTTACCTCCTTAGGCTCTGGCCAAGAGGCCTCTTATATGCAAAGGAGACAAACCATATGTCTTGAAAAACCAGAATTTAGGAAGTGAGGCAGTACAAAGACACAATTTGACTTTTTTTTTTTTTTTTTTTTTTTTTCACCAAGGGCCCCATTCTGGCCCTTCTCTATTACATGATTTTTATTTAGTTGTAAATGTGTGGGATTAAGAAATGTATGTATTTGTTGAAAAAGAATATTAAGAAAAGGTTTAAGGAGGGTAATTTATCTACAGATGTAGAAAGGAAAATTAAATTCAGTGGGAACAAACATATCAAGTGAATATAATAATATTTCAGGAGGAAACAATTTGATATGAGATCTTTATTTTAAATAAAAATCGTCCTTGTGATAAAGACTGATGTAAACCTTAGGATTCTTGATATTCACCTATTTGTGAAGGAATAAGAAAATTTTACATATGTTGAATTCTTGACTTTTTCTTCTAATAAGTACTCAACTAACAAGATATTTATTTTATTATATGGGGCATTATTTAAACTAGTTATATTTCTTGGAATGGTACAGTTGGGCAAAGACTTTGTAGGAACAGTCTGTGTCTCAGCACTTCTCTCTGTGACTTGTAAAACCATACAAAAACTGCAAATAATGGAGTTCTTTCAGTCTTTTGATATTAACACACAAGTCTGTATGTATACAGATTCAGTATGTCCTTCAGACTATATATACACTAACAGGATTGTCCTTATGCAAACACGAAGGCAGATAATCCCAGCCCTTGAGAGATCTCAGCATAAATTAAACTGTTATAACTGAGATGACAGGGGATAATGTGTGAGACTAAAGGTAAACAGTATTGGTAAAGAAGTGGCTTTTGGATGATAGCATGACTTTTGCTATTAGAAACTGTATTTTTAATCATAGATTCTAGAAGAACCAAGGTTGGAAGTGACCTCAAAAGATCATCTGGTTCCAATTTTGTGGGAAAAACAGCCTAGATGAGATTAACTAGCATCTATTTTTTTCATCCAAAACAGTTTCTTTCTTTCTAGAATTAAAATCATTCAATGACAACTCCAACATAGATCAACAGATGCTCTGAAATAATTCCGTACTCCGGATATTTCATTATACAACTTAAGCAGTAAGCATGAAACTAGAAAACTTTAAAATGAAAGGCTGTAGGGAGTCTAATAAAATCTACATTATTTCAACCGTCACCAGGATACTCCTCACAAACACTGGTTTTATTATTTGCAAAGAGGACAGACTTTCGATTTCAACAATAACAAAAATTCCCAGAACACATATTCAGGTATTTTGCGGGGAGAACGTAGGTTATTAAATTTTAAATCACAATTTTCATGCCATGTTACTGTATTAATTATTCCTTTAACTTCTTAGAGCTCTACATAACTGTCATACCTTTCATTAAAGCTGCAGCTTAATTGCCCTTAAAATATTTAAGATGAATAAAAACATCCTTGGCAATGAAAGTGATTGAAAATGAAAAATATTTAAATAGTCTTCTGTGTGAACAGTGCATTACATGGACTGAAGACTGGAAAAATGATAAAAAGCAAAGGATACTTGCATAGCATTATTAATTCTTAAAAGTTTGTGTGTCAGTGCCTAACATCAGGGATTGTGTTAAGCTGCCTTTGCTAGTTTGATCCCAACCAAAAACTATTTGACACCAGGAATTTTCTTCAATGACCTATATGGGTTTTAGAATCCCAGACTGGTTTGAGTTGGAAGGGACCTCAAAGCCCATCTAGTTCCAACCCCCTGCCATGGGCAGGGACACCCTCCACTAGCCCAGGTTGCCCAAAGCCCCATCCAACCTGGCCTTCAACACTGCCAGGGAGCCAGGGGCAGCCACAGCTTCTCGGGGCAACCTGTGCCAGGGCCTCAGCACCCTCACAGGGAAGAATTTCTGCCTCACATCTCATCTCCATCTCCCCTCCTTCAGCTTCAGGCCATTCCCCTTGTCCTGTCACTCCATGCCCTTGTCACCAGTCCCTCTCCAGCTTTCCTGTAGGCCCCTTCAGGTACTGGAAGGCTGCTATCAGGTCTCCCCGGAGCCTTCTCTTCTCCAGGCTGACCAATCCCAACTCTCTTAACCTGTTCTCATAGGAGAGGTGTTTAACTCAAGACTTTGTTTAACTTCATTACTTTGTAATGAACATAGGCATAAATATCACTGAAATTTAACTGACAGTATTAAATTGTGATTTTTGCATTTAGCAGTGAGGACAGGTGAGTAATATGAAAAGGTCCAGATAGGTCCGGGTGAATCAGGACATGTCCCAATTCTATCTCAATATTTGGGGCCCAGGGAAACGTTCCTTCTGGCTTTACAATTCTGTGAGTCAGAAAGATCGTAATACCTTGCTAGACATACCGTGGCTGCTTTTAACATTTCAGCACTAACCATGTGAAGAAATTACAAAACTGTAGTTTCACAAGATAATTGTTTGGTTGTACCTGATGAAGATACACAGGTACTTATGCCCCTGAATATACTTTACGCAGAATACCAGATGATTTTGTAAAAGCATCTTGAAAACACAGTGCAGGCAAATGACGATCACGTTCCTATAAAAGCTTCAACTGGACTTCTAAAAATTTGATTAGTCCAAAATTCTTGTTCGGCACTGCCCGTAGTTACATATCATGAGATGTAATAATCTCATCTGGTTTTCTCTGTCTAATAGTTAATCCTCCAGTTCAAGTTGTTCACGCAATGGCCTTTGATCCTTAATGGTACAGGAATTATAGGTCCTGTTGGGGAGTGATTTCTCCCATCATGAGACAGATGCTCTACACGACAGGAGCGACTCACCTGCTACAGGGGTTAATTTCTCTCTGTAGATTTCAATGGGAATTTCTAGTATATGGTGGCATGCTGTGCTTAATAATAGGTATATTTGTTATTACACAAAAGCAAATGTACGTTTAGCTATTTAATAAGTATACCCAGAAGTACTTTCTATTTAGCACATTTATATAGCACATTTCTCAAAGGAGAAAGGAGGGATGTCTAATTTAAATAAGCAACTACTGTAGATATTTCTTCCAAATTACTTCTATGCCTTCAAAATTAACAACAACAACAAAAAAAAAAACCCAAATGACCCCAAACAAAACCCAAACAAAAAAACCCCACAACCAAACACATGTGTGACTAATATTCTGGCTTGGAGCTGTTGCCTAATTATTCAAAGGAAATGTGTTCTGTTTTTCTCCCCAGAGGACAGGAGCCTGACTCAGGTTTGGAGGACAAATTCTCCCATGTCCAGTCCAGTCCTGAAAAAAATTGTTTATTTATATACCCTAAATAGATTGTTCTTTTTATTATATTTTTCTTAATAATGGAAAGGGGATATATGGGTTCATGGAGAAAGAGAAAAAAATGAATATATTATTTTTTAGTTTGGTGGGTCACTTAGGAGAAAGGAACAGAATAAGACTAAATCTTTTATTTAAGGATGCTTAAGGATTTTATCTACTGATCATTTAATTGAAAATGCATAAACTTTTCTTGAAGCACTTACAGTTATTTAGGAGTTTTCTACTCTAAGTCAGAAAGGCACTATCCACTTACTTATTTCAGACTTGAGTATGTACTGTAACCCTTGGGTATACTCACAATAAAAAATGTGAATAGCTGCTCATACTCTACCTACATTCTTTGACAGCCAGGCAATAAATGTGCATCAGCTAAATTCAGAGCCAGAGTATAACAGTACTGTCATTGGAGATGGAGGAACAAGCTCAGTGACTGAGTCACCAAACGCAGAGCGGTTCCCTTCCCAAGAGGATGTGTCTTAAGGATATATCACATATTAAACCGCTCATTTGATTCCAGCCAGGTTTCAGCTTTGTTTGTCTCATGACATTTTCAGGCGAACCTTTGCTGAACTGTTTACCCTTCTCAAGGTAAATCACCCTCGGAACAACACAGTCTGTCCCTGCTGAGGGGAAATGAAGATTTTTTTTTATTTTTTTTTTGCCTCGTGTAAGACAAACAGCAGCAACATCTCTGGCCCGTCCTCCTCATCCTGGGAAACAAAGCAATCATTTTTGCTATTACACTCGCTATCAGCATAGCACAAGCCTGCCAGCTTCCCCTTTTCACCTCTCCCAGATTTCTAGTTTCTTGTCTGAATGCACTTCATCATTTTCAAATTTTCCTTTTGGTGGATTCAATACTCAAATAACTATTACTTTGCAATGCACACACAGTAACCCCAATTTTCCATTCACTGGATTTTCTTCATTTTCTGAGGAAAAAAATAGTACTTCATTACATATCTATTCATCTGTGTGCTTGGTGAAATGCAACATTATTCCGAGCAGAATCTGGGCTGGTTACTTATTTATTTGTTTGTTTGTTGGAGAGAAAAAGAGGAGATGGACGGGTGATTAGAAGGGTATTAAAGCACAGGATTTTTGGAAGGAGAACTTAATATGCCATTAGTAATATCCATTAAATAGACACATATCTCCAATGCAAAATTTATACCATATGATGATATAGATTTTTTAACAGCAGTTCAAGGTTATATTAAAAATCATAGTTAAATAGTGTTTAAAAGTGTTTAGGTGAAAAAGTTCAAAACTGCAAGAGGATGCTTGGGTTTTTTTAACCCATAAACCTCCTTCCTCAGCATCAAGGGCTTTAATGTTGTAAAACCAGTGATATAAAATAATTTAAGAATTTGCATTAATCTTTCTTTTTGTTCTTTGTCTTTCTGGGTTTTGTTTTGGTTTGGTTTTTGTTTTGTTTTGGTGGGGGTTTTTTGTTAGGTTTTTTTTTTTTCCCCCCAGAAAGAATAAAGCATAGTTTTCTGATATCAGGAAAATTGTTAGCTTTGCTCTGGTGCCAGGGATCACACTGTTGACTGAGGCAGCCTCATCACCAGTTGACAGCAGAAATGAGGACGGAGGAGTAGGAGGACCTGTACCTTTGGTCCAGATACATTTAGAATCACATGGAGGACAAGAGGAGACCACAGACATTTTGAAGGATACATTTCTATTCAGGAATTCTTTGAAGTAGGTATTACTCCAATACTGATACTGAAAAAAACCCCACCCAAAACCAAAAACAACTGCCTCTTTCAAAAAGATGATCCAGCATGTCTAATGTCCTGATGTACAGAGTGTGAATTGCAGGAGCCACTGGAGATGCTGGGATGTGTCAGCACGAAGGAGGAGGAAACAGGCTATGCCTGAAATAAGTGAAAAATCATCATAATTGGCTAGTTTCCTCTAAGGATACTTTTTGGTTTTGTAGAAAAACTACAATAATTCCCTGCAGAGAAGGACCTGGGGGTCCTGGTGGACGACAAGCTTTTCAGGAGCCAGCAATGTGCCCTCACGGCCAAGAAGGCCAATGGTACCTGGGGGGCATTAAGAGCATGGCCAGCAGGTCGAGGGAGGTTCTCCTCCCCCTCTACTCTGCCCTGGTCAGGTCATATCTGGAATATTGTGTCCAGTTCAGGAAAGACAGGGAACTACTGGAGAGAGACCAGCGGAGGGCTACGAGGATGATGAGGGGCCTGGAGCATCTCTGGTGTGAGGAAAGACTGAGAGAGCTGGGGCTGGTTAGCCTGGAGAAGAGAAGACTGAGAGGGGATCTCATCAATGCTTATAAATATCTGAAGGGTGGATGTCAAGAGGATGGGGCCAGACTCTTCTCAGTGGTGCCCAGTGACAGGACAAGGGGCAACGGGCACAAACTGGAACACAGGAAGTTCCATCTCAATATGAGGAAAAACTTCTTCGCTCTAAGGGTGACCGAGCCCTGGAACAGGCTGCCCAGAGAGGTTGTGTAGTCTCCTTCTCTAGAGAGATTCAAAACCTGCCTGGATGCCATCCTGTGCAACCTGCTCTGGGTGATCCTGCTCTAGCAGGGGGGTTGGACCCGATGATCTCCAGAGGTGCCTTCCAACACCTACCAATCTGTGATTCTGTGAATGAAATAATAGAACTGATAACATAGGTAAAGAAATAAATAAAGGGGCGGGGGGGGGAAGAGGCAATATATCCTCAACATATTTTCAAGTCTTTGGAAGTAGACTTCAACTGTCTTTGGTTTGGTGTAGTATTAATGTTTGTTATCTCTAAATAAGGTTTAAAATATACAGCCAATACAGCCATGAAGAAGTATACATTGGTAATAAAGAAGTAAAGTCATGTCCTTAAAGGTAATTAAAGTATCGTGATAGGATGTTTTAATTTTACAAAAAATATTTCTGAACTTGAAAACAAATTTCCAAGATTTCTGATAAACACAGATTTTTAATATAATTTTTGTAAGTTTCTTTACAGAAAGCATTTTAAGTTCACTTTTAGAATAAAATACTAGTTTCAAAATCTTATTTTTTAGTTTCATACTAAATTTATACTGTGCTAGTTCATGAAATACAAGAGTTTGTTGTTTTTTTTAAAAAAACCCCACAACCTCATACTAATTGAAATCATATTTCTAGATGTTGAAAAAAACATATATATTAAACTGTGGAAGAGCAGTGATTAACCAAGATGCTTTTGTTAGCTTACACATTTCCATGACATGGATGCATTCTTGTTTTGGAGTGACAACACAGATGCATGGCCAATTATGCGTTGCAGGATTACAAGTGTGTGTTCCATTTTGGGAGGACAAGTAAGGGCACTAACAAAAGAGACCATGGGTCAAGAGGGAGATTCACACCTCTCCTTTCAGGGTACACACCTCATTTACTCAGATTGTTGTTGTCTTCCCTCCCCCTCCCTGCCCCACAGGCACCAGGGGATAACAGTCTGTATTTATTTATAAGTTAGTATAAATAAATAATAATAATGGTATAAAGGGTAGACAAAGATTATTTCCAATACATTTAAGTTGGCTGCACTATGGTATTAATACTCGCACGCACACACACACATGCATAAGGAAAAACAGAAAATAAAATTATATTTGCAGGAAAGGGGAATGGAAAGAAGATCAAGGAAACTACAAAACCCTAACATTGCTCAAAAATCTGTTGCTTACTGTATGAAATAATTGCAATCATAATTTTACATTCTAATACGTTGGCTTTTGTTTGTTGTTTAAAAATTTAGTCAATGTAGTCATGCAATTAAATATAGTCTTTTCATGGTATTATTTGTGAAATTAGTGCTAATATGACACAATGGCAAATTACTGCTAGAATAAAATGTTCTTCATATTAACATGATAATGACATTTCTTAATATACTGAACATCGTGAAATGTTGTATATAGCAACAGAATCTTAAAATCTCTCCAGGCTCACTTTTGTGTGTATATACACAAAAGAGGAGGATTTTCTTATCATTTCCACATTTTTACTTGGAAGTTTCTGTCTCTGTGTCTGATTGTGTCAAGAAGATTTCCAACATACATACATTTAAAAAAAAAAAAATTCTAATTACAACAAATGGACTGACTTCTCCTATATAAAGTCTTTCTGGAGCTGGGATCCTGTGGTCACTGTTTGTGTGAGAGACATGAGAGACAACAGATGTGGTTTCCTCTGGGGGTGGATATCTCTACCCCTCATTTAATTTATTTTTTTTTTCCTTCCAGTTTTCTTTTCTTTTCTCTCTTTTTTTTTTTTTTCTTTTTTTTCTTTTCAATTAGGCAGAACTAACTGGTTATATTTGAAACAACCACTGGATCTCAGAGCTGGTGCCTTAATTCCTTTCCCTGTAATTCCTTTTTTTTCTTCTGTGCCCAGGCAGAGGACAAACACATGTTCCTGGAATAAAAAATTTATTGACATGATGGCAGGTCCCTACCATAGCACAATCCTGCTTGTATTATGCATTAATTCACCCCATTTCTTCTGGATACCCTCTTGGAACACTTAAATTTGAATTCTTTTAACATCTACAGATATTGGAAAATACTACAGCAATATCTGAAATGGTACTTGCGGTTCTCCACTGCCCTCAGGATCTGCTACAAATTTGGAGCACAAGTTGGTTCACCCAAAAAGTAAAGTAGGGCACAAACTTATTAAGAAATTTAATCCACCAAGACCATTCATTTCTACACAGAAGTTCCCAGCTACAATTTTGGTTCTTCCCTCCATCTCTATTTTCCATGTAGTTTTTGAAATAGGTGAAATCTTAGACTGAGAGAGATCTACATTTCAAAAATATTTTCCAGATGCAGCTAAAATTATTTTTGGTACTTAGAATTTGTGTGAAATGATTCATACAGCTGGAATAGCTGAATGTCTGTCTTTCATTTGCAAGAGGATGCAGCTACTTTCGTATCTCAAGCATACTATTTACACCTAAATATGTGTACAGTATTTTGTCACAGAAACTGTTCTCTATAAAGAGGTGAATGGAGCAAGCTAAATTTCCTTATGAGAGTCGTGTAAGAGTCAGTGACTGAATAACTCATTTCCTACTTTTAGGATTGTGGCTTTATTTATTATTTCAAATCACAACTAAGGAGAAGAAATTGTAGCCATTGACATTTCTTTGTAGTCACTGAATATTTTTTTCTCCACACACATCAGAAATATGAAAACACTGATTTTTCCGTAAAAGAATGTCAATAAAATCCTCTTGTCCTGAGCTTGTCCCAGGTATAAAATTGCTGAGCAACGTTATGTGGCTCAATTTGCCTCTGGGTTTTGCTCATGTGTGTTTTATTTCTGGAAGTCTGCGTTGGTGCATGCAAAGCAGTGGTTCCCCTTCATCTAAGTTAATTGAGCGAGATCTAGTAAATTAAATTTGCTTAAAAAACAATGTTATAATAGTTATCTGGGTGAGCTGATGAATGCTTAGTATATATAGTAAAAATATGAAAGAGGAAGCAAATTAAGTTTGACACAGAAACTCAATATCTCTAGTGTAAAATGGTCTAAGAAGATTGCTTTTACTGTACTTTCATCAACTCTTTCAGGAGAGATTACAGAATTTAACAGAGACTTACAAAAGGTGCCACTTTATCTGATGGCATCCAAAAATGAGTCCTCATAAGCAGCCCTGTTTCAGGTCATTTGTTTCCTTTGAAAATGCTGTACCATTTCAGTCACATACATTTGGATTTACTGAAGGTCTATCAAACCAGGCTGGCCTTGTATCTTTCTTGGATACAGTGCTTTTTTCAGGTTAAAGGACATAAAATTTCATCCGCCTAGAATTTATGACAGCATCTGAAAGACTGCCAAACAGAAAATTAATTAAAAAGGCAAAGATGGGATTAACAGAAATATTATAAGATGGAGAAAGAATTAAAGAGAAGGGAAAATGGAAGCCACTGGGTTGGAAAGAACTTATTGGAATACCTCAGGGACCAGTCTGGCAATAACTGAATTTAATTGCAATCATGGAATGACCTAAAGTAGTTTATTAGTCATATTCGTAAATGATGTAAAGTGGGAAGGCATCATCACTACAGAGAAGGTGGCACATTGCGCAAGATGGGCTGAATTGTAAAGCCTGGAATAAGAGTAATGGGGTGAAATTTAGCAGTGTGAATAACACGGTTATGCTTTTGAATAGAAAATGTGGGAGAGAACACAACACTGAGGGAAAACCCTGAGATCCTGAATACAGTGTAGTATTCTGATCGTTCACGTTTAGGAACAATTAATTCAAACCAGAATAAAGACAGGAAGAGACTAGAAGGAAAGAGGGGGAATATTAAAATTTATAAATGGAACAATGAGCCACAAAATAGAAGCTTTTGAGAGGACACGGTGCTTTGTCATATAAACAAATCCTCCAAGGGAATAAATGTCATAGATGCAAAATAACTATTTCCCTTAAAGGCCAAAAACAAGGATTGGCTCTGAAAGAAGAAGGATATAAACAGTCTGAATAAATTTAGGACAGAAATTAGAAGAAGGCTTCAGTCTACCAAGGGAAAAAAATTCTGGGAGAGCTTTACAATAGTACAAGAGCAGAGAAGCAAACCTAATCAACTTTACAATGAATTTCAAAATGCAGGGACTCGGTTTGTGACTGCATGTTGTGATCGCCTGACACGACACAGGACTGGACTTATAGTCCTATTGCCTGCATTGCTGATTGCTGGAGTTCTGTGTTTGTGGCAACATCAGAATTGTTATCATTCCATAGCTATTATTTAGTCACTACAGTTATTAACAAAGAAGGGATAATTATTTGAATAGTTTCTTACAGAAAATGTTCTATATAGTCTTGCAACCATCCATGTTAAAAATGTCACATTATTTCACATAAATATTTTTAAAACTAGAAAATTGCTAGACTACTAAAAAACTGTGTATGGAAGAGTGCAGCTTCAAACAATGTATGGGAATAAATTTGTACGACTCCTGTGGGTTTAAGGGATTTATATTCAGCTAACTCTCACTCCAGTCTCCTCATAACTAGCTCCAAAATAATTCAGTTTAAAAAATTCTTAAAAAAATAAAACAAACAATAAAATCTTCTTCAAGGACTAAACTATAATTCACAAATTTTCATTCTTTTTCCTGGAGAATTAAATTTCTGGTGAAGCCAATGGAAACTGCTTATTCACCAAGTGTGGTTTTTTGTATGTTGGGTTTATAGGATTGATACCAAAAGCAAATGTTAAGAAATATGAAGTAAATACAACAATTTTTTATCAAAGCTAGTACAGGTTAGAGCTCCACTACAAGGAAAGCACATCCTCGCAGAAGTCTCAAAACAGACAAATAACCACGATAGACATTGAACAAAGGATTTAGAATAAAGTGCTGAAAATCAGCAAAGTTAAATACCCAAATCCCACTGCTGTTACATGCCTCAGCTGAGTTTCTCTTCTCAGATACCCTAGATATTGAAATTACCTGTTGTGAGATGGGTGCTGTTTCTCAAGAAAGAGCACTGCCGAACGTATCAACAGCACATGGAACCAGAGGTGGTGTTAAGACAGGGCCTCCATCAGGTAACGGAGCCAACATGTCCCCCAGAAATGAAGGAGTCATAACCGACCAACTGTTACGCAGGGAGTAAGACTCAGTCCCCAGTCCAAATAATTTATCCTCTTTAAAAAAGACATGCATGGTTACAGTAAACTTCCATGACAGCTATGAGCTGTCATCGGCCAGTTCTGGTTTTGGGAAGGGGGTGAGTTCGGCTTTCCTCTTGGCTCTGGTGGTCCTTTATACCCCTGTATTAGCGTCCTCCTTCATGAGAGCACAAGCACTCAGGTCAGTGTGTAGTAAAATAGGCTGTTCAACCAACCTGGAATAAAAATAGCCAGATCTGAGTGTGATTTTGTGTGTGTGTTTAACTGGGATCAGTTCCCCAGAAGAATACTACAATATTTAATTATTCAAGTATTTGCCAACTTCTGGCAAACGCAAATGCCTGTGGAGCTACTGAGCTAGATTATATTTGCAGTTCTGTTGTCCAATTTCTTTCAGAAGTGGTTAATTTACCAAAAATAATTTCAGATTAATATAGATTGCTTTACACTGTATCTAACCAACTCAATTTATTTTGCACAAAACCCTTTTGAAAAGTGCCTGGAAATCAGAATATCATTATATTTGGAAATGAACTGCCAACTGCTCTGACCCAATGCTTTCAGTTCTGAGCCTCAAGAGCTTGCAGCGTTTGAGGTTGAGATATGGTGTCAGCTTGGTCAAAAATGAATAAATAAATGAAGAAAAATGGTATTTTAATGTCATGGCATGATGAGACCTACTGAGAGTGACCAGCCAGGACCTTGTTAAAGTTGTACTGAGCTCAATCAATGAAATCAAATGTTTTATCAGCAAACTCTGCAATGTGGTTGGTGGGCAAGCCCAACTGGACTGACTGTATATGTCAGCTGTTTTTCAAAATGACAGAAATAGTAATGGATCATCTGGAATGCTATTATTTAGTGCTAATGAATGATTGTTTGGTGATGGAAGAAAAATCAGTTATGACAGCTGTGAGAGATGCTTCGCCCGTTCCATTATTCCAAAAATAAATAGCGAAGCTGCCTGCTAAGGTAGGAAATAAGTTAACATTCCCTGTGAGAGGCAGAAGTTATAGTCAAAGAAGCAAATCAAACTTGTGTTTACTGCATGTAAACAATGGTGGGGCTCCAAGGTAGAAGCAGAAGTCTTTGGACTACTGAAAAAAATGACAACTTTTTCCTACTTATATTGCAAGAGATCAACATGCTTTCTCTCTCCAGACAGTCGGACAACTTTTTCTTGAGCATCAACTTCTGATTTTTTTTGAAACCTTCATGCCTGATCCAAGATAAACAGTGGCTGAGAGGAGATGATGGGTGAGAGACTGTTATATTTAGACTGTTAAGAATTTAAGGAATAACAAGGGTTTAAAACCCAAGAAGAATCATCATTTAAAATAAAAACGTCATTCCATTAAAAAAAAACTAGCAGAAAGGCACACATTGGCCAGTTTAGAGCCCAAACAGGACTGTTCTCTCTCTGAGACTAGATACTGTGTTGCTTGGGGCGGGAACTCTGAGCAACTAAATGAAGCTAAAAGCTAAATGAGAAATACAATTTCAGCAAAGACAGCATGCAGCACGTTGCTCCCTTCTAAAAAGGCTACAGTTAATGCAAACTAAGACTCCTGGGGATTTTTATGTGTATCAATGTGCAAACAGATAGATATATAGATATAGATAATATAGATACAGATGATATAGGTATAGATATAAGTATAGATGTAGGTAGATGATATAGATGATATAAGTAAAGATATAGGTAAGGCATAAGTATAGGTATAGGTAAATGGTATAGAAGACATAGATGACATATAGATATGCATATAGATACAGATACAGAGATACAGATCGATATAGATTAGATATATACATAGATATGTAGACATAGATATAGATATAGACAGATAGCAGAGTCATCTGCCAACATCTCAGTTGAAATTTGCCATCCCAATAAAATTTCCAATTCCCAATTTCCAAGGAAGATCTCCGTTTCCATCTGCTTCCCAGGGTTGAGGGAGCAGTGGAGCTGGATTGCGCCAAAGCTCACAGCCGCACGCTGAGAGCCGGTGACCTCCTCATTGCCTCCTCAGCCGCAGCTCTTACGGACCAGAGCCGGGGGGCTGTTGTTTATTTAACAGCAGCATGCTGTTGCCTGTGCTTCACCCCTCTTCTGTCCTACCAGTGCAGAGGAAGAAAAGGAGGAGAAGGCACAAAAGGGGCGGATTGAGTGTGCAGGCCACCAGGCAATGTTCACTTATACACAGCAGTCTGCAGCTATAAGCAGCTGTCTTCTGTATGTAATGACAGCCAGGCATGAACTTGTTTGGAGGGTAGAACGTATATGTATGGTCAGGACCTCGACAGACTGATCTAGCATCCACTGATCCAGCTGAAACCTTCCTCTTAATATCAACAGACTTCAACCAGGGTCTGAACGCATTGTGCAGACATGAGAAAACAAATTGCAGCAGAAGTCTCATCTGTAGGATACCTAACCTGACAGATGTCCACTGATAAATAGTGGAGAAATAGGACAGGGAAGAGAATATTCTAAAAATAATAAGTTTATAAAATTTCATGAAATAAAGCAAGTTTAATTTGTGAATTCATTACTCTAGTGACAAGCTGCTAAAACGTCAGTTGTACTAATGTGTCACAAAACTAAACACAAATTGAAGGAGACTAAACTTTGCATTATCTGAAACTCCCTTGGTAATGGAACGTGATTTTTAAAGACAGTTACTAATGTGTCTTACTATGAATTTATCTGGGAACTAATACCTTTGATTACCAATTGAAATTAATGTTTTCGTTATTTTAACTCAATTCTATATGACAGCACGGCCAAAGGGAGATTCACCACTAAAATCAAGTGCAGCAGGTTTAGCTTTGGACCTTTTGAGGGAGCTATTGCAAACTTTAATGAGCATAATATGTAAGTTAATGCTGGGAAAAGAATTCTGGAAGGATACAAACCCTCATGGTTCAGTTATCACAGCAGTCTCTTCAGAAAAAGATGAAACACTGCCAGGGAACTGACTATCCAAAATCTGCCAAATCTGGAACTACCTATGTCTTTCTGGAAAACTAACCTTGTTGGTGAGCGACTTGGGGAGCAGACAGGTGTACTCTAGCCTCATCATTCTTAGGCACAGCAGGACATGATAACTAGCTCAGTATATGTAACTACAGTTGTTGCAAAATAGGAAATTGGGGCTACTCTCTGCCATCAGTCATGGAAATAATTTATTTTTTTTTTCTATGGATACTTTCCGTGGTATAAAACTACATAATGTTGTTGCAAGGTGGAAAGAGAAAAGTTAGAACATTTTATTTCTTTGGCGAGCGACCCATATGGATTATGGTATTCAATATAAAAAAATATTTTTCTCGTTGATTTTGGAACCTTCTGGTAGCCCTAAGCTCTGAGTGCCCTATGACAGACCTCTGTGACAGTTTATCACAGAAGCCCAGTAACAGTGCAGACAGGAGAATTTCAGAAAGAATATGGGGGGGAATATGCAATAAAGCTTCATAGCAAGAAAAAAAAAAAAAATGTAGGCCTGCTGAGGATACCATTGGACAGCTTTGAAGACATACAATTAATAATCAAGGACAACTGCAGATCTCTAGTAAGCCTGCAGCTCCAGATAGAAAGAAAGATCAAGCTCCTTCTTCAATATAATTTTGTTGCTGCTAACTTTCTTTGAAGTCATTTGTCATGCTGTGACAAGCTATAGATAGGTTTCTGAAGACTTACGATTTTCTCAGATATATATATAATTATGGTAAGTATAGTCTAGGTTTTCTTACAGCACATGCAAAGTAATTGTCTTCTGGCTTGAATATTGCTTAAAATTTGATCCCCTAACAACCAATGACAATTTAAAGTAATCTACTTGGGTGTAACTCACTGTGTTTTCCATTTGCAGTCAAATCAAAAGTTTTACAAAACATCCTACCTTACTTTTTGGTATTTTAATGTTTGCATTAAAAATCCCTATTTGGCTAGATTTGAAAAAGAAATCATATTTCAGCTATAACAAGTTGAAATGTTGAAAATATTGAACTGCAGCAATATTGTAAAATGAAGCAGTCTTCCCCTTTGTTCATCTGTTCATTGGAATTAATGCGGTTGCAAATACTTCAGTGAATTTTTTCAGTGAATAAAATAACTAGTTAACAACATTGGGGTATTTATAAATTCTATAAGCACTATCCATGTCTATAACATGGTTTATCAGTACTGTCTGTCTCAGTGGTCTGGTCAGAAACAGATTCAAAGTTATTGCATTTCAGTGCAGTTCCTATTCCTAGCTCCTTATCTAGGGTGAGCTTTTGGGACTGGATTAATCCCATCTAACCTTAGAGACCTGTTTGATTTACTAACATGGAGATATATTCATCTCATCTGCATAATGAAACAGAAGGACACAGGAATGTCCTGAAGGCTGGATCTCAAGCAGATTATCTGGGTTGAAAACAAGAAAATGCGTATAGAACACAGGATCACAAGTCAAGAGCCTTGGCAGAAAAAAAAAGGTTGGGGAAAGGGCAAAAAATGGCCTAAAAAATAACTGTCATTAGTTCTCACTATTATGTTGAGTTTTATGTTATCTGGAGCACTCTAATATCTGCAGTTTCTGGAAGGAAATTGTTACGAGAGAATATTCTCATCACATTCAAAATAGATAAATAAATAAATAAACCTAAACAAACCAGAAAGAACTCTGGTCTGATTGCTGGAGAAGAAAAACCTGGAAATATTAAAGGATTAACATCCAGAAGGAAATTAAAGAATCGGATGTCTACATTTAGAAGCAGCAACAGCGATAAACTGTTACAAATTGAAGAACTGAACAATGAAATATGGAAAAGAGTATGCAAAATTAGAGGCAACACTTACAGACAAGGGTCTAAAAGGAATTTTTAATGACAAACCAAAATCCCCTAAATCAGCTGTTGATAACCGTACATTCGTCGAACACCTTTCTTGGGTCTGCTCCTCTAAACAACGCATGGAATTTGTGATAAATACTATACAAGATGTTGCATATTTGCATAATAAACATAAATAAGATGTAAAGCTTCAGCCTCCTTTTTGCTAAAGTCAGGCAAGCATTCCTTGAACAAAGCAAAACCTTCAACAATTTCTTATGCTCAAAATCCCTTGGGTTGGCAGAAACAAGTTGTTAGGAAAACAATTTCAAAACATACATATTCATTTATGGATATATATATACGGAATATATTAGAATATTGTATTCTACCAGCTAAGCATTACATTTATGTCACATCTACATTAATGAGGGTTTGAGGGTCACCAAAGTATCATTATCAGAGCTTGGCCTTGCAAGTATCTAAAAATGTTTGGTGTCATCACCACTTGATTTCATAGCTGTCTTATGAGAATGCTTGATGCTAAAACATCCTTATTACACACTCTACGCACATTTCTAATCTATCAAATCAACACATTAAAGAGCTTATTGCCTTATTACTTGTTCACAAAATCATGATCCTCCTATGTTCAAGGTAAACCCTGACATGATATCTTACATATAATTATGGTATATAAATGATAAAACTCTTAATCAGCTAGGTCTCTCAAGAGCCTGATTGCTTCTGCCTACTTAACGAGAAGCTTTAATACAGGCAAAAGAGCAGTGTGTCTAAATATACACCCTCAGGGAAGAATATTTTTCCATACATTTTTCATGCAGAGATCCCAAGGGTTTTGATCACAGTTTCTCTCTGACAAATTTTCAGTGACCATAGACAAGATGGAGAAAGGTAGGAGTTTCAGGAGTTAATTTGAAACTTGGACATTTGACTTCTCATCTAGTTTGAATCCAGAGGGTCCTGGGAATGAGCCAGGGGTTCGGAGTTATCACTGTCTGTTTGGCTGCTCGGTCACTTAACGTACACGGACACTGCTGCCACAATCCTGCACACTACGCTGCACTGCTGCTAGTGCAAACTAGTGTTGCTTGCTGGCAGTCTGCACAGAGAAAACTGAAAGTTAGCCTGGTTTCATCTGCAATACGCTTTCTTCTGTAATGTAGTATTTAAATAACCTGTAGGATTGATTTGTGAAAATACTTTTTTTATTGTTTTTTTTTTTTCCTCTATCCAGAAACAGATAAGATTCCCTCAGTTAATCCCTCTAATCTAAAGACTGAGCCATATTAGTTTAATGAAAGAACAAGGTTTTGAAAGCAGTTTTGGGAAGCTCCTTCTGTTGCCATCTGTGCTCCTTTTTGCTGCTTTGGTATTTGAGATGTTTCAATCTACACATTTTCTTTGTTTCCATTTCTGAGTTCTGACCTTACTTGGTATTATTTTGCTGATACGCTGTGAAAATCCAGATCCATTAAAAGACATTTTATGTACCTTAGGAGAAGGAAAGGTAGAAAGGGAGAAAGAACAATGAAGAAAGAAAAATTAATCAAGTCACAATCAACGTCAAGAATCTTTTATTTTTCCCTGAAAAAGAGCAGAAGGATCAAATGTCACAAGTTTCCAAGAATAATCTCATGATTGATAGGGGTATAAACTGATGGTTGTCAATCTCGATGAGGAGGTAGCAAGATTGCTGTGTTTCATAGCCAAAGTTTCTGTCCTGTGCCACTAGAACGCTGAAAGAATTGCACGTGTAAACCTTCTCTCTCTACTCTGGCTGAAGCCAGGGAGCTCCAGGCATTTTGAAACAGAGAGACTGTGGACATGCCTATGGTCTTTTCATGATGTTTTTATCGGAGGCTTGGGGAGCCAGCAGTGAAGCTTCGCTCACGTCTTCTGCTAGTTTACCCCTCTTGTGCTTTAACCCCAGTCAGCAGTACAAACCCATAGACGCATCGATTCGGAGGTGCCACTTCCCAGTCTTATTTGCTAACAACGTATTTCATCATATAAATCATCCTGTTTCCAGTGAGGGATTGTTTCAAACAGTATTCAGTCTACTTTTAAATATTTTGCAACAATAAGAATTCCCTGGAAGGAAGATTTCACAGGCTAATAATTTTCCTGGTGTGTGCAACTCACCAGGTATTTCAATTGCATTTTTCTTTTCTCAGTTCCACATATCTTAAACAATGTCTAATAGGCAGTGCTGCTCTGATGTACAATAATTCACATCGTGGGATCTTGAAGAGCTGAAACAAACATTAACTAGTTTGCAAGACCTCAGCAGAGCTGGAATTTAAATATAGCTTATAATTTAAATATAAATAATTGAGAGAGACGAATAGATAAGAGAGTTTTAAGGGATGCTAGCAAGAAAATACTCCTGGAAAAAATGCTGGAAACTATGAACAAAAATACATTTTTTTTGTTAAAAATGTTTCTATAGGGCGTTTTGATCAAAATATCCACAGCATATGCCAACAGTGGATGCCTGGAGTTCAACTTCACATAAGTGTGCTTCCATAGAGAAAAAATAGATTGAATGCAATTTTGATATAAAATTTTAACATGAACAAATCCCAGTGATCCGGAGGTTAGCTGCCTCTCCAAACACAGAAGGAGCATGTGTGCACTGTGCAGGCTAGGACACCAAAGCTTGCTCTGTGCTAGAAGGGAAGAGGATGAGCCACAAGACCCAATTAGCTTAATGACGGATAAATGCACCTTCCAGACCTGGCACATCTCCCACACAGCATGAAGTGCACCGGATGGATGTGTTGGGTAAGAGTAACACTAAGTCAGGGGTCTCTGCTCTGCACTCACCAGTATAGTGCTGGGATACCCAGAAGAACTTGGTAACATAACTGACAGTAAATCTTGGGCAGGGGTGAAGGTGTCCTCGTTTTAGTTAACACTGGGTTAAGCTTTTCCCCAGGGGAGCAGTAGAAGGTTTGAGGAAGGAAAGAAATGACAATGCTGGTAGCCTGGATGTTACAGCAGTCAATAGAGATGTGTCGGAAGACTGTTAAATATCCTCTTTTCCTCCCATATCTTCTGGAATGGTCTCACCAGTATTCATACCTCCAGGAGATAATATTCCAATCTCTCTGCAGACTCAGCAAAATAGCATTATACTGGGGTGAAATTTCCCAGATTACCTTCTTAAATTTTTTATACAAGCTTTGTCTTCTTGATCAAATAGAAACTGAAGTTTGGAGGTCACCCCTCTGCTGCAGAAGTGGGGACCCCTGGTATGGAGTTTAGCTCTCGGCATAGCTCCTTTGCAGCTGATTGCCCCCAAACCCTGCCAGCAAAGGCTCAATTCTTCCGTGAGCTATCTAATCCCTGGGATTACCTGTTTAGACTTCAGGATATAAAACTGTTAGCACTACCATTGACCAAAAATGTCATTAGCTTTAATTAAAAATCATTAAAAAAAAAAAAATAGAGAAAAAGATAAGGATCTCAGTAATGAACTGTAGTGCTTCAGTTAATAAAACAGATTATATCTTTCTCTGTACTGCTGCTTCCATGAAGTAATTTCATTTCTATTTAAAGCATAGATTACAGATTAGAAAAGAAGATAAGGAAATTATTTTGCTTGTATAGACAAGGTTCAGATGTCACCCCTCTTTTCTCATTTACTTCTAGATGTCCGAATAGAGAATATGGCAGAGTATTCAGCAGCAGATGACGCATTGCAGTTAATTTCCCTCTCATCAAATTACACTTCACAGTAATATGTGGATATTAAAATTCCACATAATTAGACTTGTTTCTCAGAGATTACAGTTCTACTGCTCTACACTTTATTTCTATCTCTTCACCTGTTGCTACACCTCAAAGAAGTGCTGATCATTCCACAGATCTTGTAAACCCCTTTATGCCATATATATATATATACACACACACATATATATATGGTTTGTTTTTTTTTTTTCTTTTTCTGGAGTCCAAACACACCAACAAGAGTGTTTCCATTTGCCTCCAATGTAAAAATCCTTTTTAATGATAAAATTCTAGTTTTTTAATCATTTTAATCTGAATGACATTAATTAAAACAGGTGCAGTCGATAGAGAATGAATCAGATGTTCATGTATTCTTCCTACAGCAAATGTTCAAACTTTCACGCACATTTCAGAGTGAGTAATAATAATAAAAAAAAAAAATCTGAGGAAAAAACATGTCTGTCAACATGATTTTTAAATGCAGCCTTGAAGATGAGCAAAGTGTTTGTTTCTTATTGAAAAAGAAATATTTCTTCTCCACTAGTTATCAGGGTAGCTATTAAAGAGAAATTACTAAACATTTTTAAATTAAACAATCCAAATATCTCAATTCTCCAATCACATAATTTGTGACAAAGAGAACTCTCTGAATCTGTACTGCTGCTTTTTAACAGGTAGTGGAACAATACTGAAAGATCTGAGGGGACTAGAAATAAGCTGTTATTGTGGCAGTATCTAAGAAAAGATAAATAAGGATTAATTAGGCCATTTAGTTCCAATTCAATCTCAAGTACAATCATATAAAACAATGTGGGATGCCAACCACAAGAGCTCATATTGATAATGAAATCAAAGCCACGCAAATGGTTTTATGGATGTTACATACTGTCACACAATATTATTGTTTTTTTATGAGATCAAAACTTTGTTTTATACAAAAATGCTGGGTAGAATCCCAAATGATCTTCGAATAAAGCTTAATATAAAATAAAATAATATAAATGACAAAATATAAAATCAAGTGGAACACATCATTAGATTTTAGAATGTCACCTCAAATGGAGAATCATCAGCCAGTGAGAGAGCTTTACGTGGGATGTCTCAGAGGTTTTGTCTCAGCTTAGTGTTATTCATTAAATTCAGAAATTACTTATAACAAAACATAAAATAACTGTTGGTAAAATTTCTTGATGAACAAGTAATTAAAGCTTGGCAAGTGGGGCTTGTTTCAGCATAGTGCATTTCTGAGGCATATGAAAAATTGATCACTGATGAACAATTAATATTAGCCACATTCTCAAGCTAAGCAAGATGCCAGCATCCTCATATCTAGTGACTTCCAAAAGTCACTAAACTAAAAAAAAATGTAGACCCTAGTATATAATTTGTTAAATTCTGCCATGTATACTTGAAAGAAAAAGCTAAACATCCAAAAAAGGTTGAGAGAAAAAGGAAAAACACAAAGTAAAACACACACCACAGTCTCCCATAGACTGATGGACACACCTTATAATGAGTAACTAAAAACCTCTGCCTAGTTAATAGTTAAACTCCATCTATCTAGTAGTCTGTCATCTGTTAACAAATACGTGTACAGTGAAGAGATTTCTGACAGCTGATTATTCTTTAATTCATGAGAGAAAAATAAATTGGTAAAATCTACCAGTTGGAAACTGAAGTTGAACACACGCATATGAGAGACAGGGTGCACATTTCCTAACAAGAGTAAATAGCACCTGGGACTCCCTGTTCGATAATGTCAGAGCCTGGATATCTTTCACAAAGATATAATCTACCTCAAATAAATGTAGAGATTTACTTCAGAAGAGCTTGTGTGAGACATTTAGGCACGTTAATGTAAGGATCAGATCAGATATTCGTGAGTGTCCTTCCCAGCCTTAGCTTTACTTGTCTGTATAACCAGGGTGATTTGGCTGATGTCCTGAGTGCTCCCAAATTCACCACAGTGGTTTAGGGGGTAAAAAATCATATGAGATTTTGTGACAATGTTATCTCTTCTAAGGTTGATCTCTCTGAACTGGTCATCCTGCATTTTCTTAGACTAAATAAAAGAAACAGGGACATGATTCATCTCAGTGTATCCAAGGATGATGTAAGGAGGCTGAAGCGTCTAGCCCAGCTGCAGAGGTCTGCACTGTAAATACATGCAAATTTGTTAAATGAAGTGACCCTTCCCATCAGAGAGATTCACCTCCATGATGGAAAGACAAGTAGGATAAAGACAGGACTCAGAGCCAAGGTTTCAAAAAGAAACTATTCACTGCGTGAAAATATGATGGGTTCCAATAGTTGTGGTGTCAGTTCTCAAATTTGTCCCCATGGGCACAGTATCACAGAAAATACTTCAGTACCTTCCAAACCTATTGTTTTATGCTTGTTTGAAGCATCAAGATGCTGACCCAAAAGTTATGCTTGCTCGTTGTTTTCAAGGTTCTCTGTAATCTTCAGTGCAGACAACTGTTTCAAAGGAACTTCAGTCCCTGGAGCACAATTTTGCAACGTGAAGTAGAATCTACACAGCCTCGATCATGATACCTGTTCATAAATGTAATTTAAGGCTTGAAATGACAGGTTTTCAAAATGAGCAAAGAATCATTATTCTCAGGGACTGCTCCTATCTTCTGAAAGAGGTGTTTATTTTTGAGAGTTTTTCTGTTTCATGAGTGATAGATCCATGAGTTCATCTCTCATTCTTCTAGTCTCTCAAGAAGGTGATATTTACACAGACTAATTGGCAAAGCCACAGAAGTAAAATTATGTCAGTCTAATGTTCTCACGCAGTTTCATAGTTGGCCTTTCTATTATGACAAGTTGCCATGCTTAAGGATAATGAGAGAATTCATTTCAAGTGGCATATCAAGCCCTTGGAAAAGCTGATTTACTGTAACTTAACATTTACGCATCACACACATTGTACAGCTCTCTAGCTTTATCATTGTGACCTAGCAAAGTTATATAAAGTAATCCAATTGTGAAATAGAGTAATCTTTTCTGAGGTTTCCCTAAGGAGTCTATGTGGTCCGTGTGGATCAGGTAAAAAATTACAACTCATAGAAACACACACAAAAATAAGAAAAAAAATCCCTAAGAATGACTCCAGGCACCTAAATGGATTGAACATGGCCATGACTCAAATTCAAGCCTTTGCTAAGTTTGCCCAAAGTATTCAGACACCAACATCACACTAAACTTATTTAATGGACAGCGATAAGTTTTAGCCCTGTCTTTCCATCAGAATATTCAGTATGGACATGAAATCCCGGAGAAATTAAAATGTATTTTGAACATTGATAATTGTTTATAAAAATCTTCCTTGCTTATACTTGTGCGCACACAAAAAAAATTCCAAAGATATGACATATAAATCTAAACAAATTGTAGTCTCTTTTCATGGAGCCTGATAATTTGCTGGACCAGTAATTATGCAAACCCCATTACAGACAGAGAAAATGTCTATACATACACAAAACACCACACTATACATCAAATCATATACCTTTTCACTCAGTCACAGCAAAATGAATTTAAAAGGGAAGAATCCTCAATTTTGGATAAATAAATATTTTATGACTTATTAAACTATAATTTGTAATATAAAATTATATACAGCTGGCGTTCCAGTTTGTCATTGGATTTGAACTTAGATTTAAAATACAAATACAAACACTGGGGTAGAAATGCACCCATATGTATGCTATCATTGGAAATGTTTCTATTTGTGCTGCATTTATGTGTGGGCTTTGTTGTTGTAACATCTCTATTCATTAATTTATTCTTTTTATTCCTATTAATTTATTCATTAATTTATTATTGTGTTGCTTCATCTCTGAAGTGTCAAAATCACATCGGAAAGCATAATTTAGGCTACGAGATTCTGCTATTTTTTTTTTTTTATTTTACTGCAAACATATGAAGAGAAATACAGCGTACCAGTAATTAAAAGTAGGTAATGTTTTCATTAAGTTTGAGAGGTTTATCATGAACTAATCAGACATTAGGTAGAAAAAGAAGAATTCCATTTCTTTGTACTTTGTACAAGTACAACTTGTTAAGGTCAAGTACTAATTTTCAGGCTTTTGGATCACCTTCTGTGCTGTATCTCCTGGTACACCATGACAGGATGGAGACAACGTGGAATTGTAGAATCAGGATGTAATTTAGATTGGCAAGGGACTTTGGAGGTCACTTGGTCCAATGTCTTGACTGTACTGAAAATCCCCAAACTGGACATACTTTGTGAGATGTCCTCTCACAAGTGATGAAGAGTAGGAAACAATCATTTCCCCTGCCCTGCTGATTATGCTCTTACTTACTGCAGACACAGTCTTCACTGCTGTGAGGGCACACTGACGGCTGGTGGATTCTCCACTGCAATTGTCTGGTCCTCTTCTACAAAAATGTGTTTTCTCCAGTCAGTTCCTAACTTGTACGGGTGTATGAGTTATTCATTCTCAGGTGCATGGCTCTCTATTTGCCTTTGCTGAATTTCATGAGGTTTCTGCCAGCCTGTTGAGGTTCCTCTGGATGGCAGCCCTGCAGCACATCAGTTGCTGCCTCCAGCTTGGAGCAGGCTTTTGCATCAGTCAGGTGTTAAGAAAGACAGGAATATGTCCACAAGCAGAAACTTCACGATACTCTCAAAAGTCATCTCTTGGACAACCTAAGCTCCACCTGCCTTTTGGAGGGCCACAAGGGCATATCTACCCAACAGAGTCACAGTCCAGAGCCAAGACACTTGAGGCTTGCCCATACTCTCTGGAGACAACTCTATAGCATTAACAGGATATGCAACTGCCTAGCACACAGCCTAGCACACTGTTAATACTAGTTATTATAGGAAAAATGATTAGAAAGAGAGGAGAGAAAGAGAGAAGTGGAGACATAGCTCACATTCAGGATGTCTGAGGACATTGCTTTTGAGAAAGGTAAACACTTGTGTTTGAAAAGGCAACTCATAAGTGGTATATAAAGAAATGAAGAGCGGCAAGGATGACTCTGAAGGCTTTGGGAAGGGCTTTGCGAATAAGGCCCCAGAACACAGTAAAGTACAAGGTTGCTAAATGACAGCAGGGGCAAGAAGGAAAAAAAATCCTGACAGCTGCACTAAACCCGAGGCCATAAACCAAAGGGGACATCCATAAAAATAAATGACTGAAAACAGAGAAGACATTAAGGATACAGCTAACAATTTTACTGAAAAGCCCTGGTAGCATGGTAGTATGGGTTTAGAGGACAGAGATTTGTGGGACGTATTTGAAATACTCCATTAGGGTAGCAGTCTAGAAGCTAGGAGCCTGTTTTAGGCTTTCTTCTAAAGTCAGGGAGAGCAGGAAAAGCCTTCAGATACTGACTGAAAAGTTGGTCTCTGGAGGCAAGTCAAGGGAGACTATACTCCTAACATGAGTCTCTCAAATTAAGCCTGGGATTGTGTAACCTAAACACCTAAATCACCTTTTCACAATTATTCAGCTATTTCCTCTTATGACCTCCTATGCGGGTTCATGCCCTAAAGGTGAAGTGCACTTTCTCTACAACTGTTTTAAAAGAACTGAATTTTAAAACTCACTCCATGCAGCAGCCACAGATATAACAAATGTACAGCTTCAACCAACATAAATGATATAGGACCTAACATCTCCATGCTTCTTCTGAAATCCTGCTATGAAAATAAAGCTTATGTATTTTTTAATAGGTATTTCTACTTTATTTAAAAATAAATAGCAATGGGATTTATAAGATTAGGCAATCAAGGTTTTAAGTGGTGTTTATATATTATTATTTGTTAGCCTGGGTGTCATCTTTCAAATTAAATTTTTAATAACCTTTTAGACTGATAGCCTTAGGGAAATAATTTCTTGAACAGTAGTTCAAAGGTTTAATGTCACAGTAAAGGCTTTGAAATATGATGTGATCCTTTTCATTCTAGAAAATTAGCTTTTTTAAAAAAAAAATATATCAAAGTAAAAAACACTAATGAGGAAAAGATATAGAGACCAGCTCCAAAAGGAGGCTCAGGAAATAAACTCAGCTATGACAATGCTTTTGTGAGATTTCCTCCAGTGTATTCTAAACTGTAACAGTTCCAAAATCTTCACAATCAGGCTGCAAAAAAATTATAATTTAAGAATGTGAGATGGGACAGTGCCTCGGAAATTTACCTCCAAATGAAGGCTAGACACAACTTTGACCTTGGGAGCATTCTCCCATGGCTGATGTCCAGCCCAGACATATTCTGTTGGAAATCCATCAGTGAATGTGGAAATAAACTCAATGGTGAGGTACAGTAAGGCTTTTGGAAGGCTACGTGCCATTCAAAGTAATACAGCTGGTCTGACCCTAAGCCTCTGCCTAACACTACGGCACTGCAAGTTTATTCAGTGGTTTCCTGTTTGATCAAATTTCAGCAGAAATCCAGTTTCCAATGGTAGCTCTGGATTTCAAATGCGGCCTTTATTTCTCAGGATAAGGTCACTGTTATTTGTGAAAGTAGCAGAATTGGTTTTTTGTTTAAAATCCCTTTCCAGAAAATTACTGAACCACTTGGATTGCAAATGTCTGTAGGAGTATGCATTCTTTGTTATGTCAAAGAAACTTGTTTATATCTTCTCTTTTTTTTTTTTTTCTGAAACAGAAAAATAGTCCCACTAATTAAAGTTTGCTCATGTTGTAAATAAACGAAACCAGACTTTTAAATATTTATCTGGCAACCTCTTTAATAACTCTCAGCTGACCTATAAACATTTAGAGAGTCCATTCCAGAGCTGATCTGCATTCCTAAATGACACAAAATGGACTTCAGTTGCTTCATGATGTTGCTCAAGTTCTTGTGAAGAAGGCTGGATGATAGTATATTGCCAAAAGTAATAACGATGGTATAAAAATGATAATACCAAAAAAGTCAGCCACCTGCTTCAAGTAGAGTTGAATGCTGAAATGTATGCTCAGCAAGAAAATAGAAAACATGAATTACCCTTCACATTTTCTTGTCTCTCATATAGACTGTTGCATAATCTTAAGTAATAATTCTATCACAAGCTGTTATGCAAACAGAGATTTCACAGCATTCATACCATTGGTACAGGGTATATACCAAAAGCCAGTGTATTCCTATTCAGTTTCAAGGTTTATGTATGGCCTACTCTTTTTTTTTTTTAATTCTTCACTTTCCACATTGCAAATAACTGACACTCTAACATGGATTATCCACAAATCTGTTATCACAAGAACAGCAGGAATGGCTGAAAAACAAGTGTAAATTCTGGAGAGACTGCCACCTGTCTTCTTTATTTGAACTGCTAGGAAAAGCTATGTAAATAGTGCTAAATAAATGAAAGATTTCAATATTTATTCAGAGCTAAAACCAGCAGACAAACAGATGGTTAAAGACAGGAAGAGGAGTTCAAGGGAAAAAAAATGAAATCACATTGGTCAGTTGGCTTCATATTGTTCCCACAAAGGGACTACATAACCAATGATTAACACAAATAATACTAAATATATGTATTAATACCAGGCTAATACATTGCTTAATATCAAAGACATTATTGTATTTTCTGATTTGCTGTCTAAATTTTTGCACATTAAACAGAAGTCATTGTTTTCAGTGGAGTTGGGGTGCTCCATCTACCAAGGTATAAATAAAGGACTTGGCCTCTGGGCCAAATAGAAGGAAAACAGGTGTAAGCTATAAACAAACCAATAAGATTCTGCTTTTTCAGCATGCTTAATGTTGATGGGAATATCATACAAGAAAGACGAAAAATATTTGCAGCTTTATTTTAGAAATTAAAATATTTAAGTCTTTTGGTCTTTTGAGGTCCCCTCAGAACAGTTTTACTTTCTTTCCCCCCTCCCTTCTTTTTTTTTTTTTTTTTTTTTCCCCTCCAGATATAAAATAACCAAGGAGAGGAAGGGATAAATAGGAAGAAAGAGGGATGAAAGAGAAAAGAGAGCACAAGATAGGTAGAGACAGACCTATTCCATCTCTTTGGAATTAGAAGGAACAAACTGTTTCTATTCATAGGTCCAAAAACTTCCCATCTAAAATCCCATATCAATTCTATGGACAAATTTTTCTCTTTAGAAGAGCAATGTTTTTTTTTTTTCCCTTTTTCATTTTTTTCTATTTTCTTTCACAGCAAGTTTCTTGTTCTTTTTGAGCAAGTTATTAGACCTACTAGAAACCAATGCACTACTTAAACCTCTCTTTATTTTTCAGCATGTTTATTCCCATGACAAAAATCAAAAGCAACTAAATATTTGGATTGCTAGCAAAAACAATGTGGAAATAGATTTTTCAACGCAAACTTTTCTTGTCAGAAAATTATCAACAATTTTTTCCACTTTCTATTAACAGGCCTTTTTCATCCTGTTTACCCCCCTGGGTCTCTTCCAGATGGAAACGAGTGGGATAATCAATAAATGAAACTGCTCAGCATGGTTGACAGGTTTTAAATATTAAAATCCAAGCCCAGAAAAGGCAATCATGCATGCACATGTAAGTGTGCATGAATAAGTAAATCCAATGTCTCAGACTCATTGCCCATCTAGTGCCATTTTATGCCAGAACATTGCCCAGCACACCTGGCATTGGACCTAGTGCGTACTTGTGATTTATCTGCTTGTTTGCTGTAGCCACTTTTGTGGTTGACATCATCCTGTATAGACAGAAATTTACTTTCCGTGATTGCAGCCAGTTGGGGCAAAAAATTTTGGGGGAGAGAAGTTATGCAGGGAAAGCATAGCTCGTATGGGGTCTGTATAAAGCAGGATAGCCCAGATTACACAAAGAGTTTTGGCAGCTCTCCCATTCAGCTCTCTGCTAGTAAACATCATCTGGTATGGGTGCCATAAGCAACTGATTAAGAGCTTGCTTTCTCATACCAATCTTCCACTAAAAATATATCTATGAGTATCTATTTTATGCTGAAGGAGAAATTCCAAGATATCTTGTGTAAATCAATGAAATTCATTACATGAATTTTGGAGTAGGAAAAAAAAACAAACTGAAGACAAGCCAAATTATGATCTCAGAAGACTCTATGTAAAGCTTAATGGCTTCTCTGGAATAACCTCAAGTGTATGTGAGTGTCACATAGATCAGAATTTCCTATTAGATCTGACATTTTTCAATACAAAATCATCCAAGAAGAAAAAGAAATTATTTATTTTGATCACACACACCCCCCCCCAAACACAAACTATACTATTATTTTACAAGCTCATCTCAGCTCTGCATCCTCTTTTGCAAGGACTCAGGGGAGGATGGGTTGCATAATTTGCTCCAGCATCAAATAGCTTGAGTGTGCAAAGCAAAATGTGATATATGCACTTCTTCCTAGACCTATCCCATGCTGTTTCACATGACTATGTTTAAAAAATGAAGAAAATAAACAGAAAAAGATGTGTTTCTGGCTCACTGAGTTTAACCAAATTCAATTATCCTGCCCACGATATTTTGGGGAATGCAATAAAAAACAAAAGCATAAAATAGACACACCTCACGAAGGCTATGACACACAGTCACTCAGCATCTTACTATTAGTCATTCTAACTACAAGTAATCTACCAGCACAGATTGCAATAACAAGGTAATTTTTTACTGTCTTTTTCCCAGTACAGAAGTTCATGCTTCTCTGATCATCTTACAAAAGGGCAAGATTGTCTGCAAAGAAGGTCAAGTCTGTCTTTTTTTCAAGCCCAGGTACTGTAATGCTTTGACCATTCAACACGGAATTTAAATTAAGTCACCAGATTTAAAGACAAGCATGTGTCTTTACTCCTCCAGTACTGCATGCATAATGGCTTTCATTGTACTCAGGATCACAGCATGGTCACCATTTAACCTCATTATTTTCTAAAGCATTTTGAGAGATGCTCTGAGCTCGGAATGGTGCTACATAAAACTGCCTCCCCGCTCTAAGGGTAGCTGGCAGTTTAAGCAATATAGGATGAGTGTTTTATATTGAAAATAAAGCTAAATCAGTGGTTAGAAGGAGAAGCCAGCAGAGGGGATTGTGTGGTCTCTTCTCAGATTTCCTTCTGCCTTGGTGGCTGACTGCAAGGAATTTGTATGTAGATCTGATGGGAAAAATTAGTTGTGGTTTCAACAGTGAAAGACTTCAAAATATACCCCTGCACTTTGGCTTGTATCACCTAAGGAGTTCATTGGACTTTTTCTGAATTGTCGGAGCAAAGGGGAGAAATACAGTTGCTCTCCCATTTAAAGCCTCAGCTAATAGACATTGCTCCCATCACCCCTGTGCCACGGTACGTCCCCACCATCCTTCATCCTCCCTCACTGTTCAGCACCTAAAGTTCAGATATTCTGCACTGGAAATCTCTATGTCCCTAGAGGTTCATCTTGAAAATCATCATAAAGTAATCAACAGATTTCTTTCCATGTTTACTTCCCTGGCTCCATGTAATCTCTGTGAGGTAAAAGGCAAATCTGAACCCATTATCGTATTGTTCTTCATTCCCCTACTGCTCCCCCCATGTCTCTTTTGGACATTTAAGAATGAAGATGATATGCATCAGATTCCCTCATTAACGCCTTAGATCTTAGAATACAAAGGTGAAATTAGAGGATTGTGGTAATGCCACGTATTCGCTACTGGTCTGCAGTAGAACGCATCTCTCTATGTAAAATAAAGCAAGTCCTTATTAATTGAAAAAAACCCTAAACAATCCATTTCCACAGACAAGAAAGGATTAAAGATGTAAGAACATGACCACAACTTTAACTGAGATGTGGAAAACCCACAGAGCAAAACCAAAAATATAAGAAGCAGAAAACACCAAAAAAAAAATCTCCAGTGTAAGAGATTTATTTTTTTTTCCCCCAGCAGCAGAGGAGATTATGTGTGCTGGAGAGAGATGCAGCTTTGCTTCAGTAGCTGTAGCCTCGTCTTTGACAAATTCAAGAAACATAAACCAACAGTGGTGACATTGTAAGGGTGAAATTACAGAGCATAAAACAGAGCGATGACATCGGAATGAATATTGTTCCTAACTTGCATCGGAGTAGTGAAGGTGTAAAAAAAGGTTACAGTTTGTCTAGTGCCTGACATTTTTCTCCCTTTGGGACATCCTCATCACCAGTGACAGCACAATGACCTTGTGTGAGAATTTGTAGTAGAATGGTGGAGTCAAAGGGTAGAGTGTTCAAATGCAATTATAAATCAGTTACATATGTTTGCGTTCACCTAGCTTGCTTCATCAATGTTCTCAGTAATTGTATTCACAAGCTACATTTCTTATTACTTTTTTTACCTACTTGAAAAGAGCAGAAGTCTTCCTGATATATGAGTCACTACTATACACTGTCAGCTCTCACAAGACAAGTAAAGAGGGGGAAAAAAAAATAAAAATGAAATTTTGCTTCTCTTCAGCTCTGGATTAGTTCCAGACCTCCCAATTAACACCATTGTCATTTAAGTAAATGCCAGTTTCCTCAAAGATTTTTATTTATTAGCCTTTTGCTTTTTTTCAATATTCATTTATAAATAAACATACAAAGTGTGACAGTCACATAAGGAGTATGTGGCAAAGCACAGCACCAACGCAAAAATGATATGAAAAATTAAGCTGCAAGAAATTGGACATTAAACTCCTTTACAAATATTTTGTAGAATAAAACAGATTTCTCTAGCAACTTGCATCTGATTCAAAGCATTCAGCTTCTGCTATTGTCTCAGAAATGTGACACATCCATTCGTGAAACTGTTAAGATAATTTTGTTGAGTTTCTAGAAATAAAAAACATCCATAAATCACAAGTCTTGTCTATCAGTCTTGGCCAGGGCAGCTACCTCCATAATATCGTTCCCTTTTGCCTTGACTTCACTTAGCTTCTCTCCTTGTTATTCCAGCTCCTTATTTTCCACCCTATATTCTCATCATATCTCTAACTATGGTCATTTATTCAGTGATTGCAGTAATCCAACCTTAGTATATTTAATGTAATCACTGAATCAAAGACTCTTCTCCTGAGGGAACATCTCTTAATAAGAGGGCTGCTTGTCCTTCTGAATAGTCTGGATACTTTGACAGCATGTCACCTTTTATTTACTCTTATTTTCTTAATCTGTGGTGATGATGACACAGAAGCCTGTGCCTTTAGTTTGAAAATTATTCTGCAGTCCTATGTTATAACTTTATGATTGTTACAGATGATATTTTATAATTACAAATCAGTAATTACAGTTAAAGTAAGAATGAATTAGGAGAAACCCAGAAGGTCAACCAGGAACTGAGCTAAAAAGTTGTTCGGGTTTTTTGTTGCTGTTGTTGTTTGGGGTTTTTTTTTGTTGTTTTTAATAGATTAATCTTTAATTTAGCATGGTACTTTGTTTTAATATGTTTAATTGGTATTAAAAGTGTTTGACTGCATCAACATGCAGTGCACAAATTAACACTAATTAGTTTTCTTCAATTTACAACTAAGAAAATCTTTCCCATCCTTGATATAAGAAACAAGTTGTAAGTTCAGGCACTGCATTTTGTGATGGGCATTTAATTAGTAGTACAGCTAAATTTTCCTTTCTATCATACAAAACAGAATCCCAAGATGGTTTTAGTCTCAAATCCAAGCTTCTGGTTATAGAAGCACCTCTCTTTTGTCAGTAGTCCACAAGTATGGTTATAGTCCTCAGAAATAAATTGACAAGTCCAATGTGAATGGCTAAAAAGCAAAAGATGGTCAATACTGAATTCCTGACAATTCACAGTACTTTGGATCTTGCTTCCAACACGTGTCCTGCTCCTAAGAAAATTCTCTTGACCCCAACCTTTTCACCAAGGAAAGCACCACAATGGATCTTAAGAAGATGCCACTCACTGTGCAAACGTAATTCAGCTACGAATTGTTAGCCACTACACAAATAGGAAGTAGTAAAGTTTTAACAGGACAAGCTGTCATTTTTCTTGCATTACTTTTTCAGGATCCACATGCTTTTTGGATGCAAGTGCTATGAAATACTGGTGATCACAATGTCTGGCTAGTAAATAGGAGTCCAGTCATATCCATGAGCACATTATGGCACAGCAGACAGGCAGCATCAAAATATGACCATCTATAACTCCCTGTAAGATCCCTAACAAATAGCAAAGAGTTATTTCTGCATTGGTACCCCTCTTTTTACACAGGTAGATAAAGAGGAGGCCAGAGATGTGTTTGTCATGTTCTGTTTAGGACAAAGATATGATGTGACAAAGTAAGAAGCAACTTATCTGACATCTTTTGATTCGTTAATTCACTCTTGGCTGGAGTAATTTTCTATGTTTTCCTCAAGGCAGATTGCAAGGTAGTCTCCTAGATCACATTAGGATAAACATTTCTTCTTCATTAAGTTTTCTAGTTAGAAATATTTTCTTTAACTACAGATAAAAGCTTTAAAGTACTAAAAGCAGAAGAGTTACTGATCAGTGGCTTCATTAGGAATGACTGGCTTCTCTGGCTGTCAAAATGTCAAGTTACTTGCATTAAAGAAACTAATAGATTTCTGCTTGCCATGTCATTAGCAGAGACATGAGCTAATTTGAAGAATAAACATTTCCTTTGCACATTTTACTTGTTAATCTTTCAGGTTCATTTCAGGTACTTATCCTGTTGCTCATTTTCCATATTCAAGCTGGAATGGAGCCAAGTGACTCATTTGTGCCTAGTTTTAGGTTTGTGGGTTGTTTTTTTTGTTGGTTTGTTGTTTTGGTGTTTTGTTTTTGTTTGTTTTTTTTTTTTTTTCTTTTGAATGTGAAAAGCCAAGAAACAGTATTTCTAAAATCATACAAGAACATTAGAAATTCTCAATTCTGATTACACAACTAATTTGGTCCTAGTGGTCCTAGAACACAATGAATTTTACATTTTAAAGTAATTCTGGTGAATTTAAATTATATCTTTAAGAAAAGATAAATCTGCAAAATACAGAACATGTTTTATTTTTTATTTCAGGAGGAAAAAAAACAAAAAACAACAAAACACCAACACACAAAACCAGAAAAAGCAAGAAAGTTAAAAATCTTCTTCCTTCCCTTTGAAGATACTTCTAATTGAAAATTGACCTTATTTTGAGTGGTTCAGATCAGATAACATCCATGGGTACCTTCCAATTAAATCCATTTTAAGATTCTATGATTTACACGCTCTAAGTATGAAACAAAGCTACATTTAATTTTTCATTCACTAGAAACTAAGATGGATTGATATTTTTTAAAAAATTCAGTAAATGAAATAACTGAATTTTTCCACCAAGTATGTAAATGTCCACACATAATTTATTAACAAGAACCAACATTTATTAACTAATAGAATACACAAAATGCTTGAGTCAATGAAAAAATAAGCTTATATCACACAAGGTGGTACCAGAAGTAATACATTCATGAACCCAAGATAAGATCCTGAAAGTCATTAAAAATATTGTTTTCTAGTATGTGTGTAATTTAAAAGATAAAGAATTATTTTGATAGTTTTATAAGAATGATCAAAATTAATAATTTAAATATTTAGTAGAAAATTACAGTGCTGGTTGCTGGTTGTATAATTCCGCATCATTTTTTTCGTATTGGTCGAAATCTTGGAAGATACTTACACTTTTCTATGTCAGTATAGTTTAACTTTCTTAGGAAAAAAAAAAAAGTGACTTTAAAATTGTTTGCTTTACTTCAGACAGAGAACTTGAAAAAGGATTGAAGAAAGTTAATTGGAGACTGAATTTGTCCTCATTGCCAAATTAGTCATACTGGAAAACTCTTGAGTGTTGCATCTCCACCCCACTAGTGCCTCTGATTTTCCTTCTCATGGACAGATGATGCTACCCAGAACATGCCTTCACATAGCAGAGAAAGGGTTGAGAATGCACACAGGACACCTAACATGAGGTCCAAAGCTCAAGCAAAAAAATTATATTTGCACTAAGGAATGAGAAAAAAAAATCATCATCAAAAGCCAAAATCTCAGCAACAGGTCCAGGGCTCAAATATTCCATTCCCCAGCTGCTAATGCACCTATGAACAAACAGATTATGCAGCAGCCTGTGAGAAGCCAGTCACTTCTGACAAAGTTCCCTCTCCAAAGGTCAGAACGTGACATACTTGGCCAAAGCAAGGCAAATAGTGCCGACTATCTACTAAAAAATGAAAGTGAGAGGTCCTTGATCCTTCAAGGACTGCTAGTGGCAACATTGCATTTGCTAGGAGGAATGTATAGGGCAAGGCTGCAGCATTCTGGATTATGCTGGAATGTGTTTCGTGTGCCAGATTAACAGACTTCTTCCTAAAAAGATACTGATATGTCAAGAGGTCTGAAACTGCAGCTTTAAGCTTCTAGATTTTGCACATTGCATAGCCACAATTTGCAATGCAAAAGTCATCATTACAACCCAGCTACTCTGTGCCTGATTTTTATTTGCATGTCTGATACATGGAAATTAGCAAAAAGATTAAAAAAAAAACCAAAACAAAAAACCCCAAACCACAAAAACCCCACAACAACAGGCAACGGATTGAGAAGAGGAGATGGTCACAAAGGTTTGCTTTAGCTCCAGGAGGCTGCACAGCCCTTGGTGTATTTGTGGCCATGGAGAAAGATCAACATCTTCAAAGGGCAATACTCAAAATTAGGCTCCTGCTCTGAAACTTTCCCCATTTCACAGAAGAATTTCCCTCCATCCGCTAACTACAGCAGGACTCATGGGAATCTGGCCTCATTGTTTTTGGGGAATATCACTGAAAGAGGTCATTTGGAACTCAATAAACATACATCTGCAATGACTGTGCAGACAGATGTGTCTCCACTTTCACGGGGTTTCTCTTTGCTTTTAGGTGAGTGGGTTTTATTTCTTTATTTGTTTTCTAGATCACTTTTGAGAGATACTGTTATACAACAGCATCATGCAGGCTGACAACACTTCTGCATACACCAGACACAGACTGAAGACATTGGTACGTTCAATATAGAATAAACTATTCCACTAGATGCAGTAATGACATAGCTGGAGCCATGTAATAACACAACAGATTAGGATCCCAACAAGGCAGTGGAAAGGAGAATGAGATCATTATGCAGTTAAACATTCTAAATTAGCTTATGGGATGCCTTTCATACTGTTTTCCTCAGTGGGGTTAATTGGTAAATACAGATTGCCTTCTCTCCATGCTCACCTAACCCTTCTTATGGGAGCTTCATATGCAAATAAACTTTTCCTGTTCCCTATCTTTTACTCTTGTACTATACCCATAATTTTAAGATTACTCCATTTCTACTGCTTATAGAGGTATCTCCCTATGCTGTCAGTGAATTAGGTCATGTTTTGACCAGGCAAAATCATTTTTTTCTCAATTACATTGTCTAATAAATTAAAATCTCAGTGCAGCCAAATCATACAAAGTGTTCTTTTTAACTTTTAATATAGTGTCTGTGAAGGGTCTTGAAATGCAGAACCAGATCACAGCATGACAATTATAGACTAAATGTATCCCTTCGGTTTTACATTTATCTTTTTCTCCCCCCCCCTCTGCAAAACTCAATTAAGAAGTACTTATCTGACTGTTCCAATTACTTCAGTACTTAAGTGGAGGATATAAGAGATACTTTTCTAGGAGGAATTGTGTAGTTTATTAGTGACCCCAAGAGTATTTCAGAGGTAGAAACATAATACTTCAGAATTTCCAAGCTGAGTCTTATTTATGTCTTTAAACCCCTAAGGGTCACTCTCACGGCTGGTTTTAGAACAAGAGAAGACAACCACTTCATTGGTAACTTTCTGAAAATTCTGTGCAATAGCAGAAGTGAATTCAGAATAAAATCCTTGAGAGAAGTGAAAGGAGACATGCTGCAGGATTTATATCCATTTTGGTAAGAAATACAAAAGAGAAATCAACGCAGGGTGGATTTGAGATAACAACCCAACATTTACTAAAATTTATTTGGTAAAAGTTATCAAATGAGATGTTTTTGCTTAATTAATTATTTTTTTTAAATGCTTAAAAAAGGGAGAGATTTATTGAAAAAAAAATAAAAAGAAAATTCATTAAAATAAATTTGTGTCTCAATGAACGTTGTATGCCATGCCTCAGAAGGTAGAATTGTTTTGTGGTCCCATTCTAGGTACACCTATGTGTTTCAGCAAGAAAGGTTTGAGAAGAAAAGAAGGGCTTACCTATGTCACCAATTTCAGTAACCGCATCAATCACGTCTTCACTTCAGAGTCATCGATAGATTAATGTTGTCTGGAGGACTACAGTGTCCTGTAATGACAAGTTATAAATCATATGAAAAAGGAATCTATCATGTTGAGACAATAATAGCATAGAATAGCCCAAACTGGGATCCAGAACATTGCATTCATTTACTATTTCTACACAGATGTCTACACAAGGTGTGTATTACTTTTGTATGTTGTATCTATATAACTAAGAAGTGGAAAGAACATTTACATTGTAAAACATGTAAAATATATTCAAAGGTTAAGTTTTAACCTTGACATTAAATTGCTGTGGGGTTTTCTTTTGTTTTTTTGTTTGTTCATTTATTTTTTTTTTTTTTTTTTTTTTTTTTTTACAGGAGCTAAAGGAAGAGGACTAATCCAATTAACACATTATAGTATCCTTATTTATCTAAAATATATTTTTACATGCCATGTCCTAAATTTTAGGTCAAATATATTGAAGTCTTATTGTCATTTTGATGTAAATTCACAAATCTTCTCCTGCCAGGGTAGTATATAAAGATAATTCCTCACTTTTAATATCAAGAGATAACAAACATAGCTAGGAGAGGACTGGATTTAAAAGTAAATAAATAAATAAATACATACATACATACATAAATAAATTCAATTTTACTACTGAAAAAAAAAAATAAAAATAGCACGAGCCTGGAGAGAAAAAAGAAAATGGGAATAGATCTCTGTAATGGTTAGACTAATATAGGGGACTTAAGAGCTCTTCTTTTTTAATTCACATCTGAGATTTCAACACTGGTGTTTGACATTTACATTAAGTGCTCAAAGAGTGAGCTGATTAACTATTCTGGACTGAAATTCAGCAGTTCATCTGTCTGACTTACTTACTTACACACATATATGGAAATTCAATTCTGGACTGAAGAAACCTTCCAGGATAAAAGTTTATTATAACTGGCATATTTCAATAGAAGAATTTGTTTTATTGGAAATGGATTTTCTTGGGAAAATAGTTTGTCAGGAAATTTACAACCCACATTAAAAATGAAGCTTCGACTTCTACTGATCCCAAACCACAAGGCATTCTAATTAAATTTCAAATCGCTGTAATTAAGATTTGGTGAGAATTCTACATTCATGACAATGTAAGTGAAGTACTTCTTTTTGGATTTCTAGAACAATCATGGGGATATAGAACCCTCTGTATTTTGTTGAATTGACATTTTCAAAGCTCCATTGCTTTTAATGTCTCATTGTCTACCTAGGAGTCTTTAATGTTCTTAGACTAACCCTACAAGCCCAGAATTATAGAGCTGTAGAACATTTTAGGTTGGAGGGGACCTCTGGAGGTTGTTTAGTTCCACCTCAGGTCCTACTTTGAAATTATTTCAAACACAGTGTCTTTTATGGTACACCACTCTACAAATTGTATGAACTGTTCACTTACATTGTGCACACAATTGTATCACAGAGCTCACATACTATTTTATTATTTTGCAGGTATACTCCATCACAGGATAAAGAAAAAAATGAGATCAGGTACTGAAGCACAGAACAGAATATTAGAAACTGAGGGGCAGAATTATTCTAGCCTTTAAAAGTTGAATCAAAATTATCTTGGGACTCATGAAACACTCGCCAAATCCCATGAAAATTTCCCAAATAAGAACTTTTTTTCAAAATAAAGTATGTTTTCCCTATATTTCCACCCAGTGATTTAGATTGTTGGTTGAGTTGCTGGCTTCCTGTTGATACCTGCCGCTCAGTTCTAACGATGTAGAGATCCTAGGGCTGCTATGTCCCTATCTATCTCCAGCACCTCAAATAGATACTTTTAATTAGAAAGGGTAAACTTGGGTCTTGTGTCTTCACGAACACTTATGTTGTTTTTAATTTCATAGGATAATAAACCTGGGTACATTTCATGTAAGTATTTCTTTTCTTTTACTATTGTACAGTTTTAGAGTACTCCCAGCCATGCAGATTAAGTTTTACAGCATATTTTCATATGCTATGTAACTGCCAGTTATTAAATATGTGTATTTTTACCAAATAATAGATTAAGTCAGTATTTTATTATTTGAAACAAACAAACAAACAAAAAATTTAAAAAATTGTATCAGCTTCCAGAGGAAATATTGGAACACTTTGATTAGCAGGAAGAAGTGAGTTTGGGCAACACCAATAAGCAAAATCTACATGTTGTATTATTTTCCACTGAGTAAAGAGGACATGCACAAAATAAAAACTAGAAAAATTGGTTTGTACTATTCTAGAAAGTACATAGAATTACATGACTGGTGTTTCTTCTCCAGTATTCTGACATTTTGGGAAAAAAAACCTTATTTTTTTTCCTTCCACAATCATTGGAATAACTCTAAACAAACCGCTGTGCATTGTATCACTCACTTTAGTAATTTGCAAGCATTTACAACTACTAAAAACAGTGCCACCCACAGAGAAGACTGCTATTGAATTATGCAAGAGCAAGCCACACATTTCAGCCTGAATGAGGAAAGTAAGAGCCATGTTGGATATTAAGAAAACATATCAGGTTCAGAGGTCTGTAATTAATCTTGTCAGTGCATGAAACAGACTAACCTGTGTGCAGGAACACAAGATCCTGGCACATTTCTCTTCTATGAATGCAGAGCCAATGATGGACATCTGGGATTTGAATCCATTAAAGTGATTGGACATAGTTTTAGTCAAGTTCTTGAATATTATACTGCATTCTTAGAAGTATTAAATATTTACATCATCGGTTCATAAATGTTGCACAGAAAACAGACAAATGGAATGCATTTTTATTAGCTAGCCTACCAGGAATAATATAGATATTTCTAGAAGAGAGTTCTGTCCTGCTATCAGTGGAAGCAGAGAAATTTACTCTGCGGTTGATCAGTGTGTCTGATTGATAGATAGAAAAGTCAATATAGCCCATAAATACATTTTTAAAACAACATTGTCCTTGTTTTATACAACCAGTGCAATACCATAATTGAATACATTTACTTCTAGAACCTGTTAACACTCAAGATACATGTAGCGAAATTGACTGAAAAGAAATTAACACAGATTAGTTTCTTTTATTGACCTTGACAAATGTACAAATACCATACATGATGATAATCCTTATGCAAAGAAAAACTATAACTAAGCATGCTGCAAAGGCCACTGCCCTTAGCAGGGCTCTCTCCATCGATTGCATGGAGCCTTCATTGAGAAGTCCAACAGTAGGTATTTTTAAAGGAAATTGATTGTAGTGATTAAAGAGACTTAAATTTCCCTTTGATGTTTCACGAAAGAAACATTCTGAATGCAAAAACAAGCTTCTAGGTTAAGTTCCTTAATGGGTATAAATAGGTACCTCAAGAGGACCATTCATAATTAGGATTTTTTATTGATTTATGTGGGCTATGTCAGAGGGAACCTAAAACATACAATTAAGGAAGGGATCTAAATTCTGGTGACTGAAGGGAGACGTGAGAAATGCCACTTGTGCTACTTATGCTCAATATGCAGGGAGCTTTTTGGTTTGAGAAAGCTCTTTTAGTAGAGTATTATATATTAAAAAAAAAAAAAAAAGACACTACATACATAAAACTGAAGTACTGTGATTGTGCATAGCACTGTGCAGTTTCATAGGAAAAAAGTGAACTGTGCCCCTCTTACATTCACAAATAGAGAATCGCACTCATTTCACTGCAAAGATACATTTAAAATGATTCAGCTTGCGTGTATCAGTAAGGTTGTCTGTTTGCTTTTCCTAGAGAAGAATAAAATACAAATGAGGAAAGAAAGGAATGATCCTGGAGATAATTAATCTGGAAGTCAAGCTTGTATAAAAATTCTCCAGAAGTCCTAAATATTTCCATCAAAAGTTTTACTTCTACTAGAAATCAAAACTAATTTAGAAAGAAATAGCAAGAAAAATATTGAAAAGCATATTTGGAAATGAACATTCTGGTTCTCACATGCTTTAAAACCGTACACTCTAGTATAAAATAAATTATCACAACAATATATGTAAATTTTCTCAGATTATAACATTTGGACTGGGTCTTTTGTCTTCCTTCTGAAACACAGTTTCCAAAGCTTGAAATCATTGCCAAAGCTTTAACCTTTACAGTACATCAGGATATCCTGTGATGATATTCTGGACATGACTGGAAGGTGGACTTCTTAGTGTTGTGTCATTTTTCAGTGTCTCAGTTGATTATACATTTAGCTCCCCACGTGACAATATACATGGTATGTTTCAATTTTTACTTATAAATGGATCCAGTGAACCAGTATAAGCACCTATTCAGATATTCAAGAACTGTGTAAAGTAGCAAAGTCATGTTATTGGTTTTTAATTTAGTCACCAAGATGGTAGAATTAGAATTTCCCAGTCCACTAAAATTCCATGCAAAGTTAACATTTGTAACTGATCCTGCTGATAACTGTAGCCTTTGAGCACCTAATAAGTCATCTGAGACAAAAATCAATCTTTTTACAAAAGTCTTCTATGAGCTCCATCCTTCAGGATTGCCAACCTTGTAGAAAAGATTTCTTTTTGAATTTCTTCTTTGCTTTCAAAAAACTGAGTATGAACAAGATCAGAGACATACGTTCTCAGGTGCCAATTTCCCCAGCTCTAAAAGAGATAATAAAGTGAAAAGTGAAAAAGATAAGGTAATTACCACTACCTCTCCTTAGCTTTTAAAGCAGGGGATGAAAGTACGATTTACTGCCTGTTCCTGTTATTAGAGTGATTCTCTGTTATGAGAAGAAGCCTATGTTTCTTGTACATACAAATATTTATGTTAATTTTTTGATTTTTGGCAGCAATGATGCACTTCATAAGCAATCAGATATTTCTACATTAAGATTACAACTGAACTTTGAGTTGACTGTCTTGCTTGCTCCCAATGATTTCAGTGGGACTGCAATTTGAATTTCCTTGACACATTAGTCTGGACAGCCCCCCCTCCCGCAGTAACAGCAAAGGCAAGCTAAGGACATGAGCAAGAAAAATCTCAGGTTTTTGAATCAGACACTTTTGGCTCTCATAAAGTGGGATCGGTGCATTTTGGACTGGAAAAGGGGCAAGGAAAGAAAGAGATGGGACAGCTGGGGAACAATCCTGGTCCTGTGTTTGAAGAAGCACAGAGGATATAATAAAGCTTTTGTTCAACAAACCCATCGGTTTGCCAATCACTCCTGCACGTAGTTAGCAGTGCTCTCAAGTTCAAAAGGGAAATGCTGCATATAGAAAGTCATCCAAGTATTAAAGTGATGTCAGAGACCCTACATTTGCTTGAGCTGCCCAATGTCATATCAAAAACTCTCCAAGCCTTGAAAACACTGTTTTATTTTGTGGGAAAAGAAAGATTTTAATGGCCCAATTTCTTGCTTCCACAAACACGTTTAATAGCTTCTGAGTTTCTGAACACAGAAAAATATACTTAATGACCTAAGACAGCAATTTAAATAACAGTTTTAAACTTTAGCCTGCTCTGTAATGTTTCTTAGTAATTTAATTGAAGCCTTTGTACCTCATTAATTATTAAATGAATGTATTTTCCTTACAATTTGGAGTCTTATTGACCCAGTCTACATGGAATCTAAAAGTTGCAGCTACCTTGCACATAGTAATAAAAAGAAGTCATGAAGTACAGAGCTAACTACTTGTTTTAAAGTACAAGCATTTCAGGCAAGATTGCATGGTCACCTCTGGTGATCAAGGAGTTCCAATAGCATGGATGGGATGAGTCCTGATTTAAAGAACTGCAGTTCTTTAACCACTGCGTGAAGTAGACCCTTAGCATAGGCAAGAGGAAAAGCTAAACATATGTTCAACATAAGAATTCAAAGCTAAGTATATGACACAACTTCTTTTCTGATGCTGAGAACGGTTCTTCGTATTGTATTCACTACAGGGCAGGAGTATTGCAGAGAGATGGACCTCCAAGTCATCATATGTACAACTAATTTTCCAACAGAATAATTGCAAAATGGATATAGGCATAATTTAGCAGAGTTGTACTATGCTTTTACAGAGTAAATCTGTTTGCTCAGTGCTACAGTTTTGAGCACTTTCACTGAAGTTCGCTAAGGCACTGAAACAAAATTCTACAACCAACTCTTTAGATGTCAATTTTTACATTCACATGATGTATTTTTACTAGCAGAGTGTTCTTACAGGGAAAACAAGACAATTTCTACAGATAACATTCTTCACAGATTTGCCACTTACTCATGTGAATGGCTAGCTGGTTTGGGCGTAGGTTTGCTGGGAAAAGAGAATAAAAAAGAAGCTGGAGCTAAGAGGACATGGTTTCTTTATCAGCTTCCAAAGTTCTGGTGCAACTATGCTAGTTTAGCAATACATAATATTTGGAGTCAGACACCTCCATAAGAATTGTATATTCAGCAGATTGTTATATGAAGAACCATTTTATTTTTTTTTCCCCCAGAAATAATTCTTTAGCTAAAATAAAGGATAAAGATTGGAGGAAAAAGATAGAAAAAAAAAAATTAAAATGTTATGCTATCATGTTCTCTCCTGGCAACTGATCTCCCTATCTCCAACATCTCATTTAGCAAAATGGGCTGTATCATGACAAAAAAATTCTCCCTAGGAATCAAAAAGGCAGAAAAAAAAATCTGATTTTCCTAAACAGTGTTTAACCATTTGTATTGGGTTTGCATGGCAAGGTTTTGGTAGGGGGGGCTGCAGGGGTAGCTTCAGTGAGAAGCTGCTAGAAGCTTCCTCCATATTCAGCAGAGCCAATGCCAGCTGGGTCCAAGATGGACCCGCCGCTGGCCAAGGCTGAGCCCATCAGCAACGGTGGTAGCACCTCTGGGATAACATGGTTAAGACGGGGGTGGGGAAAACCTGTTATGCAATAGAAGCCAGAAAAGAGGAGTGAGAAGATGTGAGAAGAACAACTCTGCAGACACCAAGGTCAGTGCAGAAGGAGGGGCAGGAGGTGCTCCAGGCACTGGAGCAGAGATTCCCCTGCAGCCTGTGGAGAAGACCATGGTGAGGCAGGCTGTCCCCCTGCAGCCCATGGAGGTCCATGGTGGAGCAGATAGACACCTGTAGCAGTGGAGGACCCCAGGCCGAAGCAGGTGGAGGCACCTGAAGGAGGCTGTGACCCTGTGGGAAGCCCACACTGGAGCAAGCTCCTGGCAGGACCTGTGGATCCGTGGAGAGAGGAGCCCACGCTGGAGCAGGTTTGCTGGCAGGACTTGTGACCCCGTGGGGGACCCACGCTGGAGCAGTTTGCTCCTGAAGGTCTGCACCCCGTGGGAGAGACCCACGCTGGAGCAGTTCATGAAGGACTGTAGACCGTGGGAGAGACTCCATGTTGGAGAAGGTCGTGAAGGACTGTCTCCCGTGAGAGGGACCCCACGCTGGAGCGGGGGAATGATGAGAGGAGTCCTCCCCCTGAGGATGAAGAAGCGGCAGAGACACCATGAGATGAACTGACCGTAACCCCCATTCCCCGTCCCCCTGTGCCGCTGGGGGGGGGAGTAGGGAGAGAAATGGGGAGTGAAGTTGAGCCCAGGAAGAAGGGAGGGGTGGGGGGATGTATTTTTAGATTGGGGTTTAGTTCTTATTACCCTACTCTGATTTGATTGGTAATAAATTAAATTAATTTCCCCAAGTTGAGTCTGTTTTGCCCATGATGGTAATTGGTGAGTGATCTCTCCCTGTCCTTGTCTCGACCCTTGTCTAACTTTTATACTTTAATATTATCCTAAGCACCCTGTGAGATCACAGCTCTATTCTGCCAGGCACTGAACAAATACAAAGGTGGAGATACCTCCTGACCCAGAAACCATATACTCCAAATAGAAGGAGAAATAACAGCAATAACACATAATAGTATTATTATTGCCATATAGTAACTCAGCTGTGGGATTGGAACAAAACCCAGTTGTATCAGGTCAGAACAAAAGACATATACCTTACCAGGACATGTAATAAAGGACATATATATTAGAAAATGGTCCAAACTGGTGCAGCTATCGAGCAATACTCTACACGCAGTCATCCAGCCTCCCATGCATCAAGGGCTTCCTGAGCCACAGGAGATTTCTTTGTGTTTAATATCCCTGGATTATTTTTTTCTTCAATATATTATTCCAAATGAATTATTTAAAAACCTATGTAACATTTAGAAATGCATGTTCCAAACACCTGGATGAGTACTACATAAGCTACCCAACACTGCTGTAGACATGAGTGCTATAGCATCCTGGGATTTCTGTACTTTAAAGACTGAGGAACAGGACTCTACCTGCAGGGAACTGATGATTTTTCCTTTCCCTAAAGTGTTTGAATTCCTCATCACTATGTTATGCAAAGCACCTCCTTGGTAGTACTTGATGTGATGATACAGTCAAGGATCACACTTTTACTGTAGCTGGTGTTGAACCTTTTGATATTTAAAGACTATCTGGAATACTTCCCAGTCTATACATCTGCCCATCTAATTTAGATTTCAGTGAATAAGGTTTCACTGGGATGCTACAAGGATGATTAAGAACCTTAGTTCCAATACTACACCACTTCCAGTCTCTGTCAAACCACCATGGACTGTATTTTAAAGAAAATCAGGCAGATGGCTGGATGGTCAACAAATATGATACAAAACACTTCTTCTAGAAATTTGCAGTTTAACATGTGCTAGTGTTTACCCATCTGTAGAAAAAGCCACCTGCCAGTTGTTTGAGTGATATGACTGGCTAAGCATTGCTAAGCACTCTGTAATAACAACAGCAATAATACTGCCAAGAAAAAATAAAAAAGTTGTATACCAGGTATGCACACTGATGGCTTTTGCAGACAAAAAGCGCAAATTAAGACTCAGAAGAAAGCAATCTTATGTTGCCAAAATATTTATTCATGGCATGCATTATCTGCACAATTCAGAAACGTGTACACCACTACTATATTACAAAATTTGCTGACAAGATGTAGAAAAGGCTATTACACTCTAGCGTCTATGCACTTCGTTACTACGCTGAGGTAGAAGTACATGCATACATTTTCAATACTAGTTATATAGCTGATTGTCAGCAATTCATTCTCTAGCAATTCTCCTGCATATCCTTCATTCAATTAACCCCAGAGCCATGAACATTTGGAGGCAAATGTGAAAAAAAATCTTTGCAGCATGCAACGGAAGACATCGTTTAGTAATACGTGTGTCTACGGCAGTAATGATACCTCACTAGAAAGATCAACTGGCCTAAAATCATAATTGGACTTGTGACATCAGGCAATTGGCCTTGTTCTATTATAGATTAGGTGTCTGTACAAGACTTTAAAAATCCTCCCAGTTCCTGTTTTGGAGAGAATTCAGCAAATTCCCTCTATGGTCTATTTGAATGCACTTTGAAACTTTAAACACGTGAACCATTTCTATTTGTATTAATAAAATTCTGTATCTGTATTCATAAAAGCAGAAGCATTTTTGTTTCCAGTCATTTTTCCTCAACCTTTCAGCATTACCAGTGATATTACTGGATCCTAGTTGTTATGCAATACCTAAGTGATGTGTAATTGAGGAATTTTTTTGAGTAGGTGGTCTATAGTAGCATTAACAGCTTCCTTTCAAGGGTATACTTGGTATACTAGCCTGAGCAGGAAAAGTACCAATGCCTTCTTCTAAGACCCTAGCTAGTTTCAATGTCCCTCTTGGGATACTATGTCCCATAGTATGAGCTAAGATCTCATGTGCTGGAGTACATAAAAATTAAATATTCTTTTGTATAGGCAGTTTTGACACTCACAATACATGCAAAACTCGGGATACTTCTTCCTGTTTCTTTTCAGATTAAGTTGAAGATAAAATGAACACTGCTCAATTCCATCTACTCTTTCCTCAGAATAAGAAAAATTGCAGGCAGAAAAATGCCTAAGAGATGTGTATTGCTAAAAGCTGAATTCTTTCATAGCAGTCTGCAAAGCAGATGTTCATTTCTCCAGCGACATCAAGTCAAGCACAGTGCGTACAGGTTCATTTGGATCTGCATTCCCATATTTGTTTGATACAGATGCCCTGTGCCAAGAATGCAAACTGTTCGACTGCCAAAAGCAGACACCTACGACACGTTCAAATGAAATCTTGAGAAGAACAAGAAAAACAAAAAGTTATGTCCAGGCATACAGAAGCCTCATTATTATTATAAGCTCTGCCCACTCTTGCAGAGGGCCTTCTTAGCTATAAAACTCTACCAATAGTTTCCTTTCTAAACCCTATTATATATTATTCATTACTAGACTCAAAGTCCGCAGTCAGGATGTTATTATGCTTTAGAACCATGCCGATGATTTTCCTCAGCTCTCTGAATTCAGAGGTGCAGGGGGAAAAGACTTGATTGCACTGCCAAGGTTATTGCAGTGCAGAGGGTTGCGAGGCACAGAAAGGACACAGCCGCTTTATTTCTTTTCCTCCCAGTTTTGGACCTTCCCTGCCAAACCGTGAGTGCAGGATTATGCGGCTTCTAGGGCCCCCCAGGCAGAGGGAATGGTCTCTGCATTTTCATTCTGCACATTCCTGTTAGCAGGTGTTTGGCTTGGTGCATTTTATGCTATGCAGATCAAACTACAACAAACAGGTCTTGAATAGAATTACCAGTTTTGCAACTCCACTGGAGAGGTCTTTGGTTAGTAGCAATTTCCATATTTGTTAGCTCTACCCAGCCATAACAGACTCCTCCAAATAAAGAGAGGATTACCCAATATCGATCTGTTGCCTGCCAAACTCTTGTCCAGGTCATATTGCAATACCGGAGATGTTATTCTGAGAAATGAGGGGTTTAAAATGAATTTGAAATAATACTCGTTTGCTAAAGTAATGTTATACTTGCATTAGACACAGAGCAACAATCTGAAAAATTAGCATAAAGAAATGGAGTCTGGTACAGCACAGGAGCACAGTGGTCAAGGGCTGAAAACATCTAGACTTTCAATTTTTGCATTAAAGATGCTGGGACGATCCTCCATTTTTTTGCAAGGTCTTGCCCAACTCAAACAAATTAACATTCAAGTGAGATTCTTCAGTATAACTACCTCATACATAATGAACATGAAAGCACCTCAATGAATATTTGAATTTTACTTTACTATCATTCTCCGCTGCAAAAAGAAGAAATTTAATTTGCATTGGGGATGGGTAACCTTTGCTTGGGCTGGTGCTGGACCTTTTGGATTCTAAGGTGGCTTTTATGTCTAGTCTGAAATCATGACTTTATACATATACAATTTTTACCTCGCTGTCTGCAAGACATGAAGAAAACGTGATTGTGCTCTGAAGTTTGTTTAACTCCGGGAATGTGTGGGGACTGAGAGCAGGGAATATAATGAACCGAAAATTAGCATAAGGGAAGAGTGTTGGGAGTGAAAGGTGAAGAAGAGGACCCTGTTTGCAGAACATGATATGTCCACCTGCACAGGCTCTGGGGCAGGTTAGACTTGCCTTCTACTACCTGAGCCCAAACAGAGCGTTTCCCGTAAGGAAATTTTCACCTGTCTCCTCTGTGGGAGTTCCCAAAGTAAGCTATGCCACAAATGAGGTTTAGGCATCTAGTGAAGAAACAATTCTTGTAACTTGTAAGCTTCTTTCTACAACAATTTGCAGTCATGTTACTTGTCTTGAAATATGGGTTTGGGGAAAAAAAAAAAGAAATAAAGAAACAAACAAACACTTACCCCAACCCTCTTTTCCCCAAATATTTAAGGTTGGAGAAAAAACCCAGAAAACTGCTAATATTTATGATGAATGAAGAAAAAGGAAGCCTCAGAAGGATTTCTGAGACTTCGAGTGTCTATTTTATTTTTTGCAATAAAGTTGGCAAAATAAATACAATAGGGGACACAACTCAATACATTTTTACAAATTGTTATTCTGTTTTCAGTGGTGTAGCCATAACTGAAACATCAAAGGAAAAAAAAAAAAAAAGAAAAAAAAAAAAAAAAGGAAGCACAGTGGAAAAGAAGAAGTTTTGAACCTTAAGAAAATTTAGCAGAAGGAGCACTAGCATGGCTCCTTCACTGGTACAGGAGGGGACCCTCTGAACAGTGAACTGGTGGCAGTAATGTAGCAACTGATAAGGAAGCATAAATAAAGAATAGTTTAGTTTGATTTGGGATAATAGGAAGATTGCCATGAGACTGGCTGCAGCTTTTGCATCGGGTGTTTTAAAGCGGATAGTGTTGCTTTTATGGGAAGCAGGGAGAGGCATAAGCTAACCAGGGAGGAAGAGATGCAGGATTTGTTCATATATCTAAAGACACTCTGGAGGATAACACCAAGAATAACAACAAATCCAATTTTTATTATGAAAAAGCCAATGTCAGCTGAAAGTTATTAGCTGTCTGGTGAAATCATTATGGATGTGGGTATCCAGATGTGCCCATTTGGGGCCTTGGTGGATAAATCTATATACCTAAACCAAACAAAATAAGGGCAGAGGCTCTTTAATTGTCTAACATCATTCATAGCATCAAAATTTTAACATAGTTCCTGGAGTTTTAGCCCAAGACAAATACCAGTCTTCCAAACAGTGCCTGGGTGTGGTGTGAAGTTGGCCCAGGTCAGGTCGCCTGGAGACACCTACATACATATGCACACTCACACAAATGCACTTTGATGGGTGTCACACCTGGGCAACGCTCATATTCCTGTTACCTAATGCGTGCAATTTTTTAAGTAAATGTAAAAAGAATCAGATTTCAAGTCATAAACATCTGCTGGCGGGGGGGGGGTGTTAAGCAGGTAATATAAATGTTCGAATTAATTTTGGACTCAGAGAGCTGCTAGTAAATTTCTTCAAGAAAGTAAAGTGTCCAAGATAATGAAAAACATTGCAAACATTCCTAGTTTCATTTGTTTACTGCTTTCACAAACTACTCCAAAGAACTCGTTAATGGAAACTAATTGGAACAGGTTCCGTGTCCATGTCCAGTTTCTTTTATAATTGCTGAAGTCACTGAATTGGCATGAAACAGCTCCTATTTAATCTGTCTGATGAAAAAGGGCACTTTCTCTTGCTGTGCTCGTTGGAGTGGAAACGAGTTGCTCGCTGTCATGCACCAGGTTGTTCCCTTCACTTGATAAACCAAAGGATTAGGCAAATTTAGTCAAGGAGTCTTGAGGACTCTTGCCTTCTCTATTCCCTTCGTACCATGAGGTGAAATGCTGTACTGATCACGAGATCTCCTTTTAATTTTTTGATTATACAAATTAATTGGGCTGTCAGACTGGACTGATTTTATCCTGGTCAATTCTTCAGTAAATTATTTTCACACAAGTATGTTCCTTTTTTGAAAGGAGGGTGCAAATTCCTTTGTCTTAAAGAAAAACTCAATACAGAATGCAAGAAATAGTTTCATTCATGGATATCCTTCCTTTTGTGATGAAAATGAAGAGTGTGGGGCTGGAGAGCCCTGGTTTGCTACAGTCTGACAAATGATCTAAATGTTAACAACTGCACAGAGTGGGAGGAAGCTACTGGGTTTATTTGGCAGTGCTCCGTAGCAGTGGTATCGGCTGCAAAACTGGGAGGGAGCATGGAGAGGTCAGGCCTGAAGAAGTGGTGAGGTTATCATCAGGGCTATTCAGAAAATCTACAACACAGTGAACAAGCAAACTGGGGTTTCAGACCTGTTATTTATACACGAAGGCCATGTGTTACAAAGCACTTAGGGGAAGAAAAACCCTTCACACCAAGTTCTGCAGCAGGATGCACCAGAGATGTAATAAACCTGTCTCTAGTACCTGTGCACTTTTGGGATGCTCTAGGGACTCTGAAGTCCTCTGCAGCCAACCTGACTCTGTGTTCTGACAGCTCTGCCCTGTACCATCCTCTCACCTCCCGCACAGAGCCTTTGGAAACACAAACCGCAAGGCTGAAACTCCACAGCAGCTTTCAACGTGACTCAAAACGTAGGAGAGGAACCTACTAAAAGGTCTAAATAACTACCATTAACATGAGTGGGTAAATGCATGGTATTATATGACAGCGATCACTGCTTGTGCACATCACCTCTGAAATACTGAATAGATGATTAGGCAGTGCTGAGAGAAAAAGAAAAAGAACAAAAAAGAAAAAAAAATATTTTTTTTTCCCCCCCTGAAGACCACACAAAATGAGGTGGATGGAATAGCAAAACTGTAACAGTTTCAGCTGTTTTGGTTTTTTTTTTTTTTCTTGTTGGTTTGCTTTGCCCCACTAAAGATCCACAAAATATCTCCCTATTGGTAAATAATAGGTGGGTTTTTTCTAGGAAACAGATGTAAACTACATTTTCTGGAATGGAAAAGTTGCCCTTAATTTTTTCCACTTCCCAAAAATGAAGCAAATCATGACTTGCATTGCTAAAAATCACAGCACTTGCAGGTGGGCACTTGCAGAAGCAACTAGAAGCTCACACAAAACAAGCATCATGGAATTTTAAGAGGTGAGTTCCCTATTGCAGAGATGTGGGACCTACTAGTTAATGTGCCAAGTATGAGTCAGAAAGGAGTTAATGTTATTTTTGCCAGAATGCCTTAGCCTCGGTATGATTTGATAAATCACTTGCTCCCCTTAAAATAAAAGGTCTTATCTTAACTTTAAAGACTCAATTTACTCCAGTGTGTCAAATGTACTTAGAATATCACCTTTCCTCTTTCAAGCAGCTTATCAGTATCGCAGACGCTGATTCCTGGAGACAAGATGTCTGCAATATTCAAGCTGACTTGTTTCTGAACAGGACTAAAATTCAAGGTTTCTAGGAACCGCGGGCGCCTTTGTTTCCTTGGAGACACAGTGACCACTAGATCACGGAGCTGAGCTGCTGTGCCCCCAATCTAAACAGCTGACACACTTCCCAGAAAAAAAGGGGCTGGAAGCAGAGAGACAGGTGTAGAAAAGCAACCACATTCTCCTCCAAACACTTGTGATATTTTTCATCCCTTTGCAGGAAATTTGGTTAAAAAAATGCTCTGATGCTTTGTGATTCATTCTGCATTATGTGCAGAATAACTTGATTGCACGCACAAATCCTGACAAACTGGGGCTGTTTCATTAGATGTGTTTGACTACTGTTATCCAGCCTTCGTTCCCATGGGAAGACATCTCAAGTGTGATCATGCTCCTCCTTGCAAAGTTTTTTATGATAGTTTGCATAAATGCATTTTCCATGACTTTAGCCAATCATAGTTTATTTGTGGGGTTAGATTAAGAAGAGAGGACCTCATCTCATATTTTCCCCACAAACGGCTTTTCCCCTTGCCTTAAAAGTACGGATAGAAGCTAGACCATAACCAGTTTTCCTGTGGGGTGTTTGGAGGGCCCAGTTCTGCAATGCATCATCTGCTAGAGAGATTTTTCTGAGCACACCATTAACAGTTTTCTGTCCCTTTCCTTGTTTCTCCTCATCCTGCCAAATTCTCTCATGAATAATTCTTGTCATATATGTGCTTTTCGAAACCCTAAGGAAATAGGGAGCAGAAACCCAACATGTGTCAGGCCATGCACGAAGGTCACGCTTGGCATTCCCAGTTGGGTGTTTGTAGGTACCTCTGGGCAGCTACAGTTCTTCCCCACGTGAGATGGAATAGCTACAGCTTTCAGATGGTTTGGATACTCCTATTCCAAACAAGACAGAAGAAGGCAATATTCGTAGCTCTTAAACCTCCAAAAGAAACCATGCCTCGATGCAGTCGCAAGCCAAACTTTGCAACATTAGCAACAAATTGCGATATTGTATATTTTAAAGTGCACTGGTGCTATCTTATTCCTCAGGTGCAGGTCCCAGGCGCAGGTGATAGGGCCCTCCCTGCACACCCTTGAGGATAACAAAGCTGAGTGTGTTTGCGATATTAAGCCAGTGGGCTATGGTTTGTGTTGCACTGAATCTCTCTTGCATTTTTTATCTGTTCTTAGGGCAAATTTGACTCTTAGACCTTCTGTAATTCCACTGAAATCAATTGGACTGCCTGATGAGCAATTCAGAGCTGAATTTAAACCTCTGAGACACAAGTGATCCCTAACTAATTAACCTACAAACATTATTGTGCATTGACAATTGCCCAAGGTATAGTCTGTATTGAAGATCCAAATCCATCAACATTTCTGAAGTTTTCTCTTTCCTGCTTAAAAGCATATTCTCAGGTACAAGCCTTCTCCCAAAATCAGTGCTGAAGCGAACCAGCATACCTCACTGAAAAGCAAACGTTTGGCCCGGGAAACATCCGATGGCAGAATGGCAGTTAATAAACTGAACCATTGAGGCTTTATTCTCCTTGCCACGGTTCATAATATTTAATAATGACAAATCTGAGAGGGTTACTATTCTGAAAATAGCACTTGTCACTGAGCAGGACAGGTTCTGTGTTCACGACATTGCAGTGCCTTACAGTATAAGGTGGAAGAGCTTTGACTCCTACCAGTCCTAAAAACTTGTTACAAAGTTTGACAGCAGACTTGCCTTCTCTCTGCACATGCAATGTATTTAACAATAAGGCCATGAAATGCATAACCCCAGACTCGTCTGTTAAACACCGACCACACCACCAGCAAGACCAGTGAAACACCATGAGAAATCTCAACAGTTTGAGGAAGGATCACTGAGAACATCAGTCCAAGGCAATGATGCCGCAGGAAGCATTTTCACAGGCAAAACCTGATTCCAAAAAAGGATTCTCTTCTCATCTTTATGGATTGAAATAAATTTGTGTAGGTGTTTAAAAGCTAGAGGAGGGGAAAGGGAAACACCACTTTCAAAATGATAAAGTTAAACATTTCTTATGGGACATAGTACAAGGCAACAGGCAGTTGTCAGTGACTGCTCCTAAAATTATGTGGAAAAAATAGTTGTAAAACACTAGGGGTTTATAATATTGATATTTCTTCTTTATATGAAGACCTCACTGCTTTTAAATTACTACGTACTTGGTCTTCAACAAGAAAACCACTTCTGAGTACTACTCACTTCAACCCTTTGAGTAATTCCCTTCCACACGAGCACATTTCCAGTTTCCAGCATTCACATTCAGATCCATCACTCTTTTTTTTTTTTTTTCAGTTTTGACTCTGCTGTTCAAAACAGAATTATTATATTTTAATTGACAGAGATGAGGATACCATGTGCAGCTGTTAAATATTCTGTAAGTGCTCGATATGTAAATTGAACACCAGTAACGTATGTTCTTGGTATATTTAAATTCTCAAGTTGTCTTTGGATATGAACAATGTAAAATGATTCCAGTCTTCCTATCGGCAACTTTGAACAAAATTCCATCATCTAGAAATTGAAAATTTTTAAACATTTGAGAAATCTAATAAATTTGTATCCACTTTTTTATTTAACTTAATTTTTTATTTTCCTTATAAGTAAGAATTTACTAAAAGTTCTCCCAGTTCTCAGCTCTGAGTTTTTATTTATTCACTTGGCAAGTGAGTAAAAAAACCATTCTGATTTAAACCCTGATTTGATGCATACCCTGTGTCATAACACGTCAAATCAATCTAAAAATCCATCTTTTTTTATTTCCTAAGGAAAGTTATAGACAATAAAAATAGAGGAAATATGAATAGTTATTCCAGTTTAATCATAGTGCTATGGTTCAGAGCTTGTTCAGCTGTTCTTGTCTAGACTTTACAATGGGAATGCTGGGTCAGAATAGACAACAAATGAATGTCATTTTTGTTTTAAAATATCATTTTTGAAACAGCTAACAGCTTTGGTAAGGCCTGATGCTTGACAATTTTAGACCTCAGTTTGCACAACTGAAACTGCTCTGAATTTTTGAACTATCTGAAAACAATAGATTAAAATTGATTTAATAATCTCTTATCCTTGCACTGATAAACAATTAAATTGTTTTTGTTATCATCGACCTACATTTATCTTATATGCCTAACCTTGAAGTGATCTACCTGTATAATAGTTTATTAGTGCATCTTTATCCCAGGTTTTCTGATGCAACAGTCCTACTAATGCTGAATGTAGCCATTTTAAATATTTATAGAAATTCCTCTGTGAATTAACATGTTTTTCCCCCAGACTTGAAAAAGAGGGAGCTGAGAAAAGAAAAAGAAAACAAACAATAATAATCAGGGGAAGACTGTTAATACAGTTTTACAAGAGTATTAAATTCAAATAAAATATTTACAGAGGATAAGCAATGCTTTTGGTACACTACGCAATTTACATTACAAGTAGGAGCAACTAATCTTCCACACATTCTGGTTTATAATAGTGAAGCATGCACACACCAATGGAAGGGAACAGAGTTTTCATTATGAAACTATTTAAAAATAAATGTGTGAATATAAATGATCTATTTGTATCCAAGCTCCAGTAGATCTAAAATGAAAGCCAAAAAGCAAGATGGTGTTGAACAATATTGCTTTCAAGAACTGATTTATGTTGGATTTTGGTACTAGACTTATTCCCAGTTTATGAGTCCTGCATAACAACAGCAACAATCACAACTGCACAACAATGAAGATTTCTGCTTACTTAAATGGCTACTTACTTAATTTTCTTTTTAACAGTGTTGCTGATACCAATTAAACACAAACGCACATTAACTGCTATATAGATGCTATTAGTTTTTCTTTTCCAGTTGGTAGCTCAAGACAAATAGCCAGGCTGCTGTTGTAAAGATTACTGTGTGAGTACATGATTTTTCAGCTTGCTGACAATTTGGAGCAAGTGAGAACAAAATTATTTCAGTTGGCATAAACATATGGTACACTGATATACATATTTTACCAAACACCAAATTTAAAAATAAAGCATCTCACAAATACCAATATATTTTTGAATGAATGCAATTTCTGTTTGACCTAAGAAATGTTGATTTTAAGCAATCCTCAATTTAGGGGAAAAAAACCCAACCAACCAACCAAACCAAAAAACAACTGATGAAACAACAACAAACTGAAAAAAATAGACATTCTAGAACAAAGGGAACCATTTAAAATACGAAAATAGAGATGCCCACTAAATGCTCACTGCTATTCAGTTTTTCATTATTTCTCATGAATTTATATCAATAAAATCACAGAATCATAGAATGCTTTGGGTTGGAAAGGACCTTTAAAGATAATCTAGTCCACCCCTCACTTGTCATGGACAGGAACATAGAATCATAGAACCATAGAATCATAGAATGGTTTGGGTTGGAAGGGACCTTAAAAATCATCTAGTTCCAACCCCCCTGCCATGGGCAGGGACACCCTCCACTAGCCCAGGTTGCCCAAAGCCCCATCCAACCTGGCCTTCAACACTGCCAGGGAGGGGACCTCCGCAATCTCTGTGGGCAACCTGTTCCAGTGCCTCACCACTCTAACAGTAAAGAATTTCTTCCTAACATCTAATCTAAATCAACCCTCAACATCTTTCACTAGATCATATAAAACTGTAATAAAATTAATAAGAAATTAAAAATATTTTAGAAATCAACAAAGCCTTATTTTTCAATGACATTGAGCAGTACAGTATGTCTCCAGCTCTAGCTACAAGCACACACGTACATTAAGAGCACAGAATATACATATATTTATACACATACATATATACATATGCATTTTACAGCTGTTTAAAGATCTATATGTAACGTGTATTTATACTATAAGTTTCTGTTATGTTATAAATGTTAGACAATCTATGCTTCTACATTCAAAAATGCTCCTTTTAGCTTGTCTTCTCTTGCTTGAGTGAAGAGAGCAGTCAACCCGGCTTTCACTGCTGCTTTTACAAAGCAGGGGTCCAGGACCCCAGAGTTCAAAGCATTTTCTCTGCCAAGTTAATTCTCTACTCAATGGAATTATCCCAAGCAATTTCCCTTTTGAGTGTTTATGTGATAGAGCAGGGTAATTGTATTGTTGATGATACAGTGTAAAGTTTTAATATTATCTTTAGTCGATCCAGATTCAAACTGCTGGAAGCTTCCCAGGGTCTCAGCAGGTTCACTGCTTGGCTATTGTTTAAGCCTACAGTCATTTTGCTGAAAGACTGCTCTTGTACGGCATTGACCCAGCTGTATCTGAAGATCTTCACAATCACAGGTATGCGCCTCTAGCTGCTGAGCTAACAACCACTTTCCAAATGTGGCCTTGGCTCTAAAGGCAGTCTGAAGCAGACAACAGCGGCATTTTTCTCATGTTATAGTAAGCTAGCTTTTCTTTCATTTGGGCCACCTTACAGAAATTATTCATTTGGGCCCAACACTGTTTAATATCTAAAAGTGATCTGGATGATGGGATCAAGCGTACCCTGATTAAGCTTGCAGATGATACTAAACTCAATGGGGAAGTAGATACTTCAGAAGGGACAGCCCACCCTAGGGGAAAACCTGGGTAGGCTGGAAGAGTGGTCTAACAAGAACCTTATGAAGTTCAACAAGGACAAGTGTAAGGTCTTGCACCTGGAAAAAGATAATCCAGGAGGGCAGCACAGACTGGTATCCACCTGGCTAAAGACCAGCTCTGTGGAATGGGACCTGGGGGTCCTGGTGGACAACAAGCTCTATATGAGTGAACGCTGTGCTGCAATGACAAAGAAAGCCAACAGGATGCTTGGTTGCATCAATTATGGCATCACCAGCAGAGATAAAGAAGTAATTATTCCACTCTACTCAGAGCTTATCAGGCCCCATCTAGAATACTGTGTTTGGTTTTGTTCCCCACTATGCAAAAAAGATGTGGACCGGCTGGAGAGGGTCCAGAGAAGGGCCACCAAGATGATCAAAGGACTGGGAAGCCTGCCATATGAGGGAAGTCTGAGAGAATTGGGTTTGTTCAGCCTTGAGAAAAGAAGGCTTAGGGGTGACCCCATTACCATATTCCAGTACTTCAAGGGTGGCTCCAAAGACTCTCTTTTTACGAGGAGTCACATGGAAAAGATGAGGGCTAACGGGTGCAAGTTACTCCTGGGGAGATTCCAATTGGACCCTAAAGGAAAATTTTTCACAATGAGAACAGCCAGCCATTGAAATAATCTCCACAGGGAAGTGGTGGATTCCCCAACACTGGACACCGGACAGCGTGCTGGGCCATCTTGTCTAGACAGTGCTTTTGTTTAGTTGCTTTTTTTTTTTTTTTTTTTTTTTAGTGCTTTTTGTTTTATTGCCAAGAAAGGTTGGACAGGATGAGCATTGAGGTCCCTTCCAACCTGGTATTCTATGATTCTATGATTCCTAGCCTTGATTTAAACTTACCTACCTCAAATATCTGCAGAAGATGATCAAAATCACTACTTGACTACTTCAGCCTATATTTTTTTTAACTTATTTATTTATTTTGTAAATGCAAAAGCTTCTAGATATTTAATAAACTTTTCCAATTTGAACTCTTTATCAGTGTGGCTAGTAAAAGTGGTCAGAAAGCAAGCTTTATAGGCTCTCACTTCAATGCCTTCCCATTCCACTCAACGGAAAAGTAAGAATTTTTATGAAGAAAAAAAAAAAAAAAGTGAAAATTTTCTCTTTTTTTTGGTCTGAAATATAATTTGTTACAGAAAAAGACATTTCCTTTAGCCAGAACTGGCTGTTCTTTCCCAAGTATGTATTATTCAAGTTTTGTGCTCTAAACTCTGTGAAGTTCTCTGAATAACAAAATCCTACTGGGAAGACCGTGTTCCAGAATGTCCTTAGCATCACCAAAACAGAACATTTTCCAATCCATCTGTAGTCAGAGGTACTTTCCCACACTACGAGTTGTCCTTTATGAAGATAGAGCTACAGTGATCACTTTATTGAAAGAGCTTTTTTCTTTTTTTTCCCAGTGTATACATATGTGCCCAACATTCGCTGCCAATTAAAATAATAAACAAACAACATAAACTGTATGGATTAGAAAAGGGTATAATTGCCCTTTTTAGTCATATAAATGAGTGGTTGTCTTGCTACAGGGAAGAGATAAACTAGACTGGAATTCATTTTCACCTCCCATGGTGAAAACTTTTATTGTTGTTTTTCTGTGCTACAATGGTGGAATACAAAGCCTAAGTCACAACAAAGCAATAACGCCGCGTTGATGTGTTCCCAGAATTGAAGCCATAGGAAAGCGACACTACTTACCGCCGGGCCTCAATTCAAGTCTCCTTACAGCCCTCTGGGCATTTCCAGACTAAATAGCTTTGAAAAGGGGAACAGCACATTAGCTGCCCCTCTGAGACAATCTGAGTAGACTTACTGCATAAAAACCCCAGTTTAAATTATGTTAATAGAGCTGCAAGCTGCAAAGAAATTATTTATCAGAACTAGTGCAAGACCCTAGAGTTTATGCATTTTTTACATCAGACTTCCATTCCCCCGCTGCAGTCCTGGGTCTCTCCAACAAACCTTTATACGCCACCAGCAAAGGGGAATCTCTGGTTTATAACATCTGTGCTTTGACCAGCTGTGGTCTTTAATGCCATTCATGCCAGGGCTTCTCTGTGTCTGTTCCCTAGAGTACATCAAACCCCTCTTTGTGCCCCAGAGTGCATCGAAGCCCTCAGTGCAATCCCAGCATGGCCATGGCATTGTGCAAACGCTGTGCGGCAGATGGCACAGAACGCAGCCGTCCTCACTGCTGAGATGTGCAAGGTGAAGTGCTTCAACGCAATTTCTGTAGCTGCCTAAATGGGTGTCATGTAAGTTGGGAAGATAATCCTTAAATATTTAGGAAATGACAATTGGCCAAGCCCAGACTTCTCCCGGTGAATGTATGTGTATCAGTAGCCTTCATAGATCAGATAAACAAAAGGAACACAACCAAGCACAGAGTGGGGAGGGGGGAAAGATATGTATAAAGCATCTGAAGTGACCCCATGAAAGGTTAATTGGTTTGGTTCTGGGACAACTATGGACCAGTCTTCCTGATTATGAGAACGTTCACCAGAGACTCCTTCTGCTGACAACAACCTGTGCTTTAAGGAAAGAAAATTAGATTGTTTCCAGCCCCAATTTCATCCTCTCTGATTTCACAGTGTGCTCAGCTGCTTGAAGGAGGCAGAATTGCTCAACAGAATGCCATCTGAGATGACTGAATGGCATTGCTACAATGGGAAGAGGTTTGCATTCAAAATTTCATCAAGAGAGACTCCGCTGTGAGGCAGGACCTGATTCCTGTCTCACTAACACCAGCTCAAATCAGCAGGAAACCAATGAAGTCAGTAGACTATCAAGAGCAATGGGGTTAGACCCACATTAAATGTGTGTGAAAATCAGTGGGAAGAGATAATGGCTCAACATATCTGTATGTACATTTAAACTCACAATTTGGGAAAATACCAAGCATGAGAAAAATCAAAGGTAATCTCGGATTATAAATGGGTCCATTTAGTTTTGACATTAAAAGGTGGGTGTCATCTTCCTGGCTTTTAGGTTTCTAATCATTTCATTCTGCTTTTCCATAATTCATAGCCTTTCACACTTTATTGAATCGTTCAGGACTACTCACCCTTTCTTTTTCATCTTTTTATTTTAGTTCTAAAATTTGTGTGTGCGTACATGCTTAGGAAGAAATGTAAAAGAACTACTTAGCATTTGAAGGAGTGCTGCAAACAGTTATTTCAAGGCTTTTGTTCTGAAATAAAATAAAAAGTCAAGGGAGGAGATTTTTCAAATTTGTTTCAGAAGTGTTTTTATCGCTCAGGCTTAAGAGAAAGATTTTTCCCCTGGCATAAGTCATCATCAATCTATGGTGCTGCTCTAATTTACACCACCTGAGGATTGAAAATGACATAAAGTGAGCAACTAAAAAGAAAGAGACCACACGTGACTAACATCTGTCACATCGCTTAATATACTGTTGCTCAAGGAACGAGGTGACAAGAATTGGTGTGGTGCCAAAAAACAGAGCAGGAGAAAAGCTTCAACTTCATAACTTACTGCAAGTTTTTGTTACTCCTACAATTCCTTTAAAAAGGCAGCAAATAGAAATACAGAAATACAATCTGTTAATACTAGCAGAAAATGGTTGGACAGTTTTAATATATCTTTAAAGATGAGCTCCTGCAGGTAAGTTTGCTGAAGGGCTTCTGCAATTTTATGCAGACCAAGGATCTCTTGTAGCGTCTTTCTCATGGATAACTTGTAGCATCTTCTACTGACTCACAGGGTAAAGAGATTCTGCAAAACCAGGTGCTGGATACAAAGAGAGCATGAGGACAGTGCACACATGCAACAGCACTCAGAACAGGAGTCGTACAAGCAAAACTGGCTTTTTTTTCAGAAAAAGTGTCTTGGAGAAGCTGCGGGCAAAAGGCGGCTTCAGGGTCCATATGCCAATAAAGATCTTTGCTCGGGAGATCTTGTGCATTGCTTTGGAAATGAAACCCTGATCATGGATACTACAACAAAAGGATTATAGGAGTATAAAAAGATATTCTAGAACAAATCCCATAATGCTGAGAGTCTGCAGGCAGAACTGAATGTACTGGTCAGTTAAGGCATTCCTCTCCCAATTTCAACATCTGTGGTACCATGCTTGGTTTTCATACTTTGTTAACAGAATATTACTAGTTATAAATGTAATACTACATGGTACAATTTCTCATAAAACTATGCATGAAGATGTACAGTGTATCTCCTTAAATTTGTAACAGAAACAAGAAAAATGAAGCAGGAAATATGTAATTAAGATTGCTGGTACTTGTACTAATGAAGGAACCTGGGGGATGAGGAGAGAAGGTAAAACTCTTGTCACTCCAGCACGGTAGCAGAAACCCCAGTCACAGGAACAAGGAATGACTAAGGAGCAGCAGAGGAGAAGAGTCCCTTCCAAGCATCTTTCCACCCCCCTTGGAAATAAGGAGAAGAGACTAGTGATGGAGGGGAGGGAGGACAGCAGCAGTCATCTTAAGCAAAGAAACCATTTTCTAAGAGGAGAGCTGGAGAGTTTAGTTGACTGTAAGAGAAAGACAGATAAAGAGCTGACATATTGAAACAACCAATATCATATCTAGATGATGATTACAACTTAGTAATTAAATAATTATTAAAAGATAACTAATCAAATATAACCTTAATAATGTTAACAGAACTTAATATTTTGCTTTATTTATGTATGTATGTATTTATTTTTCTAATGCCTTGTATTGTAAATTTATGTTTTGAAGTAAGCATATTCTTTTAGCATTAAATCTTGTCCAGGATGGAAGATGCCCCTGACTGACCTGACACACAATTCCATAACCATTGATGGAGTGAGTCTTAAAAATAATTTAAATGGTCATCTTGGCAAGCATCCAGCTGCTTCACATATGCTACAATGGTGGGCCATATGTGCCACCACGGAAGGGTTGAACAGAGAGGTTAGATGTCTGGTACCACAGAATTTGGAGAAGAGAGGTCCTCTGGAGATCAGTGACAACCAGGAAAATTTTCTACATCATGGGCAGGGAATGAGGATCATGCTTGAATTTAAGCTAATATGAGAGAGAATTTGCAGCAAGAGGCTGAATTCTTTTATTGGGGTACTTCTTGCAAGTCTTTCTTTCTTTCTTTTTCTTTCTTTCTTTCTTTCTTTCTTTCTTTCTTTCTTTCTTTCTTTCTTTCTTTCTTTCTTTCTTTCTTTCTTTCTTTCTTTCTTTCTTTCTTTCTTTCTTTCTTTTTCTTTCTTTCTTTCTTTCTTTCTTTCTTTCTTTCTTTCTTTCTTTCTTTCTTTCTTTCTTTCTTTCTTTCTTTCTTTCTTTCTCTTCCTTCCTTCCTTCCTTCCTTCCTTCCTTCCTTCCTTCCTTCCTTCCTTCCTTCCTTCCTTCCTTCCTTTTTCTTTTTTTTTTTTTTTTTAATTCTTTTTTTCCAGGAGCAGGAAGGGAAAAGGGAGAGGAAAGTAGTGTGCTCAGCACAGGGTGAATACCCAAGCCTTGCAAGTTGTTACCCCAAAAGAAGATGATGCCTGATTTTCTGCATTTTAAATTCTACATTGGCAGAGGGAGAGCAAAGCATCTCTGTGCATGCGCATGCTATTTAATCCTAGAAGAGCACTCAGTAATTTTTTTGTACTGCTGCAACACCAACCTATCAATAAACCATAATGAAAATAAGAACATGTATAAATGTTCCTGAGGGATAACTGCTTGTTTGATCGATAGAAAATGTCCTTCTTTTATACACCATTGTGCAATGGTGTATAAACATGCATCATATGAAAAACAATGCAAAGAAAACCTAATTAACATTGCTGTGACAACTGCCAGAAGGTATGGAATATACAATTTTTCCCCAAATCATTTCATTTTGGAGTAAAACCTAAAACCTATTTGCCCATAGTTGAGTGAAGACAGGGAGCATTATTAATTACAAGGTCAAAGCAGCTGCAAAAATCTTATTTTTCTTAAAATGTTTAAAGTATTCAGAGGTCTTGACTGAAAACCTCAAGTCACCTTTGGGTTGGGTGACACTCATATTTGACTGGCCATATGCCTGCTCTGGAAAGAGAGCTATATGTCATGGCATTGACTCCTCCAAAGTCCATGACACCCTGTCCATGCCCATAGTATCTGTGCTCAGAGCTGGTTATTGCCAGTTTTTCAGAAGAGTAGGCAAAGCCAGGTCCGTTCTGCATTTGAACGACGTAGACATATTTGGAGAATCGTTTGGGTTTTCAAACAATGCTGCACATTGCTCTCTGCCTCCCAGAAAACAGACCTGTCAAAATATCTTCATCTAGATGAAACTATCATATCTAGATGACTAGCTGCATTGGAAAATGTTGGCCTTACTGAAAATGAGTGTCAAAGCTTTCTTAATTGCTACTGTCTTGGTTTGTTTCCTTACGTGTCTCAGATGTCCACAAATAACATGTCGATTTGATAGTCTGATTAAGTACAGAAAGATGTGACAGCACATGGACTATAAGAAGAGCTGTCTGGGTCACACCAGATGTTCAGTTAGGCCACTGATTCATGTAAAGTAGAAGAGGTGGCCACAGTTAGAGGATCATACGCTCCCAGCAATGTCCTCCCACCTTCTAGGAGTCTATCACGTTTTTGGTGTCTTGAGCTCGTGGTTGTATCTTTAAATTCATCATCTAGCATCACTTGCACTTTACTTATAATTCCTATGAGGATAGAACAATATTTAAATTAACAGAATTGTAAAATAATTTGTATGGAAAGGGCCTCTGGAGGTCATCTGATTTAAATCCCTGTTCAAAGCAGGGTCAGCACTGGAATATTTCTGGAGTAGCTGATGTCTGTAGCAATTTTCAATCCCAAGAGCCAAAAAACAAACAAATGAAACCCCTCCACAATAATTAGGCTCCAGTGAACTTCTGTTGTACTTCATGGTTTTAAAACTTTCAGAACGTTCTTCTCTATGTATGGGCTACATTTATACAGTTTCAAACTTACAATATGCTCTAAAGCCAGATCAGAGCTAACGTGATGGGTAGAACTGAAAGCAGATAGTATGTTGAAAGTAAATCTATAGAGAAAGAGAAATAAGCCAATATGTAAGAATCAATTATTTTAGTCTGGCACACATATTTTCGAGCATCATTTATCAACTGTATAGCAAGTTGCAGGCTTGTTACAGCACCAGTTATTTCAGGGGAAAAAAAAAAACAAACCAACAAACAACTTTCCAGAGCTTCAGAGGCATGCTGGGTCCCCAACAAGGTGCTACAGTGTGCTGTGTCCTGTATCCCCCGGTCACCCATGCTGTATTCATGGCTTCACAGATCTCAGGCTTACCCAAAATAATGTAGAGACACCCTCACTCGCAAAATACAGGCATGTATTACATGTAGCAATTTCCTTCTAAACACCCCGGGATTATGCAACGCTATTTTTATGTGCTTTTTTTATAACATAGCATGGGTGCCCTTCTCCAGGCTGTTCTGACCAGACTGTTCAACAGATGGCAAGGAAAAGTCATGTATGTCCTCAACAGCTAACCCATATGCGGCTTGAAAAGAAAATGCAGAAAGCTACAGTAACATGACAGAATCCATTACTGGCTTTTAATCCTGATAGTGATGCAGAAATGAGCCATGAGCACAGCTGTATGTGCCTTCGGGAGAACACTTTGCCCAGCTCTGGTTCAGAAACAGATCATTAGAAGTAAATCAATATAACCTGCCGTTCTTCTTCACTCTGTCCTCTTTCAGAAAACTAATCAGCAGCACACACTGGATATTGAGAGCTATATTCTGGCTGAACCAATTCACATCAGACTGTGAGGAAACCAGCAGCAGCAAAAAAGGGAGGATTTATTTTTTCTAAAGAAAAGTGAGGCTAAAAAGTTACTTGCAAAGAAAATTATCATGCTGTTTCCAGGCGATGAAAACCATGATGTGACAACCTGCATCAGTAAATTTAGTGCAGGAAGAAAGAGCCATGGCTAGATTTTAGTTTGCCAGTTCAAGCATTTGAAGTATGCATATAATATTGTTTTCATATTTTTGTGTTATTAGCAATATGCTGTGTCCACACCATCATTTATGATGCATGGTAAATGAGCACTATGATAAATAACTTCTCAATATATTGTTCCTTTGCCTGCCTTGTTTCATGATTCAAAAAAAAAAAAAAAAAAAAAAAAGGTATGAAGAGATTAGGTGGCTTGTGTAAGGCCATGCAAAATATCTATTTGACTCTGCTGTGCTGAATTATGGAGCCCTGAATGCCAACCCCTGCCTTAACCGTAGCACTATCCTTATCTTTCTGATCCTACAGAGGTGTCCATTGCTCAAAGACAGACATTTTTGCCCTCTGAAAGAAAGATGCTTTAGCAGAAAATGTACTAAACTTTCAAAGGTACGCATTGAATAAGCTCTGAAGTTCTCAAGAGCCGCAGCAGCCCTACGGGAAGAGCTAGCCAGGAAACAGAATTTCACTTCTGTGAAAAATGTCACAGCTGAGGGAAAAATAATTTAAAAAAACCCAAGAATAAAATTGCTTGGCAAATATATATAGAACTGAAATTCAATGATATGTCTTGATGTTCCCAAGAACAAGCTTCTGTATCCTGAAATATATTCCTGGCAGCCCTGCCCAGGTGAGTGCATTTCCACTCGGGGCTCCTGGAGGGTCTCTCCCTCGGCTCATTGGCAATCTGCTTGCTGATCTTCTGCAGACACCCACCAGTATCTGGAGGCATTTTGACTAAGACAGAAAGTTTCTTGGAAGGCAGATTGGTGGGTGAGCTGGCAGGAAACCAGGCAGGTTTGCTGTCAGCCTCGCTCCTCTTGGAATCGACATGCTCCCGGGGAACATTTCGCTTTGACAAATCGGCATTTTTCCAATGGAAAACATTCTGTCAGAACATTTCTGCCCACTTTTACTGCGTCTTCATCCTTGTCACTCTCTGCCCCGATGGGAAAATTTGACTGTTGAGATTAGCGCAGAGCGGCCGCCCTTCTCTCCAGGTGAGATGTTGAACTCGTTCATCGCCCATCCCTTCCCCTTGGGCGACGTCGGTAGGATGTGACATAGGAAAAAAAATTTTGTGTTCCTTCTCTGTTACTTTCCTTTTACACTGCCCTGCCCGAATATTGGCTACAGAAAAAGCACATAAGTTGTGGTTTTGATTCCCCCCCCCCCCCCCTTAACAGTGTTTATGAGCTTTTGTGTAAGAGAACAGAGGTTGGGGGTGATACTTGTTTACAGTCTCTAGTATAACACGCTATCGCTTGGATGTGGTAAAATGCAAGTGCATTATTTTTAAATACTGCAGCAGATTTAATTACTGCTACTTGCAAAAGTAACTGCCACTTGTTGCCACAATTATCGGGTACAACAGCAGACATCAAGCACTCTGCTGTTTGCACAGTTTTAATGAGAAACAGTCACTTCATTCAGGTTCCCTTTTTCCTCCAAAATGCAATTAACAAACAGTGATTAGTTGAGCCAATTCCAAATTGTATTCAAATGAAAGCAATTTGCCTAGTTTGTAGGTCCAATAGGTGATACTTTCTGAAGTCCCTGAAAGAATTAATTGCATGTTTCCACCCAAACATGTTCTAGGGAGGGGAAAGATAAAAGGTCTCTTTGATACAAAGGCTTTGGTTTTGACAGTGCAAATCATTATTCTATAAAAGCATATCATTTGGACCAGCCTACAAGACTGCCTGAGACATTTATATCTGCACTAGAACTTTCTCTTCTTTGGTGAAAGTGCTGTCCCTTAATATGCAAAATGTTCCTCTTCACCATAACCATGCATCTGAAACTCCCTGGCTGCTGACATTTTAACAAACTTCGTATAAATAAAGATGTTTTTTAATAATGATTTCTAATTTATGTCCAAATCCTGAAAGGAAACATTCAGATGTGTTCTAATAACTTCTAGCGACTGATAAGTCAGTGACGTGTTTATACAGATGTGATTTTCTTATCTTCTTTGCGAAGCACTTGGTCAGAGATCTCAGCTTCACAGTAAATACAGAACATCACTGCAGTTTAATTTTCAAACAAGTTCAGACCCAGAAGCTGTGGCAGCATAACGACAATTCTGATGGCAGGATTAATGGCTTCAACTCCTACCCAGAGCAAGCAGAAAGCTTTCTATTTATAATTGCATTATTTCCGTATCATTAGTTATTTCTCAGGTATCCCAAGAGGTAAAAGTCTGAAAAAGAAACTGCAAGGCACAAGTAACCAAGAATACAAGGACTTCAAAATGCTAAGATCAGTAACTCCTCCAAATCTCCCACAGACTATTTCCACACCTAACAGAGTTGATAAAAATCCCATTGTATTTTATGCAAGAACAAGACCTTTTTCTTTGGAGTCCTAGCCAAATTCTAATTGCCTTCAGCCTACCTAGAATTCTGCCTGAAGTCTTAATGGGATGTGGTTTTCTTCACTTTCCGTCCTAATTTGTTGTAAAGTGCTCTATTAAACAGCTGCCCAAACCTGGCTATGCTTTACTGGGGGGCGAAATAATAATGGATTTATACACAGCACACATACGCATGCAGTAGGTATGCTACACAGGAGTTAAAAACACTGTCGTCAGGGGACGTTATTAACTGTGTGGACTGACCATCAGCTGTCTCAAAAGAGGTACAGTAAGAATTAATAATAAATGCAAGTTTTTATTTGTGATTAAGGACATTTTATTGGTTCGCATTGAAATTTATCCCAGGATTTGCTTGTGACTCTGCTTGCATGACAACTAAGTCAATAAAGGTTCACTGAAGTTAAAAATGGGTCCATAACTCCACGTTTTTCCCCTCCATAGACCTGCAGGAGTAGCTGATCTGCATTCAGTCGTCAGCGAGGATGAAAACTCTGGCACGTAGATGAAAAGTGTGACATCATAGAAATATTATTTTTTGATCGTACTCTGACTGTATTGTTCCTATCTTGTAATTAAGGTTACAGCTGGAACTGCAATAACCAAACCAAGTTTTAGAGTACTATTTTTCCTCGACATATCCACTCATCTCTTACTTTCTTGGACTCCCACTCTCAGTCACGCCTCAGGTTTTGCAATTTACACAGATGTATGGGATAAAGGCCCATCAAATGCTCAGAGATTTGTCTTTTGTCTTTCTAGTCCTCATCACTCATTAATGACACTCACAGACATGGCTTTGACTGTTTTCATTTTTTTCTCCTCCACTCCCCCTATTTCATGTTGCACAAAGAGCTGTGAAACAAAGACTCATCAAAGTCATCATTGCACCACATTTATCTGCGCAGAACTGTCTTTCTCATCTATTAGCCTTTTTAAACGTTCCAAGTCCTTCTGTGGCTGGATTCCCTCTCATTATTTTGGCTTCCTTGTCACCCTTTGCTGACTATTTCTGCAGTTGCCCTCCTCCTCCTTTCCCTCTTCTCAATTTTTTTCTGGACCAAATACCACTATGCATAATCTTCCATTTGTTTGGATTCAAACAAAATAGCACTTTCTGTTATTGTTAGCAAAATTAAAATTTTAAATGAGTTATTGTTTGCACTGATTTTCATCTGTACAACTTACTAGTCCTTTTTTTTTTTTTTTTTTTCCACTTTCAAAGAGAGAAAAATCTCTGCTGGTCAACTATTTATTTTTTTATTTTTTTATGACGTGTAAATATGAAACAATCAGATAACCTGATTTCTTTGCATGAGATCAACTGCAGAAATCCCTTTGCAGAAGTTGTTTGTAACAGATCATAGGTTTTTACAGATGAAGAACAATAAGTTAACAGTGAAAAAAAGAAAAATAAAATATATATACACTGGTACTTTTGCCCACAATTCTCTCCTGGCCCACCCGAAGGAGAATGTCCCAAAGTCATTCCCCTTCCCCATGACTGAACAGCTGCTCCATGAGATGGTGGCTTACTGGCTTTGGACAAGCTGCCTTTCAGACCTTCTCTGTCTATAGGTGTCCTGCTAACTGGGAGATTTTCCCTGGCTCCATGTTTTTACTCCCTGCTATTGGATATTTATACACATGGATAAAATCACCCTTGAGTTTTCTTTTCTCCAGGCTGATCAGTCACAACCCTCAGCCTCTGTTTATATGTCTGATGCTCCAATGTCTTAGTCATCTTCATGCCCATTCACAGGACATGTCTCCCTTGTACTGGGGAGCTCAGCATCGGGCTCAGCATCCAAGATATGTCTCATGAGACCTGAGCAGAGGAGAAGGATCACCTCCCTCAACCTGCTGGCAATGCTCTGCCTAATGCAGCCCAGGAGGCCAGTAGCCACCTTTGCCATGAGTGGACATTCCTCACTCATGGTCAGCTTGGTGTCCTCCTGGATCCCCAGGTCCTTCTCTGCAAGATGCTTTCCAGCTGGTTGGTCCTGAGGTTGTCCTGGTGCTGGGGTTATTCCTCCACAGAGACAGGAATTGGCATTTCCCTTTGCTGGACTTCATGAGGTGCTAGAAAGCCCTCAGCAACGTATTGGGAATGTTAGACTCAGCCTTTTTGATAAAACATATTGGAGTAAATTGTACTGCCATTTAAAAAAAAAAAAAAAAAAAGCCCCAGCAACAACAGCAGGATCTGTAGCTTTAAAGTTAACATGTAGAGTTAAAGCAGTGTATAATAGAATTATGAGTGGTCACCTCTGGTCTAACATAATGTACGTGCCAGATTGTACTCTTCACAAGACAAGGAAGATATCTTTCTGGAAACTCTACTAAAAAAATTTGTGAACATCAAGAATTATTCTGAAGTATCTGCTGGTGTAGTGATGGCACCACATAAGGCTGAGACCTACCACTTGAAACAGACACAATAAAAATGCAAGGTTATAGATAAAATGCCCTTGTCCTAAAATCTGTTATCACCCTCCGAAAGATCCTTTCACAGTGCTGGTTTAATGCAAGGCTCTGAGCCTCATCAGTGATTTTCCTCTGAAGCCGAAAGCCCAGGGCAGTTACTGTTACACGCCAACGCTTCCTTGTGAAAAAGTAAAGGTTACAAACCCAGGCTGCTGGGATAACAACCTGAGCAGGAAGAAACTAATATAATTATTTTCTGCTACTGATGTGTTCACTTTTGCTGCACTGCTTTGTAATCTACGGGTAGTCAAAAGGTGGAGGATTAATGGCATCTACATAATTAGTGGAAGTCCCATGGGTGTCCCCTTTATCTGTACGGATGGCAGAACCCCAGGCCACTGCCGCAGTGGGTGCAGCCTGCGAGGTTTCCCTTGCTGCAGCCCTGGGCAACCTACAGCACCCTTCCGCCGGCGCCTACTCTACTACGCTGCAGTTCGAGTGCGATGGTTTTTTCCAGTATTATATGAATACAGAGAGTGTGCCTAAAAGTAAGATGTTTTGGATGTATATCTGGCTCGCTCTTAAATAATTAAGCATATATTTATAAGCTAACCAATTGCGTTTGCTAACATTCAGACTTAAAAAACATGAATGTTTCTAAAATGTTTGTAAATTTTTGCAGCTACTCTATTTTTTCCACATTGCTTGATAAAGCTTAATAGCGCTTCTCAAATTAAACTAAATTAATATGCCAGCTGTACCCAGTTTTGAGCACACAAAGCCCCCAGTGGTTTATAATAAATTAATACGTATGGTTATGGTACATCTTAACATGAAACTCTCATTTGTGTGTTGGATGCCAGAACCTATTAGTTTTGCTTCATAGTTCTTACATTAAGTTTATCTCAAGACATCACTTTCCCTGCCGATAAGTACAATTAAGTACATATTAATTTAATGTAACTGGATTTTCATATTCTGGTTTGTAACCAATGGATGCATGTTTACTGAAGAACTGCTCTAAATTCTAATATTTTCTTATTGCCCCACTAAACTTGTAATCCCTCTCCCCCGTGGGTTTCCATTATCCAGCTGTGACTTGCATTGATTTTTTTTTTTTTTTTTTTTTTTCAGTTTAGGACCTCTAACAGTTAATACAGGCACTACTGCTTTAAATGGGCAGTGGTTAAGTTGTCACATGGACCCCAGGATCGACTACAATTAAGCGTGTACATAAGTGTTTGTAGAATCAGCATCTCAGCAGCAACATCTCTCATTTGTCGCCCACTAGAAAGAAACACTGGAATCGCGGATACTCTCAAGCATTTATTGATCTTTAAGTTCTAGCAGAGTCCAGACACGAAGGCATCATGACTACTTACAGTGCAGATGTCTTCCAAGATTAGGAAGAAAAAGTCAGATCCTCTGTAGTGTTTAGTATTTCAGTTCTGAGTTTCATTTCAGATATGGATGTGTAGGACAGTTTGAAATATTTTAAAATATCCTATTTGGCTTTCAACTTCTGGTCTAGAAGGGTACAGTATTGCATGGATCCTGTGTCATATCTGCCTGACTTGCATGGATGTCTCTCATATTCTATGGCATTCAGATGATGCTAAGCACTCGTGTGGGCAACTGAGAGAAGCTGTCAGTGGGAGAAAGGGAGATTAAGGGTAAAATTCAGCCTGAGACAGACAACTTTATTTAGATGTTCTCAGATGAGTGAAGTGTCCAAGTTCCCACTACAATCAAGAGAGAGCTGTTTAACAGAGAGATTAATTTGTCTAAAAGTAGGTCACATGTTATTTTAGAAATAGTGGGCTATCCTCCCTGACCTTTGCCTGCTACTCTAGATGATCATTCAGTGTAACATCTACCAGCCATCTAAGTTGCATCTAAGCAAGCAGCTATCCAGCTTGGGAATGCAAAGTGGCTGTTATGTTCATGCCTCTGAACCCCAGCCACTGATCCTGTGCAGCTCTAGGCTCCACTGGCTATGCTGATGTGTTGGGTCAGGCCGAGATGGAGTTACCTTTCCCTACAGCAGCCCTCCCAGTGCTGTGCTGTGTATTGGTGGCCACCAAGGTGTTGGTAACACACCGGTGTTTGGCTGCTGCTGAGCAGTGCTGGCACAGCATCAAGGCACAGCATCTCAGTAGCCAGTGGGATACGGATGGGCAAGAGGTTGGGAGAAGGCATGGTTGGGACAGCTGACCCAAACTGACCACAGGCATATTCTATATCAAATCACAACATGCTCAGCAATAAAAGGTAAGAGAAAGGAGGAGGAGCAGGGCATTAGTTATTTAACCATTTTTCTTTCAATGCAACCGCTACACATACTGAAGCCCTGCTTCCCAGAAAGTGGCTGGCCATCATGGGAAGTAGAGAATAAAACTTTTTTGCTTTGTTTTGCTTTCACGTGTTTTGCTTTTCTTTATTAAACTGCCTTTGTCTCAACCCATGAGTTTTTAATCTTATTTCCCGCCCCCCCTGTCCCACTGAGAAGGAGTGATAGAGCAGCTTGTTGCACACCTGGAGGCCAGCCAAGGCCAACCCACCACAACTGAGTGCGTACTGACATGTGGAAATTTAAATACAAGCATTTCATCCTGGGGGTCCAAATACTTTCAAAGATTTAGCTAAAAGCTATATATGCTATATGTGCTAAGAGTATACGTGTCAAAGCTCTATAAATACACATATATATAGATACACACCTATAGGTATAGTTATATATATGTGTATCAATAGACGAATAAAGTTTTAAAGTAACCCGATGCATACATGCCTAGAAATGTCCATTTTGAGAGAACAGTGCTCAGAGAAATACTTCCCACATGCCATATTTATGTTACACTCATATGTAGTATTTGGGGTTCCATGCAGAATACTACCAGAGTACTGTCACTTTTCCTAAATAAATTTTCTAAGCAGAATACTATATAGTGAGAGGATTTTTGTGAAGCCTAACTCTTACCAATTTCAAATATGTCTCACTTCCTTTACAGACAGAGGTTAGGATATTCCTATATCTATCAACTATCTTTGAAAGTTTCATGACAGCTATAAAAGATAGGGGCAGTTAAACAAATTAAATACAATTAGTCTATTTTTGTGAGTATTAGTTTTCAGCGACAGAGAATTTGCCACTAGATCATTATTGAGAACAGTAACAGCACTGTTACTCCTCTGTATGGGAATGAGAAAAACCACTAAATCAAAACTTAACCATACGGATTTGCCCAAGATGTAACTGTGATTAGGATGTATTAGACACTTCATGAGAAGTAATGCCTAATTCATTAGCCAATTAGACAGCTTAATACTTGTTCCAAATATTGCATCATATCTCTAATGATTTATTAATTTACAGCATCGAGATCAGCAGCTTTCTCCTCTAGAGAGCTCAAGGTAAGTCTTCTGGAAGAATAGGCATGTCTGCAGGATTCCCTGGGGATTTCGAGACAAGCTATGTCTTTTTTGGAAGCCAGCAAGCCACAAGTTATTAAACAGGCGATTCCACAGCTGAAATTATAAAATTATTGGACAGAAATATTGTAGCAAATATTTGGCCTCTTCAACATTTTTATATGTTGGGATGTATTTGGAGAAACTGGGGTTTATTCTACCCATTTGTAGGGAATGAAACTGGACTTCAGAGGAATAGGACCAACACTGAAGCTGCATTACTGGCCTGATGAACAACCCAACAAATTTGGAAATGATCCAAGAAAATATTTGTGTTTCTCTTTGGAGAGAGTCCAGTGAAGGGCTACGAGGATGATGAGGGGCCTGGAGCATCTTTCGTATGAGGAAAGGCTGAGAGAACTGGGGCTGTTTAGCCTGGAGAAGACTGAGAGGGGATCTCATCAACGCTTATCAATATCTAAAGGGTGGGAGTCAAGAGGATGGGGCCAGACTCTTCTCAGTGGTGCTCAGTGACAGGACAAGGGGCAACAGGCACAAAGTAGAAGACAGGAAGTTCCATCTCGATATGAGGAAAAACTTCTTCCCTCTGCGGGTGACCGAGCACTGGGACAGGCTGCCCAGAGAGGTTGTGGAGTCTCCTTCTCTGGAGAGATTCAAATCCCGCCTGGATGTGATTCTGTGCAACCTGCTCTGGGTGATCCTGCTCTATCAGGGGGTTTGGACTAGGCGATCTCCAGAGGTGCCTTCCAACCCCTACCAATCTGTGATTCTGTGATTCTGTGATTCTCTCATCCCATGATCCTGATACATTGACTAATTATGTATTTTCTTGAGAGAGTCATTGGGTAAAATAGCATAGAAAGAAGCCACAGGGACCAAGACTCTTCGTTTCCAAGGGAATGACTCACAAATAAGACTCGAGGTTCCCTCACTTCTGATCTCATGAATCTTGCTTTCCATTCTGGTTGTAGCCAGATCCATAAGGGCTATAGAGAATGCTGTCACCATTTGCAATTTTTGTATAGGCACTCTGCAGGCAAATATGGATGTTCTCAGACTGAGAAGTATATTTGATCATGATACTTTAGTTCCTTCCAACAAGTGTGAAGAGCTGGATACTGATGCCTTTGCTGACCTTTAGAATTCCTGAATTTTTTTTCCTTAAATTACTATCATGTTGCCTTCAGAGAGTTAAACCAACCAACACACCTCAAGGTTCTGACCATAACAGTTAATCTGCCCAAGCACCACCCTAATTCTGTTCAACTCTGCTGAGCAAGCTGAGCTCTTCCTATTCAAAATAATTGTTGAGAAGTATTATCCAAAGGCCAAGAAAAAAAGATCAACCTGGAGGTCACCATGAAAACTGGTAACAGTGAGTTTGCTTGCACCAGTTCACAAGGGTATTGAGAAACTCTATGGTCCTTCTAGAAATGGTCTTGTTTTCTACCACCCCCCCCACTTTGGTAAACTTAGCATCAGTGTGTCAGGTGAGGGCAGCTGGGAGATGTCATCACCTCAGGGCCAAGAAAGAATTACAGATGATGGGAGGATGGGAAAATGAAACACATTTTGACAGGCTCACTTACACAAGTAAAAGGCAGAACTTTTGGTGGAAGCCCATCAGGTTTTTCTAAGACTTACAAAGAAAGAAGTAGTTATACTTGTGTAGTTGCTATATTGTGAGATATCCTGCTGTTCTTCTAACAGCAACAGCCATTAAAAAAGGACCATTCACCTTTTGTATCATCTCCTGTAAATGCTCAAGGCGGAGGTAATACATCCCTTCTAAAACTATATTACCTGTTGTGAACTGGATACACTATTGGTGTTATTTTTCCCTTAACCATTGCTTTCCCAAAACCATTTGTGTTTTGTAGCAATCCCATTAACAGGAAATCTTGTCGGGTCCAGATGGTTGAGGTGTTAAGTTCTTCAAGCAGTTATTGTCATTCTAGAAGTTAGGATATCTATATGCTGTTACGTATGTTGCAAAATAGCTACTGGGTAATGAAGCCATCCAGTAGAAACTTCTCTGAGGTAGACATCTGGTAAGTCAGGAGGTATAGTTTGAGAGAGTGAGGAGATTTCCAGAAAGACAGTAATATTTTATGAATCATACAGACATCATTATGAAATTTAGAGGATGACAGAGGATATTTTAAGGGACTCCTTTTCTGAGTCCTGTCAGCAGACGACTGCATAAGTTTTTTCTATTCTGGAACATTTGTTCATTCTGTGAAGTTTAATATATATACAAATAGATCTTTTAAAAATGAAAATAGAAATTGAGTCACATATACCTTCTAAATTTCACATTTTGACATGACAAAAGTGAATAAAGAACAGTCTCTGTCTGTTATAGCCATACAAATGTTGGGGTACATAAATTGTACACAGCAAAAAGATAGAGTTGTAACTAGCAAGTATAACAATGGAATCTAGTAAACTTTTAGCCTATGTTCTTTGCCATTAGCATGATTCAAGGGACGCACAGTACTGCATATAAAAATAAATTGCTGTCTGTATTAGAATGGAATAGCTAAAGTGAAAGGTTTTCCAAAAAATTCTGGTGGCCTACCTGTGACAGAGCCAGTCTAATTGACCTTGTTCCAGCACTTTGTACAGTTTGAGTTTTACCCTAAACCACTACATTTCATCTGAATAATCATGACCTTTTCAACACCAGAAATGTGATTTTTAAGACTTCCACCATTTCTCTAGGGAGCAAAAACACTTCACATGCCATGTGCCTAAATACAAGTTTGAATTTTAACCAACCGGCATTTGCAAGGAAATGAAATGAAATCTAAAGACCAGGACTTTTTTAAAGGAGTTATTTGCAGAATAATAAGGCTATACTAGGAACTGCAATGTGCTCTGGGAAAACCTGCAAGTAGCAGAGAAAATCACTGAATGGAATATTCATTATTTGCCTAGCTCTAGTCACTACATCTCAAACGTTTCCTCCACACGAGGGAAACACTGCTTATTGTCCAATAACATTAGACAAACACCAGTAACATGACAAACCTTCAATTTAGGTACACTTCATAGACAAGCACAGGCTTTAGGTTCATGTGTGAGACACCCTTCAGAGTTACCATTTCCAGCTTTGTATCTTCTGTGACAAAGATAGCCATGATTAATGCAGCATCTTCTACAATCTGACTGCTCAAAAGAGACAGAAAAAACTAAGTAATTTCCTGGCCCAGTGGAATTTTTATTACTTCCCATTCTACCTCTCTTTATTTTCTGATCAAGTTGAGCATTTTAAGATCAGTTTTCCAAAATATTGATATTAGTGAGCTGCTCCAGCATTCAACTTCTCTACTGAAGAGAAGTCACCTTCCAAATTCCTTATTTCTTTTCTTTTTTTTCCTGTTTTTTCATGAGCCATTTGTATCCATTTGTTCTCATTCCAGGGTTGCCCTTTAGTTTAGCTTACACTTTTCTTGCTGTCCTTACCTTCTTGACGCATTTACACTCCGCTGTGCAGGGCTGAGCACAGTTAAATCCAAAGGCTTCAAATTAACAAAGCATTCAAATCTGCATTTAATTTTAATGTATATGTAAGAGACTTGTCTAAGTTAGAATTTAAGTACGTATGGCTTCATATAGATAAACTGAAATCTGTTTTTTAGGGCAAAATATTTATCTGACAGTCATGCCTTTTCAAACATCTGTTTAATCCACATTGCAAACTGGTGTCAATACCCACACAGTTATGAGGAGAAATAATTTACAAAGATTAGATTTTTATTTTATCGATATTTTTATAATGTTATGCATTTGGGCTAAATTTTCTCATCAGATTATGTGACTGAAGGATTGTCTCCATGAACTTAAAGAAGCACAGAGTAACAGTGATGGGCACAGGGTGGTTCCCATAACCCTACAGAGACATCAACCCCTGACCTGGTCCCTCCCAGGACTGTCCCAGAGGAGCCTCAGCCCCATGGAGTGGGGGTGACACCAGCACCTTACAGACTGGTGGGGTCAGTGCCTATGGGAGTTGTGGGATGAAGGGGAACAAGGTTTGGGGATTGCACAAGCCTTATTATGGGTTGTCTAAGGGAGAAACCAAAGGTGGGGACAGGAAGGGATCAAGGTAAACAAATGTGGGAAAACAGAGATAAGGGGACAAAAAGGGCCGGTAGTCAACGGCCATGCCCCACACCTGATGGACGCGGTCTGTCCTGTCTTCTCATTTAACTCGATTTCTTTGGAAAGGGGCTCTCTATTCCGCCTGTGTGCATGTGTTTGGTGTCCAGGTGCCAGCGAATGGGGTGGGATCAGGGGTCATAGGAGCCCATGTGTCTGTGGTGGCAGCACCTGGAGTGACTGGAGCACGTGCACATCATGTGGGTGTGTGTGTCAGTGGGTGATCGCTAGCAAACGTCAAGCCAGACTAGGTGGCAAGTAGGATTGACGCTTGGAAGCCAGGTTCCGGTGCAGCATAAGCCTGAATTGGATATAGGAGGGACCCAAGGGGCTGTGAGTTGGCTGCTGGAGGGACCAGGGCGTCAAAGTTAGGGAGTCACAGCCATAGGTCTGAACCAGCTACTAGAGAGATCCCTTGCACGTGTGTAGGTGTGAGTGGTCTCTACCAGCTGCTGGAGCGCGGCTGTGGCCTCCTGTGTCCAGGTGCCAGCAACTGGGGAGACTGGGATCCAGGGGCAGGTACTGGGCAGGGTGAGGGTGTTATCCTAGCTGCTGGGGGGATCCATACTGCACATATGTGTGTGTGTATACATGTATATATATTTGTATGTGTGTATATATATATATTTCCCACTAGCAGACCTTCATCTTGATGAGCCAGAGGATGAGGCTCTTTGTGCTGACTGTGTTTGTGCGAGCGCTGTGCTTTCTTTCTATGTTGACAAGTGCGACCAGGCATATGCATATGTATAAATGTATTAAGTATGTGTGTACCTCTGTGTGTGCCTGTATGGAATAAATGTTCAGCCTCACTCCTGGTTGGACCTGGGGACAGAGCTGAAGCAGCCTCATCTCTGTCAGGCATTTGGAAATTCATAAAATCTTCCACAGGTCTTTTATTTACCTTCAACATACACAAAATAAGAAAAATAACAAAAGCATTTCTCTAATCTAGGTTGGAGAAAAAAAAAGTCAGATCTTCAAGGCCTAAGGAAGGCATTAGAGAAAGCCAAATTAGCTTTTGTTTCAGATATCTGTTTTGACATAATTTTTAATGAAAAGTTTGTTAAATTTGCCCAACACTGTGTGTCCAAAAGCCAAACAAGCCCAACGCTTACCTCAAAGGAGACTGAGCGCGATGTATGTCTATGCATACGAGCAGAGAGGCTGAAATAAATTTGCACAGGGTTGTACACACAGCTATCCGATGGGCACTGGGAAAAGCAGGAGCGAGTGTTCTTGCAGTGCATGAGCCTGAATATGGGCAGCGCTGGACGTAGGGGTAACTATAGGCTCTGTAGCCCCTTGAGCAAATCTGCACCTACAGGCACCAATTCGTTCCTGACCCACCTGAGCTTTTAAAGACTTGGCTTGGCAAGAATAGCAGCATTTGTACCATATACAGCATTTTATTAAAATGCAGAGGTACTACAGAGGCTGTTAGGCACACACCAGGTTTCTATATATTAAAAGTGCGTGTAACGTGTGCAAGGAAGCTACATCGCTATTGCAATTTTGCAGTGTCCAAAGTTGTCACGTATCAAGTTGGAGATAATACGGGAAAAGCATTAGTAATGGTGCCATCTTGTGTTTGAAATCTGAAAATGTTGCATAACTTCTTGTGATAATCCGTTTGTCACCAATTTTATGAAGCGAGAGTGTATAAGGGACTTCAGCCTAAATTTAAGTTGATAGTCAGAGAAGAAATCAGGTTTTGAGCCTTTATTCTGCAAATCAGTTTGTGTTTAAATATATGGGATTGTGTTTTAAATGAATGGTAGGGATGATTAATCTAAAAGAAATAAAATAGTAATAGCAGTGATTTTCTCAGTCTCTCAATTAAGAAGTCTTTACACATTGCCTTTTTTTTTGTGCATTTTAAACTGTGCATAGCATTCCAAATCTAAACTCCATAGAAATTTTCCTGTAAGGGATTGCTATAAAATTTTCAAAAGAGAGAGCCAAGTAAATGCAAAATCTTAGGAACACCAAGAAAGGCGTGCAAATTGCACAAATATTTCCCACCTATTTCCTCTTACCTAGAGTGACACAAAAAAGGCAAGAAAAATACAACCTTTTGCAAACAGAAAAATAAACTAACAAGCCAACACCAGGGCCATCTGGCTGCAAACATACAGGAAGTCACAAACAGTACTTGCTTTTAGTGAAGGTGATTTCTTTTGACGATAGGCTTACAAGATGCAAACTGTGCAAAGAACTATGGAAACATCTTGGCATCCAGATAAGCTCCATCATATATGCAAAAACCCCAAAGATATTTCAATGTACACATACATCTCCCAGAATACTGAGAGATCTGGCTGAAGTAAAAGTACACTTTTTTGGGGTTTTACATTTTCAACAATTTTTATCTAATGGCAAACAGTCCTGGAATGTGAAATATTTTGTATTTGACTATGTATTTCATAATTTTTACTTATCGTGGGCTTGCAAATATCAGCTTCGGAAACTGAAAGCATATGAAAACCTGATTTCAATGGAAACAGCTCGAGGTCCATTTTACATAGATGTCTGTTATTCAATGCAATATTTCAGTTATAATTAAGCACACCGCGTGACAGAAAAGGCTGCACCAGCTACTGAAAAAAACAACCCAACAACCAAAAACCTAACCCTCAAATCAGCTTTCCTTAAGACCTTAAGATAAATAGTTACTTGCTAAAATTTATAGTGACACAAATTTGTTGCACACAGTTTGCTGATGGATTTGGGGAAAGAAGGAAAAGCTTATATAGCTTATTTTTTATGTTAGCTGTTGATGTTTGAATTGCAAATCTCTGGATGCAAAATGTTTTACAATAACTGCTGAGCTGCAACTTACCCTAAAGGAGGCTTTCGGTGTGGCAATAAGAAGAGCGCGTTATCCTTGATCTGCCCACATACTCCTGTTGGACACAGTTCAATACCACTTGGCCGGGCAGTATTCTCATTCTGCACGGAGCAAAATGTGACCACTTGCAAACCACAGGCTTTAATTTAGCTCTTTCTTAATGTTGCTAGATACGCTTGGCGTATCCTTGCCATCAACTTTTTATTTAAATATGCATTATAAAACCCAATCCATATTTCTATTAATATTAATAAGAATGTGATTGCAACAACTATGGGATAATCTACACGAGCTGGTTTCAGTGACAGCAGCCTTGATCAACTGCTTCTCCATCACTCTCATGAATGCTTCTGGGTATTTTTTTCCATAATGCGCTCAGGGCATGGGGAAAAAGTGTCTTGCAAGTGATTAACCTGATATTTTTCCTTTTTTTAAAAGCTGTCATAACATCTACAGATTATTTCGTCATGGCAGTGGGTAGAAAACTGATGAGTTTCACTCCAGCACTTACTGTAAATGTCACTCCTGATTCCCAAATCCTTTCACTCCCCGCCCCCTCCCAGTTTGTCCCGGCACCCACCAGGGCCCAGCTCCACAAAGTCCTTTAGTCCCTTAATCTGCCCATAGAGGGACTGCTCTTGTACTGTGTTATTCTCTACAATGTTGTTAATACTCTTAATTAAAAGAGCAAATTAAGAAGGAACAGTTTGATACAGGGTTTAGTTTTGAAAGTATTTTTTCTTTTTCTTTTTTTTTTTTCCTCTTTCTTTTATCTTTTTTCCCTAGGTTTCCTGCTTTTTTACTTTTGTTTTTTGTTTTTTGTTTTTTTTTTGAGGGGTGGATGGTTTTTTTTAAGGGCCCCTCAAGATCTACTACAGATCTGAACTTTCAGCAGCTTTCATGGATACTCCTCTTGGTTTCTTGGTCTGCTCATAGCTCTACTCTTTAACAGGTTTTTTTTTTATTATTTATCTACCTCTTAGATTTATTTAGATAAGTTCACCCAGACTGGTACCTAGTAGAATATATTCAGGGGATGTGCTTATATTTATAACCTGTTTCCAGACCAGGCACACAAAACAAAGTAGTCATATTTTTTATGAAACTAAGTTATGTTCTGATTTTGAAGCTGTGATTCACTTTTTATCAGGCTATAAATGAAAAATACATTTGGAGGTACATTTGATTTTATGAGTTATGGTTTAAAACATTGGTTATTATGAATATTTTGTACAACACTATTTGTGTGGGGAAATTGAGTCTCGTATTACTTCCAATAAATCATAAATAAGATCTTAAAGATCTTTGAGAAAATAAAGGAAAAAAACCCCAATGAGCCACAATGTACCAAGAAGCAGAAAGATCACTTCAGTGCTATGGCATGATGGAATTTGTTAAATAACTGCTAACATTTATGAACTATTGAGTGAAGAATCTGCCTACTGACCTGAAAATCAAATAAAATGCTATAGACAGTGCAAAAAAGTATTTAAAACAATCTGGTACAGGAGAAAAAAAAATCCCAAATAAAAAAAAAACCACAAAAAACCCCAAAAAAACTCAAAAAACCAAATCAACAAGCAACTTAAAACGCCCAAATCAGCAACACCAACAAAACTCTTCTGTGCTTTAGAACAAAAGGACTACTGCAGTAGCTGGGAGGGGGCTATGAAGTGACAAATCCGGGTTCATGGATCTCTGTTATTTACTGTGACCTGGAGGAAGCCACTTAGATTCAGAGACTCAAAAGCTATGTAAGCATTGCACTGCTTCGAGACCTGTATTATTTTAGTAGGTAGGACATTTTTAGAAACAATAGGTGCTTGGGAGCCTGTAGCCCTTCAGTAGCTCCACAGCATCTCTAGGACACAGCAGAGGTTATATAAATACATACTCAGGTGTTGCTGCCTGCTGAAATGCACCTCAACAGAGATGTGAATGTTTTTGTAAAGATAACAAAGAATGACCTAGAAGTCTGGGGGTTTTTAAGCTGTCTTGCAAAATTCAGTCGAGGAGAAAGAACTTAAAAATCAATATTTGAATGTGGATATGCATGTGAAAAGATATTTTCACAACATCTTCAACAAGTGGGCTTCAAAATATCCCCCAGGAGGAATGATGCCCAAGAAATGAGGTGGTTTAGGAGACATGACACACCAACCTCCCTCTATACATCCCTGCAGCCCCAAATGTCCGCATATTCTATATCAGCTTCCTCAAGCTGGAACTCCAAATGAACTTAATTCAGTGGCTTTACAATTGACAGACACTACAAAACCAGCTCTTTTAATTAATATTAGTCATCAGTTCTTAAAAACAACAACAACAACAACAAATTCCAGCAAACAGGATGAGATCAGCTAAGCAAATACATTAGCAGAAATTCTGCTCTGCAGATATCAGAATACCTGTATTTCTGTTCTGCTTAAGCCCAGGTGGGACATCACTCCTCATGACAGGGCAAACTCAAAATCTGTGAATTTTACAGTAGCTGAAGAAATAACATGATTGTTCTTTATGTGACCAAAGCCCGTTAGAGAGAGAAACCAACCCACCAGCTCAGGAATGGGGAGGTTCCATCAGAGAAACACTGAGGATACTGGGTGTATAGTGAGAAGACTGAAGAGGAGAAAATGTATAGGAACAGTAACGTGTCTTGGTTCACAAAGTTTTCTGCATTTAAGTATAAATTCTGGCAATCCTCTTTGCCACTAAACTATTGGAGGATGCAAGCTCTCGACGTGATGAGATGTGTTAAAGTAACAGACTGCTGACTCATGGCTACATTGCATCAAAAGGATCTAAATATTTTATGAAGCATAAAATGAGCAATAAACTGTGTGGCATTTCAACACTTGCTTACAATTCCAGCAATTGCAAACTAAAGCACAGCAAGTCTTTAAAAGGGGAGAGAGAGGGAGAGAAAGAAGAAACACCCTAAACCCCAGTACCGCTGTCTAGTAGCTTTTATAAAGTATTCTGACTCAGTCCATAGAGGAGCAAACCCTAGCGGGTGATATTAAGATATCAAGGTGGCAGAAGAACCTCACTTCAGAACAGCAGCACAAACCAACGGAAAACTAATTGGCTACTTTGGGGCAGGTTTTAGAGTGTAATTCCCCCGAGTCTTAGGGTGATGTACGACAGAGATGCCACAGGCCACTCTGGTGGTGATTCGATGCAATGCACACAACAGCATCCTTTGGACAACAAATCCATGCCATAAGGCATAAAGCTTCATGTTGCTTTCTTTGATCTCCATCACTATGATGGCTGGGACAGGACTGTAAGCAGTGATTGATATAATAAATTTGGTCCAAGCAACACTTCAGAAATGAGGGGTTTTGTTTTTTGATCTTAGTCTACTTGAGAAACATACTGAAGCATGATTTTGGACCTGGTTTTCCCTTCTGATGCTTCTGCTGGCTCCTTTTGTTTCAGTAAATGAATAAATAAAACCACTCCGTGTATGACATTTCTAATACAGTCCCAAATTCTTTTTTTTTTTTTTTTTTCTTTTCATTGTGTACTTTAGCCAAGCATTCCAATAATCTCTGAAGCTCTGTGGCAAATTATGATTGCATCATCCACCTGAGTCTCATTTTAACAGCTCTGTTGCAATTAGCCCCAAAATTCCTTAGTCAAAATTATGCCAAATGACTACAGATGGTACCACCTGCCTAAATCTGGGGCTGGTAAGGACTTTCTCCTAACTATGCTTTTGACATAGGCTGCATATATAAATACATTCTAAATGAATAATTTAAAAAAACCCACAACAAACAAACAAATGAAACCAAAAAAACCCCCCAAAAACCAAAACCACCTGGACTTAGAAACATAGACTAACTTAATTTGGTAAACAACGTTGCCTAATGCAACCTTGAGATGAAAGAAGGGCCAACTTCAAAATTGAATTTAACTCTGAAGTTAGAGCAGAGTTTTTGACTGCCCTGAAATGGAGACTTTTTTTTTCCTTCTATCTAATTGGATTCTCCCTTACTGTAACGTATGCATGTTGCCTCCAGTTCCTTCCTTGTTCTCCTCTGAGGAGAGTCTGTCTCATAGTCTCTATATGCTCCAAGTAGGGAGCTGTGGACAGGAAGGAGATTCCTTTTCTCCTCCCATTCTCCAGTTTGAACAACCCAGCTCTGAGCCTCTCTTCCCACATCCTGGCCACCTTGGTGGTCCTTTGCTGGACCCTCTCCAATATCTCCATGTCTGCCTTGCACTGTAGAGTCCAAAAGCGAGGAAAATACTGGCGATGAAATCTGAGAAGGGCTAAGTGGAAGGAACTCTGAACATAAATAGAATGGCTACCCACCAAAGAATCACAAAAACAGCCAAAACCAAAGGGCCTTAAAAAAGAATGAAGTTTGAAGTTTTAGTTCTTCTCTAGTTGTAGGAAGCCACAACTTACTTCCTTACAGGAATCAAGGAATTATATTTCTGAACAGCCACACAAAAATAAAAATATAAACAAATAAATAAATATTTTTTAAAAATCAGTATTATTTATCCACACTGCGATCATGGGACAGCTAAGGAAGAAGGATGAATGTGCAAGAGGAGACACTGTAAATACACCAGGGGCTCAATTCCTGACTCCCAGCTACTACGGTAAGCAGTAACAGACCTTTCTTGGTTATGCTTACCTGCACAGCAGAGTTCATTTGGCTGCAGAAATCCAGTGGTAGCCAATATTTCCGTTGACATCTGAAGGCTGGTTTGGCTCCAGGTGAGTAAGGTGTCTCTCAGACTTCCTCCTCACTTGGGGTGTTGGAGATGCAGTATGATAAACTAGCCCACCCTTCAGAATATTTTCAGAGTTCTGACTTGTGTTTGCTTTGACATTGTGTACAGAAACATGGTGTGTAGAGCCAGTGATGGGGATGTGAATTATTCTCTCAATAATATACTTCATATTTTATATACTTTTTTTTCCCCTTCATAATTTGGTTTTCAATGCAAACAAAACAGCTGTGGACTAGTTAGGTCTGTAGCAGGTTAAAAGGCTGCACTCTACTGTTCAAAAATGATACTGCACAACGTTTCTAAAATCAATCTATTCTTGAATGCTTCTTTTCTTTATGCAACTAAATTTGCATATCCTGCAGCTGAAAAAGGCATAATTAGTAATTTGTCATTAATTTAAGCGGGAGCAACTATAAAAATCTTAGGTATTTACATAGTTCTCATAAATTAGAGTCACAAACTGTAATTTGTTAAATTGAAATTCTGCTAAAAGCTTGCATTTACATAGATGTTCAGATGTTAAAGTGTTGACATGCATTTTAAAATCAACACTGCTGGCACATTCATAATTCATGCCAATGAGCTGGAAGGTTTATTTGAGAAGTTATTTGGACAGTAAAATATCACGGACAGTAAGAAACTGCAGTTGTAACCACTCTCAACCAATGAAAACAGGCATCTTCTTTATTAAGAGTTGAAGATGTTTCAACAGAAGATCTGCATGCATGATCATTGCCAAAAAATGGAGCTACACGGATAGTATAGTATAATATCTTGCACTAACCCCATGGTGCTACTTCATATTCACTGTTTGCAAGAAAAAAGATCAGAAAATGGGCTGCGCAAACCTGTCGGGACAAGTCAGCTCTTGGTACTTGATGAAAGTTTTCAGATGAAGACACCAAACAAGGTGTTCACTTCAAGAATGGAATATGAAAAATGTAAAAAAAAGTCAAAACTGTCTCGTTTTGAGATCTGTGTCATTGCGTTCTAATTCAAAATGGAAAGGTCATATTCAGGTCTTGGAAAGCTCTTTCCTATAATGTTGCAACTGTCAGTGGTACTAATGCAAACAGTGAGATGGTTAATGGACTGAAAGAGAAACATCAATGCCAGGTCACCCATTAGCTGACACAAGTCAGCAGAGATCTACGGAGGCATAGCTAGCTTTATGTCCTCTCAGAATCTGTCATCTAATGTACTCAAAAAAAGAAAAAAAAAAAAACCAAACCCAAAACCCCCAAACTTTTTAGCACTGAAGAAGCAATGTTTTAGTATTTTGAAATACTAATATCAAGAATCTCCTGGGTAGATCAGTGACTTTATTTTTGTTTTGAAATAACACTCTGTGTAACCAGATATGACTAACTTATGACTAAGTGGCTATGCTTACACACATTTGTATATCTATAGAGAAGTAAGATACTATACAATTTCCTTCTAAAAGGTCAACATGGTTCTGTAAGAGCAGAAATGGATAAAATAGTTTTGAGATATGCCTGTTCTATAGTTATGCCGACTATGTCAAAAGATGGAAAAGTAAAATGCCCGGTCAGTGCTTAGTGATGGTGTCGGGTGAGATGTTCTCCTGACCATCTTCAGAAATCTCTAGGAAAACACTTTTTTCTGGCATTGTAATTAATCCAGACAGAACTGGTGAGGTGATCATAGGTGGGCTCAAACTCCTCTGAAGACATCTGGCTCCTTTCTCTCTCTCTGTCTCTCACTTGCAGAGAATCAGCTCTTTTACCATCCAGGTGCTTAAAGGTTGGTGACATGGATAAACACCATTGTATTTCAAAGGAAAACAAGAAGTATGAACTCTTAATCTGTTTTCCAAATCTGTCTTTTTTTTTTTTTTCCACTCTTCTCTGATCTTGTTTCTTGTTGAAAAACTGCATATGCACATCTCCATATATTCTAACGTTTTACCCACAGACATGCTGTACAGATTTATATCTTTCATTTTATTGGATTGCCTAACCCAAGCTTGGTGACATTGTGCCAACATTTCACCCATATTTATGTTTATATCCAGAGGCAATTTTCCAATAGGACAATCTTCTCTCTCTTGGGTTCCTTTTCTGCCCTTCCAGAGCCTTTGCAACCCCCTAGTAGCTGCACAGTAATCTATCCCTTGTTAAATCAGATCCTTAGAGAATGCAATATGAATTTGTGCCTGCATCTATCCCAAAAAAGCACTGAAACAGTTGTTTGCCTACTAGACTCCCATCAACGTTGACTTGAATCTGATACCCTTAGCATTAGACCATAGGTATGAGCTAAGGCAATGCTCTGGAAACTGGCTGTAACAGTAAACTCCTAATGGGTCCAGCAGTATGGAAGAATATCGTCTGACCAGCCCGAGATGACGTGCAGTCTGGTGTTTTGCACTGCAGTACTTATCGTGCGGTAGGCTATCCATAAGGTTTAACAGATGTATGTGACAGCAGCCAAGCTGCTGATTGTAGGTGTTGAGAATACTTGTCAATGAAAGCAAAAATTCAATAGAATGAAAAAAAATTACATCAGATATAATTTTCAAAGTAATAATTGTCTATTTTTATTGATTTGATATATGAAGTATTACATTTCCTTTCTTACTCTGTAGCACTTTCCTTGAGATTGAGACTCACAGTCTAGTCTACTGTAAGCTCCTTAGAGAACAGAAAATTACATTATCAGTGCTTAATTTTCGTGCACAGCTTGCCACAGTGACTAGCTCTCCTTAGAAGAGAAGCTGAGTTATTTGTTACTGCAAAGCATGCTGCTGATAATAAGATTAGAGGTGATGCATGCTCATATTTTCACCATTACCAATAAAGCCTAGCTCCCATGTGTTTAACTGCTCAAATCTTCACAGTGATCTGCTTTATAAAATGCCAGGCACCCAGGAGTTTCCACAGAAGTCAGCGGAAACAGTACTCAGCAGTTTTGAAAATAGATTTTGAAACCAGAATAATCATATAATCTAACATTTTTCATCCTCTTGGCCCCATAAAATGTATTTAGATGCCTGCATAAGCTTTTAGAGACTTTCTTATAGACAGCTGTATCTTAAAAGAAATTAACAATGTCTCTGGTTTCTAGTATTGGCACTATTAAATACTGCTACAATATTCAAGGGACATTTTAAAATTTTTATCTATATTTCTTGAGAGTGGCATTAGATTAATTGGCTTTTGCATCATTTGAGTTGTGAATTCCATAGAATTAAACCAGTATAAATTCACTTCCATTTTTTACTTTTTATCTTGTTACTTAAATGCAGTGGTCAAAAACAGCTTGTGAGAGGTTAAATACTGGGGTTTTTTTAAGATGTTACGAGTTTTGGAAATGTTTGTTGTAAAGAACAGAACATATACAACATACAGTGACAAACTTGTTATTCAGTCTAAGAAATTTACAGTAGACCTAACACTGTGGGTGAAACAGTCAACTCTCAATGAGAACTAAATAATAGGATTTGATTTATTTTATTTTATTTTATTTGCCCATATATCATTGCACCATATCTATGGGTAACTCACTGAAATAGTCTATCTGGGGGTCCATCAAATGTGAATCTATAGTGAAGCAAAAAGGCAGATGGTTTCAGAGAGAAATTTAGATAAATTTCAGAGAGAAATGTAGATTAATGTTTTAATCCCCAGCTGGTGAGAACTGGCACTTGCAGTTGGAGCTGGTGGCAGGGATTAGCACGTAGGACCACACAACCAATTGCAGAAGTGTCTACAAAACATGTTAATTGATATTCCCACCTGCTCTCAATCCATTTCACTATCATGCTGTCAATACCTAGCTTCGCCTCTTGTCTCTGGCACAGATTCTATTGACAGCCTCAATTCATACTCTTCCTTCTCTAGTACCTACGATGAACAAGCACGGAATAAAATTGTGTTGTTGAAAATACAACAGGCATTTGACTGTGGTGAATGTGTCAGGTGCAGATCAGTCACCAAGACCTGATTGTCTTAAGCAAACACACTCTTTGGAAAATATCTTCTTAACTGCACATAGTTTAGTGGACATACATGTAAATAGAAAACTAGGGGAATAATTTGGCCCTATCCTAGAGCGTAACTCATCTGCAGATGAAGAGAAAAGCTACCAATTTTCAAAAATGCTTAAATTCTGAAGTGTGGTAGACACTGTCTAGTGTTTGCAAGGATATTTTAACACATTTTTAGATGCCTGAGGTTTCCAAAAGGTTCAGTCCAACAAGGGATTTCTGAAACTACCTCACCAAGAATTATTATGATCAGCTCTCCCATAAAACATAGATGTATCTGTTTTCTTTCCAGGGCAGTGACGGTGTTGCCCCCTCTGCCCTCAGGTTGCTCAACCAGGACACAGGAGGCATAGGTTCAACCAGAAACAGCCTCCAGGCATTTAAAAACAATTTTCAGGAGAATTCATGAATCATCAAACCAGAGATTTGGCTTAGAGCAAGGAAATTTCCACTCCTTCCTGCTGAACTCCTGCTCCTGAGCAGGAGGGAATGAAGATTTTAAGTGGCCAGAAAAATAAAGGACAGAGGGACTCAGCAGCTGCATAGTTATAAAAGCCTTTGGAGATCAGGGAATTTTGAGGGTCCGTTCCTGCTCCTAGAACTGTTCAAATTTTTCTGGTAAATTGAAATTATTTGGGGAACAAGGAAGACAAGTACTGACTAAAGCCCATCATACATACAATCAGAATAATTTTTTCCAATTTACTGACTAAAGTAGAATCCACACCACAGATAAATATTTGAGCTTTTGTGAGATTATTTGTCTCAAATAAGTCTTTTTATGGCTATATCTGGTGAAATGCACTAAAAGGGTGGTGTCAGCATCTAGGGAAGGCAAAGAAAACCACTTTAACCTCTGTCTGGTTCAAGAACTAAACTAAATTTTAGAAAGATCTGTAGGGCAGTGGTGGCTCTTAAGGGCGATGGAGACTCATACGGGTAGATGCAAAAGTTCTCAGAGTAAAGTGTATGCACAGCTACCACCACACTTAATGTATGCATTATACTTGCAAATCTAAATCAATATCCAAATCCAATCACTGTAGCAGGAGCTTGCTTGGTCCCTAACCAGAAACCTCTAGTTATGATTCAGTCTTCCCACTCAGGATGTTGTATCTCAAGTACTGCTCACAATAACCATATCTTCCTTCTGGATGATGATGATGATTTAAATAACAATGAAAAATAATCTTGTCTGGTCTGTCTCTAGATTTAATTAATGCTGACATCTCCCACCTCTGAATAGCCAGTCCTCTCAAATTGTCCTGGCCCTATTGAAGATTCTAGTTGATCTTTTTTTTGTCTTCAAGCTCCAGCTCTCTGAACAGTTGTTCTTGCTCTTGGGAATATTAGAAAAAACTCTCCCTAATTGGTCATATGTTATCTTTTAAAGGTCATACCCATGATTCTTCTTATTCACTTGAGAGCAATTCTTTTAAAGGGCAGGCCTGGGTGCAGATTTATGATCATGTTCTTATATTGTTGCTGGATGAAAAACAAGAAAAGATGTAAGCAATCCTATAGGGAAGTCAGCTGTCATAAGATTTCCAATCCATAAGACTCTCAACTGAGTCCTAGCAAGTTTTCTTGAAAAGGGTTCAAACACCTACATTTTTCTCCATGCTGTGAAACTTTGGACATTTATGCCTTATGAATTCACTTTTATAAAAGTAATATTACATCCCAGAGCTGACTTCTAATCTGTCAATCAAGAAGTTATTTTAATAATATTTGAAAATACTAAAGGGCATTTATTTATCCTTTGAAAGAAGTAATTTAGGTCTCAGCAGGTAATTTGCATATGTCACGAGTTTAACCAAGCAAGGATTAGCAAATTAAAATGTAATTATTTTTTTTGCATAATTTGTTAAAATTATATGCTTTTTGTGAGTGACAGGTGGGTGGTAAAGCTTTTAACACAAAGTGTATTCCAAAAGTTTCTCTGACTTTGTAGGGACTTCAGTGGAAAAGTAAGTATTTATTTCATTATTTTATTTTAGTGAATACAGGTCTGTCACAAACTCCTGGTAAATGTAGAGGAATTAGACAATAGTTTATAATGTTTGTCCAAACTTTAAGACAATTTACTTTTCTTTTTCATAAACTCCAGGAGCACTTTAGGATCCTACCCAGAAAAGCTTAGTTTCATCAGGCTAGACAGCTTGTCAGAGAAACAACAAAAGAAATGCAATTACCATTTTACTAGTGGAAAACCATAGCCCAGAGGGATTATGTGACTTGTTCAAAGTCATGTAACAAAAAACAGGAGATGGAACTGGATTTTCTGGGTCTCAGAGCAGTTCCTTCACTGCAGTCAGTGCCTTCAAACTCGCCTCAGACTGGCTTTCTCCCAATCATTGCAACACAATCAGGTGCACGCCGCATTCAAAATTATGCAGTGGTGATTTAGGCTACGTAACCTGAACAAGTGCGTGCAGTATTAAAAAGACATAAAGCTATAATTTTGTATATTAATCACATGGAACGTCAAAATAATGGAGCATCAGAAAAATGTTTTGGCAAAACCTGTGTGAATTGTTTATATGGTTACCATTCATAGAAACTGCCTCGTTTCATAGATGTGTGTTTTCTATTTAATATGCTGACATGAGATATTGTAAAAAGGTATAACTGAGACAGCCAAAGAGGAGGAGGTTCCTCATTCCTGTTAGTCACACAGCCTTAGAGCACTTCCTGCACTGTATAACGACATAATGCAGGGTACTTCTCCAGAGGCCTCTTAGATTTGACTAATGAACTGCCATGCACACGAAGTTGCAATATTAACAGTATTACTCATCAGTCAGCTGAGCCACCTGAAAATGAACGTATACTTGGAATCAGGCTTCCTAAAGCATCTGAAGTTGAATGAGTTGCAAAATGGTCCAGGGAAGCCTCCTTAACACATTCAGTCTTTAGTGAGTCTAAAAAGTTTATTGTTAACAGTAGTGTATCTACTCAACGCTTGCATGGCATCCTTTGAGAGCACCGTGAGGAACCTGAGAACACTGTTGCCTTTACAGTCATGAATCTGGACAGAACACACAGAAAGTCAGCTTGGCCTCATGGCCTGATCCAAAATACATACAGGGTCAATGGAACATGCACTGATTTTAGAGGACTTAGGCTGCATCCTGTGATGCAAAGAACAAGGGACGACTGTACAGAAACAATCCTGAACATTACAGATTTCAGCACAGGGAGACGTGCAAGGGTGATGTTGATGGTTCGTTTTTTTTCTTTGCTGCCACCACGTCTCCACTAGGAAGAGACGCTGCACTAATTCAACTCCACTTTTACATATATGATGTGAAAGAAATGATGATATATGATGATATGAGAAATGGCAAAAATGTGTCAATGTTTTCCACTGGCTGGCAACCATGAGGGACATGCTGAGAGCTGGCTATCTACCTAGGTACAGGAGTGGGAGCACACCGGCCACAGTTACTGTGTGTTCACACTGTGGTCCTGTCAGCAGCTGTAGGCAGGCAGGTATTCCTACCTGTTTTAAACCGATAAAGGTAAAGCAATAGTCTTTTTTTGAAAGACATGATATTATTTTATCACCTAAGCTAGATTTGCTAATCCAGGAAGCCACCTTTGACCCCGAATGCCAGTGTAGAGTAAATAGCTTAAGCTCATACATAGGTTTTTGGATGATCGAAGTATGAGGGGGTTTCAAGAAGTGTTTGCAATGTGGATGTAGGTTATCATGAAAACGCCTTGTACGTGGCTAGAAATAAGATTCAGATTTACACAGACTAGAAGCAAGAGACATATCTCCTAAAATAGCTGCTCACTTGCTAAGGGTTCCACCGAGGCTTGAAGGATGACAGAGTGCCATTATAAATAAGCTGTTGTCTGCTCAGCTTTGGATGACAAATTCAGGTGCTACAATGCTTTGCCTTTTGCAATACATCATTTTCTTAAAGCATGCAGTGGTTTAGGCAAAACTCTGCTCAGGTGCTAAAAACTCACAGAAGGACAATTAGCAGAAGTAGGACGATTGTATCTGACAGTTCTATAATAATACGAACCCTGTTGAGTTGCCCAAAATAATAGTGGCAAGTAAATCAGAGCCATAGCAAATGTTTGGTATTTTGTCTATGATTTAAAGGATAACTTACATTTCCTGCTGTGTGATAGCACAATTAATTATATTTTACCACAGGTGCCCATTTTTAGTGTTGGAAAGGAATAAGGAAGTTGCAATTGGAGAAGGGGAAAAAAGTTTTTTAAAAAGAGCACCAAAGACAGTGGTTCTGTGTGGCTGGTAGGGCCCCTTGTGCAAGAAATGGTAGTGTGGCCAGTTTGCAGCAGATCACCAGTTCTCACTTGGGTTAACATGACCTACCTCTGCATCTGGCAGTTGATCCTTAGTATAGCTTCTTTGTTCCTATACAGACAGCTACATCACTAGTTGCACCAATTAAATGGCTTAGAATTAATAAATTAAACTACAGAAATAAAATTTAAAAAAATCGTACCCCTTTTCCTCACTAGTTCTCTAAGGAGCTTCATTAGTTGTCCTCATAATAACTACTCACAAAATATGCAGGGGCTGCAAGAACCACTTCAGTGTCTTCTAATACATTTTCCACTCTGGAATAAAAGGCACAAGCAATTGTCTCTTTTCCTCTCCTTGATGTCATTAACCTTGCTTACAGGAGACCAAGACACCGTATGCAGTTGCTGCACTCCCAGAAAAAACCCACACTCTAAGGGAAAGCAATAGGTACATACCCTGAGCTGGTGGCTCAGGGCTGTCTGTTCTGATGGGCAAGCTGATACCCCTGGAACCCAGAGGGATGCTGCTCAGTTCAAGACATGCTTTTAGCATTTCTCTGTGGCTACCACGAGGCAGCTATAGACCAAGTACTTTGACTTTAGGCGGCAGGTTAGTTAATGTCCTGCTTTGAGCCTTACTCTGAAGTACCCACTTCTCATGTACCACAACAGAAATTAGCTCTTGCACAAGGATCAGAAGGGGTCATAGTCCTTTAGATATGCGCATGTCCTTTATTGCACCTACATACCTATTAAAGGACTCTGAGTTTGGGTAAATGATCAGTCAGTGGTTCCTGTCCACACAAAAGGGATACAAATTATTCTACCTACCTTGTCATACCATCTCCATGTCCACAGTCAAACATGTGCTTAAATTCTCTTTCTAATAGACTAAGAAATGTTAGAGTTGTGAGGACAGGAAACACAATAAAAATAGAAGATTTTGATTATCCTCAGTAACTCTGTAAATGTCACCCCACAGTGTGATGGTGAAATGCCACCCTAGGTATTGTAAGTGCTGTCCTCATGGATCAGGTAGTTAAGGATACCAAAAGGAAGAAGCAACTCTTGATTTGATCCAGGATAGAAAAAAGAAGCTGATTTAAAATGTTATTGTTAAAGGACTTCTCTGTTACAGTGCATGTAAGATGTTTAGAGTCAACAATCCTCATAAGTGAATCAATAATCAAAATCTAGTACAAGAGCTCTTAATTTCAAAAAGGGTGACTGGGTCCATAGGCTTGTTATAAAGGAACTAAGAGCTAAAGGCTTAAATGTTTACAGGTGGTGTAGATATTAAGGACAATGTTGTAGGCACTCTAAGCAAGTGTATGTCAGTCAGAAAGTTGTGTGGCAATCAAAAAACATTATAGAAAGACCAGAAAAGAAAAAGAAAAGAAAAAGGCAGCAAGATGGGACAGGAGGACAAAGGAGGCTATCAAAAATACGAGATTCCTTAAGAAAGCTATACACATGTTCAACCAAGGAAAACAGAAAAGGACACAAATATAAGCGAGAAAAACATATAAGGCAGGCCAAACTGACTCTGAAAAAGAACTTGCTGAAGGCATAAAATCTAATGTGGTTTGGTTTGTTCAGTTTGCTGTTTTTTTTCAAACACACCCAAAGCAGAAAGTTTTCTTACTAGCCAGTAAAGCCAGTATGCATTTAAGACATCAAAGCAGCACAGATTGGTTGAAAGTATAATACTGGCCAGAGATAGTGAATAACTACAAAATATGATCAATACTGGGTAACAGGAAACAGAGAATATGCCAAAGGCAGGCATGTGTCACCAATCCACTTGCAGTTCTCTGAAGGTACAAAGAATCAGGTTGCTAAAAAAAAAAAAAAAGTCAATTGCTATTGTTTGTCTCCTCGGATAGCCAAAGGCTTTTGATAAATCTCCCATTAATGATTCCTATAGAAACTAAGCTTCTGTAAGACAGGAAGAAATTTATCTTTGAAATTAATATAAATAGGTGAAAAAATAGAGAACAAAGTTTAGGAATAGATTATTCAGTTTTGAGAATGTAGGGAAGATTACCGCTAAAGTCCCACAGGGACTACTAAAGACTGCTATAATGCTAGAAACTTGTGCTAGTAACTTCTGCTGGTTGGCATCTTCATAAATTACCTAGGAAATGAGTTAATAATGAGGTAATAAAGCTTGCTCATCAAACTAAGCTCATCAAACTAGAGCAATAAAACTGAAAAACTGATTGAGAAGAACTGCAGAAAAACCTCATGATACTGAGAGTGCCATTCATCTGACCAAATCTGTGCGTCTGCAGTGCACAGAGGCCTTTGCTCCCTTTTTACAATCAGTGGAAGGAAAGAGGTACTTTTACGCAGTGACTTATCTCACTGTAATGCAGGGTGGGATAAATCATCCCTTAGAAATGCCAGTTTGTCTCTATTGATTATAAAGGGAGCCAAAGGCAACAAGCTCAGATGTCACCAGATGAATCTCACCTTGAAAGAATTGGACATAAAATGCCAGATAAAATTTGATATAACTATTTACAAAGAAGGGTAAGGCATAAATAATCCTGAGTTTGCATACACAATATGGATTATCAACTAGTTATTACCACTCAAGAAAAAATCTTAAAATTATAGTCCATAATTCCATAAAATGCCATTTCAGTGTTCAAGAGTATTCAAAACCAAATCAAAGATCAATAACTAGCAAAGGAGGGACAATACAACAGAAATCATCACACCATTGTGTAGCCTCAGCACCTTAAATATTGTCTTTCTTTGTGGTGCTTTCTCTTCAGGAAGTTTAGATTAAAAATAAAAAATATTCAGAGAAGGGGACAAAGATGATCGAAGCTATAGAATGAGAGCAGGAATCTCTGGTCTGAAAAATAAAGGGTGGAGGGGACTGTTATAGTAGCCTATGAAATAGAGAGTGGCATAAAAAAAGTGAAAAGGCTGTGACTGTTCACTGTAATTTTTTTTTTTTTTTTTTTTTTTTTTTTTTTTTTACTACGCAGCCAGGTACATTAAATTAAATTACTATAATGAAAAGTGTAGCAGAAACAAAGGGAACAGCTTTTCCACACAGCTGGAGTTAAAGCAGGGAGTCCGTTGCTGCAGAAGACTGTGGACTTTAAACCTTTCTTTCAATTCAAAGAGCAATTTGAAAAAAAATTACGAGGAAAAAAAAAAGACACAAGTGTTGCTAAAAACAAAGATGCCCTTCTTGTTCTTGCCTCAGAAGTCTGTAAAATGCAGAATTGAGGTTGCTGGGAGGAAATAGTGGAGGAAGTATACCCGAGTGTTTGCCCTTCTATTAGATGTAGCCATTTTTTCAAGGCTACTGCCATAGACAGTGCACTAAAACTAAATATCTGACTTCATAAACTTGTTCTCACATTCTGATGTAAACCTTTTGACCTATTATTTCCTATTACATTTGCCAAGGGATGTATAGGTCCCTCAAACCGATTAACAGAGACTTGCCCTTTATAGTTATTTTTCCATAAACTAAGCTGCAATAGGGCAATTATTTGATATTAAAATATAAAGATTAATTCTGTTAGTAGTATGGATGGTGTATATAACCACAGGTGGATAATAAGATTGTTGTAAAAGCATTATCTTTATGAATTCTAACAGATGAAAAAGAAGCAGTGTCCATTATGTATTCCCAGATGCAAACTTCTCATTCAAGCTGCTCCAGAAATATTTTTTTCTTGCCCACAGTACTGATATAATATGTTAAATAACAAGCTTTACATCATCATGAGCTAAGCTTCATCTATTCCTACCGAAATCCAAGGGTTCTGAAAGAAGACAGCACCTAGCCAGATCAGGCTATAAGGTTAGTTACCACAGGCATGGGTTCACTTTTGCGTTGGTTGAGAGTGATTTGAAGAGGAATTCTGCTGCAGCGCGAGCACCTAATGAATCTGTAGATACCATAAGGTTTACTAGAGCTGTATTCATAGAGGTTATTGCCATATGGCTCGCTAGAAGTGTTTTTGTGTACACCTTGCACTTCACATCAATGACTAACTCCATGATCAGATGTTTCCATTTCCTAGAACATTTATTTACTGGCCACACAAGAGATCACATGCTAAGGTGTCTTCCCTTGCTGGCCTGCTCCTGGCAGGGGGGATTGGATGGAGATGACTTTCCTGCTACCAGAGATTGCATTACCCACAGGTTGGCAGAAATCTGTACAGAGCCCCCAGAAGTGATATGCACTTATGACTGACCCTTGTCACATTTAGGGCAGCACTCAGGCATCACGATGCTCTTGCCATGGAGGAAACCATCCTAATGGGCTGAGTTATCAGCTCAGTAGGCAAAGAACATTCAACAGATGGACAGAAGCAGAAGGGAGCAGATAAAAGGAATGGAATCTGTACTCCGTTTATTGAACATTGTGCTTCCTCCAGAGTAACAGCAACGTCTTTTCCTTTTAATTTTTCCATTTGAGTTTGATCATAACCCGTGCAGATGTTGTTTCATGCTTCAGGTGTTCAAACCGACTAATTTTAAGGGTGTCCATGGGGCATGCATCTTTTAGCACTCTGAACAGCTTTTCACACTTCTGCTCTCTATAGGCTTTGGGAAAAAATTGCTTTACACTTGAAGACATTTTTGTTAAGTGGCCTGGAAGCAGGAATTCTGTCCTGTCATTTTAGCAAATTTAGACTTAAGCTGAAAATAAGGAAGCCTTGAGAAAGTCAGTTTTTCCCATTTTAGAAACCTAACAAATATTTCCTCTCTGGTTAGTTAACATGAGCAGCATGGACAACTCACAATTGAACTGTATATGTTAAAAGCTCTTTCATCAAACTGCATTTATGGAATCAATTACCTTAATGAAAGATGGGGGGGGGGGAAGTGTTATCAGGACACAATCAGAAGGAACTAAGACTCTTACACTGAAAAAAAACAGAGTTGCACTAAATTTTCTGAACACATGGAAGAATCCAAATAATTTTCAGTGGTGACCTTAAATAAAAATAATATATATCATAACAGTAATACTTATAAAAAAGTAATCCAGATGAAAATTCAAGTGAGGGGAGATAATCGATTTGGGGTCAGAAAATGACTGATATGTGGCTGGAAACTGAACTGGTGGTGACTTAAGCAGCAACTCTGAAGTTGAGAGCTGTTCTGAAAGGTGCTGGTACTTGAGTTTGCTGGACATACCATTCATATATGAATCCAATCTGTCAGAGGCATAAAGGACCAACAATTTAAAAGTCAACATCTGCTGGTGGGAAAGAAAAGGTAGAATCAAGATTCAATTTCTCTTTTCAGTCTTAAATTTCTTTGTCCTTCTGCTTGGGAAATTCACTTACACCAAACCTTCAAAATAAGCAAGTATTTCTACTTTAGCTTGCAGCTTTAGACATGCAGAGCCTGATTTCTCAGGCTTGCAGACTCTGCTGTTGTCATTGATTTCATGGCCCCATGGTATTATTGATCCAAATCTCAGTATTCCTCACAGCTACTTACACCTCCTGACGGATTGCTTAAGAGTCCATTAATTCCCAGCTAAATTATCTTTAACTACTTAGCATCCTAGGGCGTGATAATTTGCAGGACAGCCAATCCAATCCCTTGTACTGAGTAGGAACAAGTATATAAAAACCTCCTTGACAATTATATGTCACATCTATTCTTAAAAAACTCTAATGAATGAAATTCCTCAATATTGAGATACCGGCTATTCATTAGTTTAATACATTCTTTATCATTCAAATTCCTGTAAAAAACCCCAATATTTTATTCTTCTTTTTCTCCTTTGGAACATGGAGAAGAATGCATTCCTCATACAACAGAAAGCTTATTCTATTTTTCAGGAAAAAAAAAAAAAAAAAGAAGAAGAAAAAAAAAAAAAAAAATAGTTGCAATTCACTTCAGTGTTTCTCTTTAGGTCACGTTTTCTGATTTGCTCATCACTGGTGGTTTCCTGGGCTGCAAAAGCAGCATGACCAGCAGGTCGAGGGAGGGGATTCTGGCCCTCTACTCCGCTCTCTTGAGATCCCTGTCTGCAGTACTGCATCCAGCCCCGGGGTCCCCAGGACAAGAAGGACATGGAGCTCTTGGAGCAAGTCCAGAGGAGGCCACGAAGATGATCCAAGGGCTGGAGCACCTCTGCTATGAGGACAGGCTGAGAGAGTTGGGCTTGTTCAGCCTGGAGAAAAGAAGGCTGCGGGGAGAACTTATAGCAGCCTTCCAGTACCTAAAAGGGGCTTCAGGAACGCTGGAGAGGGACTGGTGACAAGGGCAGGGAGTGACAGGATGAGGGGGAATGGCCTGAAGCTGAAGGAGGGCAGACTGGGATTAGACATAAGGAAGAAATTCTTCCCTGTGAGGGTGCTGAGGCACTGGCACAGGTTGCCCCGAGAAGCTGTGGCTGTCCCTGGCTCCCTGGCAGTGTTGAAGGCCAGGTTGGATGGGGCTTTGGGCAACCTGGGCTAGTGGAGGGTGTCCCTGCCCATGGCAGGGGGTTGGAACTAGGTGATCTTTAAAGTGTCTTCCAATTGAAACCATTCTATGATTCCATGGTTTTCTTCTTCCTTCTCCATTATGTGTTTACATCTGTGTTATGGTATGTTTCCCAACATTTGACAAAGTATTCAAGTGCTAACTGAAGCAGAATAATTACTTTAGACCTCTCTGACATTCCTATAATTTTATTCTTAAATATATTTCAGCTTATTTGCAATGATATCCCATTAAATAAAAGCAGGATAATTACCTTTGATCTCCTGACATTCCTATTAATATATCCTTAGCTATAATTCACTTCTTTTGCAATGATATCACATTCAATTAATCTATAGCAATATTTTAGTTTGGATGAGGAATTTTGAAGTGGATTTCAAGGCATTTCCATTTTTCTTACTATTTTTATCATCAGAGAGTGGTCTCAGAGTAGATATACTGAATTGTTTTAGGATGAAACTCACTTGGAAGCTGTGAACAAGTGTTTCAGCTACTACCTGGCTTTAAGATCACAGGAAGGACCAATCTAGCCATAATCTGAATTTAGCCCCTCCTGGAAACACTTTTTGCATTGATTTTGTGTTTTCAACATGTTTTCTCTACAAAAAATTTTTATTCTGGGCTGCACTGCTTGCTAAAGTAAATGTAGCTATTTTGGACTTTCACTTATTTCAGGCTACTAGGCACATTTGTATCAGCATCCTCTCCAGCCTGAAATAATCCTGCATCAAGACTCTTCTGGGGATCCAAGTTTAAGTGACTCAGTGTTACAATGGGAGTTGGTGGCAGAACAGGAAATTAAACACAAATACCCCAAGTCATAAGCCACTAGCTCATTCTTCCCTCTGCCACATTAGCAAAGAGGACTTTGTGGGGGTTTTGTTGTGTTGTTTTTGTTTTTTTTCCCCCTGATGCCATATGATCATCTGCTATGGCAGGCAATGTGCCTCAGTGGACATAGGTTTTTCCTATTACTTTTATTGTACGCTTTCTCAATTCTGAGGAGAACTCCTCCCCCCAACCCCCTCCGTCACCCTTTTCATTATTTTATTAGTAATTTTGATGGACTTTCTATATCAGGAAACCAAGATTTGGCACCCACAAGTGTTATTTCAAATAATATTTTAGTTGAGAATCTTCCATATACATGCTGTAGTTGTACTGGGACAATATTTTATTAGTCAAGTACCATTAGGCTATTGCAACAGTAATCTGATTTTACAATATAATATAAGCTGGAGGAAAAGAAACATTAAGTGTTATTTGTCAAGAAGAGTGATCTTTATTAGATCTGACCTTTCTCTAAGCCAACACAATAAAAAGGTGAGTGTCATTTTTATACTTGCAAAGATTAGTTTTGCTTACAGTAAGCAAAAGATGAGTCTCTCAGGGGGCTTAAAATTCTCATTGGAAATAATTGAATCTCATTACCAAGCATGCACTATGAAGCTGTTATGATTTGCCCCAATCAACTATTAAAAGCATGTTCCTACTCAGAGCACTACCTTTCCAACCTCTGCTGTTACATAGTATAGTACTAGCAAATTGACCTTTTATGAAGACTTAAAGCAACTATGTAATTAACATTTTCTATGTACAGAGTTAAGACTTAATGAAACTGTGAGGTTAAATGTCAATACGTCCTTTGCAAGAATTTTTTATATTACAGTTCTTGGCTTTCAGATGTTAATGATACACTTTCTGTACTCATTTTGTTTAAAAAAAAAAAAAAAAAAATTGCAAATTTGTATTGCAGTACACAATGTGGTCCAATTTCACTCTTTGAGAAACCCCAATCAACAAAGAATAGCTCTGAAACGCAAAGCAATAAGCCATGTTGGATATTATTTTATGATCCTGATCCAAAATCCATTGAAGTGGATGGAAATGTACTGTACTTGAGGTTGCATAGTTTCCACATACCTTGTTCCGTACGAGGAATGTTAGAATTTCACTTTAACATTCAGGGCAGCTCTGTGTAAGACCTCTAGATGGTCATCAAAATCTTTTTGCAAGACCAGTACTTGATTTGCACACCCCTGAACTGAAGTGATTACCCTAGAAAGAAGCATGCATAGGTAGCAATTTCATCAGTAATTGAAAAGTCTCATTAAAGGGATGGGTGAGTGTTGTTTTCCCTATATCTTAGTGATACCTGAAATGCGGAGAAGAGAATCTCCCATTTCTGACTTCAGGTTTTTCCATTCCCAATTCAATATCTTTCACTGACTGTAAATTTTTAGGGTATGAATGGGTCTTCTCATTTATTTACCTGAGCACTCTGGATTCAACTAGGAACAAGTTGCAATGTATCAGACACTGTAAGAGTTGCTTCCTCTTGAGTACCACAGGACCTGAATGTATTTCTTGATTGAATGAGATCCATAAATATTAGCTCCTAACTTGCAGTTACTATTGTGTCTCAGTGTCATATCAAATTAATAACCTCCTAGTATCCAAACCTTAATCTGCCTAAGTCGACATGCACTGTGTTTAATAGATAATTAATTTTAATTAAGGCAATTAAGAAAGATCTTGTTTCTAGGGCAATTTTGCCTTTTTTTTTTTTTTTTTTTTTTTTTTTAAATGTCATTGACTAATGCATTTAAAGCAGTTCTGAAATCCATACATAACTGGATGAGCTCTGGAATTTATGAAAGCCACACTCCTATCTTATCAGCTGGTTTGCCTTATACATCTTACGATATATACCAACAATTTTCATTTGCATGTCACTGAAGTAAAAAAACGACCCATGCTGCAGAGTTTGTCAGACCAGAGCCAAAACCAGCTTTTTGTAGGCATCAGGACAGCAACTGAAAGTGTATATATCACTCAGGAACAGTGAATAGTTATAAGGAACTATTTAAAGCCACCCAGAAGGCAACAGGCTATAGGCCAGAAAGTGAAGGCTAGAAAATAATCTGCTGAATCCCCTTGATTCCAAAGAATAAAGTGACTTTCTGTGGAAAAAAAAAAAAAAAAAAAAAAAAAAAAAATTCTGAAACAGCTAGAAAGGAAATATTAAATTGCATGGAAATTGTGTTTCAAATATTATCTAGCCCATGGTGCCACAACACATGAAAAGACCAATTGCTTCAAAATCTATCCTTTCAGGGTTTCAGGGAAAATGTCTTTTATTATAACTAGCAGTGGAGAAGTGCTTTTGGGAAGCTTTACGATACCAGTAGTCACACACCTGTCCCCAGCACATGAATCGGGTCCCAGCAGACAATTACAAAGTATTAGGGAAAGAATGTTGTAAATTGTAGCTAATACATTGCTTACGGGCTCCTGTAAGCTGCAGCAAATTACTCCTGAGTTAGAAGAGTCTGGACATCCAGCAGAACGCAACTACATCCTGTAAGAGGAATCCTAGGAAAAACCCCACAACCTATGGGCTCCTTTCTTTGTCTTTCAGAGACGTGTTCCTCCTCTTTGCAGTTGAGCACTTCCTTCTGGCATTGCGTTTGCTACATTAAATGGTTTGGCCGGTGATCTACATATTACCTGTGCATTGCTCTCTTTTCTATAGAAATAATCATGGCGATGGGGAGATTTAGAGAGCAATGAGGACATCATAGGCTTTCTGTAATCCGATATTTTAAGCTGCAGAGATCTTCCAGTGCTACATGAAGGATCTGATGGAGACCTCAGCTCCATTACTACAAAACTCTGAGTCTAATTAAAAATTGGAGAACTCCTTTCCATTTTTCTGTGACTCCATTCCCCAAGGCTGAGGTGCAGTGTTTACATTCAGTCTAATTTAATTCAATCAGAAGGGAAATACCAGGCACAACTAAGCAAGCTGGCAACAGTGAGGTCAGAAATTCTGAGATAGGTGGCATCTACTAACTTTCACAATAAAATGGCATTGCCCAGAAGGGGCAGTTACACAAAAATGAAAAGAATGTTTTCGTGGCAAAAATGAATGTAGCATGTTTGGGTGCAATGTGAAGGAAGTTTCTCGATAGCAACAGAAAGAAGATTCTGAATTTCTTGAAGTTTTTTGGTTTATTTTGGGTGGGTTTTTTTGTTTTAAGCAAGCAAAAAAATTGCTGTAGAACATCGTGCCTTATTCTCTTTACTAATTTAATGGAAATCTTCAAGACCTTCTTTAGAATGTCACTAATTCCTGATTTGAATATGAATTAGAAATGACTAATAAATCTGTTGGAAGGTAACTTAAAAACCCACCTTGATATAAGTATCCCAGAAGAGAAACAAGAAAGCCAGGCAGGGAAAAATTATACCAAACATTATTTCTGACAGAGCAATTTTCATCTGTGCATGTGAAAATGCATTACAAAGGAAGTTAATTATCATTATTACCACTTTCTTTTCAGATTGGTAAGATTAGTCAGAAATAGATTATATAACTCAACAGAGATCCAAGCTGAAAAGTGAGGGAAAGAACCTGTATATCTCTGAATACCTGCCTGTTTGTTTGTAATTCAGCCAAACATGAAATAAGAGAAAAAGATTTAAGGCAATGGAAATGTAGCAATCAGCACATTACAGCAAATGTGTCAAAATATGTCCAAAGAAGTGGCCAACTTTGGTTAGAGCTCTCCATTTTTCCTAGGTGTGAGCTGCCAGCTGAAAGAGGAGGCCCGTTTACAGTATTATGCTTGGACCAGCTTTTGATAAAACTGTGCAGATCATATTCAGCAATGGCATAAAAAGACTTGGCCTTGGAATAAAAAAAATCCTGTGGTGTGATCAGAGTAAATGACTTCTTTTCTTTGTATTATATATATCTCTCTTCCCTTTTTATTCCATATGTAATGTGGAAAGCATTCTTGATCATGATTTTAAATCAGTTGCTCCATATCTCTAATTTCATCTGCACAATTCCATGGTGTTGTGTAAATTAAAAGATCAAAAACTACATATTAAAGGATAGAAGAAACCTACTGACTTTTTTCCTGCAAGTTCAGCAGTAATATATTTTCTTGATGCTGTTCTTTAGAACAAAAGATTTGTTTCTTCTGGGATTAATAGCACCCGATAACACAAAGCCACCGGTACAGGTGATATAAGAAATTGCAGACTCCGAAAACATCCTGGTTCTGTGGATTTAAGTTGCCTCCTTTACTCTTAACTGCCTTTTGTCGACTGTGAATTCTTCATAGTCTGCTTATAAAGGCAGCTTTACTTCTGCAAAGCCATGAAATGCTGCAGTCTTCAATCTAAAAAATCTCAGAAACTATTCAGCAAGAACTGTGATAACAGGGGTTTTTTCCATAAAAGTGTGGTTTCGGTAAAAAACTTACAATTAAGCATCAACTTGCAAGTAGGTCTTGATGATGTCTGTGTAGGTCTGCCTGTGAGTAGAGAGGCACTGTGGAACAGTTTCATTAACGACAATTTTCTCTCTTACTAGATCTCTTTAGAATAAATCTCTGCTTCACTTTGTATCCCTTCCTGAGGGACTTTTCTCTCTAGCTTTCTTTCCTTCTTTCTCTGGTTTCCTTTCTCTTCCTTTTCCCCTTTTTTTTTTTCATATCTTTTTTATCCCACCATTTTCTCCTCCTCTCATTCATCTCACTGATGTTTTTTTATTATCCTCCTACCACACAGACTCAGATGGCACATTACCACTGCAAGTCATCTTGTCAAAACAGTAGCAATACTCTGACCCTTGATTTCTATAAAAGCTTATGTAAAAAAAAAAAAAAAAAAAAAAAAAAAAAAAAGTTTTAATGTTCTGAGGGAATCAAACTGTTCTGTAAACTCTGATTATCATGGCTTTTTTTCTCTAATATTTGTAAATAACACACAATTCCATTGCAGATTTAGATCTTGGTACAATCCTGGAATTGTTCCCTGTGTCAGCATGAATGTTCCATATTCATGTTAATGCCATGGAGATCACCTGGGCTCCTGATCTTCTCACTGCACTCTTATAATCCAGGCATTTTTTGAAGAATCAATGAAAAATTATCAAAATACTCACACTAGCTGATGACTAGAGGCAGAACAGCTCAAGCTCACATCACACCGGCTGAACATCCAGCTACTTTCATCATCAAACTAAAACTAAGCTTTACTTGATCCTCTGTTAACAACATTTATAAGCTCCTTAGCCACTCCAAGGTGTACAACGGAGTATGATTTTGTGAAAGGCACTTTTCAAATTGTGTCTAATTCTATGAATCAAGCAGCTTATGACGGAGTCAGTAATGACCTCCAGTTATCAATAAACTGCTTTTGTGAGCAAAGACTTTGATTGGAAAGCCTTATTACTGAGGGAAACATCTAGTCCTGAGACCAACACAGGTTTCAGAAAAAAATACTACAAAAAGTATTCTGCACAAGTATTCTATAAAATCTATAAAAGTTACATTATTCAAGAATTAAGAACAGGAAGCTCCTTTATTTCAGTGTATTTCTCTGGTTCAGCCAGTACATACAAGTTCAGCGGTTTGCCCTCTGATGGTGTCAGAGGCTGACATTTCAAGAACAAGCTGTGAAATTAGTGTACTCCTGCAGAACCCTACCAACACTTCCTATAGGTCATCCAAAATGAGAGGAATTTGGAGGGATCTTTTTAATTCACTTTTATTCTGGAGATTATCCTGTAGCTCTGCAAAAAAAAAAAAAACAAACAGGGGAAAAAAAAAAAACCTACTTAAATAAAAAAGGCTATATCATTCATCAATTTAACATTGGAAAAGTTTTAAGTTAGGGTGAAATTGCACTTTTCTATACATTTCTTGTTTTTCTCATTTTTTTTCATGGTTATGATCCTGTTTAATTTTTTGTTGTGCTTCTTTTTTACTTATTAGCCCCAGGTTTCATCACATTCACTAACACATCAGTTCTCTGCCTGTGAGATAGTCAGCAGTGAAGTTTGGTCATAAAATGGAGTGAAGACAGAAATTCCAGCTCTTGTAACCCTGAGGGCTTTCCGTCACTTGGACTTCACCGCAATGCTGGCTCCTTTTCCAGCGAGGCACTCGTGCAAGCGCTGCCTCTGTGTTGATGTTCCCACCTGAGTAATGCAGTACTTCAAAAATAGTCTGCACTGGGGAGAAATATTGGAAACATCTTCACTGAGATATTTTGTTGAAAACCACTTTCTCATATACGCTAGCTGCCACTAGCTAACACTTGTGGAGCCTGTATCTGCTGTAAAGAAGGGAGCAAGCAATGGCAACAGAAGAACAGTGATGTGGTATTGAAGAATTTGGGACAAAAGTGGATGTTTGTTGCTTTTAAAAAGCAAGATCATCATTTTAAGAATATCTAAGTTAATTAAATGTACCATGTGGGGGAAAAATTAACCACAAGGAAAACCATATGGATAATCATAAATGAGATTCAAATACTAATTATAGTAATAGAAGTTCACTTAAAACTCACGATCAATTTTATTGAGCCTATGTGAAGAAGAAACATAAGCTGCAGTTTTAGAAGATGATAGCATTGGCAGCAAAGCTATCACAAGAAGTTCACAACCCCAGTCCAACCCTCACTGTTCACTGCTTGTAATTTGCTCATCTCAGTGAGGCATTTAACCACAAACCCACAAACAGCTCTACTGGCACAAGAGACACCCAGTCAAACAGCACCGCAGAAAGACAGGACTGTAGAAATCCTAAGCTGCCTTTGGGTGCCAAGTAAGCATCTTGTGAAACTATATCCTAAAGGCAGTTCCATAGAAGAATTTCAGACATGGTGATAAATTGTCTTTGCTAATACTTCTTGGCTGCCTGCATCCTGATGTGAAGCCTGTAATGTTGACTTTGGTCAGCATCTCAGAGTCAGAGTCAGATTCAGAAAAGCCAAATGTTAACCAGAAGGGTCCATCATAAACCCTCCTGTGCCCTGAGCGCATCCTGGGGCTCTGTGTATGTGTACTGGCTCTGCCCGGGATGGAGTTAATTTTCTTCACAGCAACCAGTTTTGGATTTGTGACCAAAATGACCAAAGAGATATCCCATACTATATGACATCATGCTCTGCAATAAAAGCTAAGGGAAGAAGAAGGAAGGGGGGAAATGTTTGGAATTATGGCTTTTGTCTTCCCAAATAACTGTTAAATGTGAGGAAGCCCTGCTTTCCTGGAGCTGGCTAAACAACTGCCTGCTGAAGAGAAGCAGTGAAACAATTCCTTAGTTTGCTTTACTTCATGTAGTGAATTGTCTTTATCTCAACCCACGAGTTTTCTCACTTTTCTGATTCTGTCCCCATCCCGCTGGGACAGAGCAAGCTGCTGTGTGGGGCCTAGGGGCCTACTGGCGCTAACCCACAACATTGTGTCAGATATTAATTTACTCAGGATTCTATTCTCTCTGAAGACTGCCCTAATCATTGCTCACAGTCCCTCTTCCAATCTCTGTCTCCTCCTTCTGGTCCAGTTAATTTTGAATTAATTTACTGATAAGAAGAATTTCAGGGGAAAAAAAAAAAAAAAGAGTTTCAGCACACTGTTTTGTGCATGCACTCCATGTCTCTGTCTGATTTCTCAAACTCTCCATTTGCAGAAGGACTCATGGACAAGTTCCTCTGAGGAGTGATCTTTTGCAGCAAGTGCAGTGATGTTCAAGAAGACCTGGGCAGGAGCTTTGAAACTTTCAGACTGAGAAAGGCAGAGTACTTTTCTGCAAAGCAATCATTTTATAAAGGAGGGTACCATCTTCTCTTTTTGATATTTTTAAGAGACAGTAGCCTTGGTACCATGCTCTGCAGACACCCTAGTCCCTCCAGAGATGAGGTCAGGTTTGCTTTGGTAGACTTCTCCTGTGGCCTGTTGTGCAAGGACTGCTTCACCTGGTGTTTCCATATGGGCTAAGGTTGGTTGTAATCCCACTAAGGTTGGTTCTTTATCCCATTAAACCAGTGGATACCCGCAGGAAGATAGATAAGCCCAAATGCACGGAGACATATGCCTGCTGACTGCAGGTGTAGGGTCTATTTGCTTAGACACCTGTAAGGAAAATAATCATCTTAGTTTCCCATAGAGACAAAAGAGGTAGCGGACAATTTGTCACATCCTAAAATAGATGTTTAAAAGAGATAAGGTGAAAAATATCTTCAAAGTTCTGCCTGAACTTTGCACCTCACCCTAGATGTATGAAGGATGTAATTTGTGAAATTCAGAAGGCAACTTTACATATAAATGGTGTCACAAATCACCACAAAGATGACCTCCAAGGCAGGTCTACTTAAAATTTAGAGGTATTTTAATTCCAGCTGATGACCTACATTTGGTGAGTGTCTGCATTTTATTTACTGACAGCATCAAATTAGTTGGCTGAACTTTAAATGCAAAGCCATATTTGATGGTTAGTTTTAAGGGCCTTACTAAGAACAGCATTTAAGCTTTAAAGAACGGAAGGCCTTCTCTAATGTTCCTGGGACTTCAGTTTACGGCATAGTGAACTGTTGGTTTAAACAGTGATGCTTTTCTGAACTGCGAGCTGAAATCCAAGTGCTCCTTTAGGGTCCATATCTCCCTCACGCAATGTGTCAGCACTGCTGTTCAAAATCAGCAATAGCTTGGTATATATACAATAGGAAGGGCAAAATTGACCCTTTGTATGATAGTCGTGAATCATATTTACTGTCGTGTGCACTGATAAAAATAGTAAGGTAAACACTTCATTATCAGAAGAATCTGAAACATATTTTTGAATATTTATTAACACACTAGATCTTTGTATCTTATGCAAAACCAGCACGGCACTAGCTCACAAACAGTGTTCAAACTTCACTGGTTTATTATTCAACCACTGTATGCAGTTATATTTCTAACCTACTCTCTTTCATCTGTATACGCTCATCAAGAGGAGAGTATCTGTGGGTCATGAGGGAATTGTGTTTTTCTCCATCAGATATTTCAAAAGCAAATATTTCCCACAGATAATAAAATGAAAACAAAACAAAAACTTCTAAACAATTTTAACAGACAAAGTAGCTATGCGGCATTTTCTGAATAATTGGCACTGAAAAACCCCTAGTAAGCTTCAAAACAAGCCAAGACTTGTATGGGAAGTTCCGCCTTTTTTTAATGCAGCAGTGTTAGAGTGTCAAGTTATTCTGTCACACGTTCTGAACTTCCAGTGAGGGTTTCACAGGTTGGAGGGTAGAGAGGTTAATGGTTTCTGATAAGGTGTTGTTACAGTACCATGAGATTTTGTTTCTGATTTTTTTTCAAACCAGCTCAAACAAAAACCACATAAAATGCGCAGTTTTATCTTAGCCAACACATTACTTTTGAGATGTTTTGATGAGAGTGGTTAGCTCTGATTTTTCAAAAAATACTGACATTAATATGACAATCTCACCACTGTCTTCCTCTTACCATTTCCTTGAGTCATGATTACTTTTTCTTTATTTCATTAATGAACCACAGGGATTAAAGGGGATATTGCCAACAATTCACCTGTGTGTTGGTCTGGGTCCTCTCAGAATCTCTCCATTTCTGTGCAAAGATCTGAATTGGCAGCGGCACTTTCACCTTCTCCGAGTCTCTGCCAGTGACTCCTTAACATCACCTTTAGAAAATGTGTTTTAGTTACAGTTTGGATTTATACAGCTTTCAACTCCCAAACACGGGATCGGTAATCCTTCAGTCTCTTCAAGGATTTATGTTGTCGTCTTCTCTGAAGATCAGCCTGTGGGACCGACATGCTACCTACTGTGTCAATAAGGTGTTTATTTGGACATTGTTTTTCATTTAGCATGTCAAAATTTTCTTTACATTTATGGTATCATGTAAATACCTGCCAGTGATAAAGATGAATGGTGTCTTGATCATGGCTAATAAGAGTCTACTTGGGGAAAACACTTTTTATAGCAAAGTTGGGGTTTTTTTAATCTAAGAAAGAGAAGACATAACAAGATCCAGAGGTAAAAATTGAAACTAATTTCAGGCTAGAAATAATGAAGGGATTTTACCACTAAGACAACTAATAAAAGCACATCATGCATTTTTCAGCACTTGAAATCAAGACTGAATACCTACTTCAACACATGGAAGTGCAATTCGCTTAATTATGAACTTGAAGCAGGAATGATCAGATGGACATCTGTTTGGTGTCATAGAAGCAAGTTCAATAAACAGGCCAGCCCCTTTTGATCTTCAATAGTTCAAAGAACTATAGTAAAAGAGGATAAAACTGGATGGCAATGTAACCTACAAACTACCCTGCCACAATTTTAATTTGTAAAATTTGTTTTTTCTTTTCCCAATAAAACAGGTATCTCTAGTCATAAAATGATCAAAGAGAGAAACAAAACCCATCATTTTATGGTACAATTCAATTTGAGTTGTGTTGTTAAATTGCTTAAGTATGGAGAGCTACTGGTAATCCCATATGTCTGTTACTGCAACTGCAGTATTGACTTTATCTTTTTTACACCAGTAATGATGAAAGCTTAAAAATAAAAAGCATTGAATATCAGTTTAGACTGGAGAACACCCCACTGTCAGCTCTGTGAGGGAGAATTTTGTCCCATCTTTGGGAAGGCTAGTGGAAAACAAGAGATAGGGAAAAGCTCTGTAGAACATTTTTCTTTAATAGATGCTTTTTGCAGAATTACTTAAAATGTACGAGCTACCGAATGAAAGAAGGGTTCTAGAAATCGCAGGAACTTATTTTTAAATCTGATGGGCTTTCTTGGAAGAGGAAACAGTCTGCAGTTATTTCTGTCAATTTAGATTTGTTTAGTCACTTTTCAGTTCCTTTCACTAAAGGAACCTCAGGAAGAGCTGCCATCCAGTGCTGCTGCACTCTATGGTTCTCAGATAAGAAAGTTTGTCTTGACATATGAGGGGGGCGAGACCACAGTGCTGCTGTAGCTTCTACACATTGCTAACACACATCCTCTGACAGCTCACAGGAGTGTGAGGTCCCATGATAAACTATACAGAGCATCAAAAGAGAACATCTGGAGCACGCACGACAGATCTACAGATTCATTCCTGTTACAATTTTCAATTTGACTAAAGCATTAACCTTCTGAGACCTTCTCCTATTTCTACCCATGCAAGCATAAGAAGGGTGTCATTAGCTTCCTGATTTCACACTGGTTTCCATTGCTGTTCCTTAAATGTTTCATATGGTACAACTGAATGGACAGAGGCATCAAAAATTGGCACCTGGTCCTATGTGAAACAGAGAGGAACAAATCTTAACACTCCATCCCACGGAGTAGGTTTTACCAAGACTATTCAGCTTTTATCATTGCCAGAAGAGAGTTATTGTCTTGTGAAAAGTTATGTCAAAAATGTATTATATATAGAAGCAACTTTTAACTTTACAGGCAAGTTTGAATTATATAAATACTCAGGAAATTAATGTGGAAATGATTCATTTACAGAAGCAATGTTCGATCATGAACCTTGAGCTTTATATTCTGCTGATATCTAGCATCACCCAGGTGAGAAAGTACAACTTTAAATTATTAAAATGTGTTCTGTCATGATCAATGTAGACATTAACAGCTCTTAAAATAGCCAAACAACCCATAACTTGTTTAAAAGGACCAATATCTCTAGCCTGTCAATTCTTTTGCTTTGGAATTCTTGTGTTAACTTGATGTGACAAACTGGGGTGGGATGTTGATGCGTAGAACAGAGAGTGCAGGTCCCTAGGCAGTGATTCATCTCACTTATTTATTATGAAACAGTTTAAAGAAAAGAAAGATCACCGAACTCTGCATGTCATCTATCTCAGTTCACATCTCAGGAGGATAATAATTACGGGCTCATATTTATCCTTTCTTCGTGTGATACAAAAACTCCAGTGTTTTAGGGAAGATCAGAGATTCAGGCAGGAATCCTTTTTGAATGAAAAATCTCATTTTATAAACACAGAGGAAAAGATATTACATAAAAACTCTGATATTATACTGACACTAAAAACTCCCCAAAATATAGAATGTATGACATAAATATGCCTAAATGAATTTCTTCCCCAGTGCTAATAAACTCAGAGTTAACAGATATGAGGACTTACAGCAGCATAAAAAAATATTCCTGATGGGTCTGGTTCTCCCATCCCTCTGATCAATCCTCTCTAAATATAATACTTGATTTCACAGGTAAAACTAGTTTAAAGTTTTTAAAGTTTTCAAGGTTTTGAGAAGAATAGGAAACTTTCAAAAAGTTGAAAATAACAACTGAAAATAATCTTGTACTACTAGGAGTTCACTTTAGGTTTATGTACTCAAAATTTTTCTAGGCACTTGGAATAACAGTTTTTGAAATCACAGTAATAAATATTTAAGGGGAAAATATTGAAAAAAAATCTGCCATAGGCAGGGCAAGAAGTAATTTCACAAACAATCACTTCAAGATTTGAAAACAAAAATGATAATACCAAATCTGCACTATGAATTTGCTGCTGAATAAACTTACACCAAGATGAATCATGGGGAAATCCAAAGGAGCATGTTTAACATACAAAGACACAGAAGAGGCGACTACTTCATCTGAGTTTCTGAAACAGAATTTATGATAGTCGACTTCTAACCCCTCCATTTTAAATAACTGCTTTCTTCTTTTCTTTATTAAAATAGATGATTTCTACTAGGTCTTTCATCACCCACTCAACTCAGAAGTTTGTGTATGTAAATACAGAGGGAGACATAGATATCTATGCATATGTTTTCTGAAAACAGTAATAGAAGGACTGATGCTAGCTTAAAATGCCATTATCCCTCTCCTGTATTTTTGCTATTGTTTATACATCGCAATATTAATCTGGTTATTCAATAGCCTTTTGTAAAGAATTGCATACATCGGAGCCTTTACCATAGAAATACTCTACATCTTGGAAGTGGGAGACTAAGGGAATTTTTTGATGCAAAGACAAACTCCGCTTACAGGAACAGATGAGAGAACTGCTGAAACTATTACATTTGTGAAGCATTTTTAGTAGAGAATCTGATTTCTGATTCAATGTCTGCAAAAAAAAAAAAAAAAAAGGACTATATTTTTTTTTTCCTTTTTCCTAGAGAACCTTGTACACTTTTCATTTCTGACTAAAACCACAATCTTTTTGCTTTCCTATTACTGCTTCATGGTTCCACATCTTAATTTGCTAACCATATGCTCCTCTGATCAAATCAGCAGATGTTTCTTCTCTTGAGCTCAGCCTGCAAATATCTCTGCAGTGTCAGAAGAGCTATATCCCAGAAATGCTAACTAAACTAAACATGTCATAGAAACAGATAAAACCTTTATTGGTCAAATTCCTAGGTTATTTTTATTATAATTTCATAGCTATCACTAATCTGATCAAAAATATAACTGTGGCTTCAGAATTTGAAATTCTTTTTGTTCTCAGCATCACTGTATCAGAATTCATCTTTGGGTTGTGATCCAGTTTATTATCTCAGGCACTTTAAAAACAACAAACCAGCAGCATTTCTTAACAGGTGACTGGCCAGAGTCAGGCTAAGCACACTCCCTGGGGGTATTATTTTTTACATCATTTCTGACCTTGTATACTAGGCCTGTCACATCTTTCTTATTCCTATCAATACGCTAAAGTATGTATTTAACATTTCAACCCTCTTTCCCTTTGAGCTAACAATCTGTATGTAACTGTAGTAGCTGGTGAAAGAAGTTCACTGCATTATTTAGTTTTGTTTGCTTTATCTGCGTGCTGGAGAGAATACTGATGTACATGGCTGTCTTACAGTACTAATTCGTAAGTCATAGCTCTTCATGTACATATTTTACAGTTGGTGACTATGTTCATAGGGATTTTAAAGTAATACTGTTTTCCAAAATGCTATTCTTTTTTAGGTGAACCACAAATGAGTCTAAGAAACAGTAGTTCATACACTTACAAGCAAATGAAGAAAAGGATGATGGATGATTTGGACCTTCGAATATCTTCACTTTTTTCTTGAGACATTGACATGCAATAGGAAACATCTTATCCAAAATTCACTAAGGCTTCGAATTTTATTTCTTTGCATTTTGGACACGCCTGTACTGATGATCCTATGCTAAAAATCGTCACTTCAAGAAAGCCACATTTACTTCTATTTCTAGAAACACTCTGACCCTCACGACCATGAGAGGTGTACTACTGATAATATGTTTATGTCTACAGTTCTCCGTAAGACTGGATTCGCCAGCTGCTATGAGGGATGCTGAGTCCCTTCCATCACCTATATCATAACCTGCCAGGTACGCTTGAACATAAGTGATATTGTTCTGTCACAGCCCTTTTCATCACTTCTAAGCTCCTGCCTGCAGCTTTGGTTACTTTAAAATGTTCATGGCAGATGGCAAATGTAACCTCAAAAATGATGCGTATCGCAACGTTTCAATCTATGCCACAGTCCTAAGATTTGTTTGACATGAAAAGCAAAGTTATTCTAATATATCCAGAATCTATCTTCAAATATATTTAACTTTCTTTAATAGTCCAGGGAGATTGTAATATGGTAGAAGGGAAGGAAAAAAAGACAGAAGGACCTTTATGAATGTGGAGGAGGACAACTAAGTAATGTTCCGTAGAACCAGGTAGAAATAATATTTTCTAAAAGTAGAGACACCTTATTCACCTCATTCACCAGCAATCCTGTTGCCTTCATTCCCATTTGAATGCCTCTTCTAAGTACCTACAGCCTAGGTTGGTTTTATGCTAGCCTTTTCCTGGTCATTTAGCTGCTAATTTAGCCATATCTGCACAGAAAAACAAGCTGATCCACAGCAAGCATTTCTGTCTCTCTTCTATCTGTTGTTGGGGTTTTTGCTGTTGTTTGGTTGTGCATTGTGGTTTGTTTGTTTTTTTTTTCTTTTAAACTATTATTGAGACAAACACTAATGAAGCTGCCTTTAATTGGTCACTGAGAACCAAGCAGATGGTAGATAGCTATGTTAAATCAATGATACTAACTTAAAGGATCCGTTTGTCAACAAAAATCTTGGCAAAGGCTGTTTTAGAGTTGGAACATGTCCTTCAAATCCCGATGTACATCTGACATTTTTTGGTGGTTGGGAGTTGAAGGCATCCAGCTCTGACTGGGTAAAAACCAACTGTGTATGCCAAAAGATAAATTCATATACCTTTCCTAAACTTCTAGCAATTCTAAGTTTCAAGAAAAAGAAACATCTTCTACTGGATCACTATCTTATTTAAGTGGATGTGGTAGGCTAAGCTGAGAACAGTTGAGCTGAAGAACGAAGTCTAAAAATCTTCATGAAAAGGCACTTCTTTTCCTGCACCTCTAAACACCTAGCAAAATAGAGCTCTGATCAATAATTAAGGATAGAGGAATAGATTTGGCAGAACTAATAAACAGCATTCATGTGAAAGGTGCTGCATAAGATACTGTTCTTTCTTCTTGGAGTCATTAATGGCTACATACTTTCTTCCTCATTCATGAGATGTACATCGATAATCAACCCACTCATGAAAAGAAAACAACAAAGCCCAATATACAGTTAAATACACAATATTTCTTCTATCATAAAAGATTGCACTTTGCTAGGAAGAGAAACCATCAGCAAGCTCAGAAATGACAAATACAATTCAGTTTATTCACAGTGAGATGAGCAGTTCACTTTTGGCAGTTTCAGGTTATTGAACTGAAGAAAATGGACACAGTTCCTTTCAAAGCTAAGAAATGCTTTTTGACGGGTGATTAATATGACAATCAAAATAAGCACATTAAAAAAACCCAAACAACAAAACCACACAAAAATTGGGATTGGATGGGTCAAAACTTTTATGCTACTTGTAACCCTGTAAGTCAAGGGTCAGAGCTTGCAGTCCACTGGGATTTAGATGGGTGACAGAGATCTAAAGTGAATAACAATGAAAAATAGTGGGGGAAGGTTTGGTCAGCATGAGATTGATTCCTTTGACAAGTATAACGTTTTCTATAACCTCAGTTTCATGGTCAAGCATTTTTAGTGTAATTAACTTTCTACAATAAATGTTGAGGAATTCCCAGACCATGTGTGGTAGAAATAAATTTTGATAAAATGCATACTTCACCTCATAATCAGAGGCAATTAAGAGGGCAACTATTTTAATGCACAGGGGCTTACACGTATTTGATACCCCAAATGTAAATAAACCCAAATAAGAAATTTTAATTTATTGTTTGTTTTCTTCTGAGTGTCTTGAGAGATTACAATATACATTTCTTTAGGGGTAGAAATGGAAGCTTTTTGACGATAATTTTATACCTTGTTACAAGTATTTCAGCTCTTTAATGACTTGACTGCAATGTAATTAATGCTAACTAAAATAGTTCCCTCTAGCATTTTACTTATTAGCTGCAGATTGAAAATAAGATCAAAAGGATGATGCTGGCTGACATACTGTGTAGTATGACCTTGACCCTAATAAGTGTTGTTATATATTATCCACCAGCACCTATGTCTGATAACAAAACTGACTTTTTTCGTTTGCTCATTTTTGTTATTACCTAGGTCTTCATCTTCTGATGTTCAGTCACTCTATAACTTGACCATAATCCAACTGCTCAGCACCTGTGCTACCTGCATTCTATTGACTAGCATCTCAGTTCACCTCTGCTCGGGTCTGTATTGGGTTTGCATGGCAAGGTTTTGGTAGCGGGGAGGGGGGCTACAGGGGTGACTTCTGTGAGAAGCTGCTAGAAGCTTCCCCTGTGTCTGATAGAGCCAATGCCAGCTGGCTCCAAGACGGACCTGCCGCTGGCCAAGGCCAAGCCAATCAGCGCCTCTGGGATAACAGATTTAAGAAAGAGAAAAACAGTTAGAGAGAGCTTTTGCAGGCAGAGAGAGGAGGGAGAAGATGTAAGAAACTCTGCAGACACCAAGGTCAGTGCAGAAGGAGGGGCAGGAGGTGCTCCAGGCGCCGGAGCAGAGATCCCCCTGCAGCCTGTGGTGAAGACCATGGTGAAGCAGGCTGTCCCCCTGCAGCCCATGGAGGGAGGATGAGGGGGTGTAGAGATTCCACCTGCAGCCCATGGAGGACCCCAGGCCGGAGCAGGTGGAGGCACCTGAAGGAGGCTGTGGCCCCGTGGGAAGCCCGCGCTGGAGCAAGCTCCTGGCAGGACCTGTGGATCCGCGGAGAGAGGAGCCCACGCCAGAGCAGGTTTGCTGGCAGGACTTGTGACCCCGTGGGGGACCCACGCTGGAGCAGTTTGCTCCTGAAGGTCTGCACCCCATGGAGGAGACTCACGTTGGAGAAGGTCATGAAGGACTGTCTCCTGTGAGAGGGACCCCACGCTGGAGCAGGGGAACGATGAGAGGAGTCCTCCCCCTGAGGATGAAGAAGCAGCAGAAACACCGCGTGATGAACTGACCGTAACCCCCACTCCCCGTCCCCCTGTGCCGCTGGGGGGGGGAGGAGGTTGAAGCCGGGAGTGAAGTTGAGCCCGGGAAGATGGGAGGGGTGGGGGGAGGTGTTTTAAGATTTGATTTTATTTCTCATTCCTCTACTCTGTTTTGCTTAGTAATAAATCAGATGAATTCCCTCTCTAAGTTCAGTCTGTTTTGCTCGTGATGATAATTAGTGAGTGATCTCTCCCTGTCCTTATCTCGACCCACAAACTTTTCATTATACCTTTTCTCCCCTGTCCAGTGAAGGATGGACAGTGATAGAGTGGCTCTGGTGGGCACCTGGCCCCCAGCCAGGGTCAGCCCACCACAGTGTCTGAGACTGACATGCTAATGACAAGAGACACTCACCCAAGCATCTATTACTATACTACAAGACAAATAACAAATAAGATAAGAAAGCCAAAGGCAACTACACACAGATAAAAATATAGAACTATTGATATAACTGGAACCTTACCTGAAGGCAAAAGAGTGATAACAATGTATTTTTTTTTTTCCTATGAAGAGTTTTAGAGAGGTTAAATAATTTTGTATACAATAATCTCACATTCTCACCCAGTACCATGTGTCAATGGGAGGGCACCTTTCAGACTGGGAGAGGGGGGTTCACTATCTATAGAGGTGGGACATGTTGGGGGGGGGGCTGGAAAAATACTCTTTGGCTTGTACAAGACATCGTGGGATATTTAGGAGAGTAACCAAAGTTGGGGGAAGAGAGGGATCAATTTAAACAAATGTGGGGAGATAGAGGGAGAAGAGAGATAAGGGCTGGTTACGTATGAACAGGCTGCTAGTTGGCGTGTTGCTACCATGCCCTGCAGCTGGTAGGTTCAGTTGCACTGTCTTCTCACTGAACTCATTTTCTAGCTCTTTTCCTGGGTTCTCTATTCTGCACATGTGCATGTGTATGGGGCTCTGAGTGCCAGCGAATGTGATGGGACCTGGGGTCATAGAGGCCCATGTGTCTGTGGTGCCAACTGGAATAACCAGAGCACGTACACATCATGTGGGTGCATATGTCAGTGGGTGATCACTAGCAAACATCAAGTCAGATTAGCCTACAAGTAAGAAGTACTAGGTGCTTGGGAGCCAAGTTTTGGGCTGGCTGTGAGTCTGGGCTGGATACAGGAGGGACCCAAGGGGCTGCGAATTGGCTGCTGGAGGGGTCCCAGCCCATGATCGTTCTGTCTGAAGGCCAAATGGGAGACGCATTTGCATGCTCATGTCCCTGTACGAGACAACTGGAGAGAAGGGGATCCAGGGTAAACTACTTTGTAGCCTTACCTAAGGCAATTTACTGCAGAGATCCACAGCACACGCACACACACATGTGAATGAAGGGGTCTCTACCAGCAGCTTGGCTGGGGCTGCAGCCTCAGAAACTCATCTGTTCAAGTGCCAGCAATGGAGGAGACAGGAATCCAACAGAGGGTCTGACCCAGCTGCTAGGGGGGGTCCACATTGCACAAAAGTATGTACATGGATATATTTCCCACCAACAGACCTTCATCCTGATGACACAGATGAAGGAACAGCATGAGACTGTTGATGTTGTTTCTGTGAGTGCTGTTTGCCTGTTTGCCATGTGTATGTGTGCATGTGTGTATTGTATACATGTGTTGGTGTGTGTGCCTATAGCGAATACAAGCTCAGCATGACTCCTTGATAGAGTTGGGAACAGGGAGATGTGGTATCCTCGCATCTGCTGGTCTTCCAGATTTCACAATTGCTATTAGAAAGAGTCTGACTCATCCAGAGCTACAAAATGGATTTTAAAAAGAATATGGGACAATATCAAACCTATATTCCATTATCTATTCACTAGGGGTTTTTCTTCCTTATACAACATGTAAGTTTATGCCCTGGATGGTTTAGATGATTATTAGTTCTTTAAGAGTGGGGATGTTTCTATACAAATTAGCTATAGAAAACAGATGTTGATAGTTCTTGGAGCCCTGTAGCCCCGTAGTACGGCACTTCTGTTCTTCATAACAGACCATAAACTTTGTGCTGAGCTTGCAAGGCCTCAGGACTGAGACTTGTCAGGCGTTCTCTGACTGAACTTTTGCCAACCTTCATGAGCTTCACTTAGTTTAGCTGCGACAGCAATTTCTCCAGTGGACCAGGTGTCTGTCTACATAGAATTTGTAATACTTTTGTTTATCTTTGTATGATATGACTAGAGGTTTATATAAACAGAAATAACAACCAGGTATTCCGTGCAGAATGAGATATTTAAGACTTTAACACAATGACGCATTGTAAAGAAACACAAGCCTGGTAGCACAGTGGAGGCCTTGAGAAGGGGAGACACAGGACATGGCACAGAGGATTACAGGCAGGGGATGGTAAGAGATGGGCACAGGCTGGCTTTAGAGGCAGCTCACCCATGGTCAGTTAAAGAAATGCAGACTTGGAGCTGGACAAAACTGAGTTTAGAGGTAACAAAGAGAATTAAATCATATTTGACTGTAGCATGCCCAGTAAATTTGGATGTAATGTGGAGATGCAGACGGATGAAGAGCTAGATGTAAAATCTTATTAGCAAAAGTCTGAAAATGGACCCCAGGTGGATCCTTGGCAAGGAAGAGAAAGCCATCAACATGAACATTGTGTTCCTCTTGGTGGAGGGCTCCAGATGCTGTTTGATGTAACACCCTCCCAAACAACCACCTCAAGAATGAAACTGCCAACCTTGGGACCCCAAGGAGCAGGGGAAGGGTGCGAACAACACCAGGACAAGAATGAGAAGTGTGTGTGTGACAGTTTTAACGACATAACTCCTTCTTTTACTGTAACATTTAGATCTCAAAAAATAACAATTCCTGGATTTGACTGTTGAGATTTCATTTATACAAACACTAAATTCTTGGTTTATACATATATATATAAAAAGTGTGATTACTCTTTTCCCATAAACAAGACTTTAAGCATAACATTCTCACGTGAAATTTACCAAAATTACTGAATTATACTGGCTGGAATGAAATCTGTATTGTGCCCAACAATAACGCATGATTTCCAAAAAACTGAATCAAAGAATGAAAGAAAATTTAATTCTTTTAAAAGCCCCCCGAGATATATAATAGTAACTACAGAAGCACTCTAAGAGCAATATTTCTCATGTGGTGCATCACTGATTTTAAATTTGATCTAGAGGCAAGATTTTCAACTCATCTTTAACTAGGCATCAATTTTATACATGTAATTTCATAGACACAAATAACTACAGACACATTTTCTGCTTGCTGTGATACAAGGAACCAAAATCAACTAAATAGCTCATGTAAAGCACAGCAAAAAGAATACAAATATAAATGGAGAAGACAATAACCACTGGGCCGTGGATAACCACAGGTTTAGCTCATTCAGACCTTTTAACAGTGTGTACTTTCACCTGAAGACAAAAGCCACCAGTGTTTTGCTCCCACTTTTGAAAATAACTGTTGGTAGGAGGAGATTTAAGTCACCATTCCGTATTTGAAATGCAGGCACTAATCATGTGCATGCTTTTATATATTGTAGCACAAAGTAAAATGGGTAAGTGAAACACAGAAAGCAATGATAATTTCTTTAGGCTAATATATTTCAATTCATATTTCAGTTCATTAAGGGTATGCCAAAAGGAGTTATTCAGGCTCAGCTGAAGGTTGGTAACATTTTGTGAAAAGAGGAAATTACTTCATTGAATGTCCCTGCCTGATCATTTGTTCCCATCTGATCATGTCCTTAATATCTGTTACCGCTTAATAGGTCTCCATGTAAGTGGCAGCAACTGATTTGCTCATCTCAAAACATCTCACCAATTCAATCCCAGCCCAGGATACCTTTTTTTTTGTGTGGGTGTGGGTGTGTGGGTGTGTGTACGTGGTCTGACAATGGAAGAAATGATTTAGGGGCTTGGTTGAGTTGCCTGTGTGAACACAGGCATCCCCTGCCATTTGAGACGGTCTCCCTTCCAGCTGTCACTTAGGGGATACATAAAGGGTCTTCCCTAAATCCCATGTTTTGTCTGCCAGCCCAAGTGAATGCCTCAGATACATCAGGATACCTCTCAACATATCTAAAAACATCATTACATACCTCTGTTTAGGCACCTGAATTACTCCCACATGGTCTCAAATCACTTAAAGCTGGAATGAATGACAACTGGCACTGCGAGAGTAAATCCTTTGGCAAGTTATTATTTCTGGTGCTGAATCCTAACTGGGTTCTCAGCAAAAATTCCCTGCATTAGGAAAGATGCCAGTGAAATCACCAAAATTATGTCAATAAGACCAAGACAATACCTTGGAACACTAAAAACATTATTTTCAGGAGATTTTCCTTCATGGGCTACTTCAGGTTTTGTGTTTCTAAACATCAGCACAATGTTCTGAGTCATAATTCCTTTAAATCTCTTTTTCTTGCAAAGCTTTCAAAGACACAACAGTTCTTTTTCCCGCTCTCTTTCTCTCCAGAAGTACATCTACATATATTTTCCAAGGCTATTGTCTGCCTCTTTGCTTTCGGAGGCCTGTTAATCTTTTGCTATTGAACTTGCTCTCTTTCAAAAGTGGCCTCTGCAGGATATTATACAAAAATGAAAAAAAAGAAAACTCACAACACATATAGTTGTGTACCAGTAGGAAAAATGTGTGTGTCATCAACTCGCTGAATGCTCTTTATCAGGAACCTTTTACTATACTAGGCAATGTCAGAATCAACGATTCATAACTTGTATGTGGGTGGTCAGGTGAACATAAATATGTTTTTATAGCCCTCCACTGCAAGCTCAGAGGAATCACCTTAGATGTGGACTGTAAGACAGAAATTTCTTCATGGTATTCTTGCTGTAGTGCTGAGAAAAGGGTTAAACAAACATGAGATGCAAGTATTGCGGTGGTGGTGGTGGTGGTGGTGGTGGTGTTATTATTATTAATCTACTATAATAATCCCTCAAAGTATCAAGGAAAAAATCAAGAATTAGTTTTATACCAGTCTACATATGCGAAATAAGACCCAAGTTTCCAAAACTACACCCAAGTTTCCAAACCTTATCCTTATAAGGTAAGAGAGAAAAATGTGTAAAAAAAGAAAGCATTATGAATTTCCTTTATATTTTGCAGTAAGTAGCAAAGAATCTCAGAGTTTAAGGGTGTGAAAAAATATATCTGAAATATATGTCATGATTGGGAAATGAACACAGTTCTATCAATCCTGCATAGATTAAGATGAGACAAACCTCATAGCCATAACACCAGTCAAAACTGCATTGTTAGATCAAAAAGTATTTTATTTTATTTTATTTTATTTTATTTTATTTTATTTTATTTTATTTTATTTTATTTTATTTTTTATTTTACTGAATGTCTCAGCAGGAACCTGGACATGAGAGTTCTCACCATCTGATCTAATAACCAAGTGTTTCCTCCCTGAGGTAAAAACACTTAAACTCACTCCTTTTGTCTCCATTTTTGCCTGAGGACATGAACTGTGATAAAGTACACAGAACAGGATTTTGTCTTTTCTTTTTCAAATGTGGCAGATTGACATTAACATCATGTGCACCCTAGTCCATGTGTATGGATTCATGTAAACGTTCATACATTAATCTCATTAGTAACTAACTTGATAGCAGAAGTCATAACAATTTTCAGAGGTGGCTGGAAAAATTGAATGTCGAGCAAAAATAATTCAAACAAAAGACAACTTCATATATCAATCAAGTTACAGAAAATAAAGTATTTGTCGCAGTCCCCACTGAAAGCAGTAGTTGATCTTCTACCAAAGTCAACATGGTGATGATTTTGCTTGAGGCTGGTATTACATTGCTATCTAATCCTTATTTTGCCACTGTCCTGGTTTCAGCAGGGATAGAGTTAATTCTCTTCCTATCAGATGATAGAGTACTGTGTTTTGGATTTAGAATGAGAATAATGTTGATAACACACTAATATTTTAGTTGTTGCTAAGTCATCAAGGACTTTTCAGCTTCTCATACTGCCCTGCCAATGAGAAGGCGGGGGGCACCCAAGAAGCTGGGAGGGGACACAGCCAGGACAGCTCACCCAAACTGACCAGAGGGATATTCCACACCATATGACATTATGCTCCATATATAACTGGAGGGGTTGGCCAGGAGGTGGCATGGCTCAGGAACTAGCTGAGCATCGGCTCCGGGTGGTGAGCAGTTGTGCTGTGCATCACTTGTTTTGTATATTCTATTATTATTATTATTATTATTATTACTACTACTACTACTACTAGCACCACCACTACTTAACCGTCTTTATCTTAACCCATGAGTTTTACCTTTTTCTTTTCAATTGTCTCCCCCATCCCACTGACAGGGAGGGAGGGAGTGAATCGCTGTGAAGTTGTTTTAGCTGCCTGACGGGTTAAACCATGACGGCTATTCCTATCCCTTTTCATTCATGATGTGTCACATTGGAATTATCCCTCTCTAAATATTTTGTAAAATGTTTTGGTGCTATTTAATGCGTAATAGTTGGTCATTGTTTTGAAATTGTGAAATGTGATTGTCTGGAAGAGAATCACCATTTTTTCACTTTTCTGTTTTTCATTCTAGAGACACATGAATGTCCATATACTTCAGAAATAGTTCTTCAGAAAATCTTAACATAACCTCCATTTCATTCCAAAACAGGGAAGTGGTTCATCTTTTGACTATCTATCCTGGAGACTCAAATAAAACTTTTGATTTCTCTGTCAAGACATCCTAATGAGCCTTGTGAGTGTGTTTGCTTCTTTCTAAAAGTCATAGCACACCTGGAGGGGCCAGATTCTCAGCTGGCACGGCAACCTTAATTCTCCTGAAATCAAGGAACCTGTATTCATCTATGCCTACTAGGAATTAGAAAACTACTCCTTCTAACAATACAGATTTAGGAATAGCAACATCAGATGAAGCAGATATTTAAAATAAGTTAACATATCCTAAGTAAATTCTCTGTATTAAAACCATATATTTGCATATATATCCTGGGGCCTACAGGAAAGCTGGAGAGGGACTCTTTATCAGGGAGTGTGGTGATAGGACAAGGGGTAATGGATTTATACTAAAAGTGTGTAGGTTTAGATTAGATCTGTGGAAGCAATTCTTCCCTGTGAGGGAGCTGAGGCCCTGGCACAGGTTGCCCCGAGAAGCTGTGGCTGCCCCTGGCTCCCTGGCAGTGTTCAAGGCCAGGTTGGATGGGGCTTTGGGCAACCTGGGCTAGTGGAGGGTGTCCCTGCCCATGGCAGGGGGTTGGAACTAGATGATCTTTAAGGTCCCTTCCAAACCATTCTATGATTCTGTGATTGTATTAAAAGTAGGAATGCATTTTAGCCTTATTGCTCAATTCCTTTGACCAACAACAGGTGATAATCCATACTGGATAGAAGTCTACAGCATAAAAAATGTTTTAAAAGAACAAAAGTGGTGCAGAATGTTGTAAGTCAACATATTTCAAGAATATATTTGTATGTGCCTTCTAAAATAACCACCTCAATTTACACGTAAACCTTGGACTACTTTTTTTAAATGGATTTTAGGCAAATTCTGCTTCGAGGGGGAAAAAATAGCTTATCTTGAAAAGAAGTGCACAAAGTTAGAAAAAGTGTGACTAATTATTTTAATGGCAGGGAAGCTGGCTTAGGGACTTCTTGTCCCTTGCACCAAGCATGTGCTAAGTGGTTTGAAGTCAGTCACTGTGACCAGGAGAGTCAAGAAGGAGAAGAAGGAAATTAAATGGTGAGAAAAGTGTCTCAAAAGCACTTGAAAATGATGTAAATTAATGTTGAAAGCTTCAGTAATAACCCAGGCCAACATGTCCTTCCACTCAACTACATAGAAAAGAGGGGAAGTTTTTGCATCGCCAGGCTTTTTAAATGTCACGTTTGATAATAGTGAGGAGGTGCAGGATTTACTGAAAATGCATAAATTACATCTCAGCTGTGTAGAGGAATATGGACTTGTTCTGAATCACATTCTGCAAGGACCATATGACTGTAAATTGTGCAAAATGCTTAAATTCAGCATGATTGTGGGGGTCTAATCTTTAAAGCCCCTGAATGCTTTGGAAGACATCCTGAACAGTTTTAATCATCACTAACTCTGAGGTACGTGCAAATAGAGGAGGGGAAAAGCAGCGTCTACCCCCCTGACATCTGTCTCGATATCACAACACGGTGCAAGGCAAAGGTATCTGAGCGGCTTCTGACCTAGCTCAGCCAGAAGGAGACGTAGGATATCAGTGTTATATATACACCTCACCCTGAGAAATTAGAGCCTCCAAAGGTGTTTTGGGACATGGGATTATTTAATTCAGCTAAACCGCTTCTGGCATCCCAGCTAGCAAAACAAGACAATTTGTGTTTGGACTAACAATAGTTCTCAGCGCTTCAATTATCTCATATTATGTTCAGAGTGCCAAATGCACATTCACTACAAAATTGTACATTAAGCTGTCTCAAGCCTTTTTCTGGTTCAAGTGTATTGCCTATCTCTAGTACCTACAGGATATTACATATAGATACCTCCAGATTAAAAGAAAAAATATTTTTTTTTCTCAAATATATATCTGATAAAATAAAACTTAAATGAAATTATTAATTTACAGGAAAAAAAAATTTACCATGTTTAACCACCCAAATATTTTTTCTTGGCATTGCCTCAGTTTAAAAAAAAAAAAAAAAAGAAAAAAAAAGGGTTAATCTATCAATGTTTTTTACAGTCTGGCATGATACATAGGGCAATGTGAAAACCCATCTCTACAATCTAAATGGAAAATCTGAAATATCAAAAGCTCACCTGTTATCACTAATAAGCAAAGCTCATAAGAAGCTAATGAGAATAAACATGCAAAAAAACAAAAGTGAAAATTCATTTTTCTTTCCCTGACTCAACATCAGAAACCAGTATTGTTAAAGGTCTTCATTTTCTTTACAAATGGAAACAGAAATGATGTGGTGGAAAACCAAGATTTTAAAGGGTTTTTTTTGTTTTTTTTTTTTTTTTTTCTCCTGGAACAGCTGGAGCTGAGCCTGGCCTTGAGGAGCTTCTCTGGGGGAAGAACCGTTGGCTGGACTGGCCACTGCTGAGCTAGAGCTGGTGAACTCAGCAAGCACCAAGGAGCATTGATGACTGGTGGGGGAGCAGATAAAACACAAAACTCAGAGAGGCAATGTTTATCAGTGGCTGGTGAAGCCCAGATGAGCAGCAGCCAGCAAGGCTGATGATACAAAACAAAATCCACAAAAATCTCAAAATCTCAGAAATAAGATACTCCATTTATGGAGAACAGATTAATATGCTTAAGAGTTAGACTTTTCTGAGCCTGGGCCTAAGAGTGGGCTGAAATTGAAGCAGAAAGAATGAGCCAGTGTGTAAAAAATTTAGTGGCAACCCCAAGACATTGAACAAAATTCATGCTGTTATGAATTGAGCCCCGAGGAAGGGTCAGGTTTCTTACATATTCTGCACAAGGAAGGGGAAGAACAGGTGTATATTAAAACTGGGAGGCTGAGATTGTACAGTTGAATTATATTAGTTTCCAGTTACTTCAATCAGTAAGAGAACCGTATCCTAATATATTAATGATCATTTCCATTTTGCAGCAAGAGAGCAGAAACAGTGATGTTAAGCACCCAAATTCACACCAATAACCATATCCAGACTGCTAGTCTCTTAATGACAAAACCAATGCCTTAATCCCTTTTCTTCCCTGATTTCTATTTCTCCATGTGCCGCATTTTATGACCATAATCATGTCCCTTGACTTATGTGTATCATCATTTAACCATTCATCATTTAAAATATTTGCCTCACAAAGGCTGCCGGAGACAAACATTCCATGAATCATTAAATACTTTCATTGAAAATCACTCCAAACATGACTGTTATTATTAGCTGTATTAATAATAATTAGTAATGGCCATTAGATCAGACGTTTGTAGTGCTCATGATTCTTCTCACTAAAGAGCATGTGTCTTTTAGAGAACAACTGTTAAAAGCTAATTGTCAGGTGGTCTTAATGACGCACATTCATACTGAAGTTATAATGGACCATAAAGTGAAGTTCCACAAGATGCTAAATCTCCAGTCTAAAATGCTACACTTCCATAAGCTTTTTATTTCCAAGACAAGTTTAAGACACTAAAAATAAGTGTTTAATAAGTGATAAGCATATAAATGAGTTTCTTGCTTTCTAGAAACCTATAGGAATGTATCACTCTTTAAAACCAATCAGTAATATGTAATAAATCATAGAATCATAGAATCGTGGAATGGTTTGGGTCAGAAGGGACCTCAAAGCCCATGTAGTTCCAACCCCCCTGCTATGGGCAGGGACACCCTCCACTAGACCACATTGCCCAAAGCCTCATGAAGCTATGGTATTAGACAAATGAAGCTCAGGTATTAGACAAATTGTGAGAGATATCATAAAAAGATTTTTCTCCTGAGACATGGGCACAGAGCACCGAATGGCAATATAAATCCATAGAGGGATTAGAATGTAATTGTCCTATGAAGCAGGACTTGGTTTTTAAATATTATTTCCTCTGTCCAAATAAGCTGCAATTTTGCATTGCAGAAAACAAACTTCTCCTTTAAGTATCATCAATAAAACTTCCAGCTGACCTTTTCACGCCTTCTGTAAGGAAGGGAAATGTTACTCGCTTTTCACATTCAATAAAAACTATTACTGTGTTCTAGTTCAATGCATATCTGTGTCATCATGGGGGAAAGTCACTTTGCACTATGTGTTTATCTTGCCTTTAAAGTTCATTTCCAAGCTTTCAGGTTGCTAAATGTGTCACCTTGGTTTATTCATGAGCTCCACGTGGTGTGTGACAAAGTAACTTGAAGTTCATCTGAAGGTCTTCAGATGTTTGGGCCTTCAGATCTATTTGTCATGTTTTCCATTTTTTAAAAGACAACCAAAAGCAACCAGAGGATATTCTTCATTTAGCCTAATGCTATACAGAATGGCATTGATTTCCAAAAAAATGGGTGGTTATTCTGGCCAGAAGTTTAACTGGTGCAAAGTGATACGGTAGATTTGTCTTCAGTAGAGCTATATCTCCCAGCTAAGAATAACTGGACACTTCTGATGTGTCTCTGAATAATGATCCCGGTCAACATTTGCAGTGACTGGGGACAAGATACCAAGTCTGAAACTTCCTTGGAGAATCCCACCAACTGCATCTTCCTCATCAGATTTTCTTTAGATGAGACCCTCTATTTGCCTCCTGAGATCTTAGTAAGAAACATCTTACATATGAGCATCTTTCTAAGCAGAATACTCATGGACGTAAGAACCCTGCTGATTTTTTGTTGTTGTTGTTCAGGCAGCCAGCCGTAGCAAAATATGGCTGAAGGCACAGAGTTAAAAGCTAAAGCATAGAATGGTTTGGATTGGAAGAGACCCTTAAAGATCATCTAGTCCAAGCGTGCTGCCGTGGGCAGGGACATCTTTCACTAAATCAAGTTGCTCAAAGCCCTGTCTGACCTGACTTTGAACATTTCCAATGACGGGACATCTCTACACAACTAGTTCCAGTGTATCACAACTGTTATCATTAAAAAAAAAAAAACAAACACAAACCCAAAAAACCAAACCAAAAAAAACCAAAAAAAACCCCCAAAAAACAACCAAAAAACCCCCCAAAATTTTCTTCTTTCATTTAGAAACTATTGCCCCTTGCCCTGTCACTTCAAACCTTGGTAAAAAGTGTCTCTCCGTCTCTCTTTATAAGCCCCTTTTATATATTGAAAGGACACAATAAGGACTCCCTGAAGCCCCACAGGGATAAGGTAAACAATCCTTTTACACTCACTGCAGGCAGGATTCCTCTCATATGGACCATTAGACTGCAGACATCTACTTTTCAACTACTTGCCCTATATTCCTTTTATACCAATGAAAAGAAGTAGGTGTCTTTAAACATATCTAGTTTTGATGTGTATTTTTGGCTGAGATAAATCATACTCCAGAAGTGCCTATATCTCTCAGGGACTATAAAAGAAACCATTATAACTAACTCCCACCCTGGAAGCTCTTCCTTTTCATCCCTTAGTCCTCGAAGGTAGGTTTCAGAAAATTTTGAAACTATGGAAAAGTTCACTCTTTACTGGAGCTGTCAGAATCCCCCTCCTGCTACATAGCAGGGAGTCTTTTGGCACTGTTTGCTCTAAGTTTGCTATAAAGAGGCCTTTGACAATTTTTGTGCAATTACAATATTGCTTAAAAGATGTTGCGCATTAAAATCACTTACGTAAGCACTAAGAATTCATATTTCAGGTTCTTAGGACTCTAACAATGTAGACACATCCTAGATTATATTCTCTTAAAATACCATCCCAATGTCATTCTTTAAAGCATTTGGAAATTGTTTCTACAATACATGACATGCAATTAAATATATGAAGAAGCTCTAAAAATTTCTTAGAAATACAAACCAGGAGTAGTTAATATCTCAGGTGTGCGCATTTCTGTTGGTTAGTATCAGTGATCTTAAATACTCTGAGATATCCTGAAAGCTGTAGAAGACAGCGTGTCCCAAGCAGAAGTATGAAACATAAATCCTGCAATATATCTAAACCTATGTGAATGCATATGAAATAAGAATTAGATTTCAAAACATTTTTGTAATCTCTGTTAGCTCAGTGAACCAAGAATAGATTTCCCAATACTTACTTTCACCTGTGATAATTAATTTAAACTTAATTATGCTGATTACTGGACTTGAACCTGAGCTGCAAAGGATACTCTGCTTCAGTGGGCTCTGTGCAACTTCACCTCCATGTCATCAAAATCCTTCTTAGCATCTGACCCTCACCTTCACCCAGTAAGCCCAAGGGATGCAATGTGAGCCAGGTTGTCATGAGACAGAGGATCCAGCCCATGTGTGGAGAAAGCAAGTGAGAAAGGCTATGTGCATTTGTAGAGAATCTTGGTGAAACTTGAGAAGAGGCATAAAAACCTCAGCATAGATCTGTGTGGATGGAAGATTAAGATTTCAAATAGCTAATCGGTTCTTTATATTTTTCTCATTCACATTCTGGATTCTGACTGGAAGTAAAAATAAACAGCCTTGTTCTCTGTCACTGGCTAGAAATGTAAAAGTTTCCTTCTGCAAAGGCTACCTATGCCTTGACATTTACTCCATGTGCCAAAACATAGGTGACATGCTGCTTAGGAAAAGTCAGTTAAAGAAAAGAGAGAAAGGCAGGATCAGAAAATATTGTATCTACAGTTCTTCTGGTACATTACCTTCTGGTACAAAACAAAACTCTGAGCATGTCAGGTTTGTGAGGAATACTCTCCCTTTGGTTCAGAGATCTGCAGAAGAGCAGTACCTGGCTCTTTTTGTACTCAGCTTTCCTCTCTCTGCAAAAATTGCAAAAAATTGCAAAAAATTGCAAAAAAAACTTGCAAAAATTTCTGATCAGCAAGTAGCCTCAAAGACATACTGACAACATCTAAAAGCAAATACCAGAGTTCTGCCAAATTCCCTAAATCTAGGAAATTTTTTTCTAGCTTACTACACAAAGTGCTGAACAAACCTAACCACTCAGAATTAGTGTTCGGATAAATTATTAGAAATATGACCATTTCTTATCCATATGATGAAAGGTTTCTTGTTTTCTTTTTTTTTTTCTTTTTTTTCTTTTTTTCTTCTTACTGAAGTCTAATGTCTGATGAATTAAGAAATATTAACCATAATTACACTGCAATCTTGTTTTCATGAACATCAGCATTAATTGACTAGTAAAATGCCAGACAAAGCTAAAAGGAATCTTTTAATTATTTCAAGGAGTGTTCATTCAGATTCTTATGAATGTCAGTAAAACCATCGTGTAAGACTAAAATATAGTTCTGTGGTTTTAGCAGCATGTGCAGTACAGAAAGAAAATTCTATATAGTGTTATATAAATAAACAACAGTAGTTTCTCCCCAACAGAATAAGTCATCTTATGCAACTGAAGTTGACAACTTAACATGAGATGTCCCAGTGCAAAATTTCATCCAGGTGCCCTGAAAAGGGCAATTTCAAGTTAAAATACAAATGGCCAGATGTGGATGGGTTTTCCAATAAACCCATCCAGTCTTAATGGTGATGTTTGGGAAAATCCTTGACTATTTACTCCTTCCTATAGCTCAAATCTTCATTCTTTTCCTTTCCTCCCTTCCTCACTTCACTTTAAAAAGAGCTGATTTGAAATGCTGAGTCACCAATGTCTTACATTTTCCATTGTCTTTACCTTCCCTGGTTTTAATCAAAATAAACCTTGAGTAGTTTTCTATAGAAATACATCAGCTTCTATATTTCTGTGACATTAGTGAGACTCACTGTAGTAAGCTTGCGCTAAATTTTCAGGATCAACTCTACATCCTGGTTTTGGTTGGGATAGAACATCTGGTATAGTGCTGTGTTTTGGAATTAGTATGAAAATAATGTTGATAACACACTGATGTTTTAGTTGTTGCTAAGCAGTGTTTATAATTACGTCAAGGAGCAGCTTCCCAGGCCCCACCAGTGAGGAGACATAAGCCTTCCACAGGAGGTGCACAAGAAGCTGGGAGGGGACACAGCCAGGACACCTGACCCAAACTGACCAAAGGGATATTCCATACCATATGATGTCATGCTCAATATAAAAGCTGGGGGGACTTGGCTGGGGAGAGCAGTGGCTCAGGAGCTAGCTGGGCGTTGGTCAGTGGTTTGGTGAGCAAATGTGCTGTGCATCACTTGTTTTGTATATTCTTTTATCATTATTATTATTATTATTATTATTATTATCTTCCTTTTCTGTCCTATTAAACTTTAATCTTTTAACTTTTTTATCTCAACCCATGAGTTTTTTGTTTGTTTGTTTGTTTGTTTTTTATTTATTTTTTTATTCTCTCCTCCATCTTGCTGGGTGGGGAGGGGGTTGTGTGGTTGTTTTAGCTGCCGGCTGGGTTAAACCACAGCATTGCAGCAGCAGGAGGTAGGCACTGTGGTAATACCATGTGTCAGCCTCTCTGTCTTTTCTGAGTACCAGTTTAACTGTTTCAGTCACAGAGGGAAAAAAGTTGCTTTAACTTCAGAATTATCCACAAAACACTACACAGATTTAAATAACAGATCCATGCTCTGTGAGTCCTCAAAAGCAATTATACGCAACAGTTTCCAGAGGCCACCACAGACAGACAAAATCTTCATATACAGAAAACACTCTAATAGTATTAAAAATACTCAAAGGTTATTGACGCAAAGTGTATCACTCATGGAGAGATTCATCCTGCTTAGCCATAGACATCTGAAAGGTAGGTGTCTCTGCCTAAGATGGTCACCAGATGGTCCTCTTATCCTTTTTTAAAAGTAGCTCCTTCCAGCATTTAATCTGGCCAACTTTTTCAGACACACTCTAGGATGCCATGAAGTATATCATAGGAGTGCTGTGTTTGTCAGCTGATAAAAAGGCATATGGAGATGTCAGCATTCAGTCAAGTTAAATCTTGAGAGGTTGAGAAGAAGGGAAACTCATCCATTGTCCTCCAAAACCAGCACAGTCCCAAAAGAATAGCCTTAGGACTTGAACATGGCCTCTAACTTATGGATGAAAAGCTGTCAATTCAACAAGAGTTACTGAAACAAGATCTATATATTGTATCATGAATGATGCATACACTGAGAAACAGGACTCAGTACGCACACAAGCTTTGTTCATGTACTAGCCATTAGCTGAATCTACATGACTGTCCTTAACTTCTATATTTACAGCTTTCTTCCTCTAGCATTGATTAGATCATCTCACAGATGCAGAATGCAGAGTTTTCATTCCCTTCCATCGAGCCTCAGTAATGAAAACAAAGAAGTATGAAGACCATGGGTTACAAATGCAACATTTGCAAGTATATTTTTGGTCACTTGTTCTCAAGCAGTTACAAATGCGCAGCTGAATATGGACAAAAGATTGCAAATGTTACAGTGTTTTGCATATTTCCTCACACATTTCTGCCATAACAAAACTGTGTTAAGATTTTACCAGTGAACTTTTGGGTATCTTCTGGGAGCAAATGAAAAGCAAAGTAAAACCAGGTAAACATCTGGTTGTGAACGTCATCTAGAGTTTACTGCAAATTTTCACACATCTGGAGTGTATCCAGTTGGGTGCAATATCTCAGCTGGGAGTGTAACATTTTAATATGCATTTGATTTCCTATGTAACATTAACACTTTGCCAACAGACATCAGACTTGACTTATCAAAGAAATATGTATAATGTTTTCATGCTTTCTCTTTAACATCCTGTAGCTCCATTGACCGTGTAGTAAAGTGTAGTGTAAAGAAACAGTAAAATGAGTTCCTCAACAGTTAAAGAACTATATCCTTTTTCCCAGAACCCCATTCCTAATCAATCACGACAGTCAGTCTGTATTTCAGAAACAGGAGATAGAGGAAAAGCCGAAAGTGTCATTCAGCTTGCTTACTTCACATTATTTGAAGTGTCTTAGAGATCAAAAGCAGCAATTTCTTTCCCAGTGGTGCTCAATACTGCAGTTGCAGAATGCAATGCAAACAGCAATGAAAATATTTCCACAGATCATCTTGAGTGGTGGTAGATTAAAAATAAAAATAAAAATAAAATTTAAAAAAATCAGTTTATGTTTTTTACCTAGATTTTGTTTGGGTTTAGGATATTCCACTCTACTTAGTGCTTTATACAGTCATGGCAGCAATCCCATTGACTTCATCAGCAGTTGTGAATGATCAGCACTTCCATAAATCACAACTAAAACTTTCAGTCAGACATCCTATCCCAACCCTGGCAGCATCCACATCTGCATGGGCCACATCTGGATTTAGCTTCAATTCTAGATCTTCTTCTGCACTCATATCAGATTTGATTCTTTTTCCATGCTGCCACCCTAAAGGCAGAACAAAGGATACTGAGTGCAGGATACACCCTGTTGCAGCCTAAAGCAGGGACTTCCCTGAATGTTCTCTACATTTTGGAAAGGACCATAGCTAATTAAGACATAATTGAAAAAAATACATTATGAAATGCATCAGATTTCTACTGAGCATGATAAACTGATATTTCTGCAGATGAAAAGTTCATAGCAGATGTCCAGGGTAGAGAAATTCAAGCTCAAGCAAACAGCATTTGAGAAAATAAATAATAACTGTAAATAGAAAGTTAAAGTGTGAAATTTCATATAACCTTCTATTTTAACTATGTTACCAGCTGCATCAATAAACAGAAAATCCCTCTGCTGAAGTTAACAGCATAATACATTTTGATCTGCAATTATCTCACATGAAAACTGTCAGCAGGTCCCCAGAAGATACTCTCTAACGTAGTACATTTATTAACGCTAAAGACTTACAACATAGGTTTTCTTCTCTTTTTATTAAGGTTTTTTAAAATTTATTTTCCTACAGGATTAGAAATCTTGCATTTAAAGACACTTTATAGGGTCACAGGTCAAAATGTCTGTGATGGATCTCATAGTTTTACGCAGAATTGTAAATTACATTTGTGAGAGTAAATAGATAAGTTACTAATCTCTATTTTTCAATTAGCAAAAATAAATAATTTAAAGATATCTCTAAAGAGGTTTTATATTGTACTGATACTTAGCAGAGTTACAACAATGCTTCAAGCTCTTGTAAATTAGTAATTATAAATTACTAAAGACCTACAATGAAATTATTGTGAAGCCTCAAATGTTTATGTGGGTCAGATCAAGAAGTTACAACTGAATAAAAATTTATTCATAAATAAATTGTTTCAAATAAAACTGGACTAATACGTTAACATTTTATCTTGATGATACTTCCCATTAAAAACACATAACCTTTAAAAAAAATCCAGACCCATCAGTTGTAAAAGCTTTAGTAATCAGTGTCAATATTTCAGTAATAGAAATGCCCGTTATTAGAGTATGAGATCGTTATCCACATTTTCAAGCCAAAGTGCTGTCACCTCTGAACAGCACAGTGCAGGACAGACCATGGCAATAGAGGTGTTTGCCATCTTTGTAAAACACTTCGAGATCCCAGGACAAACAGCAGCTACCCAGTATTTATGCTACCGTTATTTCTGTTCATTTAGATCAAGCCTGCAGGACAGTTCTCGAGTCTGTAGGAGGTGATCTCACAGAGAAGGGGTAAGGACGAGCTTTATCCACTGCGACTGTGAGGAGGGCTCAGTGGAGACGGGCCAGGGCGATGGGCCCCTCAAGGTCAGGGAATGGTGCAGTCTATGGCTGACCACAGCTGTTGTGGAGCTGCTGGCTTTATGTTGGCACGGAGAGGACTGGAGGGTGGCCTTGGGTTTAAGTGGACATCTGTCAGCAGTTGAGTGGATCAAATGGTGGTGTTTCTCCTTGAGTTCGGTAAAAATGTGACTGTCTCCATGAGTTAGCCAGACCAACATGGAGACAGTGAATATATGGCTCAGCCCAGAGTAGAGTACGGAGGCTGAACAACTGGCAGGGGAGTTTCATGGAGAACGGCGGGCTTGGGCTGGCTTCAACCCACGTGTTCCTTCCTAGTCACTGGGGACGCCCAGCATTGTAATGGTGAGCAGCTAATAGGGACCAGTAATGGAAATCACACTGGTGTTAGGATCAAACTGTGTTTTGCAATTGCTACATATTTTTTTTGCTAAGTATAACATTTGTATTATGTTATGCAACATATTTTGCATCACTCCGCTAAATCAGAAATCCTGTGTAACATCAACTATCTTTAAATAAATAAATTTGATATTAAACATTACACTCTCCATGTGTACAACATTGAAAAGAACCTGGTCAGAACCTATTGGACGCTGATAAGCTTTAACCGCCAGTCCTTCACTCCAATATATTGCAATACTTCAAATAGCTCAAAGAAAATCCACAAAAGATAAGGTGAGTGCTCAGAATATTTCACAATAATTCCTGCCTGAGTATTAAGATAATCCTAGTTGTCTCTATAGTTGACCATTTATCTAAAGAACCATTCTTAGACTCTCAGAATGGAAAGGGTTTCAATACTGTGGGACGCACAGATTTGTCATGTACCACAGCACCTATACCGAGACCTCATTTTGTAAACAGCAGCAGAACACGCTCAGGTAATGTGACATGCAACACTTTCTCTTCATCAAAGTCATTTATCCTACACCATTTCCCTCAAAATGTGGAAAAGGGCAATTCTGAACAACATCAATACCAGTATTCTCACCTAGCCTCTGACTATCCACTACGTACACAAACTCTCCTCTTTGCAATCTGCCTGGAGCATCCAGATGATCTCCAGTATTGTGGCAAGTGGCAAGGCTAAAAATGGGAGAGGAAATAATGAATGAAACACAGCTGAAGGTCAGCCGATATACACTTGTCCCTGGTAACGGCTGCTGGAGGAGACAGTTCAGAAATTTCCAGGAGCAGTCAAACATGGGAAAAGCAGATGGCTTAGACCTTCTCAGGGCAGAGACCTCGTCTTATATTATAACAAATAATTGCACAAAAATACATGAAATGGTTACAACAAGCAAACATTTCTCAAGAGCTCTGCCATTTCTCATTATTATCTCTTGCCTTAGAGAGCACTGAGTTTTCACTGCTAAAAATGTTCATAGCCTCCTTGAATGGACGTGACCCTCCCCTTCATTAGATTGCTTTTATACCAGTATTATTCAGTTCAACATTGTGCTTCTACAGATTTCAATATTATTTTTTTCTTCCAAGATCACTCTGTGCTCAAGAGATTATAAGAAAGGAGTATAAACATGCAATTATAATGCTGGATGAATGAGACCTGTTTCGACATTTTGGCCCAAATGACCCTTCATTGCAGTTGTTCCAGGGAATGAACTGCCTCTTAATGTTTGTTAAATGCCACTGACAGAAGACCGTATCTGTAACTGTATATAACAGAGTGTGAAAATGATTTAATGTTTCAAAACTATCTGGAACTCATAGTGTGGCTGACTTTCTCAAATCGATTTTTGACAAAGTAATTCAAAGTTATGTGCTAAAACTGTATTGTGCTACTTGCTCTGGAGTCTGCTGTTGTTCACTGGTTCTGCTATGTGCTCACGGACACAGCAGAACCGCCGACACACAGGATCTCATCAGCTACACAATTTTCTGTGCAACAGGAAGATTTAAAAAACAAACAAATTGAAGACAAACAAGTATCAAAAGAGACAAAGCTGGTGGAAGGCACTACTTAGCCTTGAAGATAACAGCAACAGCAAAGATTTAGATGTCAGATAAGCTGCTATCACAGATAATCTGGATTCATAAAAGATCTCTACAACAGGCTGAAACACAGTATGAAAGGCCAGAATTGTGTTCACTTATCCATTTGGATAGAACAGGAGTGAGTGTGCTGAAGTTCATTAATGTTAACATTACTTAAATGGGAGCTTGGATGCACATCTCTGCTTCTAACAAGGTATATAGTTCATGTTATATATCTTTCCCGCAGTTATCGGAACTCTTTCTTTTGCAGATGATTCTTCCAAGATACGTCTATAAGTACATGAAAGCAGCCCTAAGGAGATGGACTTGGGGGTGTTGGGGGACAAGAAGCTCAACATGAGCCAGCAGTGTGCGCTTGCAGCCCAGAAAGCCAACCGTGTCCTGGGCTGCATCAAAAGCAGCGTGACCAGCAGGTCAAGGGAGGTGATCCTGCCCCTCTACTCTGCTCTGGTGAGACCCCACCTGCAGTACTGCATCCAGCTCTGGGGGCCCTAGTACAGGAGAGACATTGAGCTGTTGGAGAGAGTCCAGAGGAGGCCATGGAGATGATCAGAGGGCTGGAGCACCTCTGCTATGGAGACAGGCTGAGAGAGTTGGGGTTGTTCATCCTGGAAAAAAGGCAGCCCCAGGGAGACCTTAGAGCCCCTTCCAGTACCTGAAGGGGCCCACAAGAAAGCTGGAGAGGGACTGTTTATCAGGGAGTGTAGTGACAAGACAAAGGTTAGTGGCCTTAAGCTGAAGGAGGGGACATTTAGATTGGATATTAGGAAGAAACTCTTCCCTGTGAGAAGAGTTGGCACAGGTTGCCCAGAGAATTCGTGGCTGCCCCTGGCTCCCTGGCAGTGTTGAAGGCCAGGTTGGATGGGGCTTTGGGCAACCTGGGCTAGTGGAGGGTGTCCCTGCCCATGGCAGGGGGTTGGAGCTAGATGATCTTTAAGGTCCCTTCCAAACCATCCTATAATTCTATGATTCTATAATTACGTTTGCAAACAGTGAATCAATATGAAATCATTGTTCTTTAAAAAAAAAAAAATTAATCAAGCCAAGATGCGAGACATCCACCATAAATGAGTTTTGTCCTACTACAGTAAATTTTATCCTGCTGTACAAGCTGTATATATCTTGCTCACTATTTCACATTCACAGTGACAACATGAACAATTTTTTTATTAACTGTGGTGGTAGAGACCCCAGCAGACAATGAGCCCTTGAGCTCTATGAAAACTTGGACAGATTAAAGAGACTTAGATGAGAGGAAAAACATAAATCTGTGAAGGTGAAGTCCATTGTCCAACAGATGACAACATCAGATTAACTCCACAGGAGACCAGGAACTGGACTGGAAAGCCCTCTCCAAGTACTTTTTCCTCCTTTTTGTATCCAACTTGATTATATTTTTTTTTTCCCATCTCATTTGCAAATAGGAGAATATGAGTATTCAGTCTTCAAAGTAGCTCAAAAGTATTTTGGGGTATATGAATTCAGGATAAAATCTTCTAAATAACAAATCGCTGCCTTGATCTAAGACTGAATTCCTCACACAATTAATAGCTACGATAATAAAACAACATCACACCAGTTTACAGATATATAGTGCCTATAATCCTTCATCAAGAATAGCTTGCATCTTAAACTGTTTTCACAGATCTGGCTCTCTATATAGAAGATATTATTTTGTGACGACATAAAAGTTTTATTACAACAAATTCGAAATGGCCAAGTGAATTACGCTGGCCAGCCCAAACTTCTTCCAATAAAAAGCTTTATAACTCCATCCTGTATTTTGCTTAAGCCTCACATTTTATAGAAAAGCTATTTTAGAATTTTTTTTATTGAGTCTTTAAAAAATGTATTGGCACCATAATTTATATTTCTATGTCTGTAAAATGCAGGCTACCTTGATATCTTCCATTTAACTATGTTGTCAATAAGGAAGAAAAAAAAAAAAAAGGCATTGATTTTTTTAAAACCTGTAGAAAACATTTAAAGCCATTTAGGCCAGATTCTATGCTATCCTTCTGGTGTAAATAGAGTGGTAATGTTTCTCTTCTTGACAGAAAGTTACTGGTGAAGAATGGGAAACAGAGAAGGATCAGTCCTTTTTAATATAAATCAAAATGTCACTCCTGTTTTAAGGTTCAATATTTCATCATCTGCCAGGTTTCTAAATAAATGCTGCATAACACTTGATATATCTGAAAAGCTGAAATTCCCAGCTCTCCAATGAAACAGAAAGCCTATTTCTAATCCTGACAATTCTCAGGAGATTGAACCTTAAAATTATCAGTAGACCAGGGCTGAATAGTGCATTAATAGAACTTTTAGCAATATAATTGCCAAGATCTACTTTTAGTAGAGCCACCACTGAGGAAAGAAAAGAGGAGCAAGGGAAATAGATGGATAAAAAAGACTAAGAAAAAAACCCCAAACACCACCACCTCCATATTAAAAGGTCAGGAGACATGTTTGGAAAATCTGAAGTGTATCCGTGCACATGCATGTAAGACACTTTTTAATAGGGGCATGTACATTGGCAGGCAAAGGGGAAGAAATTGTGTAGGTTGTTAGATATAACATTATCTTTGGTGGTGTTTGGTTTTTTTTTTTTAGTTTTCAAGTACTAAAATATACAAAGTGCTACTTTACAGAGAGATGGCTGTGTATTATAGGACAAGAATGAGTTGAACAGAAGGGAAAGAAGATGGAAAATAATTACGATTTTTTTAATGTTCCTTTGATATGTTTTTTGCCAGTTAGATTTTCATTTAGTTATATGTTTCTATTCAGCAAAGTTTTAGGGTAAGATCCCCTCCCCACACATTTATTTCAATGCTGGATTTTTTTTTTTTTCTTTGTGTGTCTGTGGGGGTTTGTTGGTTTTTTTTCTAAGATACAGGGGGAAAAAACGTGGTTTGGGGAAGTCCAGAACTTCTCTTGGCCTGAAGGCAGAACCATGACATTCCGCTGTGGCATTAAAACACTGTACATTACAGTATATTATAGAGTATGTACTCTATAGTATTTCACATTATTTTTTTTTCTTCAGGAGGCCCCACAGGTTTCATCACACGATGCTGTTTGTAGCCTACCATCATTTCAATGAGAAACACATAAGACTGTAAAAATACCGAAAATGCTACAAAGGAATGAAGTTGAGGAGAAGACACTGGCAGCAGATGTAGTGACCCAGCAGATCCTCGATCCAATTCCTGAAACTGAGGTCACATTATGTTCTCCAAAAAACAGGATTCAATGTTTCAGGTGTGTGACCTGAATATCCTGATTCCAGGATGTACTAGAGTCTGGCTTTCAATGTAACTCCGATATCTGTGGGCATGGCTACATGATCTGGTATGGGCTACTGCCTGTTCTCAACAGCTATACTCCATGCATGGCAGCAGTACAGTTCTATTACGCCGGTGCTGAGCACACAACAAAATGCCTTATGGAAGCACTGTGGAGCAAGCTACTTATCACCATGTGTCGTGGTTTTACCCCAGCTGACAGCTGAGCACCACACAGCCTCTTGCTCACTCCACCCAGTTGGGATGGGGGAGAGAATCAGAAGAGTGAAAGTGAGAAAACTCGTGGGTTGAGATAAAGACAGTTTAATAGGTAAAGCAAAAGCCACGCATGCAAGCAAAGACAAGGAATTCATTCCCCACTTCCCACGGACAGGCAGGTGTTCAGCCATCTCCAGGAAAGCAGGGCTCCATCACACATAACAGTTACTTGGGAGGACAAATGCCATCACTCTGACCACTGTTGCTCAGCCCCGCCTTCCCCTTCCCCAAGCCCCTTATAAACTGAGCACGATGTCATATGGTATGGAATATACTTCTGGTCAGCTGGGGTTACCTGTCCTGTCTATGTCCCTCCAACTTCTTGTGCACCCCCAGGCATCCCGTTGGCAGGGCAGTGCGAGAAGCAGAAAAGGCCTTGGCCCCGTGTAAACACTGCTCAACAACAACAAAAACATCTCTCTATAAGAAAAACATCTCTCTTTATCAACAGTGTTTCCAGCACAAATCCAAAACACAGCCCCATACTAGCTACTATGAAGAAAATTAACTCTCTTACAGCTGAAAACATGTCATCATGCCAACATTGCAGATGACATACCAAAAAAACCCCAAAACATTCAAATGGATTTATTTAAATATCTAAGATCCTATCTCTCAGAAAAGAGGTTCCCTGCCTTTGATTTTTTAGGCTGCGTCTTTGAGATATATCTAGTTGTATGAGTAATTTTACGAAACTAGATAAAGATGATCTAAACTTTGAATTAATTTCAGATAAAATGCATATATCTGCATGAATATAGAAGAATACATGAGTCAGAGATTGTAATGAATTTGAAAAAAAGAAAAAATGAAGAAGATCACAGAATCATAGAGTGGTTTAGGTTGGAAGGGACCTCAAAGCCCATCTAGTTCCAACCCCCTGCCATGGGCAGGGACACCCTCCACTAGACCAGGTTGCCCAAAGCCCCATCCAACCTGGCCTTCAACACTGCCAGGGAGCCAGGGGCAGCCATGAATTCTCTGGGCCACCTGTGCCAGGGCCTCAGCAATCCCATAGTGAAGAATTTCTTCCTAACATCTAATCTAAATCTATTCTCCTTCAGCTTAAACCCATTCCCCCTTGTCCTGTCACTCCATGCCCTTGTAACCAGTCCCTCCCCAGCTTTCCTGTAGGCCCCTTCAGGTACTGGAAGGCTGCTATAGGTTGTCCCCGGAGTCTTCTCTTCTCCAGGCTGAACAGCCCCAACTGTCTCAGCCTGTCTCCATAGCAGAGGTGCTCCAGCCCTCCAATCAGCTTCATGGCCTCCTCTGGACTTGCTCCAGCAGCTCCATGTCCTTCTTGTCATGGGGACTCCAGAGCTGGATGCAGTACTGCAGGTGGAGTCTCACGAGAGCAGAACAGAGTGGCAGAATCCCCTCCCTCAACCTGCTGTTCACGCTGCTGGTGATGCAGCCCAGGACACGGTTGGCTTTCTGGGCTGCAAGCGCACACTGCTGGCTCATGTTGAGGTTTTCATCAACCAACACCCCCAAGTCCTTCTCCTCGGGGCTGCTCTCAATCAATTCTCTGCCCAGCCTGTCGTTGTGCTTGGGATTGCCCCGACCCACATGCAGGACCTTGCCCTTGGCCTTGTTGAACTTCATGCAGTTTACACAGGCCCACTTCTCCAGCCTGTCAATGTCCCTCTGGATCGCATCCCTTCCCTCCAACGTGTCGACCACATCACACAGCTTGGTGTCGTTGGCAAATTTGCCGAGGGTGCACTTGATCCCACTGTCCATGTTGCCAACAAGATGACCAGTTAATGAAATAAGTTTATAATATTCCTTTAGACACAAATTAGGTGTGTATGTATATATATATATACATATGCACGCAGAAAGGATCTGTAAGAATAGGCTCTGCCACCCACACTGAAGTCTCTGTGTTCACACTGAACAAGCAGATAATGAGTAGTCATAGAATCATAGACTTGTACAACTGTTTTAGCTGGAAAAGACCCTTAAGATCATCAAGTCCAACCATTAACCTAGCACTGCCAAGTCCACCATTAAACCATGTCCCTCAGCACCACTTCTACATGTGTCGTCACAACCGAGCAGATTTTGGAACAAAACCAGAAAAGAAAGGGAATAGCTCAACACTCCTGAGAATTCAGGTCAGGCAATATATGCTTTTGTTTAGAGTGCAACACAAGCAATTAACAGTACCAGCAGACACGGTATTTGCAGCTTCAGATGACTGTTGCAAATGCCATACTGCAGAAACACTCGAAGTCCCTGTTGGTTATGTGCTTATGAATTCAGCAGTACAAGCTGCTTAGCAAAATAAAAGCAAAATTAAAAAAAGAGAAGATGTTATCACAAAACCAAGTTAAAATGGTTTATTGCTGATCAGAAGTGCATTAATTCAAATGAAAATGTATTATACTACAGGCACTAAACAAAGACTATCTACATCCTGGAGGTTGTTCTGCATTAACAAACTAAGCTGCAAAAATCACGTACCAGCAGAGAATGCATCTGGTTTGTAGCGAGCTCTTAAATTAATAAATCAACTGTCACATAATTGTGACTTCTACCTGAATGACAGTTCCAATTAATTTTGTATTGGTTCTCAGTGCAGAGTTGAGGTCAAGGTATCTTTTGGCTGCATTCCTAAATTTAAACACCAGACAATCTCATCCTTCTGGTTAAAAGTAATCAATATTAGTAATTTATCATAATTTGCTTTGCAGTGCACACTTGTGCTGTTTAATCAAGTGTCCTGCCTGGTTTGTTTGTTCACAGTTGCGTGAAAGACATCCACTGAGCATGCCCAATACATTTTTCTTTTCCTCACAGCATCACTACAGTGCCTATTGCTCCTTGATTCATGCTCTGAGTGAGTTTCTGGATGACTTATGTAGATTGGCAGGGACTAGAAATGAGACACCACTCTAAATATTCTCGGCAACAGGTTCCCCAATGAAAAAAACCAACAAACCAAACAAAAACCCCCACAAATAATGCCAACAAAAAGGAATGAAACAAAAACAACCCCTCTAAAAAAACCAGGATTCTGATTAGCAACTTTCTTATCTTGAATGTAAATCAATCTTCAAGGAGATTTAATGGCAGAATAGCAGAGACTGTCAAAGTTATGAGCTATGACCTTTTACAGTCAAAATGCAAATACAACATTTCTCGTTAGGAGATATTCAGTTCACTGTAATGGAGTATATAGACTCTTTAAGGATCAGGAAAGCAGCTGGCTCAGCTCTTTAATAAAATGGTCAAAGGGCATGATTTCCAACTCAGGAATTTAACTGTCTGCATCCCAGCCCAGAGTGAGGGAGCTAGATGAGGCACAGCATGACCTATTTAATCTCATTTCTCTTGAAAAAGTGCCCCAGAAGTTGGTCTATACGAGGGATACCTGGGAGACACACCAGGACATGCTCTGGGGTGCTGTCCATTTTGAAGCCCTGCTGGAAGATGATAATTTTCTTGTATATCTTTTGGGTCTGGGCTTCTTTGGTTTGGAAACAAAAGCATGGGGAAAGGAGGAAGGGTGGATGCTCTGGTATTGGCCTGGTACGAAGTCTGGACATAGGTAGGATATATTCCTAGATCTAGGAACTGGTAAAAAGAACTGCCAGGTTCGGTTAAAGGTACAGCTAGGAAGACTTCTGGGGTTAAGCAGGTCTGTCCTAACTAACTGAAGAGCCATCAGCTCCCAAGAGACTTGTCATTACCTCTTTGTGTGAAAGGCAGGCTTACCTGACCTTTTATTGTTAGTCTGCTAAATATAATTTGATTGAAGTCCTTTTTCATTAGAGTGGCAGTAATCATACTTGCCTGTGTCCTACAGGAAGAATAGTCTAGATTCACTCAGTTGAAACCTGAATAACTGAGGTTTTGTAGGGGAATAGAAGCTATTTGTTTAGGATCCTTCCTAAGGGCAGTATGATGTGTAGCATCTTGTATCACAACTTGTCCATGCGTTGAGAGCTGTGCTACTGTGTTGGGTTTGCATGGCAAGGTTTTGGTAGCGGGGAGGGGGGCTACAGGGGTGACTTCTGTGAGAAGCTGCTAGAAGCTTCCCCTGTGTCTGACAGAGCCAATGCCAGCCGGCTCCAAGACAGACCCGCCGCTGGCCAAGGCCAAGCCAATCAGCGCCTCTGGGATAACAGATTTAAGAAAGAGAAAAAACACTTAGAGAGCGCTTTTGCAGCCAGAGAGAGGAGTGAGAAGATGTAAGAAAGTCTGCAGACACCAAGGTCAGTGCAGAAGGAGGGGCAGGAGGTGCTCCAGGTGCTGGAGCAGAGATCCCCCTGCAGCCTGTGGTGAAGACCATGGTGAAGCAGGCTGTCCCCCTGCAGCCCATGGAGGGAAGATGAGGGGTGTAGAGATTCCACCTGCAGCCCGTGGAGGACCCCACGCCGGAGCAGGTGGAGACACCTGAAGGAGGCTGTGACCCCATGGGAAGCCCACACTGGAGCAAGCTCCTGGCAGGACCTGTGGATCCGTGGAGAGAGGAGCCCACGCCAGAGCAGGTTTGCTGGCAGGACTTGTGACCCCGTGGGGGACCCACGCTGGAGCAGTGTGCTCCTGAAGGTCTGCACCCCGTGGAGGAGAGACCCACGCTGGAGAAGGTCGTGAAGGACTGTCTCCCGTGAGAGGGACCCCACGCTGGAGCAGGGGAACGATGAGAGGAGTCCTCCCCCTGAGGATGAAGAAGCAGCAGAAACACCATGTGATGAACTGACCGTAACCCCCACTCCCCGTCCCCCTGTGCAGCTGAGCGGGGCGGAGGTTGAAGCCGGGAGTGAAGTTGAGCCCGGGAAGATGGGAGGGGTGGGGGGAGGTGTTTTAAGATTGGATTTTATTTCTCATTCCTCTACTCTGTTTTGCTTGGTAATAAATGAGATGAATCTCCTCTCTCAGTTCAGTCTGTTTTGCTCGTGACGATAATTAGTGAGTGATCTCTCCCTGTCCTTATCTCCACCCACAAACTTTTCATTATACCTTTTCTCCCCGTCTAGAGAAGGATGGACAGTGATAGAGTGGCTCTGGTGGGCACCTGGCCTCCAGCCAGGGTCAGCCCACCACAGCTACATGTCCAGGAATTGAGGCAGCTGCAATGGTATAGAGAGGATATATACAAATGTCTTGTAGTGAGAATTGGTTTCTCCAGCCCAGGAGTACCAGTGCTGGTGGTCATGTGACTACAAAATACCCTCAAAACTGGGATTGTACTTCCATGACTAGGGATCTCTGCTGTTACTGTAATCCAAATTGCTAATAGAATTCTCAAACACTCTAAGAAAGTTGACCAAGAGAAGAAGGGAACAATAATGTTAGTTAGAACCCATCAAAATCCATCTTTTCCTGTATTTTTATCAAAAATTGTACATTTTTCCTATTTACTACTGTATCTTTCTCTAAGCTGTTTTTCTGCTGTGGTGGTGGTGTGGGTTTTTTTTTTTTTAACTCTCTTTCTTGTGGATTTCAAAGTCTGAGTGGGTTTCAGATTTTTGAGAAAGCAGGAGTTAAAAAGAGGTAAAACCTTCACAGATACCATGCCAGTTTGTGCATCCCTCTGTGAATGCCTTTTTCCGAGTTTGATTTGTTGGTTTGGTTTTTTTTTTTTTGCTTTAGAGGGGCATGATTGTCCATGGCACTGTGCCATCGATGTGTTGAGTCTGAAAGCCATCCAAGGTCAATACTGTTCTATTCTGGAAAAAAAATGTGCTTTTTTTTTACCCTATAAAGCTCATTTGCGCAAAATACTAATACTATAATTTAGGGCAGATAGTCTGGAAAGCATCTGTGTGCACCTGAGGAGACACAGCTTTACTAAAAGAAGTGTAATATAGCAGATGAGCATGGTGAAAGTTTGCTTTCATTAAACTATGCGTCTGTTTATCACCTGCTTGAAATGTTACACTAAAGCCAAAACAAAGCATCAACCACACCCCTAGCTAGGGAGTAGAAAAGGTAATAATTTGCAGGTCACTACGCTTAAATCTTTCCATTACACCATTTGTCACTCAGATCCCAAATTATTTAAATCATTCAACTTCTTTCGGCTGCATTTAAATATGAATTTTAACCAAAAAGTTTCCACAAGTATTACTCTAGGTTTATCATACCTGTGGAAAGCTTTATAAAATATACCTCTAATGCCAATGGTTCAGAAATTCATGGTTTACATGCCTGAACAGACCTTGTAGCAAACATCATTTTCCATCACTATGTGATGTCTCTAATAGCGGGGTAATGTGAGGGTATTAAGCTGTGATGACTCCTCAGGAGCACTCTGGGACAACAAATTGGGTGAAGTCCATGTAAAAATATGAAAGCTTTAAAGGGCCATTTGAAAGGGTCTGAAAGTGGAAAAATACCCTCATTAAAGCACAAGAAAATGTGTTTTTTATATATATTAGATCTTAAAAAATTCTGAGCTTGAGCAGTGAGCAGTGGGGGTTGGAACTAGATGATCTTTAAGTTCCCTTCCAATCCAAACCATTCTATGACTCTATGAAAGCTCAGAATTACTCACAAATAAATGAAAAAAGTACCCAGGACAGAGGAATATAAGGATGTTTTTACAGATTAGGCTTCTATTTCATTATAGGATTAGCTGAGAAAAACTGAGTATTATATCTATGAGAAGGAGATAGCATTCGTGATTTGGAAGAGTAGCTACTTGCATAAGACAAAATTAGAGATTGCTTGTTGGATTGTGGTCACAGCCACTGAAAACTTCACAGCAGTGAGGAAATTAAGGCAGGGAACTGCAGGCGAGAAATTCATTATGTTTGTCCAGATCTGTACATCTTTTCTGATACATTTAAAGTGAAGGAAAGCTCTGTTCAGAAACCTTTGCAAAACTTTCTGTCCTTTCCATTTCAGCCATTCAGAGCTGAAGTGGAAAACCAAAGCATGTGAGACTTGGAGATTTAATAAAACTCCTGTCCAGAGTGTGTGGTCGTTTCTGGGCATGAGACATTTGTGGGCTGAGGGGACAGCATCCCAATTCCATACAGAAGTAGCACCCCGAGTTTCTACCCAAAACAGGCTGCAGATCAACCCAAGATGGTCGCTGGACCTTGCTGAGATCTGGAGAATGTAGTAGCTACAAACACAATGGACTGAGGCCCAAACATAGTTTGGTCAGCCTCCATCCTGGAGGACTTAATCTGTGGTAGACCTTCCACGGAAAAATTCTTCACCTCTTAGTGCATTTTCCACCCTGTCAGTTAAAACCTACAAAAGAGACCAGTTTTGATTGGTGTACATCTTGAATGACAGACAACCACGTCATTTCTGCTGGTGAAGCTAACTCACAGGAATGCACAGATATGTCACAGAGTCTGTGCCTCAGCGAGGGCACAGCCAAGCACTTTGTACCAATAAACCTGCAGTGATGGGCAAAGGTTTTCAGGCTGTACTAGCAAAGGAGCAGTTTCTCTAAACAGCTTTTTTTGCAATCTTTTCCAGTCCACATACCTTTACTCAAACGAGAAACAGCAAATGGGTTCACCATGTAAATAAAACAGGGCAGCATATATAATTTTAATTTGAAACCCACACCTACATTTGAAAATGGAGATACAATCTGGAATTGTGGACTTTTTAAATCAACACAAAAATTAGCATATAAAGTCATTTTCCTTTGTAGTTGCTTTTTTCTTTAAAGATATAGGACATGTCTGATGCCATGTGAGAGTTTTTTCCATTTCAGTGGGCTTTAGATTATATCCATAATACACAGAGGGAGCATATGCACTTTATAATAGGGGGATAAAAACTACATCCACAGAGCAAGATGACAGGGCATGAGTGCTGGAACCTTTGTGCAAGAAAATGCATATTACACTTTTTTCACTACTACTTCATGATTCTTATAATCAGAACTGCAGATGATATGGGCAGATTGTTTTCACTGAGGACAAAGCAATTCTAAACATAAAGTCAGAAGACAACAGCTTTACAAAAAAAAAAAAAAAAAATTAAAAAGCCCTATACTACCCCCAAGAAGAAAGATAGGTTCACAAATTTCTCCTTGTAGATATGTTTCTTCCTCTAGGTTTGAACACTAAATCACAAGATTCACAAGCCGAGGCTGCATCTGATTATAAACAATCAGGAGAACATGAAATACAGTGAATTTCTGTACCAAAGCACTCAGCTGTGTTTCTCTCTGAGCCATTAACCTGCTGAACATGATTGTATTATTAATACTAGATATTTCTCTCAATGTCGCTTGCAGCCCTGAGACATAAATTACACCATACAGGTTGCTAAGAACTTCAGCGCTGTGGAGGTGAAAATCAGATTGAAGGAATGTGTCATAGAAAACACAGGAGGGAATTTGGAAGCAAATGCAAAAGATTAGTTACTGGGTAAACAGACGGAAGCTGTTTCACAAGTCACGCTACTGGGAGACGTGGCTTTACCAACTGCGATACAGATTCAAGCAGAGTGAAATAATTTTTTACTTTTGTTCTAATTATTCCTCAAGTTCATCATCTGAACATTTGCCATGTGACTACTGGGATGCAAACATTTTTTTGAAATGTCAAGTTGAAGAGTGTTTCTGTGTCTGTGTTGTTAAACATACTGTGTTGCCAGATCATCTGTTCAAGTCATGTCCTTGATCATCATGTCCATATCCTCTGATTTGTTTAAGAGTTTATCCTCATGCTTCCATAATTTGATAAATTTTTTTTAGGTTTTTTTTAAAAACTTTTAACCTTATCTTTTAACATTTCCAAGGCATTAACATAAAAGGACTGTTGGTGATTGAATGCTGTTTTGTATCATCATCAAATTTGCTAATGGGGCACTCTGTCCCCTCATCCAGGTCATTGATGAGTATGTTGAACAAGACCAGAACTGGTACTGACCCTTGGGGCACACCACTAGCTACAGGGCTCCAACTAGACTCTGCACCGTTTATCCCAACCCTCTGGGCTCTGCCATTCAGCCAGTTCTCAACCTACCTCACTGTCCACTCATCTAACCCACACTTCCTAAGCTTGCCTGTGAGGATGTTACCTATGAGGATGAAAGCCCATGTTTGCCTAGAAAAAGCTTGCCCAGCCGTAAGTCAATATGCCCAAGACTTAATTGCAAGGACAGGCCAACCTGGTGTAGAGAAGAGCTGCCCTGTTGAACCACGGCTGATACAGACTGCAGATGCATCCCCATGTACAGTGATACTGTCTCTTCTGGATGCTACAACATCTTCCTCCTCAAATGGAAACATGGACATGAATCTGATCCTTCTTCTATCTAAAGGTCTCTCCCTCTTGACACTAAGGGTAAAATCCCTTTAGGATACATGTGTTTGTATAAATGACGTTTGCAACAGTTAACTAGCATTTATAGCTCATGGTCTGTGTGACAACTTCAGGACATTTCTCTGCAAAACAGATCAGTTCTTGTTTACAGGAATTTGTTTGTGTTTGTTTTAAATAGCTTCTGTATCTGGTCACTATTTGCGTTTTCTGACTTTCTTCTTTTTCCTTGACAATTCTTAACACCACCTTGCTAAACTTAAGGAATGCACTAACTGCTTCTTTAAGCAAGAAGTTCCTACACCAAGTGCCAGATCCAATTTGGTATCTTCATTCATTCTTTATCCCCTCTTTCTTACTATTTGCATTCTAGTGTTGACCTCAAGGAGTCTGGCTGGATTTTTCTTTGAGCTCCAGGTGGTTTTCCTTTGTACTGTTGGGCAAGTACATAATTTAATGGGTACTTACAGCCCACCACATACAAAATTGCTTGTATGCAAGAACATGAGATTTCCAAATCTTGAATTTTGCCTAATTTTTTCTCCTTTAGTTCCATTCTTTCACTGCAAAATATATGAGATTCCTGTCTTGACACTGATATAACAAAGATTCAATGCCTTACATCAATTGCTTTCCTGAACACTCTCAGTTAGACATCAGCCCCACACTTGAAAGTAGTTCTCAGTGACTGTTTGGCAGCAGCTAAAACCTGTCAAAAGCCAAACTGCTGCAGAAAGTGAGAACCTCAGGGAGAAGTGACAGGCTCTGCAATAGGAAAGAGGACTGGTGTAAAACAGTGAGCCTGAACTATTTCAGGGTCAGCTCCGAGCTCTGCAATTCACAGAAATTTGCCAAAAATAATCTAAAATTGAGAAGAAAACCACAAACAAACCCTCCTAAACTAACTTTAAGTCATATTCTTACAGAGTGGAAGTGGAGATAATTACACTTTTTGCAGATTTCCTCCTTGCTTGCTTGGAAGTTGCCTGGAAGTTGCCTCTTAAAACTCTGTAAGGCAAATGTCTTGGAAATAAGTGCTGAAAAGTAGAAAAAAGAGAAATACATGTTCCTTGTCTGAGTCTTAATGCAATGTAGCCCATAACGACCAGTTCTTTGAATGCAACATGAAAAAAAAAAAAAAATGGATAAGAATAGCTACAGGGGATGGGGAAACTAACCAAGGATTTGCTACTGTGCACCGCATTTCACAAGGAAATGTGACTTGTGCAATTGCACTGTCTGTTCAGTGTCAGTCTTCTCCCCAGAATTATTTGGTCTCAAAGCAGAGAGCTCATACATATTTAAGTCTGGGGAAAACGCACAGCTGAGAAGAAAGATGCAAGTTCTTGATCATTTACTTCAATTTTTATATCTCCCCAAAAGGCTGCAATGAGGGAAAAGTTGCAAAAGGAGCTTGATGCTTAGATATTTTGTTTGTCTGCTATCAAGCCAGTCAATACATTTATATATAAGCTGGCCCATCACCATATACTTACCCAGAGCCCATTATTGCTTTTGCTGCACCATTGCACAAAGGGCATTGCAGAGGAGCGGAGGTATTCAGGGAACGATGGACCAGTCTGATGACATAACAGAGAAGGAAGGTGCTGGGAAAGCTGAGGGTATTGTAGTAGGGATGGGAAAATCAAGTAACTCACGACATAATTCCACCTGAAATCACATTTTATAAGTTCTGCTACTCATGTACATTCTGAATAAATTGTCACTAGTGTTGGCATAGGATTGTCACAACAGCTCTTACATAAAGAAATTGGAAAAAAAAAAATCTTGTAGTTAAGATGCAACAAGGGAAATTGAGACACTTAAATTCTTATTCAGATTCTGTTTCTGTGTTCTTTGGGGAAATTAGGTACCACCTTTTGAAGACATTGAATGACTTCAATGAGGAAACACCACTGCATTAGTATCCCACATCATTTTCCTCTGGAGTATTAAGGAAATCCCTGGGAACACAGGGAAGTTCTCAAATACAGCACTTTTATATCACAGGTTGCATGTCATTGCAGTTACTGTGAGCTTTTTCAGAGCAAAGCTGCAAGTTATTCATCTGCTGATGTTTTTAAAGAAGTTCTGTGTTGCGGAGACTGCTCTGCGGGAAATATGATTTATCCTCTGGTTGTATGAATTCTTGTCTGCTGGATACACTCTGGAATGGGTGGGAACCTGCAGTGCTTGCTTCAGCACAGACAAATATGTGCTTCACAATGATGTTGCTGCATTAATGATTTTTATATGAAATTTAGGAAATACATGAGAGAAATTTGTAGCAAATATGAAGAAAGCTGCTAGAAGAAAATGGTAATTCTGATAGACTTCTGAGGTTGCCCTTAGGGAAACAGACAATATATTCAGGAGATGTATTTTGGATGTTTAAGGTCACTAGCCTGAATACTGTCCAAATGAACTAATTGTCCAGGATGGTGAAACAAATTTACCATGGCAGGCTAAAAGATAATAACTTGTTTGCTAAAGTTTGGAAGTTTACATTGAATGAATTGCCAGATGAATAAGAAATACAAATCAGGCAGAAAGAGCTTATTATGGTATGATGGATGTCTCCTGTAGGGCATAAGCACCATGATCTGGAAAAGTGCTGTCTTCAGGCTTTATGAGAACTTGGGAAAAAACATCTATAGATAGGTTTTATGCCATAGTCAGCATGCCTGGAAGTCAGGCACGTACAAAGCTTTATAACTGGAAGACTTCTCAGTTTGTCCCCAGACACTGAAATAGTAGCAAATCCCTGGATAAATGCATTTGCCAGTGGCAGCAACTTTTTATTCATTTTCATAACTCTTTCTGAGGTGCTAAGATCCTGTAACTGTTGCAGATGATAACTTCTGGTCAGCTTTTCTGTCAACCTGTTCAGTATCACTGGAATTTTATGCCGTGTGTTGTGACTCTTCAACTGCCAGAAATATTGAGCTCAGATAACTGATCATGGTGCCTACTGGGGGCGGGGGGGGGGGGGGGGGGGGAAGAAAAGAAAAAAAAAAAAGAAAAAAAAGGGGCTGTCAGAGAAACCATTATCTTTAACTTCTTTTGCCTGACCAAACCAGTAGGACTCTACCATGGAAACCTGATATTTTGTCAACATGTTTTTAAAGATTGCGCAGGACTTCCTGATATAATTTTAAACAAAACAAAGAAACAAACAAACAGTTACTTTTCTAAGATCTGACTCAAGGGAGACAGGCATGGGGAAATACCGTTCCTCACAAATGATTTTCCTGATGTCACTCTGATTCCCATACCCATGACAGTCTTATGGTGTGATAACCTTAGCACTTTTACAGTAGTTTCTGGTTCCTATTATATGGGAATATAGAGGCAAGGGATGTTGAATAAGTACATGAATACACTTGAAAATATGGGAAATATTCACAATACTGAAGTTGAAGGATCTAATTTAGCTACACTGCCTGCCTAATATTCTTATAAGTTATAGTCAACTGAGGATTCAGAGTCTTCCAGATTCAGCATTCAAAATTTGGCTCGGTGTATTGCTCTGGTAAATCCCACCTCTCTTCACCAGTAAGATGGAGCTTAAGGAGATGAGCCAGCTGAATTACCTGGCTAAGATGATCACCTAGAGGTGGCTGAATATGCCTCTAGGAGACTTTGTCTAACCAATGTTGACAAAAGCCAAAAGCAAAACAGACAACTATTGAAGAGTTGGTTAAATCAGGCAGCTGGGGGACACCCAGTCCAGCCTCCCAATAAAAGCAAGGCTGTTTCCAACACTGGGTAAGCATGTTTCCATCTAGCCAAGTCTTAAAAATATCCAATAACAGTGATTCCACAGCAGAAACCCTGTACTCTACTGAGAAGATATACATACTGGGACTGATGAACAACATGGCTGTGCATTATTCAGAAAAATGGTAGTTGTTGGTCTGAAACAATTATACTACCTGCTATACAATGCAGAAGCAAATCTAGGACCAAAGAACCAAAAGCAGTGAAACCAGTAAAGAAATGACTAAAGAGATCATTGTGTAAAGGTTTGTAATGAAGATAAGACTTTATTCAAACAATGAACAACTGAGAGTCCAAGAAAGGTGTTTGTGAGGGAGACAGAAAAATCTGTGTTTCTTTTCAAGCTGCCAACACTTATGAAGTTAACTAAACTTTTAAAGCCAGAATTCTCTAATTGCCCTATGTTTTAAGGTCAACATAATGGTCTGTCCGAGTCACACATTTTTACAATAACTCTTAACTCCATTAGAAATTATCACCCCCATCAATGTATGTACTATCATAGGAAAATGTAAGGTGGAAAGAAAATTAATACAGTATTCGGGGAATATTACATTTCCATATACGTTAGTGAGAATCCACTTTCTTCTTCATTTTGATTATAAGGATCCCTAAGCATGTGATGAATGCCTCTAAGCAGAAACTTGGTTTTCAAAGAGACATATGATTCACCATTGGACTTGAACAATTTCTTTTTTAATTTGAGCTAAAATGTAATAGCTGAGTACACTCCCATCCTATCTCTATTTCAAAGGTCCTCTCACTTTCCTATAGCCTCATTATAAGAAAGTGAGAGGCATTTGCTGAACTGCTCTTTCTAAAATACTTAGGGAAAGTCTGAAGAAGGCTTTCAATACAATCTCACTAAAATTTAACCACATCCTTTACAATGTTAAAAGTGGAGATAACAATATCTCTTGCCTTAGAAAGTGACTTTACTTACCAGTGTGAATTTGCAGGAAATGGTTGGATATTTCTATATATGTTTAGTTTTGCAACACCCAGAGTGTTGCAAAAGGTTGAGAGATAAAACACATAACTAAAACTAAAATATATACAATAGCAAACAGAAAAACACTTTTCTGATTTACTTTGATTTATTGCATGTAGTTAGAGATTCTCATATATTCTATAACTGAAGATTTTCAGAAATGTATCTTTAGTATTTACTCTTAAAAACAGTGGATAGTATAATTGCATTTTGGATGACTCAAACTCATGAGGCATCTTCAGACATTTCCTTTCAGTGGAGAGCTGTAAGGGCAATAAAGATGAGGGTGAGATAAGATTAAAAAAAAATCAAATTAATATTTTATTTTCCTTTCTGGAAAATGAAGGTTTTAGAATTGAAAGGCTTAAATCTAGTATGCCTGGTTTGATGTTCCTGTATTAAAAAAAAATATAAAAAAAAATTAAAAAATCATTTATTTCACTAATGCAGATTCTTTAATGCTGCTAGAACAGAACCACTCACATACCCTTGCTGTTCAATGAGCTACTAGAAACTTGCCCCACTTTGTCACATGGCTTGTTCCTGCCATCAGCCACATCTCCATGAACATGTCTGTATTAGCTCTTGTGAGCAGGCAGAGGCTAGTTCAGGCTTTTCACTTAGGTGACCAGAAAGTGTGTAGTCCACACAAAAATATGCATAAGCTAAAAAAAAGCAGCACATTGCTATTGCTGTAAATTATCCATCAGTTCTGAGTAAGGGCACAATGACTTTTCTTTGTGCTCATGGAAGGCAACAAAGCCACACCTACAGCCTGGTGTTCAAGATGTTCAATTTGTAGATTTTGCAGTAAATAATTGGGTACTATTTGCCATGTTCTTTGGAAAAAGAAGAGGAGAGGAGAGGAGAGGAGAGGAGAGGAGAGGAGAGGAGAGGAGAGGAGAGGAGAGGAGAGGAGAGGAGAGGAGAGGAGAGGAGAGGAGAGGAGAGGAGAGGAGAGGAGAGGAGAGGAGAGGAGAGGAGAGGAGAGGAGAGGAGAGGAGAGGAGAGGAGAGGAGAGGAGAGGAGAGGAGAGGAGGAAAGGAAAGGAAAGGAAAGGAAAGGAAAGGAAAGAAAAGAAAAGAAAAGAGAAAAGAGAAAAGAGAAAAGAAAGGAAAGGAAAGGAAAGGAAAGAAAAGAAAAGAAAAGAAAAAAGAAAAGAAAAGAGAAAAGAGAAAAGAGAAAAGAAAAGAAAAGAAAAGAAAAGAAAAGAAAAGAAAAGAAAAGAAAAGAAAAGAAAAGAAAAGAAAAGAAAAGAAAAGAAAAGAAAAGAAAAGAAAAGAAAAGAAAAGAAAAGAAAAGAAAAGAAAAGAAAAGAAAAGAAAAGAAAAGAGAAAAGAGAAAAGAGAAAAGAAAAGAGAAAAGAAAAGAAAAGAAAAGAAAAGAAAAGAAAAGAAAAGAAAAGAAAAGAAAAGAAAAGAAAAGAAAAGAAAAGAAAAGAAAAGAAAAGAAAAGAAAAGAAAAGAAAAGAAAAGAAAAGAAAAGAAAAGAAAAGAAAAGAAAAGAAAAGAAAAGAAAAGAAAAGAAAAGAAAAGAAAAGAAAAGAAAAAAGAAAAGAAAAAACAAAATGCAGAGGACCTTTGAGAGACCCTTGATTTTTACTGTAAGAAGCTGTTATTAAACTTTTTTCAAAATACAAAGTTTCATACAGTCACAAGGCATGCACTACCTCATGGTTTTCAAGCCCGTTGGCTTAGCTCATGACAGTGAACAACATTCATTTCAGTTCACAGAGGAGTTTCGCATACAGGCATTCAGACAGATTTATTCAGTGCTCATTCAAACTTGAAATAAACCATATCAAGCACACACAAAGTAATTTATTGTCTCCTCATGGCTAAAGGTCACTGGTGCACCTCCGTTAAGATATCTGAAGCAATCCTAACAAAGTTGTCATACTTTCAAGTCATATTTACTGGACCTAATCTTCTTTGAACCATGTCACTGCTGCTGGAATAAACAGGGACATGGTTGTCAAGGACTTTTAATTTTCAGTGACAGCTGTCAAAGGGTCTTTCTTAGACACCAGTCATATTTTAGATAGGAAAATAGAGTTTCAGGCTGCATGCTGGCCAGAGCACATGAGCAGTTGTGATTGCATACAGTCTCATTTCCCCAGTTTAATTTGAAATCGCAAATGGTAAATTGGATTTTATGGTTCAAATAAGATGGAAACAGAGACTAATTATCTCCAGTTTATTTATTACTTTTATCAATCAGTGTTTATATTATAAATTAGCTGACACATTGTCCTAGCACAAAGCAGTGAGATTGGACTTTCTTTTATAACCTGAATCTCATATGCACTTTTAAAAAAGAACAAGGGACTACATGAAATCAAAGCCAAGGCTGTGGGATATTAGTTGGATTGGTAGGGACTCCCCAAGGCAATGATTCATGGTGCATGGAAATAAAGTGACAGATGACCACTGACCTCTATGGTCCTAGAAATGTTTCCAAAGCCACAGGAAAGACGCACGTTGCAGAATTTTGCTACAGGCTCAAAGATTGCTGCATGAAACTAGGGAAAGCATAAAGTTTTCAGTTAGGCAGCCTTCTATGAAGGGGTTACAGCATTGGTGAACAAGGGAAGAGTGACAGACGTCATCTACCTGGACTTGTGCAAGGCATTTGACACTGTCCTGCACAACATCCTTGTCTCTAAATTGGAGAGACGTAGATTTGACAGATGGAACACTCGGTGGATAAGGAATTGGCTGGATGGTCACAACACTCAACGAGTTGTGGTCAACGGCTCAATGTCCAAGTGGAGACCAGTGACGAGTGGCGTTCCTCAGGGGTCGGTACTGGGACCGGCACTGTTCAACATCTTTGTCGGCGACATGGACAGCGGGATCGAGTGCACTCTCAGCAAGTTTGCTGACGACACCAAGCTGTGTGGTGTGGTCGACACGCTGGAGGGAAGGGATGCCATCCAGAGGGACCTGGACAGGCTGGAGAGGTGGGCCCGTGTGAATCGCATGAAGTTCAACAAGGCCAAGTGCAAGGTCCTGCACATGGGTCAGGGCAATCCCAAGCACAGCTACAGGCTGGGCAGAGAATGGTTTGAGAGCAGCCCCGAGGAGAAGGACTTGGGGGTGTTGGAGGATGAAAACCTCAACATGACCCAGAAAGCTAGTGATGTCCTGGGCTGCATCAAAAGCAGCGTAGCCAGCAGGTCGAGGGAGGTGATTCTGTCCCTCTACTCCGCTCTTGTGAGACCCCACCTGGAGTACTGCATCCAGCTCTGGAGTCCCCAGGACAAGAGAGACATGGAGCTGTTGGAGCGAATCCAGAGGAGGCCATGAAGCTGACTGGAGGGCTGGAGCATCTCTGCTATGAGGACAGGCTGAGACAGTTGGGGTTGTTCAGCCTGGAGAAAAGGCAGCTCCAGGGAGATCTAATTTCGGCCTTCCAATACCTGAAGGGGCCTAGAGGAAAGATGGTGAGGGACTGTTTATCATGGAGTGTAGTGACAGGACAAGGAGTAATGGTCTTTAAGCTAAAGAGGCTAGATTTAGATTAGAAGTTAGGAAGAAATTCTAGGAAGAGTGATGAGGCACTGGAACAGGTTGCCCAGAGAACCTGTGGCTGCCCCTGGCTCCCTGGCAGTGTTGAAGGCCAGGTTGGATGGGGCTTTGGGCAACCTGGGCTAGTGGAGGGTGTCCCTGCCCATGGCAGGGGGGTTGTAAGTAGATGACCTTTGAGGTCCCTTCCAACCCAAACCATTCTATGATTTGATGATTTTATCTTTCTCTCGAGCTCATTCATCTTCTAAACTTAACTAGGGAAATATAGGAAGTGGAGACATGTGCAAACAAAATTTGGAAAAAAGGAAAATTCAAAAAATACAAGGCAGACTTTTGATAGTCATGAAATTAAGTTTTTTATTCTCCTCCCTCACTTTCTGCCTCTTGTAATTCCTTTCTTTGCCTTGCAGCTTACTGCATCACTCTTAGATATTTCAAAGGAATTACTCGTTCTGAAGGACTCCAGAGATGCATCACAGAGATTTAGGAAATACTGAAAGAGACCAATAGAGCAGGCCTGAAGGAAGGTTGGACACAGCTACTTTCTATAGCTTAGAGTTAATTGTTCTGGGAGAAGAGAAGGAAGCATTATCCACTGGCTCAGAGTGTTCCTCAAAGCACATCTTTTAAAAAAATTCCCTTTTGTACAGAACAACTTCTTGGCTATGGCTCCAGTGACCTTATATTGGAGTGGGCAAATATTCATATCTACATTTGTTCCACAGCTTAGTTCTTCCTTTTACTTTTTAGCGAAAAAATACCTCTGAGCCTCAAAAGGAGCTGTGGAAACCCAGGTCTCAGAAGAATCACTCAGAAGTTACAGTGCTCAGCCTAGAATAAAAAGATACAGACCTCCTAACAGACATGACTGACTATAATTTCTAAGTCATGCTACAGGCTGATCAAGATGAGAATTTGCAAATATGCAACTGAACAAAGTCATATATTTGAAATGCAAGTTATGAACCTGTCTTTAAGGGCAAAATTTTTCTTTAACAGTCTAGAAATATAGTAAAAGAAAAGCTTCTAAGTTGAAATATAAAGGATATATGTTTTAGCTAAGACATTGACTAAAACTGTAATAAGAAAATCATAATTCAAGTTTTGTCTGTTTTCCCAGCAGGTCCGTTTACAAAGATCAGGGACTTCAATACAATAAGGGTCTAAGGACACATTGTTACACTTGCTATAAAAAAAAGAATGAAAAAACAAATACTAAAGAAAATCTACTTTTTTATCAGGCATGTAGTTTTAAGTTTCTATCTTACATTGCTTTTTCGGTATTAGAAAGAGCCCTCTCCATGGGTTACATAGGATTCTTGCACTCTCCTCCAAAGCCTCAAACATTAGCCACTCTTTGAGACAAAATGGAAGGAGGGTGAACTTTGGTGTTGGACTGGTAGGGAGAACACCAAGAATCATCCATCTTATCTGCTGTCAACTGTCTGAAGTTCAGTGTCCTGTCCAGACTAGTCACCGAAGCTCCCATTAAAGTGAAGAGGAAGTTAAAAACAATCCAGGGAGTTATCCACTTCATTCTGAGATCGGTACTCGAGGTGAATGGGATGAACTGTTTTCTGGATGTGGCCATTTCTTTCGCTGACATATAGGGAGTTCAATGACCATGTCAGACCAGATACCAGTCTTTTATATCCAGGGTGAACAGCACAGAGATGCCCAGTGCTGAGTCATCGAGCGACTAAAGCTATTCTCTCTATTTATTTGTCCCTGCTTCACTATTAGCTACTAAACAGAACTATTCCAAGGGTGCTTATTGCCTATATCAGATTTAAAAGCATAGTTCACATGTCTTCACATGAGTTCTAAGCATTTATCACTACAATAACATCACCTCACAGCTCTGGTAATATGCTTAGAGGTTTTACAGATAAGCCATGATCATCATTTTCATTGCATTATGACATTCATGAAAGTACTCATCATTGGGAGTTCTTAGGCCAGATGCACAAAGACAATAAGATTAAATGTTTAATTCCATTGTATTAATTCCCAATAGATTTAGTTTTATATTAAATGTATGTGCATACATATATATATATGTTACACCTGCCTTTATTCTGGAGTTTATCTTATGTCTATGAATGCAGTGCAGAATCCCGTGGCTATTAGACACATAAATATTTTGGCAAATGTTTCTTCTTAGTCTTCTGTCAGTTTATTGCTTTGGTTTTGTCCAAATGCAATTACGAAGCTAATTTTTGTAATAAAGAGCAAAACAGCTGCTGATACCGTGATAGCAGAAGGCATGCTAGTCACTTATCACAAGTAAACTCCACCAATTTTTTGCATTCTGCAGAAGGTGTGTTTTGCTATTCATTATGTACCGGGGAGGAATGCATTTGAGTCTGTGGAACTGATCTGGCCCCTTAAGACAAAGCTGAACTTCTCCCATTTAGTTTCACAGGGCTGACTGAGGTGTCTTCATTCTGTGGGTTTCAATGAAATTTAGCTGTTAAGTGCGTTCAGACACCCAAATCCCATAGTATATTTAATGTTGTTAAACCATTAATGATGAAAACCAGAATCTCTTTGCAACCTGGATTAGCTCTTGCCCAGGGGAAGATGTTACTGACTTAAAGCTCTCATTTGCTTATCTTTTCATGGCTTTGTGCTTTGTTTTAGGTATTCTGTTTTGTTTGCTTGCTTCAGTAAGATAAACTGCTCTTTCACAAGGCTCTGATCTCTTCCCATTCACACACAAACACAAACTGGAAGGGAAGATGACATTCGCCTCCTGAATTGATGTTATGTTTTTAATAGCTTTATTATTGTTATTAGGAGGTAAAGCTAGTGTTTGGTATGCAGATCGCCTCATGTTTTCAGTTCTTTCTGCAATTTTGCTGGAACAATTTGGAGTAGGTTTTCTCAGGAGGAAAGATAAAGGCCCTTAAAGGATAGTCTTTTAAGAATGGTCCTAATAATTCTAAAGTATAATCCTTAATGAGATCACTACTTGTTATATTCAATGTCTGATTGACTGGCTATCTCCATATTTATACTTGGGAAAAAAGGTTTCTGTATTCCAAAACATTAGACTATTCTACGGACGAATGAGGTCAAAGGTATAGTCTGCATATACCTCGAGTTCTTTTGACATAGTTTAGAGCATTTTCCAGAGACTTAGGGTGCAAATAACAGATTAAGCATCTCATTCACCTTTATCTGTGCATATTTCGGAACAACTGGCAAGCAAGAACATATTTTATTCTGAGACAGTCATGTTGAATTCCTGTCACACTGTGCAGCACCCTGATATAACACTCCAGGGTATTATAAGGTAGGAAGTGTTCTTTAGCTGTTCACAGAAGTTCAGGAGCTGGTAATGAATAGGTCAGCTTAGGAAAAGTATATTGCTACGAACTCCCACAACCAGGAGCTGTTTAGTATGCAGTATGCTATAAAGGTGTCTGAAACTCAACAGATTCCCAGCAGATCTCCTACACTTCATAATACAGGCAACCACTGTAATTACACTACTGAAAAGTGTAAGAGAGATACTATTATAACTTTTTGATAATGACCCTACATATAGTCAGTTTGTGAAGACAGAAAGAAAACTTCTGAGAAAGCACAGTGTAAATTAAGGGGTGTAAACTCAATCCTCTTGATTATATGAATTACTACTAATCACTTTTCATAAAGAATCATTGTGTTGTTATAATACTTTTACAGCAACAGAACTGCAAAACAGTTATAATTGTGCTAAAAGTATGTTAAAAGAATACCATTAAATCCACCAAGTCAAGCACTTAGAAATTACCATTTGCTGCACTACTATAAATTTCGCCTCTGTGCATATATAAGTCATAACAGGCTTAGTTTATGTGATGTCTACTACTTTTCTCTAGAAGCCCTGCCTTTATCCATACATAGGTTAGACAGCTCTCAATTAACACAAGGGCCTAAGCAACCTAAAATAATTTTGAATTTGGCCTTGTTTTGAACAAGGAATTAGACCACACAACATTCCAAGATTCCTTCCAATTTAAATTATTCTATCATTCTTTGAAGTAATTTTTCTCCACTTATTGCTGATTATATAACTCTAGATTTTATTATGAAGTAATAATACCCTATTTAGAATAACCAAGCTTCCTATCATGACACCACCATTATTCCATTTTTATAAATGGGAGACCAAAAATGGAAACACATCCAAGGCCAAACAGGAAAGATGCAGAATGAAGACTATTAATTCAAGACTCAGGGTAATATCATACCTACTGCTAATATCATAATAATATGGTTATATATAATAATAATGGCAATATCATACCTCCTGTTTCAACTACACTCAGCTCCAGTACACTTTTAAAAATAGCTTTAAAACCAGCTCTGCTTCTAAAAGCTGAAGCAACTGAATGTCTCAAGTGTCCTGCTCTGGAAGATAATGGCATGCCTTTAAGAGATCTGTTAAACTTCTGAAAATCACCTTCCATACAGTTATGCAGTGGCCAGAGCTTCCAATTCACAATGCCAAGAAGCTTCAATTTCTTTCTTTCACTTATTTTCTGGCAGCTACATCCCTACACCACTGTATTCCTCAAGCTCAGCCAAAACAAATCTTAAGCTCTGATGTATGATACATTTCAGCCAGATAAAAGAATTGTTAGAGTGAGCCATCAGATTCATATTGATAGGAGTCACATGCCAAACACTAGACAGCTTTAAGTGAGGGAATCTGCCAAGAAAGTCAGCTTCCAAGTCTGTTTCCTACATCCTCTTGACAGAGTTCCTTACCTTTTGCTATTAACTATTCTTATAAAAACTTGAAAATTAAGTTCAGAATTAACATCTTCATATATTTGCATGAGCACATTATCTACATATATATTATATATATAATTTTTTCAGAAAAAACTTAATTCTAATTATTATTGGACCCACATTGAGAAAAATCAATTAAGACTGGAATATAATTTTTCAAGGCTCTGTGAAGGCATATAATAACAGACAGGCAGGTTCTGTCTTTATTGTCTTGTGGCCCCCAACAATGAGAAAGCACTGGCCCATTGAAATGGTCTACCCTGCATCAATGCCACCATAGATCAGGTTTCTGTGGAGCAAAGTTGCTCCACATAGTTAAGCACTTGGATCTGTTCTCCTTTTAACTTCATACTAGAGCTTTGCAGCCTAACTGAAAATATATCCTTTTTATTATTATTTTTATTTTTTTTAAATTTTGTTCGAAGTCCTCAGAGCAATGAGATAGCACTCTTGCATTTGCTTCGCTGATGTTTTGTGGCATGATGCTGAAGGTGTGGTTCATTACCTTCTTACGCTAGGAAAGCATGCTGAATATTTAAGTGTCCATGGCCTGCTGGGGTAGAGCTGGAGGACTCCCATGTGAAGGGAGCCGAATGTAGAGCAGTCCTCACACAGACTGTTTAGCTGGAGAGGCTCTTTGAACAAATGACTGAGTCTGTGTGTCTATGAAATGAATGATCTGGCTTTGTCCAGAACTGACCATGGCAGCCCCCAAGGAAGAAGATTGCTATATGAATAATCAGGAGGACAAGGGAACTGGAACAAGGCAGGGAAAGAGACAAATCATCTATTCAGATCTGGTGGATGAAGCAGCTGGGCCACTCTCCATCATATTTGAGAAGTCCTGGCAGTCTGGCAAAGTTCCCATTGACTGGAAAAGGGGAAACATAATCCCCATTTTTAAGAAGGAAAAAAAGGAAGACCCAGGGAACTACAGGCCAGTCAGTCTCACCTCCGTGCCTGGCAAGGTCATGGAGCAGACCCTCCTGGAGACTATGCTCAAGCACATGGAAAACAAGGATGTGATTGGTGACAGCCAACGTGGCTTCACTAAGGGCAAATCATGCCTGACAAATTTGGTTGCCTTCTATGAAGGGGTTACAGCATTGGTGGACAAGGGAAGAGTGACAGACGTCATCTACCTGGACTTGTGCAAGGCATTTGACGCTGTCCTGCACAACATCCTTGTCTCTAAATTGGAGAGACGTAGATTTGACGGATGGAACACTCGGTGGATAAGGAATTGGCTGGATGGTCACAACACTCAACGAGTTGTGGTCAACGGCTCAATGTCCAAGTGGAGACCAGTGACGAGTGGCGTTCCTCAGGGGTCGGTACTGGGACCGGCACTGTTCAAAATCTTTGTCAGCGACATGGACAGTGGGATTGAGTGCACCTTCAGCAAGTTTGCCGACGACACCAAGCTGTGTGGTGTGGTCGACACGCTGGAGGGAAGGGATGCCATCCAGAGGGACCTTGACAGGCTGGAGAGGTGGGCCCGTGTGAATCGCATGAAGTTCAACAAGGCCAAGTGCAAGGTCCTGCATATGGGTCAGGGCAATCCCAAGCACAGCTACAGGCTGGGCAGAGAATGGTTTGAGAGCAGCCCTGAGGAGAAGGACTTGGGGGTGTTGGTTGATGAAAACCTCAACATGAGCCAGCAGTGTGCGCTTGCAGCCCAGAAAGCCAGCGATGTCCTGGGCTGCATCAAAAGCAGCGTGACCAGCAGGTCAAGGGAGGGGATTCTGCCCCTCTACTCCACTCTCGTGAGACCCCACCTGGAGTACTGTGTCCAGCTCTGGAGTCCCCAGGACAAGAGAGACATGGAGCTGTTGGAGCAAGTCCAGAGGAGGCCACGAGCACCTCTGCTATGAGGACAGGCTGAGAGAGTTGGGTTTGTTCATCCTGGAGAAGAGAAGGCTCCGGGGAGACCTAATTGCAGCCTTCCAGTACCTGAAGGGGCCTACAGGAAAGCTGGTGAGGGACTGGTTACAAGGGCAGGGAGTGATAGGACAAAGGCTAGTGGCCTTAAGCTGAAGGAGGGGACATTTAGATTAGATGTTAGGAAGAAATTCTTCCCTGTGAGGGTGGTGAGGCCCTGACACAGGTTGCCCAGAGAGGTTGTGGCTGCCCCTGGTTCCCTGGCAGTGTTGGAGGCCAGGTTGGATGGGGCTTTGGGCACCCTGGGCTAGTGGAGGGTGTCCCTGCCCATGGCAGGGGGTTGGAACTAGATGGGCTTTGAGGTGCCTTCCAACCCAAACCATTCTATAAGTCTATGGTTCTATGATCTTGAAGTTGAATAAATTTGTTCTAGAAATGAAAATAACAATAAATATGCGATCCTTTATTTACTATTGAGCTTTATTAATTACAAAACAACAATTTAAACCAAGTAACCTGAAAGTACTTTAGAGGTTTCCACTGACTTAGCAAGGTCTTACTCAGGTCTAATTATACACCAAAAGCCTAATTCTACCATCACAGAATTTACTTTTTACAAGTCTAGTTTTGTTATAGTCAGTAAAAAAGATTCACCAGGGTATACAAGTACATGCAGAATATTATGTTCTGTAAATCAATGAATCCCAAGTAAAACATGACTCCCCTACATGGGAACTTTTATAAATACTTTATAAGAGAGAGCCAAATATTTTTATAACTCATTTTGCATATGGGTGATATGAGAAATATTGATGTCATGCTGCAAAAGGTATAGAGAAATGAATATGCAATTGTTACTTGTTGTACCATGTGTTGTAATGTCTTAAATGACTTCTGATGTGACTTAAAAGCCTACTCTAGCTTCCATTTCATCATGGCATTAGAATGTTCTCTTTCATTTGCACAAATCTGACAGTTAATGTAGTGACCAAATTAAATTTACTTGATTTAGCCAAGACCTATCCATTTAACTACATTTTTATTAAGAATTTATCTGTATACTCACCCTGCCTTAGAAGAAAATGATTAATTCTTTATGGCCGGGAGTGTTCACTAGCTATGTAGGGTCCTCCATCAGTGCACATATAACTTCCACTCTAAATCTTTCTCATTCCCTCAAAATGCACCTAATGTTCTTCACCATTAACCCAAAGAATCCACAGATCCTAATACAGCATCTTGTACTATAGACATTAATTATGTATTTGTATCCAAGACATTTCTGTATGTGATTAATAATTCAATACAAGAACAAACTTGGAAGCTTGCAAATGAACTAGGAGGTCAATGTTCAAAAGGCTAGTAGCAACTTCAACTAATTGGTGACACTAGAACAGTTCAAACTATTGATATACACTGTGCTAATGACACATGTCAAAGAGCTTTAAATAATTAAACAACCAGAAACACAAAAGATAATGTAATCGAAATATGTCATTATAAATTTGGTGGGTTTTTTGCTTTATTTTGTTTGTTTTCATTTGTGTTGTGGGGGGTTTTTTGTTTGTTTTTTGAAGCCATCAGAGGACTGATCCAAGGAATGTTACAAGACATTACAACTTTTAAGTTCCTTATTATAGGTAGAAAAAGAGTGGGGTGGATAGGGAGCATACATTCCTGCTTCCAAAATTAGCCTTAGCATGGTTTTCCAAAATCAGATGCAACTTTCAAGTGAAGTTGACTAATTCTGATTTGAAAGACATCTGTGATGAAAACACCACACAGTATAATCTCAAAGTGCTTATTAGTCACAAAGTATTTAAGGTCAGAGGGATTTTAGAAATCACTTTCACACCCCAGTAGAGGACATTTTGTCTGGGCACCTCTGTATTGAGACAAGTATCTACACTGTCAGTAAATGTAATTTTCAAACAGCAGGCATGGCTGTAAAGATATGAGGGGATGCAGATTGTCAAAGACAACTACATCACGGTAGTGCCCACTGTTAATAGCTATCTGAATGCAACAACAAAAATCTAAACCAAATCTGATCAGTGGCGTGATCAGTTGATCAGCTATGAACAGATGATCAGAGTTATTTTAGTTAACATATTTAGATGAGCTATCAGCTATGAATTATCTATGACTGGCAACTATGAACAATTGTATGTGAGTAGATTAGGTGATTTAGAGGATCACAGAAGTAAAACAAATTGTAAGTTTTACAGAATAATCAGCTGTGGGTGTCATAGGGATAGTTGGGAGCAGTCCTATGCTCCTGGTTTTTGCCCAGCTTCATGCATGCCCAGATTTTTCACTCATTTTACTTTTATGCCAGGTTTAATCTGTTGATGCAACAGTTCCTCTTGACTGACACCAGTAATGAGTACAAGAGGAATTAGTCCTGCTCCTTACAGTTAGTGAAACAAAATAAGCATCAAGAGCAGTAAATAAAATAAAGTTTCACAAATATTTGCTGTTTATTTATTTTCAAATGCCTGCCTTTTCTGGTTTGGTTTTGGCTGAACCAAGGGCCAGCAACGTCATCTGGCTCTAATTACCTTAAGGGGATTTGGAGAAGATAAAGCCCTATGGCTTCTACAGGAAGATAGTAGTAGAATTTTCCATCTATAAAATCTATTGGACCCTATCCTCTTTCCAGATATTTTCCAATTTCCAAGAAATTTCCAGGGCATATTAACACTGAAACATTTAATTCTCTTCATCACCCATCCCCACCCTAGCTATTTCTAAGCAAGCTCCAAAGGGATGGTTATACTTTTATTTATTTATTGTAGTGACTATAATAAAAATAAAAGGAAATAAATTAAAAAACCCAACAAATCTTTATTGTCAGTCTCTAGAAGAAATACAGCAGGGGTTTAATGTCCTTCTGAAGGTATTTTAGAGAGCAGTATGCCAACTATAAAAGTCTAGGTTGAAGGGCTTAATTATTTATGCTCAAGTCTCTTCCAGAAAGGGAAAATCAGGAGGGGGAAAAAAAAAAAAAAAGAAGTACTGGAATAGTACTGGAAAAATAACAGTTACTTTAAGTCTATATTGCTCACAGTCTTAAACTCACAAAGACTGTCCTTAGACTTGCTGGCCCCATAACAAAGTGAATTTGTTGTGATTTCAGCAATACATGTTGTTATAAAATACACCAAGGCTTCCGCCTCCTCCTCTCCCACTCTCAAAGGGAGCTGGTAACTACAGCTTTTTGTGTTCTGCTTCAGTGATTCACACAGCATTTTAATTCCTTCTTTGGTCTTGCAAAGAAAGTCCTTACATGTTGTCTTTTACTGAAGGATGGGAGGAGGAGAAGGAGACTGAAAAGAATATAAAGAACGGTTGAAGGGAAAAGGGAACAATAATTGGAATAGCCTTCCAGAAAAAGCAAATATAATTTTAAAAAGACAGTACAACTGGGAGGCCAGGGAGAGAAACATTTTACTATTATTAACAATCAATAAAATGTTGGTTATTATAACAATATCTTTATTATAAGCTGGAGATTTCTAGACCCTTGGTAGAAAGCTCAGCTAGGCTCCTGGTATTTGTGCATAAAAGAGTAACTACTATTCTCCCTTCCCGTTAGGCAAAACGGCCACCAAGCCCGGAGGAGAGCACATTCATTTCCACATCCATTTGGCTTTGGCAGTGCTGGAACACAGTCCACGCCCAATTCTTAGGACCTCCCTTGGTAGGTCTTAATATTGACATTTGCTAACACACTCCATGTTTTGCGGTTGAATCCTATACAAATGCACAAATGTCCTACCTTGATTCAGTCTAAACACATGAAACACGACTGAAGCAAGATTAGTATTATATAAACAGAAGACACAAGGTAATTTTGATTATCTCAATGAACAGCGATCAGAGTTCATTAGTCAGGAATTCTGCAGGATCAGGGAGAAATCATTCAAAGGAAGTGTTCCAAGAAAGATAATACATTAATATTGCGTATTTTTATTATGTATCTGCTTCTAGGAGAACACCATGTCGTTTTGGCATTTGGAGAAAACAATAAAATACTTAATTTAACCTGGTCTTTCTGTTAATGCAACAGTGCAAGGCTATAAAATGAAGAGATCTAGAAAAGTCAATTTTTGTACAATAGAATGACACTTAATAGGCACGAAAATGACCTGTATAATCTACTGAGTGTGTCTGGTCTAGTTATTAAGTTTCCAAGTCAATATGTGTAAAAAAAATGCTTATCTTTTCATAAAGAGGAATCAATTTTTTTTTTTTTTTTTTTTTTTTTTTCTGTGAGCCTTCAGAGGTTAATTAGAAAGTGGAAGGAATGAAAACTAAGTCTATTTTTTTATGAGAATGTGTTATTGTTTTTCATGGAGAATATTTAGAAATGCATCTCAAACTAGCTTGTTTAAAAACCACATCTGTGAATAACAGAACTGTAAGTGCCAAAAACAGTCCTAGGAAAATAGGATAGCTCACAACTTGGGTAGAGCCAGAACTGCTTTAGTCAAAAATGAAGAGTAGGTGTGAATTTACAGAAAAGATAATGCTTGCTAAGAAGTGAAATACTTTCTGATCTCAGTTCTGTCCCCTGCAATTTAAGGAAGCATGTTTCTTTTTAATATGAAACCAAAATGTTTTCTACAGCTGAAAGTATCACATGAAGGTTACTTAATCCTTCTATAGTTAGTCTCTCTAAAAATCAACTGAAATCATGTATCTTAGTAAATAAAAAGAGATGCAATTTTTGAGAGAGAAAACGCATTCAAAGAAAAACTGGAAAGACAGCCAGATACTCTGGGGGTTAATACTGATGGCCTGCAGCCATACTACCTTGGGTTATGATCTTAGCATCTCATAGGACAAGCCAGGTCAGACTTGGTCAATACTCAAACAGGACACCTACAAAGTAAATCCAGATGCTGCAAGTCATAGTGTTGCCAATTCAGCTGCAAAAACTTTTCTTCTGTCTTGAGCAGTTAATCACTGCCGTAGGCATGGTCATAGGGGTCATTCTACTCCTGGAAGTGCTGCCTTCTGAACCGTTATAAAATTGGAGTCCTGACCACTTGAGGGCATGAAGAAAATCATGTCACTTGTTAAAGCAGCAGAGGCTTTAACCTTTCTAGCCTGTCCAGATTCCAATCAGATATTAAATATTTCAGGCTGTTTTCACTGATTAAGTAAATATTCTTTTCACCTCTTTTCTCAAGCAGAGCTTTATTGTTGGTCTGTTCTTTTACATGCACACATACTTAGTAACAAACATGCTTTGGGCCTTGACTGGTTTAAAGGTTCTTTGTAAGTAAAAACCAACATATTTTGGCAAAATACCACAACATATTTTGACAAAAAATACCACTAATGATATTCTAGGTTTGTCACAATTTTCATTGCAGAATTTTATTTGTTATTTTACTCTGTTAATTTTAACATTTTTCAGCAGTGCTTTGAAAATGCAAATGATTACTATAGTACTTCCTTAGCATGTTCTCTGACACACTTTTTATTCTTCTTTCTACGGTATTTCCTACCCTTCTTACATTTAGAGTCCTTTTCTTTCCTAATACCACGGGGACTTTTTTCAGATCTGTCTTCAAATATTACTACCTTTCTAAGAATCACCAATGGCAATATTTTGACTAGCTCTACTTAAGTCTTATGGGACTGGTTCCCAAAAGCCTGGGACTGGCTTTGTCCCATTTGTACAATGGCAATTTGTACAGCTCCAGAAACAGGCAAAGTGACCTGGTCCTAGCTCAAGGGTCATGTTCCATTATACAAACATGATGCTAAGCAAAGTCAGGAAAACTGTCTAGTCAGAACTCACTGTTAGGTGGTTGTGGTTAAATAAGAGGCATCTTAGACTTACTACATATTTTGAGTATTGTGAGGGACTGTTGCAGAGATAAATTTCTTATGAATTAAACTCAACATTACTTAATTGCACATTGTGACTCTACATGTTTTCCTCATAGTTTCTAACCTAATATTTAATATAGAAGATGAAGAGGAGGGGACCATACTTCAGAGCTGTTATGGATAAGGCAAGCCCTTTCCTCTTTACATCTCTCTTTTTGTTTTGTATGAAGGTCCTTTTCATCAATAACATAGTCATTCCCGCACTGCAATTGAATTTTTCTATTTTTCTACAGAAGTCTAGTTTTCCAGACTTGTAAGCTGCCTTTTTTTTTTCTTTCCCAAAGGATCCTCAGCTAATTTCCTTGTAGAATCATTGGTTTATCTGTGGCTACTTCATGAGAACATCATGTGAAACAGTGTCAAATGACTCATTATAGTCAAGAGATACGACATCTACTGTTTCTGCCCTATGCGTAAGACCTGTTGCCCTATCACAGAAAGAAATCAGACAGTTTTTACAGATTTTGTTCTTTACAAATCCATACTGACTGTTTGTCCTCTCCTCGTTTCTTTTTGTTGTTGCTGTGTTTTCTTGTATTCTTTTTTGGTTTCTTTCTTTTTTTTCCCCCTTTAGGCGCTTCCAAATAATTTGTTTTGTTCCATGTCTCAGTCATTTCCCAGGAATCAACAACCAAGCTGTTGTGAACTCTCAGTCTAACCATGCTTCCTTCTTATCGAAGTCAACAAAACTGAAACAGGTACATAAGTGCTTTTCTGAGTAGGAATGGACAATGGCAACAGAGCAAATGTCTCTACCAAGTACTTAGGAGGAAATGTCAATATGTTAGGCTTTTTCTCATGGGACTCCCTGCCTGGTGTCTAATACAAAACCATTTCACTTATTTACCAGTAGCTAAGAAAAAATACTGTCTTTGTGGACCAGTTTTTAAATATTGCTGGGATAGAAAAATAATAAAGAAGAGAAGTACTATCAGTGCAATTTGCAGTTCAAGAAAATATTTTATAAATCAAGAAAATATATCTGGGAATAACAAAGGCTGTGTCTACACTATAGAACTCTGTCTTCAAAAGCTGTAACTCAGAGATGAATTTTAGGTCATTGTGCTTCATCAGGAATGCTCAGGAATAGTATGATCCTTGCTTATATAAAAAGTAGCAGAATATCACACCTCTGATACCTGGAAACTTAGCTTTAATTTCCTGTCTAAATTTATCCATAGCCAGGATTTCTTTTCTCCTAGTAAACTTTTCAGTTCTGCTGACAATACATAAGATATTCCAGTATAATTTTTTGTTTGTTTGTTGTTTGTTTGGTTTTTTTTCTCTTTCTAAATGACAAATTGAAACTTGAAATAATACACCATACTAGGCAGCAGTGATACATAAGAAAAAAGAAAAAAAAAAGAAAAATAAATACAAAAATTTATTGGAAAAGTGGTGGACTCTTCTCCCATCACTTAGCATTTTAAAAATGAAATTATAGTATCTGCCTTAAAACTGCATTTTAACCTAGTGTCTGTGTGCATGAAAAAAGGGAGGACTGAACAGATGGATGTGATGATCTCTTTGGCTAAGGAATTTTTTAATCAATCAATTTTCCTATTACTCTCTGCTTTCCAGAGTCTCAGGGAAAACAGAATCATCTGCACTTCCTTCATCGCACGTAAAAGACTTGAAGATCTGCACAACTCTTTCTTTAGAGGCGTCCTACCAAGATTATAGCACTTCTTTCTTTTTTTCTTTCACCCTCCAAATTTAAAATATACATATTTTAAGGTTCTTCTCTCCGCCAGCTTTGGGAATTGGCTTGTGTTAGAGGCAGCACATCAGCCAGTGAAGGCACACTCTTTTGTGGCACTGAAAACTGACTTTTTCAGGTGTTTGGCTACTGTCATTCTGTCTGGGCCAAGATGACATACTGGATCCAGAATATCTCTACTGTCAATTCTGGGGAAGTTTGTTGGCAGGAAGGGTAGGAGGGGGGTTGCTTTCTTTTGTAACTTGGAGAAGATACCAGCTGCTATGGGCAGACCATACCTGTCACATCCTCATCTGTTCCAAAAATTTCAGGTACTGTAGCATTTAAGGCCCACTTGAGTCCTGTCTGTAACGTGCATTTCTTGGCTCTAAGGACTCAAATTATTAAGTCTAAATTAAATCTCTTGCTTTGTGTATTGCATTTTGATAAAGTTGCCAAGAATAAAACATCTGGGAAGGAAACCTTCCACCCTTTAATGCAGCAAAAGTGAGTTAAAAATATTGTGTAGAGCTACACAACTGATTTTCGTCATTGGGTTTGATGAGCAACCTGATTAAATCCATCTTTTGTTTAAAATAACAGGAAATATCATGTCACCTGACTAACATACATTGCAGAATGGGTGCAGTCCAGTCCAACCAGCAGAGGAAATTTTGGGGAGTTTCCCTTGAGTGTTATAGCCCATCCTGAGTACATGCAATGCTAAAAAAAATTGAAATAGATTATTCTATTCTAAAAAAATCCAAAGATCTAATGGAGGAAGTGTTAACAGTTCATGTTTACCCATCTTTCTAGCCATAGAGAAGGTTTCAGTTACCTACTTCATTTTTCCAAAATTGGTGTGAGGTCTCATACTTTGTGGGCTAAAGATTAACACTGTTTTCAGCCTGAACTGGTAATAAATTAGCAGTGCAAATACCCATTTTTACAGTGTATTGTGGACCAGAAGGGTGAGTGCAAATTACAGTATTTCACAATCAATATTTTATTTTAATTGACACAGGGAAGCCTCGTATTTTTCTATGCCACAAAGATAACCAATTGAGGAAAACAAAACAAAATAAAAAAACCCCAAACAAAACAAAACCCCAACTGCCTTTGAATAAAGTTCTGTCTCTTATTTTGCACTTGATTTTTCTTCTTCTTTATCTTTTCTACTCCTGTACAATTTTGTATCTGAAAACACATACTTTTTATTAGGACATATTTCTGGCAAATGTGTTGATAGTCTGAATCATGAAGATGAAATCATAAAGCCAAGAATTTTAGATTTGTTTTTGCACCTGTTGTTTTTACAGCCAACGCTCCACCTGGGACTGACACTAGTATTTTATCTCTTGAAGTTGGGTTACCCTGACATGCTTGTAGAGGCTGGAGGATGAGGAAGCTGGCAATATTCATTTCACGCTGGTTCCTGAAGCTACAAAATCATCATCTGCATTAAGCAGGTTTCCAATACCGTACATTGCATGGTCAAGCATGGCCAATGTGAGTTATGCCATGCAGGATGAGTTTCTAAGAAAACAGATATGAATCTCTCTCTGAATAGTCTTAGCCCTTTAGCTTTGATTGGACACCTATTTTTTAGATGGTGAAAGTTGGTTGAGATAAATCTCACTTACAATATTTATCTTCACTAAGCCAGATCTGCAGATATGTGTTATCCTGATGTAATATTGCTGAACTTAACTTCCTTTGTCAAAAATATCTGAGAATCTTTCAGAATTTTAGTAACAAACATTGAATTTTGTTGAACATAGTCCTGTGACCTAAATATTAGATGGCATCTCAGAATTATTGTTGGCAAACTGAAAGATCAGCAAATTCCCAAACTAGAATGCATGCATTAACCCAAACACGTCCTACTCTTTGCAGAGAAAGGAAAACGAGATCTTGGTGCCCCTAATCGTCATGGGGATTTGTGTCCTTATCCCAAGAGTTAAAGAAGTCAGCAGAAATACTTGTGAAGTAAAATAGAGCTAAGTGACAGAACAGGAAAACAGAATCTGGACTTTTGAATTTCCAGTGGAAACCTCAAAGCTGAGAGCCTCTGATATTTAAGCAATGGAAAGTTCACAGTAAATCATGGAGCAGTCAGAACCAGCACCTCCCAGTAGGAATGTTCCAGTACAAAATCAGTTTGTCCTATTTGCAAGAGTTCATCTTCTCATGGTGCTTAGGAGCTTGCTATTTTTCTTACCTGCCAAGAACATACAATGATTTACAGGTAAACCACTTTGGATCACCTCTTTTGCAGTGCCAAGTACCTTCAGTGCTGCTTTGTAACAAGCAGAGCCTGACTAGAATACGAACACAATATTTTTTATGCTCTCCGTGCAGTTTGGAAAACAACAACATGGTCCCCAAGCAGATTGGCAGATAAATGGCACCAGAGCGCTCTCTTGGCAATGTACATCTCTGTTAGAGCCCGAAATTCTTTGAGCAATTTCAGCTGTCAGGTTGGAGCAGATGAGCCAACTGTTATCCTGCTCAAACCCACAGGCCTGATTAGCACCTGCACTGTCACTCTTATCTCTGCAAGGAAGTAACAAACCTGTTCAACAGCTGCATAGGTGAAAGCATACCCTGTGGTGTATCTCAGCATCCTGCTATTATAGACAATAATACTCCGCGAGCACAGCACAATTCTAATGAACTGCTTAATGCTTTTGTCTTTGGAGATGACTTTCTGATGTCTACAAGAACTTCCAAAGTATTTCTTCCCCATGGGATGCAGTGATGTAGGATGGGTCTTCCACTTAGCTCTGAATGAGTTTGAACTGGAGTCTCAGGACATATACCTGACTTAAGGACAGTATCAGGTTATATCAGGCAAGACTAACACAAATGCAATACTATGATGATATGGCATATACCTTCTGAAAAACAGATTAATGTCTGCATTTGGTAACACAATGAACTCTGTAGACAAAGCAACTCAATTTCTTACAGCAAAACATTACTGTACTGTAGGCAGTTAAGGAGTTTCATGGTTACAGCTACACAGAACAATCTGAAAATAAGAAACCTCACTGGAGAGTCTTCAGTGTGGCACCTTCTTCAGGTAGGGCTCATAACTCTACACTGACTGAAGATAGTATTCAATACACTTTCCTAAATTAGCTGCTTCAGAAAAATGTTTAAAGATTTGGTAAAATGAAATTTACATATAGATTTTAATATAGTCCAGATAAATAATGACACTCTGTGAATCACCATTATGATTAACTTAACTATACTATAGCAATTGGGTTGTATAAGTTGACTGGTTTGTGGCTTTCCTTAAGAAAAGAGTTCACATATTTCCTACAAAACTCTACTCATGACAATGTTGTACTGATATATTCATAAAAAAGTCTACAAAATGCGTTAAAGGTGGGTTTTTTTTCTTTCTGAAATATTGTTAAATGCCCAAATAATCCACAAAAAAATGTCTTCTGCATGAGGTAATACAAATTTTCGGTTTGTTTCACGTGAGGTAAAAAACTGCAGGAGGTGAAAAAAGCGTTCACCTACAATGTAAACTGCTCATTCAGAGTTTTGAGCTCAGATTTGCTCTAAATTGCTCTGCAGCAAAAGCCATACAAGGCCATGGAAATGTCATTTCCATTAGACTTGCAGGAAAGTCTCAGATTTAACTCCTACAATGAGAACAGAAAATTACTGTACAATGTCTTTTTTTTGTGTGAGCCAAGTTCCTAACAGTGACCCTTATTTGATTTCTTTTGTGGTAATTTTAACATTGCTATTATACTCATTTCTGGAATAGGTCACTCATAGTCCCTACATGTCAGAGAGAACTGTTCTTCATGTTACTCTGGAAAACAGAAACATGATAAGAAATTTAACCATTCTGTATGCTTGCATGCTGCAACCCTCTATAATTCAATGTGGGATTTACCATCTTCGGCATCACACTAAAGAACAGATAATTTCCTGATCAGAAACTCTGGATCCTAGAAATGGTGAATTTAGGAAAAAATAGCTATACGACTTTTGGATGCATAAGGCTATTTTCATAAAGAACTGTCCTTCCACATTGGAAATGATTTTAAGAGAAACAGATATATTTTACACTCCTCCATGCTTTTCTACATTGCAAAGGCATGAGTCTCATTGTTGCTGTAAAGTTGTAAGCCAATGTAACTCTGTACTCTCAAGTCTTTCCTCGTTTACTCAATGCTACATCAAATCAATCCATGTTTATTTTTATAGCATATTGGAAAGCTGTGCATAGGTATTTGTGTTGTAATTCTGACACTATATAGAATAGTTTCAGAAATAATGTGCAAGATTGTAGTGCTCTAAGAAAATCTCACTAATGGTCTTTCCCATAGTTGTAAACTTAAATTGGCAAAGAATACTAATATTTAATTTATGCTAAAAGAAATTTGCATATAGCAAACAACATTTTTCCTATTACTTAGTAAATTGCACAGTGTGTCTGAAGCCAGCCATAAGCAAAACACACTTTAATTGTCAATTTAAGTGGGATTACTGTGGTATTGTTTCTAAAACTCAATGTAGACCTTTCTAATAGGATTCATAACAGTGCAGACATACTTTCTTATTTGAGATGAAATTGCCTGTAAATGATTCTACTCCAAACAAAAAGTTTCTATTTAAGTTACTTGGTTACTTGAACAGTGGTGGAACAATTTGTAAGTCTAGCAAACTTATCTCCTAATGTGTATTAGGATTTTCCATCTTTACACACATTAATCTCTACAGCAGGCACATGCACTGTTTCAAACTGAGATTTTGTTTCTCACCATCTCATGGTGATATATATGTGGCCTTTGCCATTTCTAGCAGATTTTTCATAAAGCTTCTCACAAAAGATTCATCTATGACATTCCCATATAGACCTTAAATCCAATCCTTTTTAAATACTTAGATTTTTATAATTAGCACAAGATTCAGTAAACCACATATTTGAGTCAGTTAGAATCATAGAATCATAGAATGATAGAATCACAGACTCATTTAGGTTGGAAAAGACCTTTAAGATCATAGAGTCCAAACGTTAACCATGTACTGCCAAGTCCACCACTACACCATGTCCCTAAGCACCACATCTACATGTCTTTTAATACCTCCTGGGTATTTAAGACTCAACCGCTTCCCTGAGCAGCCTGTTCCAGTGATTGACAAACCTTTCAGTGAAGATTTTTTTCCTGATATCCAATCTAAACCTCTTGAGACCATTTCCTCTCATCCTATCACTTGTTACTTGGGAGAAGAGATGGACATCTACCTGGCTACAACCTCTGTTCAGGTAGTTGTAGAGAGCAAGAAGGTCTCCCTTTCTCCAGGCTGAACACCACCAATTCCCTCAGCTGCTCCTCATCAGACTTGTCCTCCAAACCCTTTACCAGCTTCGTTGCCCTTCTCTGGACACACTCCAGCACCTCAATGTCTTTCTTGGAGTGAGGGGCCCAAAACTGAACACAGTATTCGAGGTCCGGCCTCACTAGGGCCCAGTACAGGGGGACGATCACTGCCCTGGTCCTGCTGGCCACACTATTCCTGACACAAGCCAGGATACTCTTGGCCTTCTTGGCCACCTGGGCACACTGCTACCTCGTATCCAGCCAGGTGTCGACCAACACCCCCAGGTCCTTTTCCTTTGGGCAGCTTTCCAGCCACTCTGCCCCAAGCCTGTAGCGTTGCCTGGGGTTGTTGTGACCCAAGTGCAGGACCCAGCACTGAGCCCTGTTGAACCTCATACAGCTGGGCTTGGCCCATTGATCCAGCCTGTCCAGATCCCTCTGTAGAACCTTCCTGCCCTCAAGCAGATCAACACTCCTGCCCAACTTGGTGTCATCTGCAAACTTACTAAGGGTGCACCCAATCCCTTTGTCCAGATCATTGGTAAAGATATTAAACAGAACTGGCCCTAGTACTGAGCCCTGGGGAACACCACTTGTGACTGGCCACCAACTGGATTTAACTCCATTCACCACAGCTCCTTGGGCCTGGCCATCCAGCCAGTTTTTTACCCAGTGAAGCGAGCACCCATCCAAGCCATGAGCAGCCAGTTTCTCCAGGCAAATGCTGTGGGAAAAGTTTTGACATAGAAAGTTCGCTTAAGTATATTTGTACATATTTTTGAGCTAGGTGTTTAACAGTGGACATGACAGTACAGACAAATCTCAACTGTCACTTTTCATTTTTTCCATTAGATCAACAATTCCAGGTTCATCACAGTGTTGCAACAGGAATTTCATTAATATGCTCCACGTGGAATAATTCTGAAGTTCCTGAACGCCAGGGACCTCAAGGCAAAGCCTATTACCACTAACTAATCTCAACAAGAGATTCTACATCTGAGAACCACTTACTGGATAGTGTCAGAAAGAACAATAAAATAGATTCCCAAACTTTTCAAAAAGAGGAGACACTCCCAGTTACGTGGCATTTCTCTGCATAGAAAATATTCAAATATGAATAATATTTTGAAACCCAGACAATGATAATAACCACAGTCAAAGCAGTGGAGTACAGTGAAACACTCATATCATGTGGTGCTTAGAAAAAACACCTCTCTCACCCTTTTCTTAGACTGCACAATAGATCTACAGCACTAAATGAATGCAATGTCTCTCTCAGAAAGGCTTCTTAAGCTCTTCTCCCACCACATAACTCTGCTCAAACTAGTTTCATGTGAGAGCACAGAGAGTTCAGGCCCTTTGCTAGCAGAACAATATTTCATTGTTCTTTGTTAGCTTCTTTGATCTTCCAAGTTCTAGATTCTGCATCTCAATATGTGAAATACTAAGAGAAGATTTTATGTTGAAGAGGCAGAGAAAAAGAGACAGAAAAAAAGTTCTTCAGAATGGTTTTAAGGAACACAAATGTAACTGAAAATCAAGTCTTTCAGAGTCAGGTAGTATGTCATTTGCAGTAACATGGTATAAACATCCAAAAGATTAAGATAAATGGGTGAAACAAACACAAAGCATGAGCTCTCTCAGCATGGACCATTAGAATTTGTCATACACAGTTCATTTACAGTGTGCTGGAGGAAAAGGGGAAACACATGGTTCTCCAAGGGTTTCCCATAAATTGCATAAAAGTTTCAGAGCAGGTTATTTTCTTTGTTTGTTTGTTGTTTGTTGGGTTTTTTGTTTGTTTGATTAGTTGAGTTTTTTAATCCATAAGCCCCTGGAAATGTTTTCTTTGCAGAGAATCTGCTTCCTTTAAATTACCTTTTTCATATTGTTAGGCCCCTTCAGGTATTGGAAGGCTGCTATAGGTTGTCCCCGGAGTCTTCTCTTCTCCAGGTTGAACAGCCCCAACTGTCTCAGCCTGTCTCCATAGCAGAGGTGCTCCAACCCTCGGATCATCTTCATGGCCTCCTCTGGACTCGCTCCAACAGCTCCATGTCCTTCTTATGTTGGGATTCCCAGAGCTGGATGCAGTACTCGAGGTGGGGTCTCACCAGAGCAGAGTAGAGGGGCAGAATCACCTCCCTCGACCTGCTGGTCAAGCTGCTTTTGATGCAGCCCAGTACATAGCTGGCTTTCTGGGCTGCAAGCTGCAAGCGCACACTGCTGGCTCATGTTGAGCTTTTCATCAACCAACACCCCCCAAGTCCTTCTCCTCAGGGCTGCTCTCAATAAATTCTCTGGCCAGCCTGTAGCTGTGCTTGGAATTGCTCTGACCCATGTGCAAGACCTTGCACTTGGCCTCGTTGAACTTCATGCGATTCACACGGGCCCACCTCTCCAGCCTGTCCAGGTCCCTCTGGATGGCATCCCTTCCCTCCAGTGTGTCGACCACACCACACAGCTTGGTGTCGTCAGCAAACTTGCTGAAGGTGCACTTGATCCCGCTGTCCATGTGGCTGACAAAGAAGTTGAACAGTGCAGGTCCCAGTACTGACCCCTGGGGAACACCACTCATCACTGGTCTCCACTTGGACATTGAGCCGTTGACCACAACTCGTTGAGTGTGACCATCCAGCCAATTCCTTATCCACCGAGTGTTCCATTCATGAAATCTACGTCTCTCCAATTTAGAGACAAGGATGTTGTGCAGGACAGCGTCAAATGACTTGCACAGTTCCAGGTAACTCTGGTCCTTGATATGTCTGAGAATTAGGGCTTGATTCTTCTTCTAATTCCATCACTTTGTAAACTTGAGTGGCGCTCTCAAACCAAAAAGTTCACAGTTTTGAATATAAAGAAAATTGAGCAATGGAAAAGAAATTGGTGTCTTTGCAATTGCGTTTTCAGGAGAGCTCTGATCAGTTCTCTGCTCCACCAGACATTAACTGAGAGATCTTAGTGAGCCCGTCAGGGGTGGACCCACCAAAGTTGTCAGACATCACACTGCACTTCTTTCCCCAGCATCCGCTGCAGCACAGCTCAGAGCTCTTCTCTGGTACCCCAGCTCCCATACAGTCCATAGGAGGATGAAGGCTAATGCAGCGCCTTAGACTGGGACCTATAAATCTGTACTACACCAGAGGTGGGTTAGTTACAAACAAACAGATTTTTGCAGATCCCTCTTTCAGGCAAACAAGCAACATGACTGACGACAGCCAGCAGTGCAAACAATCATAAGTAAAATATACAGGACACTTTTCTGGAAGCACCTTTCCTGTGCTTTCAAATTCACACAGCACTGTGCTGTGCTTGCTTGGACCATGCCTCTACATAGCAAGACTGCCTCAGACACCATCAGATGATTTTGATGGAAACAGATATTGCAAGGATATCTACAGAGGCATCAGGCAGGTGTCAGGCTACTAAGTGCAGGCAAGTTGGTAGCTACTGTGGATAATATCCGCAGCAGAAATTGAAATATTTGTAGCTTCAATACTGAAAACAATACTGAAAACATACGCTTGCTTGTCGTGTAGCTCAGTAAACTCTTCCCCCCACTCTCCCTCATTACTAGTGAAAGGCCAAAGGCTTTGTATTGACCTTACAAAGCAGAGTCTAGGGACCTGTCTGCACTTGTCTTGGGTTGAGATGATTTGGGTTGTTTTAGTTGTGATAACAATTGCCTAGAGGTCAGGTGAGTATTGTCAAACTTGTTTTTAGCTTAGTTCTATGAATACTGTATCTGAGGATACTGAGAAACTAACATGAAACCTTCCTGCAAGTTAGGTCCTGGGGGAAATACTGTGGTGGTTTAGCTAGTAGTTAACGGATGAGCATAACCAAACTTCAGTTAGGAACCAGTGAAGAAAGGACGTGTAAGCAGAGTGTGTTACAAAATATACTCAAATGTAGAGAAGGAAGAGATTTGTACCATCGATATCAAACTCCTCCCAGGAGAGAGTACAGGATGCTGCTGACTTGCTGCAGTTCCCTCCGCCTGCCCAAGACAGGTACTGCCAGGTGAGGATCCCAGGGACAGGTGAAGGGTGAGTATAGCAGCAGTTGAGAGAGATGTAAACTAGAAAGTTTTCATACGACAATTTTAATACTATTATGATTACTCTTTAATAACTAGATTATTTGGAATATTAGTTGTAGTAGCATTATAACTGTACTACTACAGCTAAGTGTTTTATGCTGTTTAGGCTATAACAAAACCATGTGTACTATAAAAAGCTATAACAAAATCTGCTGATTTCAGATGCCTAAGTAGATAGGTTGCAGTTTTCAGGATAGCACAAAAGTAACAGAAGAAAATGGTTAATATACAATTTTGAGTGCTTCATTTCAGATCTTGGTATAATTTTTCTTGCCATGTCTACAGTTTTGTCAATCACATCAACTGCCAGTTTCTGGGACAGTTGCTTCCACGTTGCCAGGAGGAGCTGGGTTCATGTTTAAGTCAGTCCTGTCCTGTGCCCATGTTTCCTGGCCAGGTGAGGCAGTTTATCTCACTCCAGACTCCAACTAAACTATAGGTCATATGGCGTCAGGGAAGTCTGATCTCAAGGTATAGAGAGAAAATAAAGGGATTCCCTTAAGTCTCAACTCTCCCTGGTATTAGGGCAGTACTTAAATATCTTTCAGGGGTGATATGAAAAAAATTACTTTAAATACTGTGATGTGTCCTGGTATTTAATAATGAGGATGCTATGAATAACACAAAAATATTTAAACAAATGAATTTATATTACAGGATACTAAGATTTTTAATTAAAGGAGAAAAAGAAAAAAAAAAGAAATCTGTACTAATCTGTACTATGTTTGCAAGAAAAAAATCCCTTCTATTTTTAAAAACTAATCATATAAACACGGAGTCTGAGATCTCAAAAGATCTGATAAAGTGGAAGAGAAAAGACTAAGAAATATATTAATATCTCCAGATATTTGCTGGTCAGCTTATAGAAATCAAGCCAAATTGCCTGTCTTGGAGAAACCGGGTGCCAAGAAGACTAGGTAAAAGATCACATACACGCTTAGCAGAGATTTGAGTGACTCCGCAGCAGATTTAGCTCTTACAGAATGCCAGCACTCTCCGCCTGACCCAAGCACAACAAACCCCATGTATCTGGCTCAGGTTTGGGGTCTATCAGAAGGAATTACCTAGCTTCAGGCAAGGTGTCAGGGTAGACAGAAACCATATCATGCTCTGTTACTTCAGCCATGGTCCATGACCAGGCTGTTACTGCGCTTGGAATTGAAACTCAGAGACATGTCTTACCTTGAAGCAGGAAGTATTGGATTTCCCACAGTTACAGCTGCCAGCCATACTAATTTCAAGATCTTCGGTATTTAGTGAGTGTGTCACTGACTTATTATTATTTAAAGGATCAAGTTTATAGCATTAAAAAGTACACAGAGCAATAAAATTGCTTTTGAAGTTGATTAAATACCTCAGCAGAATAGTAGTTCATTCCCTTGAGAACTTGTACAAAGCAACCAAGACTAGATGAAAAGAAAGAAAGGATTTAATCAACATTATTTCAGGATAGGAGCTAATTTCCTACAGGGACTGATCCCCTTCATACTATCCCTTTGTGTAGAAACTTTCATATAATTCACATAATCTTTTTCATCTATGAACTTTCACTGTCATAAAAAAGACTCAGAGAGAAACCTCTGGGTTTTGGGGGGGGAGGGGGGGGTCCCTCTCTCTTTCTCTCTTCTAGCCTAATTCATGTCCAAACACTTTTGATATTAGCAGTTCTGAAGAAATTTATTAAGAAATTGTTGCATTTTGAAAGAATGCTAAAAGCAGCTTAAGGATGTTTCTTCTTAGGAGATAAAAGAACCCCAAGACAATCTTTCAAAATTTAACATTTTGGGGAAAAAGTACTTTTAAACTGAGAAGCCTTGCATCTTTTAGAATGACTGAAATTGAGCAGAGAGATAATAGAATAGAATAGAATAGAATAGAATAGAATAGAATAGAATAGAATAGAATAGAATAGAATAGAATAGAATAGAATAGAATAGAATAGAATAGAATAGAATAGAATAGAACGGAACGGGACGGGACGGGACGGGACGGGATGGGATGGGATGGGATGGGATGGGATGACAGGACAAAACAGAACAGAACTAGACTATTTCATTTGGAAGAGACCTACCATGATGATCTAGTCCAATTGCCTGATCAATTCAGGGCTCACCAAGTTAAAGCATGTTTTTCAGGGCATTGTCCAAATCCCTGTTAAATACTGACAGACTTGGGGCGTGGACCACCTTCATCCTTCATCCACTAGTTGGGTGACCTTGTCATAGAAGGATATTGAATTAAACAGGACTTTCCCTTTGTGAAGCCGTGCTGATTATGCCTGATGATTGCATTGTTCTTTAAATGCTTTCCAGTAGTACTCAGTATAATCTTCTCCATAATTTTTCCAGGAACTGAGGTTAGATTAACAGATCTGCAGTTCCCTGAGTCTTCCCTAACACCCTTTTTGAAAACTGGAATAACGTTGGCTTCCAGTCAGCAGGGACCTCCCCAGGCTTCCAAGACCTCTGGTAGATGATCAAGAGGGGTACTCCCAGTACTCCGGGATGGATCCTATTAGGTCCCATGGACTTGTGAACATTCAGTTGATACAGCTGGTCCCTCACTATTTCAGTGTCCACAAATGGAAAGTCACTGTTCCCACGCTTATGGTCATCTAACTTAGGACTGAGGCAGCCCAAGGTCTATTTTAATGACATATAGGGTGATAAAAAGATGAAATGGGAAGGCCCTTGTCTTATTTGTCTATCCTCAATGCTGACTTTTCTCCAAGGAAGTTGTTTTGAATGGACGAAGGGGAAAAAGCAGATGAGAAATTAAATTGTTCAGCCAAAGAACTGTAGAATTTAGGAACTGTGAGTTGAACTCTGAGTTTTCTTAAAATCTCACAGACGTTATCACTGGATATGATCCAGCTATAAGTCCAACTGGTAGAATGATGTTGTCTCTCACTTGCAGTTTGCCAGGAAGCTGTGCCCAACTCTCTCAAAAATGGATGCAAGTACCAGTCTCCCTGCCATTTTGTAACTACATTTCAGGTTGTAAAACTGAACTTCAGTACTGAATATTGACTTTGAACATGCATACAAACTGCTAAGTGTGCAACACATAGAAGCAAAGCATAGAGTATTTCACACATGCTCCACTGCTTCTCAATTAAAAAGGTTCAAACCCAATTCAGTTTGCCTGTTTTAATCTCCAAGGCTGAGGTACCAAGAATTCACTCCTTCAATTGTGAGCCATCTAGACAGATGGAAGACAGGGCACAACTTTGAATCAGAAACGGCTTAGTGGAGGAATACAGAGAGTTTAACTCCTTATCGCAGGAAAACAGAGTCAGCCTGAGCCTGGCAATCTTTGGAGCAGAACACTCCTCCTCCTCCCCTTGAACAAATTATGCCACAATAATGAAGGCTAGCTGCATGACAAGGGAAGGGACATAATGGAGAGGGAGGGGAAAAGCAACTGAATAAGAATGACTGAATCAAATAAAAGGACAATATGGTTCCTTTCTGGCAGAGTCTGTGCAGTTCTTTTAATTTTGTTGTGGTGGTTTAGTGATGTGGTGATGGAGGTCTTAAAGAAACTAGACCAGATATGCATGGGTTATTTGAACACCACAGTTCATAGCTAGGAACAGAAAACATATATACAGTAAATGAGAAAGGATTTTTCTTCCCTACACTGCATATGTAAGAGGCTCTCAGTGCCTCGGTGATTGTACCGGATCTTTGGCACTGTAGGTTATAAGTTATCATATTCCTATTATCTAGTGAAATAGGAGCTTTGTTCAGTTTAAAGATCAGACTGTGGAGAGGTACTCTAGTGACAATCTATTTGACTCACAAAGAACTGTAGTTCGCTCAAGATAAATTTATGATCTTCCAAATAAATAAATAAAAATATCTTGCTGTGAATCTTAAGATATTCTTGAACCAAAGCAGCAAAGAACAGTAAAGTATTGAATATAGTTATACTTCTAAATTACATTTTGAATTATTGATGGAATATTGACCCATATAGTGTATCTCTAATAACCAGTTCCTAGCATCTACACTTAAATGTTAATACACTCTAACAATGTATTAACAGAAGAGTAGATGAAACTATAAATTTAATCTTTTTATCACCCTATATTTTATTAAAATCCATTAGATTATTTTTCCATGTACAAGGTCAAACCTAAAAGTTATTCAACATTAGTTTAGCCAAGTTACAACACATAGAAGAGTTTATCAGACCAGCTTCAATTGTAAAGAATTAGTATCAACAAATCTATCAGAATAAGAAAAATAATTTATTGTCTTGAGTTATATGTACCACAAAACTGATAAGATTAGTGAAATGAATACAAGACAAACCAACTCTGATGATTATATTTCTTTAGCATAAAACCTACTAAAATGATTTTTTTGTCGTTGTTTTTGCTATGCTAGCAAGGAACTAAATTTTGTTTAATTTTATTGGTACATAAACATCACAGAATCACAATAACTGTTTCATTAACATCTCCTGATCAGATCCTGACCTGATCTTGCAGGGTTGCCAACTCGGAAAAACAAACCAAAGAAAAATCAACTATTCACTAAGAAACACCAAAACCCCTTCAACATTCCAGTGTTAAAACCTGCTTTTTGATTTATAAATTAACAAGATTACTCTGGCGTCAGTGAAGAATAATAAATATGATCACAGCATAAAGTACTGTGCAAATATGAAAATAAGTTGCAGACACCAAAGCACTCTAATTAATATACAACTGTGAGGATGTTACTGAAGAATATGCTTTCATATCTCTGCCTTTGCAAATATGTATATAGTTTTGCATGTACAGTTATATATGCATATAACTCACTTCATGTGTATACCTTATATGGAAAATTTTTATTGTATAACTTATTTATATACCTGACTTTATGTTATTTGCATATGCTAACGCATTAGGAGCATTCAATATTCTGTACTCTAATTATTGTATAGTGCTGGGTCGTTAATACCCCAGAGACCTTACAGCTCAAAGAAGACAAAGACACAAATTCAAGAAGGTGAAAATGTCCCAGAAAGAAGCAGCTTATGAGACTTCACATCACGAATGAACGTGACATGGACCTGGGTGACACTCACTGTGCCTTATGCAGATGAGTTGGTTCCCAAACCCAGAGTTGTTTTATTTGGGGAGGGGGGTTGTTTGGTTTTTTGGTTTTTGGGTTTTTTGGGTTTTTTTTGAGGGGGGGGGGGTTGGTGGTTTTGTGGTTTGTTTTTTTTTGTAATCACAATACTCCTCAGGCTAAGTTTTAAAAAGAGATAATGGTTGGAAAAATTCTGACAAGACATATTTACTCTGGAATTTCTCAGTATGCTAAGATTGGAATATGTAACAAACGTTGCTTGATTTTGATGAGCATGCACTTGGATTCAGACAGGAGTTTATCTGCAAGCCAGTGGTTGTATGTAGGTCCTTTCCAGCTCACCACTGCAGCTATGAAGGCTTTCTGATGGCAAAACCAACCGCACAATAGGATTGTGGAAGTCCTGGGAGCCACAGACTGAAGCAAACTTTTTTTTTTTATCCACTTCATAACTTTTCTTCTTTGGATAGCAGTAAAGAAATTGTGTGACTGGCCTTTTGGCTGCTCCACAAGAGCTTGATCAGTTTTATTTCTCATGTTCTCTGGTGGGGTGAAGTGAAATTGGTGAGATTCAGGACAATTCAGTCAGCAGTTGCTGGGGTTTTGGGGTCCACAGCCATGATGCAATGTCTTAGACCATTAGAGCAAAGATTATGGGGATTACCTGCCCTTTCAGAAAAGCCACAATTTCTTGTAGCAAATACTGAAATAAAGTGAAACATCATCTGTATAACAGTTTGCAAGGGGTTTTTTGTCTATTTAATGAAAAATAAGGTAAAAAATATTTCCAAAGACAAAATGGTTTAGAGAAAGAAATTAGGCTTCCTAGCCACTGTGAATTTCGAGTAGTTTACTGCCGACATCTCCAGCAATAAACTATACACTGTAAATTTTGTGTTCACAGGGACAGAAGTTATACTCCTTACTCACAAATTCTGTCACTACAATTTAGCTTTTTCTATGTGTATGTTAAATGTGAAGGCTGCTAGAAAACGCAATCTGTAATTATGTTTTATATTTATTTCAGTCAAACCAATCAGGAGTGACCATACATTTCCTATTCAAGAAATTTCTAAGACTAAATTATTTTTTGTTAGGGTAAAAAAAAAAAATCTCTTTTCATGTGGTCTACATTGCTGTTATGGAAAGTGCTCTGAGGATTACCTTATTTCCAATTAAATGGAGTAAATAAGACAGAATTAAACCTTTATGGGGGATAAAAAAATAGTGCCATAACCCAAGAAGGACTATAAAATGCAAAGTCAGGACACTTCATTTGTTTTATTTATGTATTTTCCAGAATATTTTGTAAAAATCTTTGAGCATCCTGAGATGTTTCCTTCTGAAACACTCACACACCTGTTTATTTTAAATAATCAGTAGGTTTCATCAAATGTTTAAAGTTAATTACATACTGAAATATTTTTCTGGACTAGGGCAAAAGATAGAAAAAAAAATTAAGACTCATTCCTAAGATTTGAAAACCAAATGTGAAAAGCAAAAGAAGTAATTAAAAGTTCAAATTAAAATGGCATTTTTCAATTCCAAACTTGTAATGAATTCATGCTTCCCTAAGCGTTGGTCTTGTAGGAAAGGCTGGGAGAGGATCTTATTTACCTTTATTACACTCTTCACAGCAGCTGTCACGTAATGAAGTCTCAACTTTATGTTTTTGGTGTTTGTTCAACTAGAGACTGAACTTTACAGAACTGCCAGGTTATCACTGCAGTGTTTATTCAGCCTTTAGGAGAGCATTCTCCATCTTTAAGACTCGGGTAAATGATGTGATTCACCATGAAATCTCACTGGCATTCACTGGGGGGAGGCAGACAAAGTACACAGATTAAATATTTCTACACAAATAACAAAACCCATCACAGTCCCAAAGTTTGTCTTATGTATATGCCGCAACATTTTATCAGCCTAAATGTCTGTTTCTCCTCCAGTTGTAGATTTTCCCCTTGGAATTATTATCCATAATTTCAGAAAAAGCATCTATCATCTCTAAAAACACAAGATGAAAAAGCTGATGAATGTAACATAAATCTCTCTTCACTCCTATAAGTGCATGCACAAACACACACAAAGGGTTTGGCCAAACTGCGTGCAATACATTGCTTCAGGATCAAAGAGATGTCTGTATAATAACTCTCTGCTTTTCTGATCCTCAGGGCTGCCTGAGCACTGTATTACTCCTACTGAAGTTAAATTTATTTCTGACACTCAGGATCGCAGTAGTTGTTCTACTTTCCTATAAGAATCCATATAAACGAATAGAGATGTTGGTGATAGAATAGGAAAAATACTCGGCTTCTTTTAACAATTTCAAGTCCTCTGCAGTGTGATACAATTTAACCCGGTGGTGTTATAAGAACTGATTTAACCTGATTCTGGCTTGTTGAGTAGCGCAGAAACAGGAACTAATTATTCTTAAAATTTTATGAGTGTTAGCTCCCAAAAGCTAGCACTTGTCTCAATCTCCCTTTCAGATAACTGTAAAAAGTTGTCATTTATTATTTTGAGAATGATGCAAATAATTCATAGTGATGCTTGAAACAGATAAATTACAATAGCACTTGGTTTAAAGAAAATAAACCACTAAACCAATAAAATATTGAGAGCTGTCCAAGGCGTTTCCAAAAAAGGGTATCTTGCAGTTAAATTTCTCCAGTGACCTTCTACAGAAAAGCTCCATGCTACATAAATCAGAAGAAATCACTTGGATATAAAGAGGAATGGTGTGATATATTGTAACAAGAAAAATTATTTGTAAAGAGAGCCATCTGGAAAAATGTCTTCTGCATGTTTTCCTATCAGTAATGCAGAAATTTTGCATCATGAAGACAAATAAAGACTTACACTATCAGTCAGAGTTCTTAGACCCATGATGTCTGTCAAGCTCTTCATTTTAAAATAATGAATTGATTTTCAATTGGAAATGAACAGCATTCCTTCACCTTGATTTAAGGAATGTGACAAAATCAAAACATTCAGAAGGTTCTCCTGAGTTTTAAAGTAAATAGTCTGATTTACAGCTTTTGAGGTTATCCGCAGAAACTTATTCCCATAACTGCCATAATTTGAAAAATATTTATATAATGTTAGGGTGGGAGAGTCTTCCAAGGTATTCACTACTCTACTAATTTGGCTAGCTCTCACCATATTTTTCTGATGTATTTTAGAAGTTAAATTCTTGACAACAGAATTAAACCGAAAGGGAGAGTTTCAGAAATCCTGAACTGCAGAAATGGAATTCAGATAACTGTATATTTAATGCTGGCTGCTGAAATCGAGAGAATTTGAACCCCATATCCAAATATAAACACGTTAGATCCTTTCTAAGCTATTCGTCTGATAGGGAGTGTTGAGAGAAAATAGTTATTTTAATAAATGCTTTTTTTTTATTGGCTTCTCTACTAAGAGGAGTCTGATTTTATGTTAAGATTGTAATTATCATGGCACAGGCCTTTAAAAGAAGGTCCATTCCTATGCCTCTGGGCACAATTAATTACTGCTTTGGGCATAGAAAAATGAATATTCCAAATAGCTTCATGTGATTACAAACCAGAGACAAGAATTTAATCTTGTCTATAGAATAAATAACAGGAGTCATCAGAGTTGGAAGTTAATAAAACAGAGAAGTTCAACAAAACACTGCACATTTTTTTCTGTTTGTATCAAATTAGTTGACTAGATACCTCTTGCTATCTCACTTTAAAATTTTATAAGATACAAAGACAAGACAGTTTTTACCTTGATGTTACTAGTCTAGATCAGTTCTGTACTTTCCATATAAATTTAATTTTAGTGAGTTACACTGAAGCAAAAATTGCCTCTGTCTCTAAAAGCATTCTGCAGTGTTATACATATTTCAAGCCAAAAATAACCTTCCCAAAAACCCCACCCACCTGCTTTGCAGATGGAGAAAGGCACAGGTTACAACACAAGAGGTTATTACTGCTGAGACTGTGGCTGTTTCTCTATGTGGACAGATACGAACCTATGAAAGCAACTGCTGGATGCCCTGTTTTCATGCAAATGTCCCCAGCGATAATGGATTGTGCAGCAGATCCTTGGCCGAGGCACAAAGATGTACTGCAAATCCCCCGCTCTTCTATCATGCTGACATCTGAAGCACCCAGCAGAGAAAAAGAGAAAGTGGCTTGTAAACAAATTACTACTTCATTTATTATCTGGGGAAAAAAATGCAATAGGAGAGAGAAGGAAAGAAATATCTGGTAGTATTTTGGGGCCAGCTGTCGCTGTTGTGCAAGGCTTTGCTGATGCTGAGTGAGATACAGAACAAGAGCTCAGTTTTTGCCCTACAGTTACTTACCTCATGCTTTTTTTAGTTTTCTGTAAAAACAATATTAGGGAGAGTAGAGCAGGGTGTACAGCACAACCCGAGTCCTGACTTTCCAAGGTGATAGCAACACCCTTTTCTTGGGATGGGTCCAGTCAAGGGAATGATGGGAAGTGGTGTTTGGTGCTCACTGCTCTGGTTGGAAGGTGTTTCGTGGTGCTCCCGTCCCTAGGGAAATAGCTGGCAGTGGTAGCTCAGAGTGTGGTTGGGGGGTTCAGCCTTCAGCAAGGTGGGCACTGCGTCTGCCTGAACACACACCACCACCTCTTATAAACTCGAGCAGATTGTCTGTATGGAAACGGGCCATCAAAAGCATCTTCAATCAACCCTTTTCCTTCAGGTCTTCATTTAGCTTCCAACATGTACATCCAAATGCTGCTATTTCACACACACCATCTCTGCTCTTAAATTGCTGATTCTTTCAGGCAGAGATTTGTATTCATAGTTCCAAGCTGTGCCAGACCGTGTGTGTTGTCCATAAGGTGGCTTTGAAACGTACAGGTGTGCTTTCAATACGAAAAAGGAAAAAAGCTGTTTACAAAGTTCCCAAACACTCTACGAGAGCGGTACAAGCACAAGTGCATTTTAAGCACTACTAAAGCTCACATGGACAAGGGCCAAGCCACGTGAACCGCAGTGCTGCTTTGTGCATTACACAAAAGGGCTAATCTACATCAGCAAAACATACAGCCCAAAAGATTAAATCAGGCAAACGTTGCTTGAGGGGTGGGAGATCGCTCCTGTTTCGGCTTTCCGTGAGATGGCTCCACTGTTACGAAAGCACACAGTATTCAAAAGCATACGAAGCAGCACCCGATATGAGATATTTGCTGGCGCTTCTGCAGGAATAACTGCTGTCCTTGTAATCAAGGAAGGCTACTAAGTTCAAACATCCATTTATCATACCATTAACTTTATGCCCAGTTTTGTAAAGAGGAAAGCAGCCTTATGAGGGGAACTCATGGCTGAATTAAAGTTCAAACTGCTGTCCGTTGTTCATTTGCTACAGTACATAGGTTCCTGGTGACATTCAGCTAATGAATTTTCTTGATGATTAACTACCCGTTATATGTGGCCATTGCAATGGAAAGGTATTAGCTCCTGTTACAAGTGAGGTGGTTGTGTCATTACTGCAAGTGAGCTGGTTTGGGGTTTTTTTTCTTCCTTTTTTTTTTTTTTCTTTTCTGAAGTCAAAGCAAAACAAAGCTAGGGAAAATATTATTAAAATTCAACAATTTGCTGAAAAGAAAACACTGCTCTGCTGAGCAATAAAATGTATTTAGATGCAGCATTTTCATTAGCTGTTGAATTAGAAGAAAAGTGAAATGCAGGCATGGATATAAACTAGCTCCTATTTGGAGTTTTTACATTTATTTTCATTATAATTGTAATTATACAGAACACGATCCAGAAGTAAGTAAAAAAAAAAAAAAAAAAAAAAAAAAAAAAAGACCGTGTACACTTTGTAGACATATTTCTCTGAGAACAGGTCTTATAATTAACTGTGGATGTTTGGTTTGGCTTTTTTTTTCTTTTCCTTTGCCCATTTGCAATGCAGTTCACATTCCATGACCGCACTTCTGTTGTTTAAACTGCACTGACATCTTGTGGCATGGAATTAGTAGGAACCCAAAAATAAAATTGCAAACCTTCATAAAATGCAAGTTCCCTTGTTTCCCTTCATGCAAGTGCTGCCCTCTTTACCTCTGGAACTGGTTAGTGTACACTTGCTTGCTCGCAGTCAGAGGAGGTGTGTGCTATATATGTAGTGTAGCGCATAAACACTGTAGCTTATGTTTTAAAAATGTCTTTACCGTTGCATATGTAGGTATTAATGTGAGAATTTCTCTACAGTTTTGTGCCACTACTCAGGAGCGTTCACCAGGGCAGTGAAGCTGCTTTAAGACTGGGGTTAATCTGACAAAAGGCTACCTAATATTTTGAGACGTCATGAGAGAATAAGATTTTATCCTATAAAACTGAGTGTATGTGAAGCCTATTGACTAAAAAGCCCATGTGGGTGAGCACGCACGCTCACACCCTTTCTCTCTCACACACACCCCCAAGAGAGAGTACCATTAATTTCCTAGCTGGTGTTTTATCACCTTGGCAACAGCAAAGCATTTAGAATAACTTCAGGCCTTTTCATCACTGAAAATGAAGACAAGACACTGGCAGCAATCATCAGCTGAATGAAGATCTCCTAGTGGAAGTCCATATACAGAATAGAGTATTCGGCGGCAAATTAGGCTCCTGAATATAGTAAACTCCAAAGGAATTTATTTTTCATCTTTTCAAAAGGTGAAGAAATAGTTTGTAATGGTCCATTGGAGGCAAAGTGAAAAGCAAACCACTGCTATGTAAAAAGGTTTCAACGGGAGGCAGCTGCAGTATTTTTTTGTCTGTCATTGTATTCTTCCCCCACTGAATGCTCCTAAATCCCGTGAGTGTTATCAGAGATTATATACTCATAGCAGAGGAAACCACAAGAAAATAGGCACACACTTAAACACTTAGGATGAAGCAGAGTTTCCATCACACTCACGTTAGTGTTATCCATTGCTGCAGCATCTGAAAATCTCTTGTAATTTTATTTATTTGTTTTTAGCTGCACAAGACCCTTTTAGGATAGAGAAATCATTATTATACTTATTTTACAGATGGAGAATTGAAGCAGAGGAAGATTAAGTTGGTTGTCTAACAAGAGAGAAAAAGGATGAAGAAAAGGATGTGAAGTGAGAAATTTAAATGAAGGCATCAAATGAAGGTGAACTAACCAGTCTCTGAATTAGCTGGCACATTGTTGTCCGGCTCAGTTTTTTCCTCCCATTAATTCTTCATATAAGCTGTCTAATATATTTGATCAAGTGGCATGTTCTGTGGGGTTTGCACAGATGCTGAAAAAAATGGAATCAAAAGGATTTTCCATTGAGAGATTAAGAAAAAACAAAACAAAACAACAACTCCAAGGAACACAGATTGACTAAAATAAAACACAATAACCTGACTTCTGAAAGCACTTGGATTTGGGAAAAGATCTTTTTATAAACATATTTTCTGACTTTTACTTACAGTTCTGCTTGCATCAACTGTATTTGAACTTCTGTGTGTGGTTTCTGTAAGTGTTACAGAGACTCTGCTTTATTTCCATGCGTGTTTGTAGAAAGCCAATAATGATTACTAATGGACTTTATCAAGCCATGGGATTGAAATTCTAGCAAATAATCAGTCATGCTTATAATGTCAAATATTGATTATTTGTGCATAGGTCTTTTCCTCCCCTCAATGTACAATATACCTATACTTCCAAGAAAATGAAATTTAGAGTAATCCAGTTACTGTCTTGATTTTTGCCAATTTCAGTTTTTTTCAGAAAAAAAATTGTCTTTTTTTGCTTCCCTATTCCAGACAAAGCAGACAGTGAAGGCATGCCTCAGCATCTCTGAGAGGCAGCTTCATGGGACCTGTGGTATTTAATGCAGGATGAGCAATTTTCTAATACAGTTCACCCAAGCAGTTGATAACGTGTATCTGTTTTTGCATGCAAGTATGGAATCATTGGAATAGGTGTTATAAAACAAGATCTTCTATTAAGTAAAAATTCTCTAGGCTACTAAGAAGTTTTCCTTTCCCAAGGATGAAATCAGGAAAATTCTATAAAGACCCTGGGCAATATTTGAACAATGAAATATCAAAATGGTCATAAACTTCATACATTGGTGTGTTGATTTCCAGAAGTCTGACACTCCAAGAATCTTCTTCAAGAAGATTCTTCAAGAAGAATCACTTCAAGAATCTTCTCCCAAGACACTATTATATTACTTCTTGATTCTACTCTAATGTTTTCATTAGACTGCCACTAAATGTTCTTTATTTCCCTCTATTATTTTTACTTCATGTCTGGCTTCCACTTAAACAACTCACTGATGATAATAATAAACAATGAGATAAAGTTGTACTATGTAATCTGCTTTTAACAGATTTAACAAAGGTGATAACACAACTTTAAGTTACTGACAGAAAAGCTTTTCTATTTACAGAAGAGCTTTGACCACTCCCATATATGTAAGACGAAAGTTTTTTGCTTGATCAAAAGCAAAGCCCTGCACGTGGGAGAGTTTAACACCCCCCACTCCCAAATATTATTGGTTGGGGGCTGACTTTGTAACAGTTCTGCAGAAAAAATCTTGGGGCATGAGCCAGCAGCGTGCCCATTGAGCAAAGAGGAACAGCAGCATCCTGGGCTCTAAGAGAAGGAGCAGATCCAGAAGATGCAGGGAAGGAATTATTATTCTATAGTCAGTACTTGGGACATCACATGTAGACACCGGATCCACTTTTGGGCAACTCAGTGCAGGAAGGACACTGACAAATTGGAGTGAGTTAATTCAAAGGCCACCAAGATGGTTGGGGCTGGATTATTTGCCCTGTGTGGAGATACCATGGGAGATAGGTTTGTTCAGCCTGGAGGAGGACAGCTTTGGGGACACCTAACAGCAACGCCCCAGTGCCTACAGGTCAATCACCAAGAGGAAAAGACAAGCTCTTCACAGCATTGCAGTGTGGAGATGTGAGAAATCAGCATGACTTCATCATGAGGATTAAAAGATTGAGCAGGTTGCCCAGAAGAGTTATGAGACATCATCCCAGGAGGTTTTCAAAGAAGATGACAATAATAATAATAATAATAATAATAATAATAGAATATAGAAAACAAGTGATGCACAGCACAATTGCTCACCACCACCTGGAGCTGATGTTCGGCTAGTTCCTGAGCTGCACTGCCTCCCGGCCAACTCCCCCAGTTATATACAGAGCATGACATCATACAGTGTGGAATATCCCTTGGTCAGTTTGGGTCAACTCTCCTGGCTCTGTCCCCTCCTAGCTTCTTGGGGCCCCCTCATCTTCTCGTTTGCAAGGCTGAGTAAAATTTTTCATGCTGAGTAAAATTTTTACATGTTTCTAACTCTCACTACAAATACTTTTGGAGAGTACTTATTTCACGTTACATCGGGTAATTGTTAGAGGTACCACTGCTCTGCACAGACTGACTTCTCTTTTGTGCTAATTTAACATAATCCTGTATTTACACTACTGCCACTCACAACAAGACTGCTCCTGTGAGTTACTGTCATGATTTTACCCCAGCCGGCAGCTGAGCACCACACAGCCGCTCGCTCACTCCCCCCACATCAGGATGGGGGAGAGAATTGGAAAAGTTAAAGTGAGAAAACTCATGGGTTGAGATAAAGACAGTTTAATAGGTAAAGCAAAAGCCGCTCATGCAAGCAAAGCAAAACCAGGAATTCATTCCCCACTTCCCATGGGCAGGCAGGTGTTCAGCCATCTCCAGGAAAGCAGGGCTCCGTCACGTGTAATGGTTACTTGGGAAGACAAACACCATCGCTCCGAACGCCACCACCCCCCCCCCGCCCCCTTCCCCCAAGCTCCTTATAAACTGAGCATGACATCATATGGTATGGAATATCCCTTTGGTCAGTTGGGGTCACCTGTCCTGTCTGTGTCTCCTCCCAACTTCTTGTCCACCCCCAGCCATCCCGCTGGCAGGGCAGTGCAAGAAGCAGAAAAGGCCTTGGCTCTGTGTAAACACTGCTCAACCATAGGTCCGTAGAACAAAAACATCTCTATATTGTCAACGCTGTCTCCAGCACAAATCCAAAACGTATCTCCACACTAGCTACTATGAAGAAAATCAATCCTCTCAGCCGAAACCAGGACAGTTACTTAAAACACTTTTAATTCAGCATGCTTCTGAATCCACCATAATTGACATTCTATTTTCAAAGGAAGAGATGAAATCAGGTTATTAAATATATATTATATGATATTTGCCATGTACTTTTACTCTGTTTTAACAACTTTAATGGTATGAATGTTTCTGTTTGTTACTACTAAAGATCTTTAAGTGCTATTATAAGGATATTTCTAAAAAATGTAAAGAAAGTCAACATAAGGTGATAACACACTGAAAGGATATGCATTATGCTCTTAATTTACTACAATTAATATAATATTTCAGATTTACAGTTAAAATAGCAGCGGAAACTAATTTGTTTATGAAAAAATTTCTTGTGTTGGGAATACAAACATTAGTGGTTTTTAGAGACATAGTTTTAATATTTTTTGTGTTTTTCCCCAAGCATTGATTTTATTCTCATTCCACTCAATGAAAAAATGATTTATTTTGGAATGAAGGCCACAGACTTTGACAGTTGTGTTATATTTGTTACTGCCTCAAAGACAAAGATTCAAACCTCCAGAGATCTGATATCCTGAGGAAAAAGTTCAAACAGTTACAGTAATGTATCCCTGGAAAGACCCTTTAGAACAAACTTTTTAAAAAGTTTTCACTTTCCCAATTTACCATGGTCCAGCTTAGTGCACTACTGCCAATCAATAGTATGGAAGTCTCTTTCAGCACATTTGAATGGAGTTTTTCATGAATGAGAAAAAATATTTAAAAAAATATATTTGGGAAGATAATGACTCAAAAGCAAAAAGGCACTGCAAGAAAAAAATACAGAAAAGCACAGAAGCTTATTGTACTGATTATCAAGATTTGTCTTATCACAATAGACACATCACTTCCATCAGATTCAAAGACAACTTCTTAGAAGTTGGAGGACTTTGTTGAACTTGGTTAAAATAGACTACTTTTGTAGACATGCATGTTTCTTGTCTATTGTGATGACAGAAGAGTAATTTTGTCTGCTTGTTTTCCCATAAAGAAGAATATTTTCCTTTGAGACTCATGATGTTTCCCATACTAAAGCGTTCTGTGTTAGCAAATGTTTTTTGAGCAGCACTCTTAAAATAATGGAACTTTTACAGTGACTAAATTGTATCATTTTTTCTATTTTTTAGTTATATCATGTTATCCTTTGTAATTATAAAATACAGTTGGCAGGGTGGTTGTTTTGAGACTAGCTGATAGTATAGAAACTTTTGATTGATGAGGGTTTTGTGGAGGGTTTATTTTTTTTTTTTTCTGGATTTTCAGTTGGGTTTGGTTTTTGGTGGTTTTTTTGAGATATTAGGACAGTTTCTCAAAATATTACAGTCTGCAAGAGGCAGCCATGCAATTTCACACAGGTAATGGCAGTAGGCACCAGCCAAGCAAGAATCCAATTTGTAAAAGCCTTCACTTTATCACACCACCGTAGAAGGATGCTCTATGTAGTAACTACATGAGCCATTCATAATAAATGACCCTGAGGGAAAAGTGATTAATCATATTTGCAGTTGTTAGCTTAGCAAGGTGAAACATATTCCAGTGGAAGAAGATTGTCTTACCGATACATATTTAGAGGCATGAATTCAGTGGCCAAAGTAGATGGGTATAAAAACAAAAGATATGCAATTTATTTCAAGAAACTTCTTTGTTAAAGGAAGGCCATGGAGACTTCTTTTTAAAGCACAATCAAATGAGCATCAGAAAAGAATGATCTCTTCTGGCACATGCATGGACTGGTCATATGGTTGATATATGCAACAAGCATAGGATCACACTAAACAGATGGCACACAAAACACTTCCTTTTTTGCTCTAGTTCCCAAAGGAGAAAACAATTGACACAAAAGATATGCCGTGACATATTGTCAGAGTCTGCTCTGCATTTAGCTGTAACATTTCATAATACTGTTTTCTTGAAATGGGATGCTATAAAATGCTCTTGATCTCAAAAGTCTCCCCACCAAAGTTTCTTAGGTTTCTGTTTGTTTTCTGTCTTTTTATAGCAATTTAGTAATTTTGGCCAAAGTTTTTACTGCTGCCAACTCAAATATCAGCGGATACTGCTTTGGCATGAGCATCATGGTACCCACCAACCTTTGCAGTGGTTCATCACCATTCATCTTGTGCAATGGAAACATAATATGAAACACAAAGCTACTTGTGTATTTAATTCTAAGTAATTACTGAGACATATGTAACACGTTTGCCACCAGGCCTTCTATTGCAGAGTCACTGGAACTGTTCAGAACGAGATTTGAGCACCATGACAGCCAACCTGTGCTATCAGCTTCAGTGGGAACTGTTTTTCCACTGCTATTTCTGGAAATATCATATTACTTTTTATATAGAGAAAGTGATTGAGGGAAAAGAATATTGATTTTGTTTCTTATCTAGCATAAGCACAATGAGTGACTCAGTAATATTCATGGGCACTAATACTCCATGATAATTTAAGTATTACAGCAAATGGGTTTAATGTTCTGGTGAGATGAGTTTCTTCCAAAGTTCCCATGAGCTTCTAACAGAAACCACATGCTGATTTTCCCTTCTCAGGGATATGGAGTATCATTTAAGATACCTGACTGTATTAGATATTATACTGAATATTAGCCAGTTATCTAACAGATTTTTAAAAGTATCCCACAGGCATTTTTTAACAGTGCAATTGTTTCTCTAGTCTCCTTAACAAATGAACAGTTTATACAGTTTTATCAAAAAGAAAATATCACAATCCTCCCGGTCTCTGTTTCTGTACAATTGAGCATTCCTATCTGTTCAGGTTCTTTCCTGAAGTCCTGTATAGTGAGATATTGTATTTCACTATCGCCTATTGAATAGTTCCATCTGCAATCCCACCTCATTGGAACTTAATGTGTTTGTTATTTATAGTTTATGCTTGTCTTACTGCATTATGATCTTATTATTGTTATTACTGATCCTTTCATCATGTCACAGTAATGTGTGATACATCAAAGTCCTCTGTTACCAGTCTGTAATTGTTACTCCCTAAAGAGCTGCCTTTTACGTCTGATAAAACTTCTGCATTAAATTTTCTTCTAGTAAGACCCTTTAAGTCATTAGTTTGACTAAAGACTGCTGCAAGTGACCAATGAAGAGATTTTTCTCTTTTAATCCTAGTCATCAATCCCTTATCTCTAAGTAAGCAGTTTTTCTGTTTTCATTGTAAGCCTGTTTAAAGTGCAACAAATACAAATATGAGAACCGCCTGGTTTTGTTTTTGTTTTTGTTTTTGTTTTTGTTTTTGTTTTTGTTTTTGTTTTTCTGTGCATTAAAGCACTTCCGAATGAACAATGAGGGTATTTGTTAAATTTCTAACTTTGTAATTTCAGTGAAAGGGACAGATATTTTTTGGACAAAGACACTACTAAAAGGTTTTCAAGATACTACCTACATGATCTTAGTCATAGTATTTATTGTCTCTCTAAGGTGTTTGGCTTTTTTTTCCAATTGAAAATGGAGATAGATAAGGATTATTTTTTCCCAACTTTTGGCTGATTTTTCTATTTAGATTTGGAGGTCTTTATGAGTAGGAGCTCCTTATTACACTAGACATTTTATGTCTCTTATCTCCACTGGGACAGTTACAGATTGTCTTGATATAAATATATGGTATTAATAATATAAAATCAGAGAGAAAATACACCCTCAGTTAAAATACAGCATGTGACAGTGCAATAGATGCAGTTTTATCATTATCTAGCTAGTGTCTGTAGAAATGCTTGATTAAAGCCAATAAATAAAAATGGTAATCTTGGATGCTTTTCATGTCATCAAAGCAAAGTCAGCATATTTAAAGAATAAATTTTAATAATTTTACAAATAATACATATTGAAAGTCATTGGAAATAGGATTAAGACATGGCTAAAAACCATCAAAACAGCTGTTTAAACATCAAGTTCAAACCTCTTGCCTTTGCTTTCAAGGTCCTGCATAGCTTATTCAGCTTATTAAAGAGAAGGTTGAAAGGTTATCTGATCACTTTGTTGAAGTACATAAATAATTATTCCTATTTGGGGGAAGTTCTGCTTGACAAATACCTAACAAAACCATGCCCGAAAGTGGAAGATGGAAAATTAAAATTTGAGGTAAAATAGTAAAGTTTTGGGGAGTGAGAGAATTAAAATACTTAATATTTCACCAAGATGCCTTGAGACAGAAACCTCACCATCCTATTTTTTTCTACAAAAAATGAAGACAAATTCTGCACCCAGCTTCAAAAAAGGTTGAACAGAGTGCAGGGAACCACAAACTGATCAGCATCACCCCAGTAAGTGGGGAAACCATGGAGGTGACTCCTCCTGGAACACATTTCAGCTTTGTACGTCTTCAGCGTACATGAAGGAGGAGGTGATCAGGAGCAGTCAGCATAGATTTGCCAAGAATAACTCACAGTTGACCCAACTGATTGCCTTCCATGACAAAAATGGCTGGATCTCTGGATGAGAAAAGAGCAGTGGGTGTTATTTACCTTGTCTTACCAGCAAGGCTTTTGGCCCTGTCTCCCTACTCAGAGGTTTTCAAGTCTCTTTCTGAGCAACTTGGTCTGAATTCAGGATTGATCATGCTTTGAAGAGGAGATTGGACCAGAGATCTCCTGAGCTCCTGTCCAGCCTGAGCTATCCTGTGATCCTCAGAAGGATCTTGTTCCACAAGATGACTGAGATCTACCATGGGCTGAACCACCCTTCTCCAATGCCTGTAAAGACAGTCACTACAGTCTTGACTGAAGGGAGCCCAAGGTAATGCCTCAAATTACGTGGGATGTACACAGACAAATTGAGGTAGTGTGGTTACCATTACCTCGAGTAATGGATTAGAGTATGTTATGCTTTTCTCGAGCTACTAGTTAGTTTTGTATCATTTATGAGGGGTGAGGGTCAAGCTAGACTGTGATGAGTGTTCATTCTGGACTTTGTAATTGTAACTCCTTTTGTGCATGGTTACCTACGGACCAGGATTGCTGGGTTACTTTTAAAACACTGATGCTACTCACAGATCTGTTCTAGTTCAAATCTCACAGAGCGGAGAATGACCACAAGGGAAGACTTAAAAACAGGCCAGTGGGGGGAAAAAAAAAAAAATCTTTCCAGCTTTCTTTCCATATTAGAGGTGTAACACCACATACTAAACAATTTTAAGCACAGATAAAATATAACTGATTATTACTGGGATTATATATTCCAATATCTTGTTGCTTTTTTAAACAGTCATGAAAGAAGTTATGGAGAGAACACCAGGAAAAAACCCCACGCAGATCTTATAATCAAAATGTCTTGTGGGTCTGTCATTTCAATTTAGCTTTGTTCTTTCATAACACAGGACAATCATATCAGATTAGGATTTGTCGTCGCAAACACTGTATGAGCTGCACCACAATTACCTTGTTACACAAGCATCACAAGGCTTGTTGGTGCCTTAGGCAAGAATCCTTCATGCTGTGTCATTGTGCCTTATCATAAATTATACTCATTAACAGTGTATGAATAATGGTGGCTTGCAGTGATGACAAAGACCCAGATGATTTTATTTTTTATTTAAAACCTTATTGTGCGGAAACCTACCTCCTGCTGGATATCCAAGGTCCTAATGAATCATGTTAAGTAATTTATTTTTCAGTTTGTAGCTGTTCCTAACTCTGATGCCCATTTTACAAATCCTTTCCCAATGTTTTAGAGGCATAAGTCATGAAAAGTCTTGGGCAGGCAACTGACAGTGAAGCAGCATGAAAGGCAGCAGTAGCTGGGACTAGGACTCAGGAGTTTTGAGCATGTTCTTCTGGTCTCTATGCTATTAATCTCAGGCAAGTCACTTTGCCTTTGTGTTCCCACTGGTCCTCCCCTCTGGAGAATGAATTACTTAATGAGATATTGGGATCCTAAATTCAGGTAGGACTTCTGTAATACAATATTGTATACTCCTGATTTACAGTTTCCTAGACAACAAACTGCTAAGGGGGGAAAAAAAGAAAAACACCCAACAAAACAAACAACCTTCCCACCTCAAAAAACACCCCAAGCAACAACCACAATTTCCAAGTATTAAGAACTTATTTCTTGCAAAGGTTTATGTCTTGTCTTGGCAATACAGAACTGCAGCTTGATTTTAAATGTTCTTTGTATCGTCTTCCCAGTATAATGTTAAATTCCCGTCTCAAATTAAATATTTACAGAGCAAACAGTAGAGTTGACTTAGTTGTTTCATAGAATGTTGTTGGTCTAGATTCTAGCTTATAAATCCAGAAATATTATTTAGATTTACATTTCAAGTTATTTACAGAAATTAAGGCATTTATAAAACACACTGGGCACCCAACTTCTTGCAAACTAGAATAGATTCTGGACAAATGTCAGTTATCCAGACTGATATGCAAATAAATTTTTTGATTTCACAATATTTAGAGAAGCCAGACTTGTCTCCAAAAATCCCAACAAGACAGGATTTTTCAGGTTAGCTAGAAAGGCAGACAATATGGGTTATTTGTCAACTTTTACAAAGGAAGAGAAAGTATGATTTGGAGTTCAGGATCATTTACCTCCAATGACATACCCATTATCCACTTTGTCAAACTGAGGTGCAAAGGACCCATCTTGGGCTCTTTATGATGACTGCAGTCCTGGCAAGCCGGAACCAAGCCACTGTCTCAAAGAGCTCTGTCCCAAAAATGTGAAGTTTTAGTAGACCACCACGTTATCCAAATGGGGTTTGCATCTACGCTTCTTTAAAATTTGTGGAAATAAGTACACCAGATAAAGCTGGAGGTGTCTCTTTTCCAAAGTATATTATTCCACTTTGCACTATAAACACTACTTTCTATATATTGATCGATAGACTTGTTTGCTGTTGCTTTTCATCGGTAAGACTCAGTATTCATCAGCTGTACCTTGCACTTTTTAGGTCAGATACCACTAACAACTGTTCTTGTTTTCACTACTGTTTGTGGATGTGACAAAGAAGCAGCAGGATATAAAATCTATTTCCACTGCTAACATAGATGTACAAACACACACAGCGCACTGAACTTGTCTCTTCTGACTTGCCACTGATTTATTACATTATTTTCCTTCTTGAATGTATTGTGTAGAGTAGGCAACTGCTTTATGAAGTTGTCCTGAGTATGAGAAAGTTGTGTATCATAACATTGACTTGATCCTGCATTAATATTGCTTTTTAGCAAATTAAACTAATATGTTTCATCTTCGTCCCTAATCTAGCTTGGATCACTCATGAATCCTGTTCAAGATGCTTGCAGATGTATCAGAAAATCACCTCATTCCATTTATAAATAAAATCTCTGCATGTATATCTTATTTTAAGAAATAGCATTTTTTCCTGGCAAAGGCATTCCAAATCTGGTTTTGATAACTATTGTGATATCTGGGTTATAGTGAGTGGGAGTAGAATTCACTGTGTTTATAATGAAGGTGGAGTCAGATTCCACACAGAGATGCACAATGAAAGAGCAAGAGGCAGTGTTGACAAGTTGAAGCAGGAGAAATTTCAACTAGCTATAAAGAAAAATTTGCTCACAATGAGAGTGATGAAACACTGGAAAAGGTTGCCTAGGTCAGATGTGATATTTCTATCCCTAAATATGTGCAAAACTCACCTAGAAAAGACACGGAGCAACCAGACCTGTCTTTGAAGTTTGTCCTGAGCTGAGTACAGCTTTGGAACCGATGATCTCCAGAAGTCTCTGCCCACCTAAATGTTTTAAATCGGATGCCTGATTTTCTGTTTCCTCATCTGGGAATTACCTACCTTAGAATTTTATTATTTTGAATTGTTAGCAATGAAGCCCTTCAAAGCTTTTAGCGAAGGGACAAAAACCTAACAAATGATTGGCAAATGTCAGTAATAGATTGAGATGTAGAATATACTTTAGTGGATGAAAGTAAGTTAAAAACAAACAGAAAACTGGACTCGCATGGTCCAAGGTTAATACTAGAATACTAGAACTCATCATGATCACAAAAGTCATTCCCTCTGTTTCTGAAAAATATCACAGAAGGCTATAAAAGTCCTAAGTCTCCCAGTAAAAATAGTTTCTAATTTTAGTGTTTTCTTGTTATGCAAATATTTTCTAATATTTTAAGCTGAAATGCTATCAGTGATGTATCAAAAACTTTAATTTTACTCTTTTCAGCTTACATATTGTGAATTGGTATGGTATGATATTCAAAATTGCTTTGCAGAGGTTAAGCCGTCTGAAGAAAACGCAATCACTAACCCTTTACACAAAACGAGAAAATAAGTATAAATCTTGAAAGTCAATCCATTTTGAGAGAAAGTGCAAGTTTCTGTGAAAACTTACACGAACTTACAAATTCCTTAAGGAAGATGTACAAAGCTGATAATGTTCAGATAAAAACTAAGGGAAAGTTTTATGAATATACTGCCATGATTAAAACCAGCAAATCACCATGTCCTGTTTATAAGCAGTTCTAATAGAATGAAATATTCAGAATTGTCCTATTTATCTGAGGTGTCAGTGGGGAGGGAGAGACAACTCCGGTGAGCAATTCGCATCAGAGATGGAATGAATTGCTCTCTGGAGATGCTTCTCTAACCCCACTAGATAAGAAAAGAACTTGCTCCTCACTTAGGATTTCCATGTTAGCTGAGATGAATCGAGGCTTGATTTACCATATGGAATAGCCTTTTTCTAGTTCAGGAACTGAAATAAGCAGAAAAAGCATAAAGCAAATACTAACTGGAGAAAAGCTGAAATGGTTACCTAGTTACACAAAAATTATTGGGAGGAGCACTACAACATTATTTAACAGAATTATACTATTAAAAGTACTTGAGTACAGCTATACCAAAAATGTGAGACACAGCAAGGGCTAGAATCTGGATCTGACCCTTTATCTAAGTCCACACCTACGGGTACATCTCCACCAGTAAATGCAATGGATCAAGGGCCATTCTCTACTACAGAGGGCAAGCCCCACAGCACACTTCTCCATGCAGCTGAATACTTGAATAAAATAGGATGATTTCTAACATGCTACCAGCTGAGAGCAGCCCATGGTTTCTGATATTCTTCAGACCATGGTGGACAATTGTTGAGTGCACAGCAAAGCGTATGTCACAGCCCAAGCCCTTTCTAGCTTTAGTAATACAGATGGATCACAAAATCCAGTTTGACAGCAAGTCTTGTGTAGAGGTTGTAGAATTGGGATGATGCACTGCCACAGATTTCTCTAAATTATGCTGGATGAAATCAAAGTTAAGCGAGATGATCTGTGGCATCTAGCTTTGGAAACCTCTCTAATCAGGTCCTAGATGTGGTTCAACTAGATAGCAAGATGTAAGGCTTTCTGTCCGTATATAAATACCACTTTTTCAAAGGAACTTTCTTATTCTGGTCTTGGCAACATTTTCTGTTCCTTCCTAAAGTCTTTTGTAAGCTGTTTTCCAGGGGAATAACTTCCTCATATAAAGGTACCGCAGCTGCACTGGGACCCAGTACCTGCCTACGAAGTGGAAGTGAACACAGTGCAGTGGAGAGGCAGAGACCAAGCCAATAACACTACATTATTCACTGCTTGATTTGATTTCTGGTCAGTGGTATGATTTCCCCACAATGAACTGTGACATTTCCTACAGCTGCCTCCTCAGCATATAAAATAGGATTCTGCTAACCTGGGACTGCCACAAGGGAAAATGTTTGCCAGCTCTAGCTCTGTACACAATGTAAGAAAAAAAAATTAAAAAAAATTCAATTCAACTATGATGTGATACAGTTCAATCATAATGATTCCCTTTTAGGAAAACGGAAAGAACAATGCCTTTAAAAATGCATGGTGAGGACCCATTCTTGTTATCATTCAATAATTTGATATAAACATAATCCTTCCTCAGTATGAGTTTAAGATTGCAATCTTATTTTGTAAAGATGCTGAACTTAATAGAAAAAAGCTTAAAAACAGCACCTTCCTGATGGCTTTTCATGTATGTGTTTTAATAGAGCCACCTGTGTTACCTTCTTTTTTCACTTTAGTTGATTTTTTAACATGCATACAATTTTATTCCTTTGATTTGGTTGACTGGCTTCATCAATTTTTTCACTAGTAAAAGAGCTCTAAAAAGACAAATAAAACAATAGACATTTCAAATTAAAATGCTCCCTAATTGAGGCAATTTCATAGAAGTAGATCTATGTTTTTTGAATAGCATGTTGCACCTGTTTTGTTTTCTCATATTCACTTACTACAGAGTACATTTTTCACAGCATAGTCGCATAATGTTATTGTATGCAAATATTTTGTCAAGAACCCATAGGCAAACTGATTTCACAGTCTCTCTTTATATAGCATGTTAAACTTTTTTGAATTCACATCATGTGATGACGGATACTTCAAGTTATACGTGCAAGAGCAGCTTAAAATAGCCCTGGTATGGTAACATACAGTATCGTATATTAAATTGCAGAAACAACTCGGTGAATACCTGTGCAGTTTCTCACTTATTATTATTTCATTTGCTCAGCTTTTTAAAAATTGTTTCTATCAAATAGGAAGATAATGATTTGATGGTCTATATTTTACTTTCCATTACATCAACATATAACAAAACACAGTAAAATGACTATATCACTTAGTGCTAAATCTGGTAGAAAATTTCTATTGAAGAGAATAAGAATAGTTTCAGTATAATAAATAAACACATTAACACTCAGCAAAGGTTATGTCAACTTTAAAACAGAATGACCCAGCTACCACTGAAGTGGACAGGAAGCTTTCCTTTGACCTGGATGGAAGACAACCTAGTCCTGAAAAACACCCTGACACATCAACAACATCTCTAAAAACCATCAGATTTGGAATTCTGTGTATGTGCCACAGCACTGACGCCACGTATTTCTGCCACTACAGAGTATGAGTTTTAGGAACAATGGATGAACTGCGCCACTGAGAGAAGTTATGCAGCCTCATTTCCAACATGTTCAGAGACACGTTCAATTCACCTAAACCCAAGGTATGTTGCAAAGGAAGAAGGTAAAAGCTAAACCATTTTCCTTTAGTGTGGACGCTCATTTGCAAGGCCAAGGATTTGCTTTTGAAACCATGATTGAATATTATGTTGCTTTACGTTGAACTGAATTGATGCTTGAATTAATTGAATGTTATGATGGCATTAAAAGAACAATTCAAGAAAAACAAACATTCAAACATAACAAGTCAAAAATATTAAACTACAATAATTTAAAACAAAAGGACTTACCAATCTGTCGGTAATACTCTAACGCCAGTTTTCTTAACAGCAATTGGAGCCTGGGGAAAGAGGAAGGAAAGAGATTTGTCTCAGTTACTTTACACAGCAAGGTAGGAGTCAGAGGAGGGTGCCAGTGAATCGCATGCCTCGGGTCACTGGAGTCACCTCCAGCACACCAGTGCAGCTTCCCACATCCTCTGTGATGACAAATTTACACCAGAAGAGCATCCAAGAGCAAGTATTAGTTCAACACCTTTAACTGAGGAGTTAAAGAATGAAAGTCACTAAACTGATACAAAAGTTTATGGAAAAATTCCCACTGACTTTAACAATTGAAGACACAAGTCCTGGTTTTAGGAACAATAAACAATATTTAAACTGAAAGTTCTTTAGGAAAAAAAATATTTTTACTGTAGATGGAATTTTGCCATAAATGAGGAGTCAGGATATTTTAACAGATGTTATACTGTCTTCTGTGATCACAAAACATGAAATCTAGATGTTTAACGCTCCTCTGAAATGTGGCATATTTGGTCATAACTAAATTCTGACTGAAAAATAATGTGTTTATAGTACCAGAGTAAGACATTCCTGACCCATAGGATATATGTAAAGCTACTGGGTCTAATCTCTCGTTCCCATCTCTATAGGCATCATCCAACTCTCCAGAAAGCTATTGAGAATCTGGTAATTCCCTTCATTTGAAAATTAATAATAATAATAATAATAAAATAAAAAAAAAGATTCCAAGAAGTTGATGGGCATTAGTGCATTAGTAATGTACAGACATACCAGAAAGAATCAAATTGTTCCTCTGTTTTCTCAGATCTCCTATTCAAAAACTGATCAGCTTAACCAAAAATTGATGTCAGATAAGAAATCCCAGCTAAACTCAACATGGCTTTAGGCTGTATTGAAATATTAAAATTAACTGAAACAAAATTAATGAGACCAATGAAGATTCTAAATGTTATCAGAGTAAAACGCCAATTATTTGTAAACGCAATGGTCAAATAAGCTTCTTCAAATCCATTATTTCAGAGCATAAAGGCTGTTAAATGAGAAGATGAAATGTTCTATGTACAGGGAGAGAAGGGACAGTTAAGTAACTGTCACTAAAACCATTATGATAGTTTAAATAGTGACAACAGTAAAAAATGGCACTCCACACAATGTAATCTCAGCTCTGTTTTCCTTTAATACCACTCAGTGCATCAGGCCTGTACTCTGTGTAGAGAGGCTTAATACCTTATCTGAAGAAATCCCACTCGGTCTCCTTCACAAGCAGATAATAACGGGAAATAGCCCTAACAGCATGAGTCATTCACAAACACTGGTAAGTACTATGGGATTTTATTCCAACATCATTTTATGCTTCTGTGGTTCAGAACTTTAATGAATTGGATTGCATTTCTAGTAGGATGCTCTATGGGATAAGAATGTCAAGTAAATATCTACTTAAACTGTATGTTTTTAAGCTTTTTACAAATTCTTTCCTTCAAACAAACTGATCACATCATAAAAACAGACGGATAAACACAACAAATTAATGTAAATAATAAGTTTTTTCTGGCTACTTACCAACCTGAGAGCTAAACTTTGATAATTATTACTAGTGATGTCTTATTCTAATCAGGATCAGAGGCACCAAATTTAAGGACAACATCAGTCTGAGGAGGTTTTTATGTTGCTGTTTGGTTTATTTCGACTATCCATCATATCTTGATTTCTAAACCTACTCTGAAGCTGCATCTGCTTACGAGATAGTTGTGAATGTGTGTCGTTATTAGTCTGGATTTCTCTGCAACTCACACCAAGAAATTCTCTCCATTTTTAGCCCCACTACATAGTTATTTACAAAGAAAACTACTACTTATTTTCAGCATGGCTACCCACATACTGAAACTAATGGGGTAGAGGAAGAACCATCTAATAAAACAGAACAGCTTTGAATGGAGGCATGAAAGGCAGAAGGAGAGAACTTACACAAAAATTAAGAAAAGTAAATCGTATTGATGGACAGCTGGTTTATGTTGTGGAATATTTCCCCAAAGGCAGCTGACTAGCCACATCGAGGTTTTGAAAGCAGGGCAGAGAAAAGCAATATAAGTTTTTATGGAACAGTCTTGTTCCCCAAGAAGTGGCCCAAATATCCAAACAGTGCTTTCTCTTTTGATTCATCAGGAATGTAGTTAAGGCTAAGAAAGAGAAATTCTTTTGACTGGGACAATTGGCTCCTGCTGTCAGATCACAAAGAGTCTCTGTTCAGGTGAGTATCTGGTAAACCCATGCAAAGGGTTGGTTATTAATATAATTAAATGTAACTCTTAGGAAACAATATGTGAATTCCCACCATTTTGCATTTTCTTTCAGCCTCTGTATTGTCTAGATGAGTATATGTGTGTGTGTCTCACGTTTAGATGTTAGTAGTAACTGCTACCCTGTCTATTTATATGGACATGTTTTTGTAATATACCACAAGCATTACTGAGATATTCAGGTCAAACTTTGCCACCTATTTTACCTTCCTCTGCAAGAGCAGATGTTGGTGTTTCACCAAGAATAATGAAAACCATTTTCTTAGCATAAATTTACAATCACTTAAATAGTCTCCGTTAAAGTCAAATAAGATTTAGGAATGAGTTAGATACTGATGACACCCAAGTTGCTTAAATAAAATAGTAGCCACATCAAAAATATGTTATGAAGAACATCCAAATAGAATCATAGAATCATAGAATGGTTTAGGTTGGAAGGGACCTCAAAGCCCATCTAGTTCCAACCCCCCTGCCATGGGCAGGGACACCCTCCACTAGCCCAGGTTGCCCAAAGCCCCATCCAACCTGGCCTTCAACACTGCCAGGGAGCCAGGGGCAGCCACAGCTTCTTGGGGCAACCTGTGTCAGGGCCTCAGCACCCTCACAGGGAAGAATTTCTGCCTCACATCTAATCTAGATCTGCCCTCTTTTTAGCTTAAACCCATTCCCCCTTGTCCTGTCACTCCATGCGCTTGTCACCAGTCCCTCTCCAGCTTTCCTGTAGGCCCCTTCAGGTACTGGAAGGGGCTCTAAGGTCTCCCTGGAGCCTTCTCTTCTCCAGGCTGAACAACCCCAACTCTCTCAGCCTGTCTTCATAGCAGAGGTGCTCCAGCCCTCTGATCATCTTTGTGGCCTCCTCTGGACTCTAACAGCTCCATGTCTTTCTTGAAATAGTAGAAGTTGCATTTGACCCATTGCAATAACAAACAGCCAGCTGGCTGGAATGAGCACACTTAAGATTAATAAATCACAAAGAAGAACATTTTGGGGGACTCTGCCATGTGCAAGAGATTCTGATGAAAAGGCAGAAGTACAAGACCAGCCCCAAATGGTGCATCAGAATCACGCAGCAATACTAGTTCTGCTTCAAAAGCAGTATTGTATCAGTAGCACCACATCTTCAGTTAATTAGCTACATTTAAGATACATTCAGAAACTGGGTATTTTACTGTTAGATTATGCTATATTTTAGTTTGCCCATACAACCCTGAATCAGTCTCCTTGTGCATACATATTATGATAGTCCTTAATTACACTAGCTGAGCCTTATTCAGTTCACAGAACAAACAAGAATAACAACAACGGTAAGGAAAAATGGTTACCTTTGTACAGGCAGGGTTTTTTCTGCATAAACTGATTATTGATGTTTTCAGATCACTCTTCCAGCACACTGCTATGTAGACATAAGAATACATTATCTGTTCATCTGTTTATTCTGAAGTTCCAAGAAATGATGGTGATGGTGGGAAAGCTCTAAGTAGTCACTCACTTCTTAAACTATGTAATCCAGAGATTGTCCACTTGCAATTGGAAAACCCCAGGGATGGAATTCATTTCACCTACCTTTAGCCACATAAAAATTAGGTTCTTAGTCTAAGCCAGGCTTCTAATTTCTTTCTACAAGCAATGGAGAGAGACACCCACTTCCAGATTCATTCAATCCTAAAACAGACAACTAAGATTAATGAAGGACTGTCTGAACAATCCTGTCGCACTTAACTGACCTCATGACTGGCTTAGACAAGACCCCTAACATTTATATGGTTAATAAGACATGATTGATTCTACCTCAAAATACACAGATCTCACTTTCCTTCCATGTTCTACCATGTGTTCGTAAGGGAGCATTAAGTGTCCCGATGAAAATAAATTGCAGGCATTTTCATAAGGATAGTGCAATAGATGTGCTCATAAAACCGTGCAGGAAAAGTGAGGAAGTCCTGGTCCATTTGTCAGCAAGGGACATGGCTATTCCACTATCACAGTTATTTGGTGTTAGAATTAAGACTGAATAATCATCTCCGCTGTGCAGAATATGTAATTATTACTAATCAGACAGTCAATGATCCTGATGTAAGCCTATTGTAGGCTCTCAGTGCTATAGAAGCACACATATGTAAAACTAAAATGCAGATGTATCAATGCATAATAAGCAAAAGGAGGCTTTCTGCATATTACTTCTAATATACATAAGTAATTGGCAGCCCATTACTAGCTAATTAAGAATAATTATAAACTGTTTAACAAAAACAAACCTCAGATTTCAGAGGGGAGAAAAAAGTGTCTAGCTGGGAATTTTGCTAAAACCTCATTCGGTTTCCAAAGGTAGAGGTCAAAACCCATGCGGGTTAAATCAGGGTACTTGTGCATAACCTCAGCCCCGCGCCACTGAGCTGCTTCACTGGGCAGCGGAGGGGGCAGCTGTGGCTCTGCCACCACCCAACAGCCCTCAGGACAGGCAAGTATCGCTATAGGGACAGCCCGCCGACATTCTGCCACCTCCAAGAAGGTAACACATGTACCTTCAGTATGACTGGTTTGAGAAAACCGCACTTGAGTAAAGCAAAAGCTGTTTCTTAGATTCCCGAGATCCTTATACTGGCAATAACCAAAGTGGCATTCGAGAAATTTTTCCATTGTCTCCCTGTGTAAGTGAAAGTTATGGAGTGTGGGGATGCCGCTGACCAAACCCAGATTTTGCATTGAATGTAGGATGTAGCACAGACCGTTTTTTCAGTCTTTTTTGTACTTTTTGATGTGATTCATTTAATCAACAACAGGCCTTGTTCTTCAAATCAAAATATTGGCCTAGAATCATCCCAGCCATAAAGGTGTAAAAGAAGAAAATGATAAAAAGTATATTATTTGCATTTGCTAATACAGGAGTAACATATTTTAAATTGAGGAGTTTTGAAGACTGCAGTAAGAATGAGGAAATGCAAAATGAAAATCAGCTGTCCACAGCAGATATGATAAAATATCTGATCTGATACAAGAACTTACTTCTGCTTAACACCTACAAACCTAAGAAACAGCTTATGTAAATAACAGAGTGGAGGAAAAAAGCAAAATAACACGTTGAGACCTACTACTAAAGGAACAGCACCTTACCAAGGCATAACACAAGAGTCTAAGAACACAGAAATGCAGATTTTCTTAAGTCAACCTGTCATATCTGATCAAATCTTTATATACATAGCTTTTTACATGTGTAATATACGTGTAATACAGCTTTGCTTGTGTCTTGGCATGCAAATATTTGTAGGCACGTGTCTCTAAGCAGACATTCCCTTCCCCTTCTCCGTTAAACCAGTGAGTGGGAAGACGTTGTCCCTTGCTAGTGGGGCTGATAATGGAGTGGCAGCTGCCCCCGGTTGACGTGCAGCAGTTCTGCAATGCGCTATGACGCATACAGTGAGATTTATCTCACTTTGCTTTCGATGTCCTTAGAGAAGACACCTGCATTTGGGATAATCACCTGGGCCTCCATCACCAGCACTGGAGAGAAATAGGCACTTTCCAAGCTTGACTACCTGAGCCTTAAATAGAAGTTTCTCACCTTGGGCTTATAAAAATCTGTTCCCAAATTTATTTAGAGTTTCTCTACCACATTTCCCAATCTAGAAGAGCAGCTGCATCTCCTGCAAGGCAGCGGACACAAATAGATGTGGACTGCCAAAAGTTTGCTACTGTCTTATATTTATTTTTTTTCCCCACAAAAAAAAAAAAAAGTTTTTATTATCCTCAGAAAAATTGTCATGTTTTTTGCAGCCCTTAGTTCAGTAATCAACTACAAACCTACAGCAGGCATTTTATATTTTTCATGATAGTCTCTTCAGCAAAAGTAACTATCATTATCAAAAATATTTTTAAAGGACTTAAAATAGAGCTTCACATTGAATTTTCATCCTTCTTCTGGCTGTTTTATTAGACCTTTAGTTCTTTCATGCACTATATCTGGTTTTGTGCCTTGAAGCAGTGATGTTATCTTGCCAGTGGAAGTGTTGCTTACACTTTTTTCCTTCCTTTCTTACAAGCATTCAGGGAAAATATTCAAATAGCTTAAAAAGAAAATGTTTACACAGCAGTAAGGCCTGATTCATGTAGTGGGATTTTTCTGAGTTGGATTAATTCTCCAACATAGGGATTTCAGGAGGTTGCTGCTTATGCCTGTATAAATTTTTAAACAGACATGCTTGCTTCTTCGATTGTTTTGATTTTTTTAAGTTTTTGGGTTTTTTTTTTTGTGGGGGTTTTTGGCTGATGCTTTAGGATATATGTCTAATTGATATTTTATGTTTTCCACACAGGTTTGCCAGTGCCGGGTGTACTATATCCTTGTCTCCAGCAGCGGGATCCCAAGTTTGCCTCGCTCTGTAAGCCCTCATGCACCGTCTCTGGGGCCTGCTTATTTTCTTGTAAGAAATAGAAAATAATTGGTCCCTTTTGATATTTTCCCCACACCAGGAGATATACATATCCATCTTTTTTTCCTTCTGTAAAAGGATTATTTATTGTTATTGGCCTAATCATCCTCCTCTTCATTATCATGGTAGCTGGAGGTTTCTGATGAAATGTCCATGCATAAGTAGTTTACAGCCAGAAGAGAAGAGAAAAATTCTCACTCTGAATACTTCGCAGTCTTCTGAGAAAGAGCAGGGAAGGAATTGGAGGGAACAGGAGGCCTGAAGCGTGTTTCTGCTGCAGGTGCAGTGTAGCACAGGATGACATGAGCTTGCTTTAAACAAGCTGTCTCAGGTACCAGAGCAGCCTGGCCACAAGTACCCAGAGAAGACCATGGGCTGATTTTTGAGAAGTAAAGCAAATGATCCCATGGGTTGCTCACTGCTTCCTTGGCTCAACAGTTTCCAGTACGTGAGCTGGGGACAGGTATCAATGTGTAGCGTTGCAGCACCGACCAAGCATTCTGCCAATAGAAAATCACTGATATCCCAGCACAGCTAGGACCAAAACCTAATGCTGCATCCCACTTAGTGGGAAATGTTTGCGAGGAACTGTCAGGCTGCAGGGATCTGAAGAACAAATGAAATCAGGGTGTTAAATGCCTTTACCTTTAGGGATCTCTGAGGCCTGACTATGCAGCGAGCTCTCTGTTAGAGGATCCAAGTCAAGGCAGGGAGTGCTTTCAGCAGAAAAAAGCACAGGTGTGTCGTGAATTTGTGCTGAAGGTACCCATCTGCCAAACAGCTGTTGGAAGTTGAAAAACCTGGGAGAAAGCCAGGCAGCTTTTGCCAATCTTTAGCACTGCAGTTTTCAGAATTAAGTCTTTGGGCAGCTCCATAACTACATTCAACTGTTGTTTTCTCTCTAGTTGCTCTAATTGATAAGCCTCCTCATTATCTCTGGATCTTTAGTTATTACTTCTTAACAAAGAATAAGAAAAAAGGCCCCATCCCTGGAAGTGTTGAAGGCCAGGTTGGATGAGGCTTTGGGCAACCTGGGCTAGTGGAGGGCGTCCCTGCCCATGGCAGCGGGGTTGGAACTAGATGATCTTTGAGGTCCCTTCCAACCCAAACCATTCTATGATTCTATGATTCCATGAAAAGAAAAGCATTTTCTATTTCAAAGTTAAAGCCAGTTTTGTATGTTTAAAAAGTAACCTATGAAATGTGTTCAACATCACTGATTAGCTGTCATCTCTCAGAAAACAGCCCCTACCTTATCAATACACAGGCATGATAGTGTGTCTCTTTTACACCTTGTCTTTCAAGGGAGCATTTAAACAATAAATGACTGTCCTAAAGGATTCATAAATTTTAAGGCTGAAAGAGTCCATTAAACCGTGATCATCTAAATGCCACATTTTCACCCAGTAAGCTTGTATGGAGCCTCATTAATTGTGTTTAGCTAAATCATTATACCAGAAAGGCTCCCATTCTTGATTTAAAAACAGTGAGACGCAGAGATTTTACCACCTATCTCAATACTATTATTTTAGTGCCCCATGACAGTCACTTGTAAATGTGTACAACTGAATTCCAATTCTACCTTGTAAAGCATCATCTTCTATTCATTGTTTCCTTTTATACATCTCGAGTATGTTGCATTACCAATCAAGTAAAATTTTAATGTGAAGACTGTAAGGAACTTTCCTGTCCCCAATTTTCACAGACACATAAAAATGGGACTATGGAAATGTTGATGATTTTCCTTTTTGATATTTAATGTTCTTACTGTTTGTTTGGGTTTTTTCCCCAAAGTTGTTCAAAATTTCTGCTTTATCATTCTACTCGAGAAAACGAAAGCCGCTGATAGCAGAGGTTTCTACAGAAAAAACGTACAGGGGAGAATTCTTATGAGATTCCTGAAGCATTACCAGCAGAACCAGTGGGAAGTCTTTCTTATCTCTCTTTACACTCTACCATACCCTCCCATTCAGGTTTAGGAAAACGAAAGGATCCCTTTAAAACAATCTCCTTCACTTATCTAAAGTCAATAGCTTAGATTCTGATATTATTAGCAAGTTTACTCATTGATTATGCACGGTATTCATGAATAAAGCCCAGGGGCCACCTTTGAGAACAGCGATGTGCTATGTTTCATTTTCTGTCATGGATGGTACAAAGCTTCTCTTGCTAAAGAACCTGTATCTAGATATGTAAGACAAAACTAAGAGAGAGATGTGTTATCTACAGTTTGGAAGAATGGACAATGAGGGAATTAAGCACCACTTCACACTGAAGCAGAGCAAGTAACTTTTTTGGTATTCCCTTTCCCCATTGCTGTATTATCTGAGCACTTTACAATCTTCAGATGTGATCATGTATATACTCAGATCATGTGCTTGGTGGACATGTACAATTGTCCTCATTTTTACAGAGAAAGAAAAGATGGAGAGACCAAAAGCAAGTGAGCAAGGACCAGGTATCTGAACAAGGAGCTAGTCTGTGAGGTGTAAATTTTTGGCAAAGTTTCTATAGTGACCTTAAAAAATATATGTTGCTGAACCGCCCCAGGGTATTAGATATTACTGTATATAATACACCTCACAAGACTGGAACAAATATCTTTTTCATTTGCTTTGGATTACACCCACTGTTAGAAACAGGCAGTTGTATTACAAATATTTTTTAGTTTCGTCATTTGTAGCTAAATTCATAAATCTCAGTAATTATAAATGTATCTCAAGGTCAGAGTTACTACAATAACCCATTCATTTTGTTTTCCTTTCAGTAAATCCATTATCTGAACAAATCATTAGGTGACCTTTTTAGTTACAGCAATTCAATAAAACTTACATTAGATGGAGTTTCAGGAACATTAGTCTAATGTGCTTTAAAAGATCACCTTCTCTGAGCAATATAATAAGTTTGTGTGAAAAGCATAAAGCATATAATATGTAATAAAATCTGGCCTTTAATGAACCATCTAGAAAAACTGACTTGTGTTATAATTCAACAGAAAACCTCCCTTAATTAATGGATAAGAAGCCAACAGTAGCCGTTGAATGTTACTTTAGATTATAGATTCAGCTTGTTTTTCTTTTTGAAATGTATGCTCCTGATTTGTGCTGCTCAAGAAATTATAGTTTAAATGACCTTAGTTACAGGAGTAATATGCTCTGAAAAGCCATACTTAGAGCTAATTAAAAGGGCTCTCTGATTACCAGTTAGTACCAATTGCACTAAGATACTGCATAATTTTCCAAAGTGGTAGTCAGGATTGTAAATGTAATAAACTGGCTTGGATGTTTGATGGATGCTGATTTTCTTCAACAGATACAAGACTAGAAAGTACCTTGTGGCCAGGCAGATAAATAAAACATGGCTCCAACTATCAGACAGGAAATTTGTATCAGGGAAGATTACCCACGCTTACTGAAATCCATGACTTCCATTCAGAATATAAGACATTACATCTGATTCTCCTTGCATCTAAACCAGGAATAATCACTTAAAACCCAGCCGGAATGATCTACATCTTGTGCTTGCAGACTGCTGTCAAGACGAAAGCCAGTTTAACTTTCGTTTCTAATCAGTCTAGAGTGGTCGGTATGCAGAAAGAGAAGCAATAATAACTTTCCACTACTCCAGCACCAGCAATCAGTCATTTTTCCTGCAGAAGTATGCACACAGCAATATAAGCCAATTTGAGTAAAGGTCAGGACACATAAAAATATCAAATGGAGTAAGTTCCTACTGCTAGCAGGGTTTATTGAACGGACTTGCATTCATTCAGTCTGTGGGCATTTCATTTAGCTCCATATTTTTCCAAGTACTTCTGTGCCTGTCACCCACTGAACCAACTGGATGCCCTAAACTTTTCAGCATCTTCTCTGGGTTCCTCATCCATAGAAAAATGGTAGTGATTATCTCCTTTTCTCAATCACCACCTCTACCACTCATCTGAGAGAGATGCTATGAAAGTATGTACAAAATTACAGGATATGTTATGGAACTTTTTTTATAATTCACAAATAGAAACAATTTATTTGCAATATTAAAATTAACTTAATATTAAAATTCAACGATAGACAGATGGCATGTAAAGAAATAGACAAAATCTGACAACTAAATACTCAAGTTATTTTTCAGGGTGCACATTTAGTTAGTAGATTTTGTAAGCCACACTATAAATTTAAGTATACCATGGGGTCATATTACTTCCAACAACAGACACATATTTTGATAGGACAAGGGGTAATGGGTTTAAGCTGAAGGAGGGTAGATTAGATATTAGGAAGAAATTCTTTACTGTTAGAGTAGTGAGGCCCTGGAACAGGTTGCCCCGAGAAGCTGTGGCTGCCCCTGGCTCCCTGGCAGTGTTGAAGGCCAGGTTGGACGGGGCTGTTGGAACTAGATGGGCTTTGAGGTCCTTTCCAACCCAAACCATTCTATGATTCTATGATTTTTTTGGTTCTATGGTGAAGTCAATTACATAATTTCTATGTCATCATCTGACCTCACCTATAGGCCACTTCTAAATTACCAAACAGTGTATTTAGATAGCAATGTTATATCCCTTTGAATATCTTATGAATAACTTCACAAGATTTTTCTACTAAATTTTTACATATCAGATTCCTTTGAAAATCCTAAAAATGAGAACCTGGGTTTGTCCTGGCTGCAGCTGGGATAGAGATAATTTTCTTCCTAGCAGCTGGTATAGTGCTGTGGTTTGGATTTAGTATGAAAATAATGTTGATAACAAAGTGACGTTTTAGTTGTTGCTAAGCAGTGTTTATAATTAAGTCAAGGACTTTTCAGCTTCCCAGGCAGGAGGTGCACAGAAGCTGGGGGGGACGCAGACAGGACAGCTGACCCAAACTGACCAAAGGGACATTCCATACCATATGATGCCATGCTCAGCATATATAAACTGGGGAGAGTTGGCTGGGGAGTGGTAATTGCTACTTGGGGATGGTCTGGGTATCAGTCAGCAGGTGGTAAGCAATTGCATTGTACATCACTTGTTTTGTGTATTCTGTTGTTACTATTTTCTTTTCCTTTGCTGTCCCATTAAACAGTCTTTATCTCAACCCATGAGTTTTACTTTTTCTTTTTTCTTTTTTTTTTTTTTTTTTTTTTAAATTCTCCTCCCCATCCTGCTGGGGAACAGGGGAGTGAGCAAACATCCAAGTGGTGCTTAGCTGCCAGCTGGGGTGAAACCATTTCAGGGTTCTTATGCATGAGCTTGACGGTCCAAATCAAAGAATTGCCTAGTTAATTTTCCTATATATTTCAGTAGCCAGTAGCTAGTAATTAAATATGTATAAAGAATTCTCTTTTTTTCTTTTTTTCTTTTTTTTTCTTTTTTTTTTTTTTTTTTTCCAGTTAGAGATCTAGTTCATAACCTTTTATTCCCCTAAGAAAACTTTGCTGTATGGCTTCTCAGATGCCTTATTATGGCATTTTTCTCTTCTAGATACTGTGCTTTTCTTGTAGGTTTATTTGTTATTTTCATGCAAATTATTGAAATATTTTAAACGATCTGTTAATTTTACCTTGCTGTTCTGTGTAATTTAAGAGTTTTAAATAATTGATTATTAAAGAACTGCTTAAAATATACTGCATTGCATGTTGATAGAGATCAGCCAGTCATGTATGGTTATTTTTCTTGAATGAAGAATTACCAATCCACATACGTAAACCAAAAAGCATTTGCTTTATCAGCAAATATATATTTTCACAGATCATAGACAACTCAGCATAAGATTAACTTCCAATGTCTTATTATCTAAGCTATCTCTATTTTCCATTAATGCCTAAACTATTCATATGATTTCATATCTATCACTCGTTTGAGAATGAATACCTCACAGTCAAGTTGTGTTGTGTTTTTTTTTTTCTCCTTGTTCCTAATAATAGCAATTTAAATTAGAAAAATAATGGTCTCCTTTAAGTATTTTCTAAGAAGTCAAGCATTTTTCCCTTGCTAGATAAATTCTTTAAGATTATTAATTTGTGCAGACAACAATAAAGAAAAGCCGCACCATTTTAATTATATTTGTTCTCCCTAGGCAACTAGGCAGTTAATTGTTTGAATTACTAACTTAAAAAGAAATGTTAAGTAACTGGAATGCCAGCATTGCCAATGACTTCAGTGGGAGCAGTAGTGAGTTCATAATTGGCTCTTTAATTGCAAAATTCACTCACTAGGCCTGTGAGCTTTTTAAATTCCTCTTAAGTCTTTAAGAGTGTTTAATGGGTCTGATGCATTGTACAGGCTTTGAGGTGCCCTTCCAAATTTCCCCCACATAAAAAAATCCTATTTGATAGGATTCAAAAAATGTTTTTGTGCTGGTTTTGGTGGAATAGATGTTCTCCTGTGGCATTTTTGAAAGCTGGGAAACACGCCGAGCATTCATAAGCACTGCAACGTATTGTAGATTGGTGATGGCAATTGGTTAACGGTACAAACAGCCTTCCAATCTTCATGTCACTGAGACAGACTGCAACATGACATATGGTTTTGTACTCTGATATGGGGGAATTTTCAAGGTGGTTGCCACACAGCAATTACTCAGTGATAGTTGTGCAATTCTTTATATTCATTCATAATTTCCTTTTAAATTTATTTTATTGTAGGATCTTCTCCCACATTTTCTCAGCAAACTGATCCTGTGTCCCCAGAGAAACTAAAAAAATGTTCTTTACTGGTATTATTGAATAATTATTAAAATAACTGCAGTGGTACTTGTGCATTTATGCTTTACATTACCTTGTCCACAGGACTGAACTGCCATGTGCCTTGGAAACCACAGGTGCTTTTGGACACAGGTCAATCATTTGGTATTTCTTTGTTGAGTTCCTTGTAGAAGCTGGTTGGAAATTCTTTACAACCAACTCTTCCTTTAGAAAACTCTGATCATCAAAGCTAACATTTTATAATTGCATTTTTAACCTTTTTGGTTTAATCTGTTTTTCAGCAGAGATTTTCCCTGGCTATGCTGTGATTTCTTTTAAAAAGGAAAGCCAGAGAATAACATCCAAGTTTGCCAATAGTTTAGTAATTTTGCATGAATAAGAAATAGATTTACAAAACTGTTATATCCCTGATATAAATTTGTGATACTGGATTTCTGATATCCTAGGCAAGTGTTGTGGACAAGAGATTACTAGGAAGGTAATCTGCTCTTTAGTTTTCCTGGGGGGCAGGGGGTGGGGTGGGGGGGGAGAAGGGAGAAGTCTTAAATATTTCACACTGGAAATTACAAAAAAATTACAAAATTTCAAAGGTGAGCGAGGTAAAAAATCATATACCCACTTACAGTGCACTGGCAATAACACCTTAGCCTGACTGAAATAAATCAGGATTAATACAATATAAATCATCTATAACATCCATCACTTTAGCAACTAACTTTAAAGGCTTTATCTTTTTCAAAATATACTTGAAGGAAAAAATCAGATATTAACTTTCAGCTGCAACCAAACTCCCCAGGAAGACCCATGATGTTTGTCCAATAGGAACACAACCTGCTAAAAAATTTCTATAATATTTTTCCTCAAATCCTATTTTTGTCATTGGAATAAATTAGACACACACATGTTTTTGAGAATGCATTGATAATTTAAGTGCTACAAATAGTTGCACATAGAGACGCCAAGGAAACAAATGTTACAATCCTCAAAGACTTTACAATTGTTGATCCAAAATGCAAAGTGCTTGGCAACTTAAAGGATGAAGCTGTGTTTACTAATTTTCTAGCTGGGAGGTTAAATAGGAAGGAATCAGCTCTGAAACATATGCGAGCAGTCTGGCTTGCCCACTTCTGTAAGTCCCCAAACAGCTGGCGTGGAGAACACCTACCGTTGTGTGTTGCTGAGCCACTGGTGGGGATGAGGAGAAACAAAGTCAGTAATAGTTTTCAAAGATCTCTCTTGTAACTGTATGAAATAAAGCTCTTCGGGAAAAATCTCCGTGTGGTCTGGCCTTTTACTCGGAACAAGAATAATTAGGGTTTTTAACAGATGCCATAGTGACTAACTATCCATACAGGCTGATGGAAATTAATTTCTGAAGTTCATGTTAATAAATGAATAGGCTTTAGAGGGGCTGAGAACACCATCAAAGAAAGAGAAAAGCCTGGTGTAATTGCAGGAGAAAAAAAGTATGAAGAGATGAGTGTGATGGACATGTATTGAGAATATATATAATGTACAACTTACTTTGAAGGCAAACAAGGGGACTTGGGATTTGATATATATATATATCAATTGTACATTTAGAGAGAAGCACGTGGGAATACCAGGAGGCACCACGGTGTGGTGACAATCATTTGACTGCGCTGGTCAGGGTCAAGCAGTTTTCGAAGGACGTACTATTGACACAGATGAGGCAGGACACAGGAATGTGCAGTGAGACCCATTCCTTCCCCGTCTAGCAGCATGGGCGTTTAGAAAAAAAAAAAAAAAAAGATCTTAACGCACACCACCCTAACTCATGAGAACACCTCTGCCAAAGATCAGTGCAGGGAAGGCCAGACCCCAAAAGTTTTGAACCATCTGTGCTTTGTTACACAATCCTAATGAAGACAAATACAGATACATCTTATGCACTGAGACCAGCTGAATATCACTGGAAAAGTACTGGTGGTTTGGGTTTTTGGGGGAGGTTTGGGTTTTGGGGGCTTTTGTTGTTGTGGTTAGATGTATTTTTTTTGTTGTTATGGGGATGGTTGGGAGGGGAGTTTTGTTTTGTTTTGTGGGTGTTTTTTTTTGTTTTGGTTTTGGGAGTTTTTTTAATTAAAAAAAAAAAAAAGCTGGAAAGTAGCAATTTCACTTCTCTGACCTCCATTCCAGACCCTCTGGCTAAAGTTACACCACCCAGATCAAAGTGCAACTCCTGCAATTTATTTCCCACCTAAACTCTCAGTGCATTCTGTAGCGTGTGGCGATGAAAACCATTTTTTTGTAACACTCCATTAGATTCAACAGTCTCCTTTATGCTGGCCAAATGGTACATTCTTCCTTCTCACTTTCCTCCTTTCTTCCTAGCTGCTGCTCTCTACTTTCATGTCCCCACTGACAGTTTGCTGTCCACGCATGTGACATACTAAGCTTCCTCCATGAACCCTGTGAATGAATTCTCTCCAGTCTTTTCCTGCTTCGTCCCCTCAATCCGCTGTGCGTTTCCCACTCTAAGACTAGTTTGAGTCACACCAAAGGGCCACCCAACCCAGTAACCTGCGCCTGGCCAGCAGCAGCAAAGCGTATGTGAAATAGTCCTTGGTAGAGCCATGGTCCATATTTTTCATCTGCTATATTCTTGTCTGCCTGAAGTAATAAGAGTATGTGAGACCTCTGTTCTTCTGTTATTAGCAATAGTGTATTGTTATGATTTCCTGTATTTTATCCCTTCCCCATATTTATTTTTCAAGTTGAACAACCCTTGTTTATTTACCGTTTCCTCATATAAAAACATGTTTTGTCATTCTTTTCTGCTTCTTTTGTAGTCCTTTCAACTTGGAGGCCCATAATTTAGGACCCAGAACCCCATATAGGATTCAAGATCTTGTTATTCTGCATTTACACAGTGACATATTGCTATTCTCTGTTTTACTAACTTAGTTTTAGTTATGATAATTCCTATGATTCTGTTCATCTTTTGGACCATACCAAAACATTAGCTATTGACAACTAGTCCAAGATCACTGTCATTACCACATAGTAGGTATATATGTCCAGAATCTGCTGATTTACACCTTCCCTGTCTCCTGAGGTTTTCAGAAAACAGAATTCAGTAAGAAATATCAGAGACAAGAAGTTTAGAGACAATTTCTCCCATTGAAGACATACTTCATAGCTTTGCTCTTCATTTATCACTATCTAGAGAATTGTGTCTTCCCATATTCCCTTGCTCAAATACAAATACCGAGGTTTCTAAAATGTCTGGACAGGACTGGCTGTTTTATTACTGACAGCACATATGTGCTTATTTCCTAGTTTATAACAGTATTTCCAGTGATGGCAAAAGCAGCAATGAAGACTTTAATTCACTTCGAAAATGCCATTTGAACAAGATGTATCTGAATTAGAATAACAGATTAGTTTAGATTGGTAGAAAACTATGATGTCAATTATTCCAACTTTTGCTCAAAGTAGAGCTAATGTCAACTTTAGATGGAGTTTCTCAGGGCCCTTTCCACTTCAGTTCTGCATTATTTCCACAGCTGGAGATGCACAACTTCCGTGGGCAATTCTTCCTTCCTTTTTCCCTTGCTGTGATTGGTGCCTATTGCTTCTTACCCTGTCACTGTGTGTCCTTCAGAGCCTGGCTCTGTTTTCTCTCTGACCCTCTGTTAGGTATTTGAAGATAGCGATAAAATTTCCCCTATACCATCTGTTTTTCAGACTGAACAAACCTGGCTCCCTCTGCCTCTCCTTGTACATCACATACTCCAGCCCTCCAGCCAACTGGACTTGTACCAGTTTGTCAATCTGTCTCTTATACTGGGAAGCCCCAACATGGACAGTACTCCAGAATGCAGCCTCACCAGTATCAAACACAGAAAAATAATAATATCCTGCACCAGGTGGCTATATTTTTGCTAATATAGACTACTATGGAGTTAGTTTTCATCACCAAGGGCCCAATGCGACTTGTATTCAATTTTTTGTCCACCAGAATTCCCAGAAACTTTTAGTGGAGCTGCTTTCTAGCCAGTTGTCCCCAGTCTGTATTGTTGCATGGGCTTAACTCCATCCCAGATACAGAACTTCGCATTTACTTTTGGTAAACTTCATGATGTATCTGTCTGCCCATTCCTAAAGCTTGTCAAGATCCATCTGAATAGCAGCCCTGCCCTTCAGTGTATTAATTATTCTCCCCAATTTGACGTTATCCATGAGACTGGTTTCTGTCTGGCGGCCTAGGTCACTGATGGTGACAGACCAGTATCAGCCCCTGAGCGCTGCCACTTGTAACTGGCCGCTAGGAAGACTCTGAATCCCTAATTACTACCCTCTCTCCAACCCACTCTTCATCATTTGCTCATTTGCTCATCAGGAAATGCAGAATGGCTCTGAATTGCTATAATTGCTTTTTTGATTGTCACTATGTTGAACTTTCTTGCTTTATGTCTGGATTGCTATTTACCTGGGTCAGAATTCTGACTTTTAACTTGAATTTTAAATTCCTGACATATATTTAAACATTTATGTCTACGTGAAAGCTAGGAAAAAAAATAAAGTTCCATCTTAGTAGTTGGCTCCTGAAGATAAATTAGAGAACAAACATCACTTTGCGCTTTCCTCTTTCCCACTCCCCAATGCTAATGTATTATCCCTCAGAGTTTCTGCTATTTTCTTTGCAGCTCTAGCAATGCCTTGTTTACCTGCTTCGTAATGATTACCTGCTGCTTTTTTTCCATCAGATTGTCTCAACTGGAGCAGAGCACACATACTGCTTATTTTAATTAAGGATAACTGAAGTACTATGCATTTTCTATTTGATCCAATCTGGTAACAATCAACACAATTGACCCCGCGGTTGTGTACCTGGTGCGGCACTGCTTAAGGGCGGTACACTTGCCTCCAAAGACAGCTCTGAGACAGAGGGAGCAACGGCGTAAATGTGGAATGGAAAATTATGGGAGTGGATAAACAAGGTCATGCTAGACCATCACACACTTCTAGAAAGTTTTACAGGAACAGCCAGGTATTAATGTTTTAATTCAAAAGATGCTGCATTACAGCTCCCAAGCTTAGTAGTAAATAACTCTTTCATCCAAAGACACAAAGCTTTTCTTTTTCTTTTATTATCCAGAGAGATTCAAGGTCCATTTCTGGAATTGCAGCAAGAAGGACATTAAATTATCAGTCAAAACAAACAGTCTGTATGCTGAAAGTTACATTTTACAGGAAGGGATGTTACTTGAGGTAAGAAATTTCTTTGAATGCCTTTTTACACGCGTCCATGTAAATTTTCAATGATGTCCACAAAGAGCTTTACAAAGCTGCTGACTAAAAAACAGAAAATAAAATCTGCCAAATCTTTCAATCCCTGGAAGATGAATACATCAGTGTTACGAAGAAGTCAAAGGAGAGCCACAAAAAGTGATTCAACAATTGGAAAATAGCCAATTAGAAAGTGACATTTCAGGAGTATGTATTATTAAGGTAGGAAGTGAATCCATCATTGCATAGTGTTAGTGTTAAGACGTCTGATAATGACGAGTGGTCTTTCAGTCTTGCTGACAAAATTTTAATGAGGGTCAATAGTTGAAAGTAATTCTTCTATACTTAGATCATGTTATCAGAAAGTGTTGGCCTTGGCTTTTCCTGGAATTATTGAAGTCAGGTGAATTATGTTCCTAAAAGGAATATAGATATTATAGAAACTGGATTAAAACATACAGACTAAGTAAATGACAGATGGATGATATCTTGGCCAAAGGTCGTGCCTAATCTTGAATATATGAATCATAAGAGTCTTGTGCATTTGTTGCACATCATCACTTTTTGTTCCAGTTTTCTACGGGACGTGGGCAGCCATTTAGCGCGTGGTGGACAGACATGGTTTTGTCTGCCCCTAGTTATTGTACTCCATGTAGCTTAAATTAGATTAAGTTGCATATGGATTACACTGGAATCTTAAAATTCATAAATATCTGATATTTAGAAGAGTATTTAATCAAGGAACTATCTTCAAACACATATTTAAGAGTTCAGAATTAGTCTGGAGGTAATATTAGAAAATTCAGAGATAGTTAGAGATAGTCAGGGTCTTGGCTGAAATAGTGACGTTGACAGGATGACACTTCAGTTTGAGCCATTACCCAGCCTTGGACAAGGGAAAATCATTAGGAGATGAAAAGCAAAAGAAACCTCAATAGGATATACATAGGTCTCTCTCTTTTTCATCAGAAACAATTTCAAAGCAAACAAACAAACAAAAAAAAGCCAGTCATGTCTGGGCTAAACCGGTAATACTTTTTCTCTAATCTAAGATGTGAAACAAAAATGCTATCTGCAGTCTGATAATTAATCAACTAAGTATACTAGAAGTTTTTCGTCTTCCCCTCGCCCCCTGTATTTTTTCAGTCAGGTGCTACCCCTGAAGTTTGCCCTAAGGCATAATCACATAACGTTTTTGGATACAACGGAAGATGTCACCAAGCCATGCATCAGCATCACTCAGGTTCCTTTTCTCCACCCAAAACTAACTGCACGTCTTCATGCAAGTACTATTTAATCTGCCCTGGCCCAAATTCAGGTACTGCCAACTACCTTCAACAGTGGTGGAAACTATGGCATAAAAACAGACTTATTTATGTTGTCCAGCATTGCAGTTTGGCTGGAAACACTGTAAGGTATTAAACTCCTTCAGCCAAATGCGCAAAGAAGCATCAAACTGCTTGTTTAGCCGGCTGAATGTAGAAACAAGGCTTTCATATGACTTGATAGCCGGTAACTTGCATTAATTTAAGGAGTGAAAGCTAGGAATTTACACTACCAACCATTAGGAGAGGGATATAATCTGACTTCCGTTCTAAGGGGAATTGCTTCATTTGGAAAAAAATAATTATTCACCCCAGAATTTGGCAGGACATTAGAGTTAATCACCACTATTCTTCATATAATCTTTAATGATCACAAACAGTCAGGACCTCCAATTTACATCTCATTTACAAGATGGCATCTTTTAGCAGCATGGGACTTCCTAACACACTCTCAACTACTAAATGATTAAAGACTTATTCTTGCAGTACCTAGATTTTCTCAATCTAACCTTACTTACATCTGCTGCAATTACAACATGAAGACGCTCAGCCTGTACTTACAGAAAAACAAAGATGTGTTTACACTTAATGAGGTTTTTTCCCTCAAGGGGCTAAAATTGAACCTTATGAGGGAGAACACCATCCTCTGGTTTCCTTCTAGTAAAATATGACAAAAACTACTGTGCTAGTCTCTGTCTATGAAGCACTCTCCAAAGAAGCAGATGAACAGACCAGATGTACACAGCTTGTCTGATACCTTGCTGCTCCAATAATTTTCAGTACAGTAATTGTTGCTTAATGCTGGTATAATTTGTTGCTCAAACAACTCTTGTTTCCTTTAATGCCGTTACAATGATCCTGCTCTTTTCCTGAAAGACCCAGGACCTCTCCAACCCACAGAGCAGCTTGGAGGTGAAGCTGACTTTACAACCCCAAAAGAAAGCAGAAGGTCAGGAATGTCTGAGCGTAGGGTGAAAAGCCGTGAAAGCATGAATAAATGTAAGCCTCCACAGCTCATACTGTGCGTCAGCAGACTTCAGCAACTGGCAACTGTTGGAGCAGCAGTCAGATATTTACATGGCATGTGACTTCTTTACATTGACAGCTCAATTTGATTAATGGTAGCAAGTGGTTGAAATGCTATTTGCATAGAATATACTTTGCACTAAAATTAATTTTACGTACAAGAGAAACATATTTTTGAAATATTGATTATAAGTATATTTTTCTTAGGAAAAAATATACTTATAAAAGTAAAACTATACACATATAGTGTGTGTGTATCCTCCCTCCCAGTTAAGCCTTTTTCAAATATTCAAAGACCTTCTCATCTATTGAAGTCTTCCCTTTCAGGTCATGGTACGAGGATTTTTAAGATACTAGTCTGAGCTGTTGTGTGATTTGAAGATCAGGTAGGATTCCTTTTCTGCTTTGTACAACTCATCTGCCAAGCTCAGCACTTTGTCACTCCACAACATCCCTTAGAGTTTGTCACAGCATAGAACCAGTGTTTGTGGCAGACAAAGACTAGTGACACTAACCCCCAAAAAGAAGAAAACCCTCAATATGCTCATGGGACACTTTTTTCTAATAGTCTTTGCAGTCTGATGCATCCTTTATATCCTCTGTCTCAGATGGAAGATCGTTCTTCCATCCTAAATGCTTCCTAAGAAGATCCTAAACACTTCCAAGTTGTGGATGCCCCCTTCTGGGAAGTGTTGAAGGCCAGGCTGGATGGGGCTTTGGGCAACCTGGGCTAGTGGAGGGTGTCCCTGCCCATGGCAGGGGGTTGGAACTAGATGGGCTTTGAGGTCCCTTCCAACCCAAACCATTCTATGATTCTATGATCCTCTTTTGAGCAACAGATTCTCCGCTCAAAACTAAACCTGTATCTTATACATACTTACTAAATATACTAACCCTGTATCATAGCTATGTATAGCCCAGTACAATGCCCTTTCCCTCTTTTACTGCTGTGCTTCTGTAATGCAGCATTGCAGAGGAGGTAAAGGTGAGCATGACAGAGGAAACATATTGAGTTCGCAAGGGAAAAAATTGTTGGAAAGCTTCTGCGCTGCATGCTAGTGCAACAGCTCTCCCCTGATGTATTATTTGCACTGACCAAGCACTGGTCTCTAAGGCAAATGGGAGATCTGAGTTTATCACATGAGAAAATTAGACATGGGAGAAGATAAAAGCAAAAAAGGCAGATGCTAAGAAGGAAGCGTTGTCTGAGACGACGGCTTCTGGGGATAGCACTGTGAAGCATGATGTGTTTCCTGCTAATAGGCAGGTTTTGGTTTCATTGGTTTGGGGGTTTTTTTAAGCTCAGAAAGTTATTAAAAGCTTTAGTGGTGGAAAGGTCCACCAGCAACTATTAAACGTGGTGGTCTGGATACAGTTTCCAAAGTCATCTTGTTCTCTGCCAAAGACACAGTATGGGGACGAGATAGACCTCTGATCATGTAAGTGCTTTACTGTGTAGTGACTTGTACATTCTCATTAGGAAGGAAAACTCACCCTAAAATTGAAGATAAACGCTTGACATTTTTTTTTATCTTCAATAAGAAATCGACCCACAAATCACAAATTTTGCTAAGGTGCTGTCTTGGCAAGCAGTATTCTTGAACAACGTAAAAACCCCACAACTCCTCAAATGCAATCAGGTCCTTTATGCACTATCAGAATGCAGAACAAATGAAAACTAATAAAATAGATAATACCGAATTAAACTATTGATGCCACATGAATGAACACAGTCATATATACAAGCCTAAATAGTGCGGTTTGGGTCATTTGAGATCTCTCATATGAAATATTTTCTCTGCTGTTAACCAGATGTATGTTTACTTTAGTGCTTTCCTGTGCACCACATTAACTACATGAGAATAATAAATATGAATGTTATTTTAAAAAATTAATCTCTTCAACCTGTAAAAGCCATGAACTTCAAAATTAATACAGGCTTGACAATCTGTCACTTACAGGCTTGCCCTTTCCCCCATTCCCAAAAGAAGAGTGCTGTCTTATATTTAGGTATGGGATTTATCTGGCTTTCTTAAAGTGTTGGCAGAATATTTCCATTATATAAATAGCATTTTCCTATACAAATATTGGTCATTCCTTGGTTCAGTGCCCAGAAAAGATATCCCCTGTAGCTCTCTGATCTTCTTAACAGGTGCTCTTTTAAGCACACTGCCCTCTTTCATCATGCAGTAACCTTCTGTAAATCAGGATAATTTACAGTGTAAGTTCTGCTCTCAGAAATCTGCTGCTGTAACAGAAAATTCCAACGTGATGTGGCGAAATTCTGTTAACTGCAGTGCAACAATGTGAATAGCCAAATTTGAAATGAATGAGCCTTGTAATGCCTCAGGCATAACATTTTACTGGCTGAAGAATTTGACATTACATGCGTTTTGAGTATCTATAATCCTATAGTTATCCTGACAGCAAAGAACCTCAATCACAGTATCTACATAGAGGCAATTATTAAAATACACTGCATACATATAGTAAGAAAAGTAAGCTTCACAACTGGATCTCTCAGCTACACACCTGTAACATAATTGATATAATCAGGTTTTAGGTGACTCATTTAGTCTGTATTTTCCTGCTAAGACTCTCAACAACTTTCATATTTAAATATCACAGCCCTTCCAGAAATGAGAAGGACTCCATGGGGTTGGGTTTTCTTTCAGACATGTAGATTCCTGGAAGCAACAGGTACACTGAAGCCATTGGAGTTGGAGCTGGCATAAATGAAAGCACCGTAAGGCAATTAAATTCCATGAAGAATGGAAATTATTTTGTCTAAAGGACAACTGAGAAAATTCCATCAGTTCTGCAACCTGTACAAAGTTCAGCTCTTGCTTATTATCCTGTGAAATAACTAGCCCACAGTTTCTCTAGGCAATACCGTTCCATTGATGTGAAGTTTGTATTTAAGGACAAAACAAAACTGTGCCACCTCAGAAGATGTCCAAGGCACAGCTGGAATCATTAACATTCCTATGTTCAGGGCAAACATGGAGTAACAGAAATGCATTTATCTCCAAACATGGGGTTTGGATTTGGGGTCTAACACCAAAATCCCACCTAAATTCAAGGAACTATCTGAGGTACCTAAAGGGACCCTGTAGCTGTACCAAGCTGCAGTCAGAGTAGAGATTCGGTCACAGTCGAAGGAGGATTCAGCCTGTCTATTCTCTGTGCGAATTGAGAGGGAGACTAGAGTGACTGCGTGCCGTACGAGATACCTCAGGTTTTGTGGCTAGTGGTGCTTTCTTTTTCAGAAAGAGCTCTTGGCTCTTAGAATTGAAGTTAGGCAGATGTGGACTTCAAAGGTCCAAAACTGAGATCAGAATTGTGCCATGTAGTGGTCATCTAATGTTGGCAACATCTAGAATCGTTGAGAAACTTCCCCTAGGTTAAGTTTAGGTGAATAGGTAAGAGAGAAGAAAGAGCCACTGCCCTCCAAGCTGCATAATCCGCCTCTTTTCCATTTTTAACCAAAATTTTCTTCATCCTGTGGGCCTGAAAGAGCTAAGGCAAAGCGTATGGCAAGCAAAAGGCTGTTTAGATTTGGTTTAGCTCTCAGCAGTATGCTAAAAACACACCTCTTTACCTAACAGTACATTAATAGGGACATCACAGCATAACTTTTTATTTCCCCAAATAATATTAATCCTGCATATTCTTCTTCTTCCTTAAATGGAGCAGGGCTGAGTGGACTATGCCAACACTAAAAATGAATGCACTCTGGACTCAGTGGTGTCCCTGCTGATGTAATAGGGATTCATTCCCTATTTCATTGCGCTTTCCGATAGTTGGGAGACACCCGATATGTAAAAAATTGTGAAAATGAAGTGGAAGACAACAAATATCAGATACAGCATCATTTTCACCCAGTGTGTTGGTTTTGCGTGGCAAGGTTTTGGTAGCGGTGGGGCTACAGGGGTGGCTTCTGTGAGAAGCTGCTAGAAGCTTCCCCTGTGTCTGACAGAGCCAATGCCAGCCGGCTCTAAGACAGACCTACTGCTGGCCAAGGCCAAGCCAATCAGCGCCTCTGTGATAACATATTTAAGAAAGAGAAAAACAGTTAGAAAGAGCTTTTGCAGCCAGAGAAAGGAGTGAGAAGATGTAAGAACATCTGCAGACACCAAGGTCAGTGCAGAAGGAGGGGGAGGAGGTGCTCCAGGCGCTGGAGCAGAGATCCCCCTGCAGCCCGTGGTGAAGACCATGGTGAAGCAGGCTGTCCCCCTGCAGCCCATGGAGGAAGGATGAGGGGTGTAGAGATTCCACCTGCAGCCCGTGGAGGACCCCATGCTGGAGCAGGTGGAGACACCTGAAGGAGGCTGTGACTCCGTGGCAAGCCCAGGCTGGAGCAAGCTCCTGGCAGGACCTGTGGATGCGTGGAGAGAGGAGCCCACGCCAGAGCAGGTTTGCTGGCAGGACTTGTGACCCCGTGGGGGACCCACGCTGGAGCAGTTTGCTCCTGAAGGTCTGCACTCCATGGGAGAGATCCACGCTGGAGCAGTTCGTGAAGGACTGTAGCCCATGGGAAGGACTCATGTTGGAGAAGGTTGAGAAGGACTGTCTCCCGTGGGAGGGACCCCACGCTGGAGCAGGGGAACGATGAGAGGAGTCCTCCCCCTGGGGATGAAGAAGCAGCAGAAACACCGCGTGATGAACTGACCGTAACCCCCACTCCCCGTCCCCCTGTGCTGCTGGGGGGGGCGGAGGTTGAAGCCGGGAGTGAAGTTGAGCCCGGGAAGATGGGAGGGGTGGGGGGAGGTGTTTTAAGATTTGGTTTTATTTCTCATTCCTCTACTCTGTTTTGCTTAGTAATAAATAAGATGAATTCCCTCTCTAAGTTTGGTCTGGTTTGCTCGTGATGATAATTAGAGAATGATCTCTCCCTGTCCTTACCTCGACCCGTAAGTTTTTTTTCATTGTACCTTTTCTCCCCTGTCAAATGAAAGAGGGCAGTGATAGAGCGGCTCTGGTGGGCACCTGGCCCTCAGCCAGGGTCAACCCATCACACCTAGGATAAAATACCAGAACTAAAAAAAAAAAAAGAAAAAAAAAAAAAAGAAAAAAAAAGAAGAAAAAAAAAACTTAGTGCAGCTCCATGTTAAAAGCAACAACTACATAATAGGAGTTGTCCCTGCTCAGCTTCTCTGTGAAACATAGCCAGAGGCATTGGGTGGATTTCATGAGGAATGAGAAGAAAAGGCTACTAAAATAACATCCAAAGAAACAAATAAATAAAAGAATAGTAACAGAAATATTTATTAGAAAAGAAAATACCGGAACATGAAGAAATACCAGTAGAAAGAAGGACCATTGGGCTCTGATCCAAGATCACTTTATCATTATGGATGAGAGTCTCTTGTTTTTACTTATGAAGGAAGATGATGGCTGCTCTTTCACTTACATATTCTTGGTGGGTTTGCCTGACGATTCACCTGCACAGATGGATCTCAGAGCTATATAAACTGCCTCTGTGCTGAGCGAGGCACCAAGAAGCCAGCTTCGATTAAAGTCCTCCTTCAGTACCAAAGGCTCCATTGCATGACATTTATTGCTGGTTTGCTCCCACATGCTGCTAACAGTGTAATTAATAAGGACTACTTTAAAATTACTATTTCATAAAACTATTATTAGGGAAAAAAAAACAGTAAAAAAATATTAATTGCATATTTAACCAGTGTTAACAAATGTTCAAATGTCATGTGTTTGAACTGAGTGACCCATTTTGCAACTGTTCACAAATTCAGTTATATTTCAGACGCCTGAAGAGATTCCTCAAAGCTGTTTTGTAACCAGGTCCCTATACTAAGACCAATTTTAAGACTAATACATTTTAACATTGGCCATTTGAAAAGGTATAAATATTTACAGATATTTCAATATCAACTCCTGCAACTAATTTGGAAAAAATATACAGAATTGCGTTGTGGTTTGGTTTTTTTTTTTCTTTTTCCTAGAATAGGATCAGATTTCATGAGTGTTATACAGCTAGTGACTTACCTAACAAGATAGCTAGATGGTGCTAAAACATACTTGTTGCAATATAATTTTACCTCTGGTTACATGTTTTGAAATAGGGTTTTTTATCTCCATGAATGCCTATAACTACAATATTTATGTACACTTTCATCCAGCAACTCCCTGAAAAAAATGTCTGGTGAGTCTGGAAAACTTTTTTTTTATTCCTATACTAAAAATGAGATATTTGATACAAAGAAGTAAAGGGACTCTGATCAATCAAAAGATTTCTTGAGTCACAGATGAGTGTGTTAGCCACAGGACTATCCATCCTTTTTGAAGTTTGCCCACCACTGAAATATATCTGCCTCTGGAGTGAAATCCATCAGTTTACCCGTCAACCATGCTAAACAGAAATTTAGATCTGAAGAAAAAGGAAATTCAGGAATTAAACTGATTACATGATATAAAAATCTAGTCACTTGAAATACGTGGTACCAAGGTATGCATATGTTGTGAATAATAAATAAATATTTTAAAATAAAATTTAACAATAAATTAAAAAAAAAAAAATCTCAGCTTTTTTTAATCCTGTACTCACTTAAGGGAGAAGCGGAAAATGAGATTGTAAAGAATCTCAGATTAATTACAGACAACATTGCCTTTTCAATACTAAACTTTCCATGTTGAAATCTGACCAACAAAGTAAACAAGTTTAGTTTTGTCCCCATTAGAGGCTTTCTCAGGGAAGGCTGCTTAGAGCGTAAATTAAGTAGTTAGTTAACCTGAAAGTGAGAAATATTTGAAACAAATAAATAAATGTATTTGCATACACTGCATTTCTGCTTGTCAGGGATATTTTTTGCTAAACCTGTAGTAATCTGCTCCTCACGGCCACTAAATTAAGTCAGTCTTACAACTTACATCATCTGCTGCAAAGCTGTTCTACATTAATGAATTAGGTCCATTTTCTTTCTCTACTATTTTCAAATGTCTTTCATTATAAACAGGAACATAAAAATCTACTATTTAAGAGAATTCAGTTCACTTTGAGAGCAACCCGAAAAAAGGCTCATCTTGGGGTTGGAGCATGAAAACCAGCTCAGATGACCCTCTCTGAGCAGCGATTTTTTTCCACGTGTGATTCCCATCTGCGGCTGTTGAATACATGACAGATTGTGTCTGGTAATTCATGGATGAGCATGTTCCTCACTGCTGTCGTCTGCAGCCCTGCCCCTTCTAAGCGAGGGCTGGAGGTGTGAGATGTAAGAGCAGCTTGTTGCTCCTAAGTAACCTACTGACCTTGACAGCGCGGAGCCCCACGCAGTGGTCTCTGGTGGCAAATCATTCTCTGAGAACTGCAAAGACACTGTCATTTTTAGCAAGGAATTTTTTACCTGTTTGTGCTATTAATGTTTTCAGTAACTGGCAAGCTTTTATGAGTCAGATCAGTGAGGAAATGGCCCCAAACCTGCAATACTACCTTGCCTGACCCCTAATTCTTGAAAGAAATAGCTATTTTCAGAAAGAATATGCTTATACTGAACTGACTTCTGTAGCAATCTACCAAGGTAGGGCTGAAGCAGATAGCTCCCAGAAGAACACTTAAGGAATTTACATATTGCTCTTAACACGTAGGCAGTTTGGTCAGTATCTAACCAACTTTGAGAGCAAAACGCCTTTCACAGATAATCCTTTTGTCCCTGTATTTTGTGTTTTCAGACTTCTACTTGCCTGAAGTGCAAGGATTGCACACTTCTTCACAGCAATACTCTTGAATCTGCTCTTCTGCTTTCCTTTGTGGTTGTGAGGATCTACAAGGCTTCTTGTACATCTCATTCAGTACAAGCACTATGGTGACCAGTGACCTGGACCACTTGCTCAGTGTCAACACAGAGGCAGAGAAGAAGAGAAGCACAAGCACAACAAACTGCTGAGGAAGGATTAGCTGTTGCTCTTGCTTAATAAGATGTGAAATTCCCTTTCTATTTATCTTGCTCTTCACACACACTGGTACCTGTGAAGATGAAAGACCTTACAACCAACAGAGAAGGGGACACAGCAATTTCTAGTGAAGTATTTTCACTTTGGCAGTGGATAATAGCAGTTGCTTCAAGGGAAGATGTTAGCATGGTATGAAGTTATGAAACCTCTCCCATTAGGAAGAACATCTGTTATGTTTCAGACTTTCTTGGTTTGTTTTTTGGTTGGTTTTTTTCCCTTGCTTTGAAGTTCTTGCTTCACTTTTCCATAAAAATGTCTAAATCTTTACAGTATCCTTTTAAATTCTTCAGGTCTCTGGACATGTTCCTACAGCCAGGTACAACCAGCTGCTTCCCAGGTTCACCTGTGCTCCTTGCCAGAGATGTACGAACCAGATCCAAACCAGACACCTTTCAAACAGGCTTAATGACCTTGCTCTCTCTGCAGGGCTCATTAACATCGGTACAGCCTGGCTTCTGGACCTGAATGGCATCATGCCCGGTCAGGCTGGACAATGGACAGAGCAGAGTGTCTCAATTTGACCAAAACAACAGGTAAAGTTTCTTATGCTTTCCCCTATGGAGCAGACATTTTCCTTATGGGTGCTAACAAATGCCACCTTTAGGGCAGAAAGCAAGGCTAGCAAATAAAACTAGGAAATCTTTCCACAAGGGTATCCACTCAATCACCTGAATTTTGAACAGAAGAGACTGGAAATACAGATGGTGATTTCTCCTTTCAGTTCCTGCAAAGATTTGAGCTCCACACTACGGATTTCAGGAGGCAATTTCCACAGGTGATGAAATGCTCTCCTTGTCAAAACAAGACTTTTTTTTTTTTTTTTTTTTTTTCCCCACAGATGATTAGCTGGCAATTTGGCTAGCAGATGCTGAGAGATAGGATCTCACAAATCAGCAAATCCTGCCTTCCCCCCAATCCACACCTGTTTTACTATCACTGTGATGAGTGCTGAACCTGAATGTGATTAAATTTAAATATCTCCCTCAGGTGCTTATAAAAAAAAAAGAAAAGAAAAAGAGAAAAAACAAGACAACACAATTTTGGAGAATACTCTGGCTCAGAAAGGGGCACATTGAGCTGTAGGAAAACAGCATCTTGGCTTTTTAAAAGTTCATTTGCTCCTGCTGTTTATACCCTACCTGAAGCCACATCACCCTGGGTTTCTGACATCTCAGTTGGTGATTTTTTTAAAAGATTATGATATTGGATGGAATATAAGCTGCAAGTTTTGTGTTTTTATGTAAGCTTGCTCCTAGCAAGAAAGGAAGGACACAAGCCCTATTGCCCTTTAGAAAATAAACAGCAAATATGACTCCTGTTTTCCAAACATTTACATAGCTATCAAGTTGTTTTCCTATTAAAAGCCTATTTTGGAAATAATCAAATTCAGATTTATTTTTTCCACAGATACTAACATTTTATTCCTAATTCTGAATTGCAATTGTCCTAAAAAATGCTTGTTATTCAATAGCATACAATTTTAAACTTATTGACATGGCTTTCCCTATAACTATTTCAGAGAAGCATATGGACGTGGAAGCCATATCTCAGCTCTCAAATCCCAGTAGCACAATTAGCAAAAGTAGATCAGATCCTTTACGTGTTGTGAACATGGTATCATTTATTACTAAAGTAACTTCAAGCTACTCTATATTTATTATAAACAATGAATATGTGTTTACCACGTTTCCCTCTGCATCTATTTACCTGGAAAATTTATGTCTGTGAAATGAAAAAGATTGGGAAAACTTACAGAAGTTTCAGTTAAAGAGCTCAAAAAAACACTAATATTTTTTTCCTCCTAAGCAAATATAACAAGTCTGTTATCCTCTGCTGTCCTGATTTCATTACAGAGATATCAATGGAGTTACAGTGGTATTAGATTGGAGTAACCAACTGGTGAATTAGGTCCTGTACATTTCATTACAGCAGCATAAAGCAGATGCAATGTTCATATGGTTCTCTGATAACATGATCACTGAAAGAGAAAATACATTCATCCTAGTAGTTTAAAAATATCTAAGTAGAGAAAGCAGTGCCATATTTATTTCCTATCAGTGGCATCTATATACAATTTGTATTTAAGAAATAAAAAATGAATGTAAACTTGCCATCACAGTGAGCTCACTCTGATGTGTGATTAATATCACGGTATTTTCAGAGGACACTGTACTGCTTTAGCTTAGGGTACACCATGAAAACATGCTTTCATTGGAATAATTTGCTCAGCTTTTAGGTCAGCTCACTGCTGGACTCATCTATGTGCAAATTCATTTACACCTTCAAATTTGTCTACATGTGCAAATGAATTCTTAGAATCATAGAATCACAATGGTTTGGGTTGGAAGGGACCTCAAAGCCCATCTAGTTCCAACCCCCTGCCATGGGCAGGGACACCCTCCACTAGCCCAGGTTGCCCAAAGCCCCATCCAACCTGGCCTTCACCACTGCCAGGGAGCCAGGGGCAGCCACAGCTTCTCTGGAAAACCTGTTCCAGGGCCTCACCACTCTAACAGTAAAGAATTTCTTCCTAATATCTAATTTAAATCTATCCTCCTGCAGCTCCAGGCCGTTCCCCCTTGTTCTGTCACTCCGTGCCCTTGTCACCAGCCCCTCCCCAGCTTTCCTGTAGGCCCCTTCAGGTACTGGAAGGCTGCTATAAGGTCGCCCCGGAGCCTTCTCTTCTCCAGGCTGAACAACCCCAACTCTCTCAGCCTGTTTTCATAGAGGAGGTGCTCCAACCCTTCTTCTCCTTCTTTATCAGGAATCACATGTAAACTTGTATGGCCAACACTGCCAAAAACCCCTGCTTGTCAAATCTCAGGCCATATACTCAGTGCTCATCCTTCCTTTCTGCAAACTGCTTTTTTGGTCCTGTGGATTGCAGTGCATCTCCTGGTGTTTTGTAACCATGCCAGAGCTTACATGGCTCTGGTCATCTCCTGACTTTACATTCTTCATCACTAGTTTCTTCTTTAGAGTTCAAGGGCTTTTTGTCCTATCCTATCCTGTATTTTGCAATTTTGATTGCATCTTGTATTTTCACAATTTTCATTATTATTTTTAAGCCTAGGTCTCACTAACTTACTTGCCTACTCCCTGCCAGAGGCAGACATGTGAACTCTGTGAGCCAAGTGGCTGCATTTTCTCAATCTGAATTTCTGCAAACTGCATGACTCCTCTTTGTGACTCCAGGCACAAGAGAAGGTCAGGATAAAGAACGATGGCTAAGAACAAGAGTATGACTCTTTATGTAAGAGTTATTTTGCTGGAGATTGGCAGATAAGTTAAAACTTTTCATAGTGAAAGAATAATTAAAATTGTTATAGTATTTTGTTTATAAATTTATATGTAAATAGTTGTAAAATGCCCAGTAAACAATTTGTGTGTTAGAAATGAATAAGCAAATAACAGAGCTGCTTGGAAATTTTCCATCAGTGAAAAAAAGCAGCTTCTATACAATAACAATTTTCTGTGGAAAAATGCCTGTGAAATTGGCATTTTCCGTTAGGAAAGAACCTAAAGTTCTGTTTATTAAACCAACTGAAATATTTTTGAATCATTAAATAAATGGATTAACTAGATAGATATCTAGTTAGTATCATGGTCTACTGATCTGAAGTTCAAGATGAGGTAGTAAGTAGAGTAAAGATGATGCTTTTTTCCTTTTTTTTTTTTTTTTTTTTTTTTTTTTTTAAATCTAATGCTTTAAATAGGTGAAGAGTGGACAGGAAAGGACATATAATATCTTTGAATGAATTGCTGGACCAAGCTGTCTGATCAAAGTACAACAACCGGGTCTATATTTTCCTGTTGCCTCTTTTTCCTCTTTCTACATTGGCTCCAGAAATCTACTTTGCCTTGTAACCTGTAGACAACATCAGAGCTGGAAACATTTACCTAAGCATTTCTACAGTCCATAAAAACTATGTGCAATACATAGTTTTTCACAGTGCCCCACTGAGGAATAAATTAAGAAAAATCTTTATGGAATATTTAAAGGAGCTTTGCAAATCCATTGTAGACAGACTCAGACTCTTTCTGCTATTGTCCCAAGCCAGCTGACTGGCAGCCAGATCCAGAAACTACACCTGCAACAGTGTGATGCTGTGCTTGAGCTAATAAACTTTCTCTCTCAAGCAAGATAAATTAGCCCAAGCACAGTTCTCTAATAAAACATCTATACAATATCTATCTGCAAGGAAAAGTTGTCCCTTGAGTAAGCATGGGTTAAAACATAACTAATCATGGATTCCCCTGTCTTAAACCACTGGTCCCTGGTGAGAAAAGCCTGAAAACAAAGAATTTTTAACTTGGAGGTAGTGGTATCCATACCCACCAGAAATTTAACATGTACACCCCTGGGAAGATATTTCTGAACATTATTTCCCTCTAGCACAAAGCATCTACAGTGCCCATACCATCACCAAGCCTGGTCACCCAGCACACTGGACTAGGAAGCACACACAAGAGCATGATATATACTGTGCACTGATCCCACCACATGAAAAGTATCACAGCTGTCAGTGCCTGGCAGATATACAAAGCCTTCTTCATCCCTGCTCTAATGTTTCTTGCAGATTCTTTATGTTTAAAAGCTCCTGGTTCAAGGTTATTGTTAATTGCCATGCAATTAGCACAATAGCTTCTGGTTATCTTGAAACACAGGCAGAAAGAGATTACATCTGCCTGCTGTTAACTCTGTAGGCAAACCTCAAAGTTGCTGTGCACAAACATACCTAAGAAGCTCGAAAGAGTGAGGAAAGGAGGCTGTCCTAGCTGTCCTACAGTCAATGCCATCCATGTTTTCTCCCATTGGCACAGAACTCCAGCACTCCACGGAGCATACATAATTGCTTTTACTCTTTCCTTCTCAGCCTGCTCCTTTACCAAGCAGACTTCCCCCTACAGCAGACAGTAATGAGCAGTGTGTAGTGAGCTGCACGGTAATCGTTGGGAGAGGAGGTGATAGAGGCCTGTCATGTCCAGAGACCACAGCTGCAAAATATTATTCTAGCAAGAAAACAGAGATATAGGAGGGGAAAGTGTCTTCCTTCACCCCCTAACACTTTTGGTAATCTTTGAACAATAGAAGACTAAAGCATTGTTGACAGTTCAGCAGCCTGCTCTTTTCTTAGCGTTTTGTTTCAGTACACCGGTTATTTACAGTGTTTGTACAGACAGAATGGTATTTTTTTTTCCCCCGATAATAAATACACAAAATAACACTCTCTGATCAATCTGTCTAAGTCTGCTCATCCTGCTTTCAGCTGCACAATGACCTTTTCATGCTGACTGAGTAATGTGTCCCTTACATGGTTTGTAACAGATATGGATTGCTTACCTTCTCTTTCTGCTTGATGACATACTGATTAATAGCACCACGAGAACTAGCTCCTTGTGATCAATTAATCATCTGTCATAATTGTTCAGTAGCTAAATAACTATTAATTTTGGGTGCTTGTGATAGTGAAGGTTGACAGAAAGGAGAACATGTTCTCTTTGCTTCACTGGGGACTTGGGTCTAAAAACCTCATAGAAATAGATACGTGTCAAGGCATTTTATCTTTCTGTAATTTGGATTCTAATAACTCCTTTCAGGGAATATATCAAAGTATTCATTAGATGTCAGTTGCCAAGGGAAATGGATAATGGGAAAGCAATGCCTTTCTTGGAAATATTGATGGTTTGAAGGCTGTCCCAGCCAACCCCAGGTCTGCTGCCCTACTTCAGTAGCAGGATTCATAAGGAAAATTATTTATCTTCACTGACTATTCAATGACCTATGTGCAAAGAATTAATCAGATTTATTATCTCCTGGTAGTTATCAGTTTAACACAGATCAACATTTGAAAACACCAAGCTCATCAGAGGTAACAAAGGTGAATTCCATCTTTACTTAGTCCTCTACTCCAACTAAGTAAGCTCTTCTTGGCCTATAGGGAGTCTCACCTAGGAATATGGGAGGACTCAAGACTGATTTTTGCCTCTAGAGCTATAATTTGACCTATCACTAGACAGCATGTTAGGGAGTCCATAACCAGGAGAATTCTGGTTCAGCACCATTATATACCCAAGTGCTCAGAAGACAATAGCCAAACACAGTATGAATTGATGGAGAAGCGTGCCACAGGAAAACTGATTTTACCACATTTTGCTAACTCTTATAATCCACACCTATCTAAAAATGTGATAGTACTGTGTAAATATAATTATATCTGAAACAACGACACTATACCCTAAATTATTTCCCCTAAATTATTTCCATACAGAGAGGTTTTACATTTAAAGGTTTCCTTTACAACTTGCAAAAGCCAAGACTACTTTTCTGTTCTTCCAATTTGTTAAAAACCCCCACCCAAACAAACCTAAACACAAAACCTAAAATTTACTTACTAGGTAAAGCCATTATGCCACTAGTTCTTCACTTCTTGTTTGAATATGTATCCTAAGTGCAGGGTTTGCAAGCAGAGTTAAGTAGGGTTTCCGAATAAGCAAGCATTGTGGTGGTGCAGATCTGAAGATGGTGTTCTTAGTCCTGACTCCCACTGCTATTCCAAAGGACTGCTAATCTTTTCAGTGTTATGTATAGCAATAGTAGATTTTGGAGGTGGGGTACTGTTTCCTTACTCTACTCTGCATTCCCAACAAGAAAGGTAAGATTCATGACATACAACCTAGGGCTTCAGACCAGAGCTACAGGATGACTAATCTAGCTAGTAGTTTTCTGATATGAAAGAAGTGTTTCATAAAATTAAGGGATAATTAAAAAATCAAGAGACCAGTGCTTCTAATTCACAAGACCTCTAGTTTCTTCAGTGTTCTCCAATTGCTGGAGGAAAAAAACCCAAAACGTATGATGAAACTCAGTTATTTGGGGTTTGGTTTGGGCATTGACACTGGACTAAACAGTCCTGAGAGTATATCAGATAAGCAATCTTTTTTTTTTTTTTTTTTTCCCCTGTTAAAGGAAGTGCTAAATACATCTGTGAGACATACACAAAAATACAGTAGAAGAGAGGTAAAGCAAATATTTTAACATTCATGAATGCTGTCCCTAAACTTTGGAAAGACAGTGAAACATTCTTGAGCACATATAGCAACATTTCCAAAATTCTCGAGATTATTCTTCATCTGTTATAATTTCAAATAAGGATTTAGTTATCCTAAGGATAACCAATTCTTTTTATCTTCCTGCATTTGCAGAGTTTTTCACATGAAAACTCAAGAGACCTGTCGTGGTAATTTAAAGTAAAACATGATTGTGCAGTTGCATGAGCAATACTACTGAAAAAGAATCAAATTATGGAGCTCTTTGAATGACCAGTCCATTTGGGTTGGCATCTAATTACACAAAACAGCGTCCCAGAAAGTGCAATGGTTTCCATTCTCTTGAATGAGAACCTTTGGCTCTCAAGACCTGGAAAATGCAGCATTTATAAATGCTACTACAGAATAAATCAGCTATTTTTGAAAACCTAACAGATTATTATTATTTCAGTACAAACATATAGCATGACTTCTATATTATTTTCTTAGTAAATGGTGTGAATTGGAAAATAGCTGCTTTATGAGATATGAGTTACACTGTTGTTAAACTACTCTCTCAAATGATAGTGGTTAATTTTGTATTTAATGATAATACTTCAAGGTAAAAGCAACGTGGAAGCCAAATATTTACATTATGTTGTGTTGCCTCTTAAATAAATGACTGTTCTTAAAGACGAACTTGAGGATCATATGTATGCAGATGCCAAGCTTTACCAAAAAATAATTCAACATGATTAATGGTCTTTGACCAAAGAAGTTAATGATATGCTTTCATAAAATGTTAACTTTCAGGAACTGTGGGGCTAGCTAGCTGAGGTTCTTTCTTTTCTGTATATTTATCTCTGATAGTTGACATTTCTGTTACTGCACATTATTACAGAATGGATTCCCCTGCAAAATATGAAATTGGAGTCAAAATCATATCTTAAATTCCTCTACATTTCGGGCAGCCTCCAGAATTGTCCAGGTTTAGACCAGTCTCTGGATTTTATTACATCAGCTTCCTCCTTTTTCCTCTAAATTCCTTTCTTCCTTTTCTCCCAATTGTTTTCGCCTATAAATTTACAAGCAGATATTGGTACGTTATGCTGAAACTATGTAAATGAATTAGTAAATTAGGCTGCATTTGCTGAGACTGGATAAGCTGTCACAACAAAATTCTCCTACTAGTCTGCAGAATGTACAGAAAGGAGAAAAACAAAACCAAACAAAACCAAACAAACAAAAATACCCCACCCAAAGCAACACCTTCTACAAAGAGTTTCTACAAAGCCTTAAAATAAATGCATTGTAAATCACGCTATCCCTCTTTATCTTACAAATTTGCTTTGCCTTTATTAAAAGGTAAACCAAAGCCAGCCTCAAATCCTAGGGATTTTAGGCTTTTGGGACCTTGCAGAACATTGTATCTCTTAGGTTGGTAATGTGTTTCTAAGCAAGATTTTCAGTTTTCCATTTCTGATGCTACCTTTGACCTGTGTAACTCAGAAGAAATCCTGGGAAGGGAGGGAAGGTACTTAGAACAGTTAAAGATTCACCTCATTTCCTCTTACAGGTGCAGAGGCACCTTAAATATCACTTACTGTGAAAGAGTGAACACTTGAATTGTACCCTGGAAATGCTCCCTTTTGAGTACTTTTCTTCAGACTTAAATATATGTATTGGGTGATTTAACTCCCCTTCATTATGTCATTCTCTCCCAACATTTTGGATAATAGTTAACTGCTCAGAAGCATGCAGAAGTGTGCTTAAACACATGGAGCGGCTTTACGTGTTTCACCCAACCAGCTTCAGTGCATATCCTTTTCCCTCTGTTAAATATGATTTAATGGATAACATCATAATGCCAGATAAATTTAACCTCTTAAAATTGTTTCCCAATATATACTAAAAACTCATTATCATACTTGATGCTGACTGTAAGTTATATTGATTTTTTCAAGGGAAAATTTTCTTGGGAATTTTTTTTTCCCCCCAGGAAAATGAGGACATTTTTTACTACCAGTTTCAGGTTACTCTTTCTTATCAGACTGTTGTTCGGTGACATGGTGATGCGTGGTATTCTGAGGTGGTGAAATATGGGAATTAGAAGGTCCACCTAAACTAAAACTCAGTAGTTTTATATTGTTTTGTTGTATTTGCCGTAAGGGAACATCAAATCACATTAAAGTGATTTTGTAACTCCTGCATTGCTGCTGTCAACTAATTCCATTTAAAGGTAGAATTATGCTATATTATTTGTGCCATGGAGAGTAAATTCTTTTAAACTTTCTCAGATACTGGATGCAGTAGATCATTTATTTAGTTGGTTAGTTGATTGGTTGGTTATTTATTCTCATTTAGGATCTTTTCAGGCTTACTTGTTCTGGACAATTTATCCATCTGTATGAATGCTGATGCTTCAATGTTACCTTGGTATCTTATGGTTGCAATTAGTATTCTTACTATGTATTTTGATAGCTAATCTTAAGGCCCTTTTTTTCATTCGAATTGTGGCAACAGAGAAATCTCAAATATTTCTCATTTCTCAAGGTTAGAACTCAAATAACAGTATGTCTGCAGGGAAGTTTTACAGAGATAGGTAATATCTTTTATTGGACTAACAGATATATATGGAAGAAACTGTCTAGAACTTGGACACACAAATTATTCTTCAGAGAACTTTGACTGTCACAACACCATGTTCCACTTGCAAAAATTCACCAGTATTCAGCAAAATGTATTATGCAGATATGTATATTAAGTTTTCAGTATGGTCAGGGCAGAATTCCCAGAGTTAATTCTCTCAGGAAAACTTGTTCCCATTGTTATTTACAGAGCTTGAGCTTTCTGCAGATCTTCTTGCCAATAAAAACATTTTTGCCAGAAAGCTAGCATAATGACAATAAACAAGGTTGGAAAGTACATTAAAAAAAACAGCTCAAACTTCTATTTACCCAGTATTAATAAATGCCCAGGTGGTTTGAATCCCCTTTGCATTGCTAAATCAGTGCAGCAAATGACAGAGGACAAGAGGGAAAAATGAAAGACATTTCTACAGAGCTAAAGAGTACACGAGACTTAATTATCTCCCAACGACAATAAGTGGACATGACTAGATAGTTATATTGTGTATTGTTACAGCTTTGCAACACTCTCAGGACTAATTCCATGTTTTATTCTTTCTTGAGTCATATTTTTAAGCCTTTATGGAAGTAGGTTGTAGCAAATACGCAGTCCTACTTAAGATCTTCATGAATAAAGAGATAACTCCAGACACAAAAACAGTATTGGGCATCTCTTTGGAACTTAGATCTGTTGTAGCCACTTATGTTTAAATCTACAATCCCAAGCCCTTCAAATAGGTTTGCCCAACCCTGGAGATCCCCATGTTTCACGGACCCATAGTCACCTGCTCTTTAAGCATATGCAAAAATACCATGCTTTCTACAGGACTGAATTTGACGCTCCTTTTGCATAAGTTTTATGATTGATTATAAAAAATGTGATGAATTATAAAAATATTTAAAAAAGGAGCACAAAATGTATTATCAAAGCTGAGAGAAGGCACACAAATATGAAATACTATTCCATAGCTTAAATTAACAGGGTTTTTTGCTGGTTGTTTGTTTGGGTATGGTTTGTGGGGTTTTTTTTGGGGGGGGGGGGCAGTTCTTTGGTGGGTTTTTTTTGAAACCTTACATTCATATCTCTTCATGCATCAAGAATACAAATGATCTGATTTTGCTCAAACAATGAAAAAGTAAAACAGGTCTTCCTGGATGATAACATAATGACTGTGTGTTAAAACCGCCATTGTAATGATCTCATTTGTGTTAGTATTATTGTCTAATGACAATATTCAATATTTTGTACTACTGATACAATGAGATACTTCTGACAATCTTGACTATCTGAAGGAAAACCTACACAATAGAAACCTTTCAAACTTTGCTATAAAAATAACAGGTGGGCTATACTATCACCTTTAATTAGTTTAGCTTGATTATCGCCTCCTCAAGTCAGTCAGCTGGAAGTCAATGTTAACATTTCAGAAATAACGAATGAACTGATGACAAAATATGGAAGTAAAGCAGGCTCCAGCTGAGTCGTACACAAGAGGCTGACAGGCTGTCAGAATCTGTCAGATTTAGACTTCTAACAAATAACAAGCAATTCTAGATAGCTTTATAAGGGGTTAGTTCATCTCAAAAGGGATGGATCATATCACAACTGCTCTGAGAATTCACCATGAATCCATGCATCAAATAAGTGCATATGAAGCTTTATTATGTCTGACCTTGCTGGTGCAGTCAATTGAATAACTCAGTCTAGATAGGCTTTGGGTTGGCTGCAATCCAATCTAGATAAGTATAGATATAGATATAAGATATATTGGTGGCTGGGGAGGAGGCAGTAGAAGAGCAGCTAAGGATCACCATATTCTCATTCTTAACTGAAAGCCTGTGGCTACCACTTAGAAAACAAAGGGCTAACCACAAGGCCGTAGACATCAATGGAAATTTTTCATTGTCTTTTTTACAGATTTAAGCAGACTCCAAACTTGCAGTTTTATCTATTAGTATTTTATCTAAAAATAATTTTGACCAGAGTAAAAAAAGTTATAAAAAAAGCCAATGATTTTTGTTTCATAAAATATTGTGTGATATCACAAGTCCAAAGAAGATGTAACCTTACAGATAAAGTGATCACCCATTGGATTAGTGTGGATTTTTAAAGGTTTCTAGGGTACTGAAATGAACATGTGTTTTCCATTGTCCTTATTAATTGTATATTTATTGGGTTGAGATGATTCATTAAGTTGATTGTTGCCCCAAAAATAACTGAGCCGAAGGAATGACTCTTTGTTGAGTTAAGGATGATCATCTTGGTACTGACATTATTAAACCTATTCTTGTGTCCAAGACAAAATTAGTTTTCTTGTGAGTCTTTAATAATGAAAAAAAAAGAAAAGAAAAGGAAATCCACTGCCAATTTTGTAGAATATGTAAATTAAGAGGAACTGAATGATCACAGAGCCACAATGAAGTTGAGGTTGAAGGGATCTATGGAGAACTAGTCCAGTCCCCCTGCTCAAACCAGAGTGAGCTACAGCAGGTTGCTCAGGGCTGCATCTATTTGGGTTTTGAATATCTCTTGGGATGGAGACTCCACAACTTCTCTGGGCAGCCTTGATGGAAAAGAGTTTTTATATTATACTTAAATTGAATTTCCTGTACTTTATATCCATTGCTTCTCGTCCTGTCACTGGGTAGCACTGAGAGGGGTCTGGTGCCATCTTTTTTACTCCTCCCCAACAGGTATTTATACACATTCATAAGACCCCCCTTGAGCATTCTCCAGGCGGAACAGTCTCAGCTCTCTCAGATTAACTTTCTGTGGAGAATGCTCCAATCCCTCCATCATATCTCCTCCCTTTGGTGGACTCATTCCAGTATATTTGTATTTTTTTTTGTACAGAGGAGACCAGAAAGAGACAGAGCACTCCAGATGTGTCTCACTAGGGCTGAGCAGAGGGGAAGGATCACCTCCCTTGACCTACTGGCAATGTTCTCCCTAGTGCAGCCCAAGAGGTTGATGACCCTCTTTGCTGCAAGGGCACATTGCTGGCTAATCATCAACATGGTATCCACCAGGACCCCCAAGTCCTTTTCTGCCAAACTGCTTTCCAGATGGTCAGCCTCCAGCCTGTGTCTGAATTTCTTTCCTAGTTATGCCACAATGCAGCAGGGTTTGATTGTTATTGTGCATACCCTCTTGTACATGAAGGATATATGCAAATAACTAGGAAAGGCTTTTATCAGTCGCTTTGAGATAAGCTTTTTTTGTCACAATGATAAGATTTAAGAGAGTTTGAATATAAAACATGGCTACAAAACATCCTAACCCTTCACTGGCAGCTACAATTGCTGCTCCTGGACAAATGAAGCATAGTAACTTTTACTCGCTGTGATAACACGGAAACTAACAGCCCCCCAAACAGCTGCAACAACAAAAAGGAAGGAAATTGCAGCCAGTGAAGTTTGATTATGCTCCTGGCTTAGAGCACTGTCACACACTTTATAACACTGTGCTCCCCAGAAAACCTGATAATTGGTGGAATATTCCTATGTGAGCTGTGCCTGCCATGCCGCACAGCTCTTGTGACCGCCCAGGCAAAGTCAGACACCCAGCCCTTGCAGGAGCACTAGTACCTTCCGTAGATCACAACTCAACTCTTCTCCTGACTGATTGATTTTCCTGAAGAATTTAAGGTAATAGGCAGGTATCACCCAGCTGCCATAGCAGTCTGCATTCAACTTCTTGCTCCAAATTTTACTTTAGGAAGGAAATGAACCTTGGTGAAACAGCATTTGGTTTATTGTACCTGTAATTTCAAGTAAAGGTTTGTGTTGCCATGATTACATTGGGTTCAAGCAATTCATTCAATACATTCATATGCATTTTGGGTTTAAAACTGTGGTGGTTACATCTTGCACATGTACGTATGAAATAAGCCAGGTTTAAGACAAACAACAACAAAAAGGAAAATATATCAAATAATGTTTTATAGACTACCAAGTGAATATATGATGTTACTGAAAGGTTTTCAGTTGATGTTCATTGACTAAGGAGGAAATATAGCTATTTGTTCTTCCCTTCCCTTTATAATATAATTTCAAGAACATTTTCATTTTAAAATCTGCCTCACTTTGAAGACTTAGAGAAACATCATGGAAGTTACTATTTACTAGGAAGGATGAAATGGTAGAATAAACTAGGGGCAAATGAAAATTAGTAGGTTTATTGGCAGGCAGGTTTCAGGTCCTGAATAAGACATGCTTAGGTATTTACATGTGAGGTAGGTTTCAATATTCCTTTTACAATCAATGGAGATCAAGAATATACTCCAGATTAATTTAACCAAACACTTAAGTCTCAGTTTGGGGTGAACAGAATTACTTTCCAAGATTCATTTAATTTATTGGCTACATCCCTGTAACTCACATGTTGATACATAATTGAACATGTCTTAACTTGAACCTGAATCCCACACAGTTTATTTTGGAAAACTATTTGTCCATAATGAGTCCAAATTCATGGGCGTTAACACCAGAAGTCAGGAAGACCAGCAGATTTAATCACATGCTGCTCTTGTTCTCCTCAGGCTGCCCCTCAAGACTGTTGAGATTTCTGGGAAAAATGAGGCGTATCTCCAGCCAGGTGGAAAAGCGATGGTGGGTCAGCAACCAGTAAATGAAATATTGGGTAAGGAAGAAATATCAGAACCTGTAAGAGACTTTGACCGAAGAAAATTTTGAATCTACTGAGGTCAAACCTGAGCATTTTCCCAATATAATCATCTTAGGATCAAGGAGGGCTTTCCAGATTTTGGATATCAGGCGTTGTTCTTTCAGTAGTGGGGAGAGAGTTGAAAGGTGCAGCTCTCCGTAAGAAAAAAACTGCAAACCTAAGTAGGGTGGAAGAATTGCTCTCCTGGAGGATGAAGTGGGTAGATTCACATTCATGTGTCTCCTCTTGCTGCATCAGCAGGCCAGTAGCCCCCACAGTGGTTGACCCAGTGAAAGTTCTTCCTTTGCTGGTTATGTAAGAACATTCCTAATGGTTTCAAACTATGTACTGTGTACTATGTACTTCCCTACTATCAAGTAAATTAACTCCTTGGTTTGTTCTTGTGTCATTGTCCATATTCACTTATTTCAGTTCCAGGCTGTCTTTTGGAGAGAACTGATTAGTTCTTGCTGGGATAACACATGGATGAGGTTATAGAAATAGTTTTCCCAAAGACCACCTTTAATAACCAATACGAATGAGACCACATCCTGTACAGACTTATCCATCCTGAAACAATGCCAGCAGGTTTTATGCCTTTAAACATCCCTACACAGCTTTATATTCTGCAGCACTTATCCTTGGCATTGTGCTACATTGCAACACGGCCCTAATTTTATTTCAAGTATTTACAGACATAAATATGCACAAAAGGAGACACCTGAGCAAAGAGGTTTGCAGACTGGACATGGCCATCCAGCTTTGTCAGAATGTATCCCTGAGTGGTGTCAATGCGAGCTGCTCTCCACTTTGTTTATACCAGCACTACTTCATGGAGTGGGTGAAAAGAAGAAATATTGATTTTATTTAGGGCAGCAGGTACTGAGCCTCCAAAGTCCTTTTTTTTCATTGTTGTTTAGTAACTCTCTGCAGTAAAATCTTAGTCTGAGACCTTGACATGACCCATGATGAACAATGAGGTGTGTGTGATTTTTTGGACTACCCTCAGGGCTGAGCTACATGGCTTTTAATCGGGTCAAGGCAGACTTATAATAGACTTTAATGTCTTTTCTATTTTGTTCTTATTGTCATGATAGTGGCTCAGTTTGATAACGCAATTTCAGAGCATTATCATGTAAGTAGCTTTCATACTGAATTAGCAAACTATAACAACAGAGTAAGAAAACTAATGCATACTAGACAGTGCTTACAATAAGCTTCTGCATGTTTTCATCGCAAAACGACATCTGTGACCTTTCTCTTCCCTTTTCAGTACAATCAATCAGTATGAAAAGCTCTGCTCTACTCTTAGAAATAGAGCAACCCACTTATTAAATGTTGTTCAGCAGAACATGCAAGTCAGCCTTGCAGAAAAAAAAAGAAGGTAACAATAGTCACTTATCTTGCATTCCTGTTTTCTTCAAAATATGTATGGAATTATATAGGTAAATATATGTCTCTGTGTGTGTTTTCTACATTAACTTGACATGGTGGTTCTCTAGTGATCAATACTAAATCAGTGCAGTGCCATAGCACATGCAGCAGCACTATTTGCTCCGGATCTGAACCATGCACTTGACTACCTTCATCAAATTAGTACCTGATACAAGATTTATTTCACCTTTGTGTTGGCTGAAAGCCAACAGGGAATATCTGATCCGGTAAGAAGCTGCATGGTACCTGTTATAGTGCAGGTATATTTTAAGGGGCAGACTGAGATTAAATCAGAGCTGCACTGGATGCTCCATGCGGGGCTTCTTGTAAGTGTGTACTAATGCCATATCTCCTGTATTGTTCAGCGAGCAGCCGAAGCACTCGCCTATCCTGAACTGACCTTTAAAGATGTTTTTGCCAACTTGATCTTTGAGTTAGGTTATCTTCAATCCCTTTAAGTTCTTCCTCAAAATTCATTTGTGGTAAGGACAGGAAAATAGCTGGCAATGGTACTCAGGTGCCCCGAGTATCCTCTTCTCTGTCCAGAGAAACAAAATCCAATGTGGTCCGAACATGCAGGTATGGAAGCCTAGAGTTAGAGCTAGGATGACTTGAAAATTAACCCGTTCAGGGAAGAGTCAAATCTCCTTCCTTTGCACAATAATTGACCCATCTCAAAACATATTCAGCTTTCTCACTTGCCTCTGAGTACATACATGTTTATTTTAAGAATGCCATGCTATTCTATTTAATCAATTAATAAGCCATTGCATATATCTGCACATTTCTTCATCCTCCATATTTCTCAACAAAACACTTTATAGTGATGAAAATTTTTCACTTACAGGTGTGAAAATTTCTCAAGGAAGGTCGCCTCTTTAGGTGCTGACAATATTGTTTACTAGTTATTTTATCAGATTAATTGCTAAATTAATAATCTATTACAGTATTCGTTGAATATTTTTGACCACCAGATATCTTTCAAGGATTTGTCTATATGTTTGATTTCTGATTCAGTGTGATGCCTGCAGTGTATGGCGTATAGTTTGGGTAAAGATTACTGACACACTGTTGGCTACTGTGATTTGTCCCAGCTCCAGTAGTTTGCACAGAGTTGTTTGCACAGAATATGAGTTACACTAATTGAGCTTGTGTGATATGCTCCAAGTGTAAAAGTAATAGCATTTTATAAAGAAAAATATGGCTTTGTTGGTATTGGTGACACAGTGTAATGCGTTGGCTTATCTTATCTTATTGGGGGTTGGAACTAGATGATCTTTAAGGTCCCTTCCAACCCAAACCATTCTATGAGTCTATCTAAAGTTTATGGCAAAAATAATACCACTTTCTTTCCCAATGTCAGCACTTTTGTCAAGCTATTTTTCTGTGTGTTGAAACTGGTAAGTAGTAAATGGTCTTATTATAGTGTTGTCCATGGAGATACCGGTCACATTGTACATAAAAGAAAAAAAGGAACAGTAACTGTCAAATACAGATGTAAGCCACATGACAAATATAGCAAGAAAAAAAAAAAATATCTAACTATCTGGTATGCACCAGAACAAGGAAAAAGAAAGAATCTGATAATTTCATAAGTGGATGTTCATTCATAAAGAACAGAACTTTCTTGTACTTCAGCCACCAGCTTTTCTATTCCTTTACCTTTGAAGGCTTGTGCCCAGTGCTTCTGTACAGCTGTGGGTGCTGATAGTGTAATCACAGCACATTGTGCTTCAGGTTCATTTTCCAAACAACTCAAGCAAGGACAGCAACACTGCATTGGTTTGATGTGCCTGAGCAAATCTAGAAAATATTAAGCCGAGATCAACAAACCTGGAAGTAGATGCCTTCTGTCTCTGCAGGATCTGACCCTACCCTGTGGGCTCCATTCAAGAGCAGAGAAGTACTATAGTCCCCTTTTGCAGATGGGGGGGGGGGGGGGGGGGGGGGAATCAGGAAAAAAGATTTCTGAGTTTTTCTACTGCCAAGATACCACTGGATGGGAATTTGCATATAGATAACCATAAAAAAAGGATTGTACACAGCCCACTGAAACATGAGAAATCTGTGACGAAGGCACACTAAAATTCAGTGCCTTAACCACACGATCAGCTTTCCTCGCTGAGAATGGTCAGCCTCATTGCCAAACCACAGGCACCAACCCCATGGTAGGCAGAGCTGTGCGCCTTAAATCACCTGAATGCTACAGAAAGCACATGTGCAACCCTTGGAGGGCAGGGTTTCTCCACACAGATATTATGGGGAATGAAGGAATTAACTTGGGGAATAAAAGGGAAAAGGAGTGAATGCTCGGGATGCTACATTTGATGCCCTGATCCCCAAATCCCTAGCTATATCCAAAAGGAAATGAACTATAATGAGAGTCTGCCTGCGATGCTGTTGAGAGAACCTAAATTTTTGAAGACCTAACCTGTCCGTTACTTATTTGTCTTGCTCTGTTTTCACTTAACTGAATGCAGGCAAAATACAGGTCAGAAATGGGTTTTGTAATAAGCTCTTAACAATAGAGATACTTCTTTGCGTTTCCTCCTTGGAGAACTTGGCAATCAAAGAATGGTATTATGAAATAGCAAACTGATTTAAGTAGCTTCTGAAGCTAAGCAGTAGAGTTTTGCCTTGTGAACCTGTTGTTCAGGGAGAGCAGCTGTAATTTAATGGATTAAACTTGAACCTAGGAGATTGCAAACTCCAGTTTGCTGAGAGAATCTGCCCCTTGGCAACGATGTGAGTTTGCACTGAAGGCTGGAGACTCTCTGAACCTCAAAGACCTGGTTTATCTGTAAAACATGGAAAGCAAAGCTGTTACCTGAAAACTTCACAGGTGTATGAGGCAATAAGAAATCTACATTATTAACAAAACTGTGTTTGGTCAGAGATTTTCCTTATCACATATTTCTCTCCCTTCTTTTATTTAAATATATGATAGATGTATACAATGAAGTGGGGAGGGAAAGAAGAGAAAGAAGAGAAAGAAGAGAAAGAAAGAAAGAAAGAGAAAGAAAAAAAAAAAAAAGAAATACTTCTAGAACACAGATTTTTGGTTTGAGGATCCTTGAGGTTTTTTAACCATGTTTTGTTTTGGCCTGAAAGGTAAACAGGAGTTCAGGATTTCCCTAGGGAGCTGCTACTTAGGTACCTCCCTTTCTGATTTGTTTGAATTTTGTTTTCACACTAGTCAACCTTTCACTTACAATCCCTATGTTTCCACCCAATTTTTAGCCTGCCCCGTTAGTGCTCCAGGTTTTCTAAGGACCTTCTATTTCCCAAAATTCTCTCTTGGTTTTTACATTCACACATAACAACAAAGGAGAGACTTTGCTTGTAGCCCACTTCAGCAGTTGTAACTAAGAATAATTACACAGCATCAGCAGTATGAGAGATTCTCATTTACCCTACAGTACTAAGTCTCAGCAGATTTTATGTATCCTTAATATCGCACTTTTCTTCAAGGTTGTACTAAACACCCACATTTCTTTGCAGGCTCATGGAAAATTTTGCCCTACCTTAGCTGACCTAAAGTCTACATCTTCTCAACTTCTCTTTCAGTAATAATAACAAATAACCTTTCTGGATTAACTGAAAATATAATCCAGATCGGGTTTTTTTTTCAGAATAGGACCTCACAAATAAAAAAGAAAGGTTGTCCTTTTATCTCTAATGTCCCACAAATCAAAAAAGCTACACCAGAGTACAAGAGGAATGGATGTTGCTCACCAGGAAAGAAATTAGCTGTGTGCATGGCTAGTCTTGTGACCATTTAGGATCTTACTGTGCATGTTGAGTTCGATTCTGAGGAACAAGAACTTAATTCTCAGAGACTGAGAATCGGAATGGTGAGTGGAGTTTCCATCAGTGTGTGTAGCCATAATGATGAATTAGTCTGTTCCTCTGCATATCACTTGGAGCAGAATTTCGCTAAGGAACATATAGATTAAAACTACAGCCTCATGCTGAGTTATAGCATAGTTTAAAAGACCTCAGATGGTAGTTAATCCATCACAACTTAATGTACTTTGCTGCAAAGTGTTAGTTACACTTGCAGATAAAATAAGGACCTTGTTCCTCTTCTAATTTTGTCTTTATTCACCTCCCAGGTACTGTATCTTATTGTACTTCTCTCTACCAGTTTAAAGAGCCTTTTCCTACCAGAAAACTTCCCTATGCAGGGGATGCTCTTGACTTTCTTTTTTGATAAGATTCATAGTCTGAGTTACTTCATTTTTCAGTCTTCTATGGAAAGGTTCTAGAAGATGTTCCTGATGTTTAGTCAATCAGCCTCCATTTGGAACCTCTCCTTTCCCTGGTCCTTCCAGCGCAACATAATTCCACACAAAGTCAGACATCTTAGAGCACAATAGAAGTCATCAGAGAACCATGGGGAACAGTAATTTACCACCACCACTCTTAGGGACCATCATTCCATCTCTTTACCATGTTCTTGTCTCAGTTTTCTGTCTTTGGACACCCGAAACTTGACAGATGGAAAAGAGCTGATTGAAGGGAAACCTTACAAGCTTTTCACATTTTTATTTTATAATTTGAATTTTCTCCTGCATGTTTTTATCAAAATATGAAAATATACAGCACATCCAGACTAAATAAGTTATATAGTTGAAGAGTATAGGGTTTATTTATTTGTGTTTTTTTAAGCTGCCTGACTTATGTAGAAAATACTCAAAAGAAGTTTCTCTCTCAAGGCTCTTTGGGGACTTTGTTGAAAGGCAAGAAAATCAATTGTTTATATAGCAACATCACTTCATTCCAGGCATGGGCTGAAGCACACACTTATTTAACAATAAATCTGCTTTCATGAAATGTAGGTGAATAAAATAAAAATAAGCAATAAAATATTCTGCATCTATACAGCAAATTCTATGCACTGCTTTCAAACATCTTTAAAGAGGTGGATAAAAAGCTTTTTATTACTACAGGACACTGAAGCACAGAGATGGTTAATGAATTATTAGAAGCCTCACAGATAAAAGTTCTAAACTGAGATGAACCTAAGGTATGACTCCCTCTTGCCCTATTTACATTGCTTTTTTCACAGAACCCACTAAACCTTGTGAGGATCAGAGCTAGTTTAATTCCTTTTAAATTCAGTCTGGAAAGAAGTTATTCCATAGCAACATTTGTTGAATAATGTATTTGGATGAAGACTGCTCAACCAGCTCTATGAATGTACAACGTTTGAAACTGCATGTGAATATACATTGTGAGAAGCTCAAGTACTAGAAGTAGTTCATGGGCTGTTCAGAGCAAGCAATCAGTTATCAAGACACATGACAGCAAGGTATATGATCACAAAAACATCAGTTCAATGCAAAAAGCAATTTTCTAAAGAAATCATGAAAGTTGGTTTATAGATAACTCTACAGCTTTGTCTGTAAACTTTTAAATAATGAGCTATAATAAAAAAAAAAAAAAACCCAAAAAAACCCAAAATCAACCCAAACCAAAAAACCCCCAAAAACAACAACAAAAAACCCAAAACATCAAAAGCACTTTGGTGGGAAAAAGTGCCTTGAGTGAGCTATTTGGTTCCTAATATTTTGATACGAGATTTCATAATTTAACTCTTGAAATCTCAAGAGCTTTCAGCCTGCTCAGCTGAAAGATTAAAGGATACAGTGGTCTTCATTACCGAATTAAAATATAGTATTATAATTAATTAATACCACAGAAATTAGTGAGGAAAATATGCTGCATATTCATTAATTTAAAATTATTTTTACTTTGTGTCACTAACTTTTTCCTTCGAATTCTGGGTATATAAGAACAAGGTCAGCACCAGACGCTTTCCTGCTGTTTCTGTTTGCTCTAATTTGTCTCACATTCTTCCTAATATTCATCCCTCAAAATGCGGAAGGCACTGGGCAAGAATTTCCTGCAATAAGGTGAATTAAAGGAAGATATGCAACACCCTGAATCAATCATTCATTTTAGATTTGTTACAAGCTGAGCATAGAGTACTCAAACAAGAAGCCGTGATCTCTAAAGACAATACAGATAATCTGATAATCTTGGAGATTTAGCTGCTGCCGTTGAGTAACAACAGTGTGGTCTTAAATGGAAAACTAGGAACATACAAGGAAAGGGAAAAACCCAGAAATTGGATGATATTTAAATGCACGTGTCCTGGAATTTCTGGAGTTGAAGGCTTTCTCTCCTCCTCCTGGTAAGTTTGGGGGCAGAGATAACTAACTGAGTAGATGACATCAAAATGGAATGATGAAACGGAAGAGCATCCCAATGGTATTCAGCAGAATGGTATGGACAGCTGAGAAAAATCAGCATCTGCCACCCTGCAGTCTGTGAGATGATTCGTTACTGAAGTAAAAAAGTAAAAGCTAAAGTGAGCCAAAGTATAATGAGAAGAAATGACAGAAGAGACCAGCAATGCTCCCAGGGGTAGTCTGGGAATCATCCAAGGGTTATCAGTTTTGCTCAGAACAGCAGTTTGGAGCTAGAGATATTCACACAGGTGAAGATGTTCAAAGAGAAGGTTAACATAAGACTGTTAGCCATCTTGTCCCTTAACCTGGTAATGCATGCAGGCTTTTTTCTACAGTAAGCAAGAAAAGCAAAGTATGAAAGCTTCCGCAGGGCCAGCCTGAGATTTTAACCTTTTCCCACTGACTCTGGCAAGCAAATCAAGCCACCTCTGTGCCAATGAGATGCAGTAGGCCAAGAGACTGGGAAGAAGGAGAAGTTTTATAGATTTCTGAGTTTTCATTCACTTTCAAAAATCTGAGCTGTCTTTTGAGAGAGTGTGCTGTGGAGCTGATTTTTTGAATAATCGCAGACTGGCTGTAATAAGTGCCAGGAGGCATGGGACCAAAGATCTTACCTCTGCATAGCTTCAGGGAATTTGAGCCAAGAAATATTATATCTCGGCATAATCTCTTGCACGGAATACTTTTGGCAAAATTTATCTCTATTCTTCTTGCTTGAGCAAGTGCCGTGGCACAAGAAAAACGCAAAAGTTTATGCAGTTGTAAAAAAAAGAATGAAAAAGGAAACTGGCTGCAGTGGTGGTCCAAACATGATTTAAGAATGAAAAAAAAAAAAAGGATTTAGATTATGTATTTTCTCCATTCTTACTGAATTTAGCTGAGACATAGGTACTTAATTATTCAGCATGGACAAGTATGTTGCTCTACATGTCCAACAGCAATACTTCAGATTGGTGAGGAAGCTCTGGTTGTCTCAAGCAAGAGAAACGTGATTTCTTTGTCCATTGATGCTCAAATTATCCCTATAATGTTCGGGGATTGAATCTCTGTCAGCTGAACGCATGTATAAAAGTTCATAATGTATTTCTTATGATTTACCAGATGAAGTCAACAAATAACTATTCACAATTCCTGTTATACAGCTTTCTTGGGAGGATTCAGAAGTTCCTCAGAAAAAAAGGTTATTTCCTTCTGTTCTAACAGTGAGAGTAAAAAGAGTGAGCAAGTCTATAAATATCTACTTGTTTTCTGATGTTTCTCAGGATGCAAGTATTTCAAATCATTTTAGTCTTAGACATACATCTTATACACACAGTGTTTTAATAGTCTTCCACATTGCTGTTTACACACGTGCAGCTACATTTTATTTTCTCTCTTAATTTCTTATCTTAATCCTGGGTAATGAAAATATTTGGATGGTCATCTCTTTCCTGGAAGAGAAACAAACAGTGCAAACGTAGAAACAAACAAGAATGTCTGAGGGACTAACGGGTGAGGATTAAAACCAAAGAGAGGAAGGAGAAAGAAAAATGAATTTAAGAACAATCTTAAAGGAGACAGGGAAAAATGAGAACGAAAATAAAAGGACAGCAGTCTGTAAAAGAAAAATGGATCAGCATGTGGGGTAAGAGAAAGCAAGTGATGGGGAAAGGACAACAAAGCAGAACTGACTGAAGTGGAATTTGAAAGGGAAACTTCAAATATCTCAAGGTCTCAGCATGTGGGGTTTGGTTTTTTTTTTTTAACACCTTCATAAGGAAAGATAGGAATTTTGTTTGCAATGTTGTCACAAAAGAAAATGTATAAATCTGCCAAAACCAATAAGCTGTCTTGTAACTTGTGCTTATTAGAATAAAGTAAATATGGGATTGAACCCAGCTTGATTTCATTAGTATGCATTTGCAATAACAGCAACAGCAGCAAAAACAGAGAAGTTTTTTAGAGGAAGTAGTAAGAAAGAAGGGTGATAAATGAAGAATTTTTTTTTTTTTTCTAGAAAGGAAAAAAGACAGTCTCCAAAAGAGAGGGAAAATATCAAAGAAGATATAAACCTAGGAAAAAATTAAATGCAAATATGACACTGGGCGGAGGGGAGGGAGGGGGTGGAAGAGGATGAAATATCTAGTCTAATCACCTACCAATCAATTTTTTAATTTATGAATTCGCTCATCCATCTTAATCTCATCAAAATATCACATCTGAGTGCCTAAAGGCCAGAAAGGGTTTAATTTCACCCGTCCTCCCCAAAAGGCAACAGAAGGATGATGATATCAAGTAATTTTTCCTGCTTAGTGGTTTGCCTCTGCTTTTCCTGTGATAGCAAAAAAAACAAATTAAAAAAAAAAAAAATTTGACCTGCATTGGAGCATTCAGTGCATGGATCCCAGCTCAGCAATATCTGCTCTAGGCAAGGTGCACCATTGCCCTGAGCTGTTTACCTGCACCATGAAAAGACACCAGCCACAGTGGATGACATGGATCTGGGCAACTTCTCCTTGCTTCTCTCTCTTCTCAAAGGCCCACATAAATCACATCCATACTACTGTTCTGTTTTCTGATGATAAAATGTTGTCCTGTCCTCTCACACACAGATAGTATGAATACTACAGAAGGAATATAACCTCTCCAGGTGAAGACAAGCAAAGGTTTAGGAATGAGGCCTCTGGCCTCTAAAATGCTTGTGAGTGTCAGGAACTCCGGGTTTTAAGAGTGCCTATGCCCTTTTCCATCATATCTTGCCCAGTAATTGATATTCATTGTGATTACTTTGACCAATGTAAAGTTCTTTTGAGTCATTGCAAAAGATTAGGTATTGGGAAGGAGAAGCGGTAGTCTGAAAATAATGAAACATTCAGCTAGAAGTTAGATTAACATGCAGTTAATTTATTTTTCTAATATTCATGGATAGTCAAAAACAGTTGCACATTCATTCAGAAACCAAACTTTATTTTCTTTCTTTTTCTTTTCTTTTTTCTTCTTTTTTTAATAACCTTTAAGTCCCATGTTTCTATTAAGGGTTTGTCTGACAGATTCATGAACAGGATTATTTATACACCTAACTAAGCTCCAATGACCTCCTCCCATACAGATGTCCTCAAATGAGAAACAAACAGGATAAGAAATATTGAGGTGAAGAGGGATTAGCTTTAGGAATTATTTTCTAACACTGCAGAAACTGTCCTTGTGATATTAATGAAATGAAGGCTGAGCATTACGATAGGGAAGACAATAAATAAATAAAGACAGAAGTAATCCAGGTTATAATTCTATTATAAACTCTTCCAGAAGGTAGAACTTTTCTCCAGACCTTGCAGGAAGGTGGGAAGTCATATTTCAAGAAAATAGGTACAATGTGGCATCTTCATTGACACTTATTTTACTTTTGAGATTAACCAAAATTAATCAGAATAAATTAGCACCATGGTGCTGTCAGATGCAAACGAGGTCATGATCACTGTTAGAAAACTGGCAACAGAGAAAATTAAAACTTTAGTGGCATTTATAAGAACATCTGTTCTGGGATCCCTGGAGCTGGCAGTGCTGCCTTGTGTATCTCTGCAGAGAGGTAATTACCACCACGAAGGACATCAAAATATCAGAAAGAAAAAAGAAGACTCCATGGTTCGAAGAAGAAAGATATTAATACTGGAGATATCAGAGCTCATATCCGCCATTCAGCTGCTGATTTGGTCAGGTACAACCTGTGATTAATCCAGGCAAAAGGAAAGCCATGACAAAGCAGACCAGCAGTTGAAACCCAGAATGCCTGTGGTAGTTCTCCTTTCTGATTCACATGCTGAAAGACTGGTAGAGAGAAATTTGCCAGCTTCATGAAGACGGGACTGAGATTGCAATCAAAAGTCCCTTAATTTCTGCACACCAAAATTCTGTTTTTCCTGGAAAGAGAACTGTAACGAAATCTGACCTGGAAAAGCAAGCGCCATGGCACTGAAAAATGAAAAATTGGAGGGAAGAAGGCTTGGTTTTCATGTGGTCAGTATGAACAACTGCACTAATGACCTTTTTCATTAGCCTTGTAATCATCTTGGTCCTGCCGTAGCTACCGGCCTTACACTAACTGCAGACAGTATTTTCCCATTCGTGTTGTCTACGTTTCATGTAACTTGCAAAGGTCCAGGGCAAATGTACCGGTGAACTGAGTCTTGTTTTCAATCAACATATAAACACTTAGACAATGAAATCTCAGCAAAATTTGGGGGTTTTTAGTGTTTTGGGGTTTTTTTGGCAAAAATATTATTTGCTGAAACATTAATCAGATTTATTTATCTGCTTTCTGGGATAAACTAGATACACAAACAAGCCTGCTATAATTTGGTGAATGATGTTTTGTTCTAAAATAATAATCAGAAAACTTTTTTTTTTTTAAATGTACCAGAAAAAGAAGGTTAGATCTGCAGAGAATACAGATAATGATTTTAGGAAGCGAAAGGTTGAAATCCAAAAAGCAGGACAAGATCAGAAAATAAATGGGAAATTGTATCTACTGTGGAAGAAGACATAAAAATAAATTGAAGCTTGGGGGAAGGATGGAAAGGTAAAGGACAAAACTAATAATTTATTTACCAATTCAATCATTTAAAATTCTAATTTATGTACCCATCTATCCCACTCTATGCTGTGTGTAACAAAACTTTCATCAATACAATATAAAGACATCAAGTGCTTGAGCTTTGTCCTCCTCTCCCCTGGAAGCACTGAAGGATATTTTATTAATCACTGCTCCTGCTTCAGATCTCCCCCTCCTGAAGGGGAGGAGGCAGTGAAAAAGCTGAGCAGGGGTCATTATTTTCATACTTGGCTCTGATCCCTTTCCTTCAGATTGCTGCCAGAAATGGGTTTGGAGACACCTAAAGAGAAGTGAGCTCTATGGGGAAATTAATTTTACCAGAGCTTCCTGATCAGGTTAAAAAAAACCAAACACCATTACTCCCTATCCCCCCTCCCCCCCAAAAAAACCAACAAACCCAAAACCAAACACCCACCAACACCAAAGAATCCCCCGTTTCTTTCAGGAGGCTTTCTTTTCATGCTGTTGCCAGCTGGAAGAAGAACCAGAAGAGCTCTCACTGTGTGACACTTCTGATCGTGGTCCATGCTGGCAGCGCACGCAGCTGCAGAGCGGGGCGGTGCTGCGGCGCGAGCGTGGCGGTTCCCGTCTGCTGCCCTGCACAACCCACAGGCAGGGCTCTCAAGGGAATTTGGGGGCTCTCTTGATGCAGCGCGCACAGCGCTGGACATTGCCGTAGTCTTAGTTTTACAGTACGCTGTGCTGCGCCTCCGAACGCTGCGTTGATGAGTTTAATCATCCTCCTTCCCTGCTATGCAGTTTGAGCCCACTGTTTACACACGCTAATAATCACAGCAGTTCGTATTAGGCAGGGCATACATTTATACCTCCTATGGGCATGTATTTTAATGCTATATTCACTCTTTATCTAATATTTTTAAATAGTGATTTCAAAGCATTTTACTCCAATGTTTCAAACACTGAAGCCGACACACTCCAAGATTAAGCGAATCACCCTGTTCATTAGTTTTATAGATGAGACTGAAACTCTCACCATAGGGATTTATAATCTAGCATTGTCTAAATTCCTGCAGAGAGGATATACAGCATAAAAATACCTGAGCTGAGCTGAGAACTTCAGAGTAGGATCATCTTACACATTATTTGATAAAACATGACAGGATTTGTTGAAGAACATATTTCATCAACCGCATGTGAAACTTCATAGGAACATAAAATATTAAAAGAGAACAGCCTTAGAAAAAACTCACCACCACTCAAAGCAACAGCAAATCATGTAAAAAGGCAAATTTGTGATCAGAACAGTCAACTCAACAAGATTTTCTACAGCGGACAGGAAGATTTATGTACCTACATCTGTTTACATTGTAATCACCAACTTAGTAACCCACTTTAAAAAAACCAAAATGAACGAGCATAAAATATGTTTTGAACAAAAGGATCTGTTTCAAAGAGGGATTTAACCACTACATTGCTATATATATACGTCGGAATCCTAACACAAATAAACCTGATTCAGAATATAATTTGATTACATTAATTGGCTCTGTGTTTCCATATCTTAATTTTCCTTCAGGTTATCTTTTAGCTAGTTTTTCATGTTTAGAAACATATTCTGGTTTTATGTCACACCAGCTATGACTTTTACAGCATGGGTTTCGTCCAGTTTTAAGCTTCTCGATGTGAAAGATCCTGTAGCAGAAAACTAATATCTGTGAGCTCTGTAAATTTTGTCTCTGTTTTAGCCCCATTTTCTGAGATTGAAACATATCGTAAAACTGCCAGTCTTAAACCGAGAATCTGAAATCACAAAATGTCCTGTACTTGATTTAAGTGTATTGTTTCCTTTCAGTGCATTCTTATTCTCATTCTTTATAAAATAAAATTGAGTAAGCAAGAGTTGTAGAAAAAAGGGAAAATGCATTTTATTTCAGATGTTCTGAAATGTTAAAGAGGTCTCATCACAGAATTCTCTGGCAGATAAAAGTTACTAACTAAGAAAAAAGATGGTGAAATAATAAATGCATAGAAATCTTGATTCCAGATCTGTTACTTGAGGATGTTTCTCTTAAGCTATAATACGAGGCATACCATCGTATTTTCCAAATGGCACTTAAGATGCTGGCAAAGCATCTTGAATGCCAATTTCAGTTTTGAATTGACTATGATCAGGATGATAGAGTGTATGGAAGGGTATGCCCCAGCTATAACTAAGGATACTGCAACTTTCACAGCATCTTTACTTTGAGAAGTTGACAGTATCAACAGAATTTGAGCTACAAAACTGGAAAGATACAGGATCAAGAAAGAAATAATGGATTTAATGGCAATTAGGTGAACATCTATCAAAGGATCCCTGAAAGTAGCTACATAACATTTCATCTTCTTTGTGTGTTTCCATAGAGAAGTGATTAATAGAGCTGAGGTTACCACAGATAATACTAGAGGAAAAAAGCAACCTACAAGGTAAAGAAGAAGCAGGTAGAGATGCGAACTGTCCCAGACAGTGGCTGTGCTGTTTTCTCTACAGTTCCCCGTTGAGCTGCAGAGGTAAGTGCTGGGTGTAATCCATAGCAAAGGAAGAGAAGTCACAGAGGAGATCAGCAGTGATCCTAGAAGCAGCCATGGGACCATCCCAGCTATTCTGAGCTTGATTTGCAGCAACAGCCATTGGGTGACATTGATTATTTTTACACAGTAGAGTACATAGAGCCAGGTACTGAACCACAAACTGGCATGGTTTACAAACATCCATACAGCACCAAGAGCTTTGTACACAGAAGCCAGCTTAAACACATCTGCAAAGTAGAGACTATGAATGTGCATCAGTATGGTCACCTGCAAGATAAATCTTGATGTGCTCAGAAAGATCAGGATCACATCGGCAGAAGAAATTTTTTTGCTTTTGATCCAGTTAATTATATTAACAGCTGTAATAAATCCATTTCCAGTAACTCCAACAACGACTTCAATAGCTACAATACTTATTGAAATGATAAGAACTGGTGGCAACATCTTGCTGCGTTGGTCACCTGTGCCTGATTAGCTTGTAGAGTTGTGCAAGAGGTTGAGCAGAACTGTTGGTATCTGACTAGCCCCAGCTCCAGCCTGCTCACCTTATATCTAGGAACAAAAAGACATCTGGAAATGATAGTGGAAAATGATTGTTGATGTTCTTCCTGAACGTGCAAATCAGAGAATGATTTAATAATTAATTCTAGCCTTTTACATACATGAGATTTGCCTATGTTTTTTCCTAGGGATGTGGAATAGCCAGCTGTATTAACCTCCCTGCATTTTGTCTAATTGTTTATATTCCTACCTAGAAGGACAGAAAGATCTGTGGCTCTCTGGTTACAACTGTAACCACGTGGAAGGGAATGTGTCATGCAACGCAACACAGGCAGCAGCATATGTCAAGAGACAGCAAGAGGTCTTATGTTGTAACTATTATCTTTCATACTGCTTTGAAGATCTATCAATTATAACTCCTCCAAGCAGTTGCAACCATTTTAACATGGAAAATATTGTACAGCCTCCACCGACAACAAAGCTGTATTTACCCAAGGGTCACTGTTCTGTATAGTTGTCCACTTCTTACATGTTAGATCTTGTATTGGTCACATATATGGGATCAAAAGATGACACTGACTAGTTGTATGATGAGCAGTGACGCCAGGCTGGTGAAGCAGAGCAGTCCCTCTAGCAGAACCATGTTAAAAACCCCACCTTCTCCAGCGGCTTTCACTCTCCTGGCCTTTGTCACTCCTGCATGCCCCAGAGAAGTTTCTTCCTCTAGACAGCAGATCTAGACCTGTTTTGTTCTACAGAGTGAAAGTCTGTCATCCATCTGTGTGCCTATGTCAGCTTTGGCTAGATGCTGTAATGAGCAGAGCAGTCCAGAACAGTGGGTGGAGCCCATTAATCTGCATCCTGTATTAGTGTTTATTTGTAAAGAAATATGTCTGGATTTGCATAACGATTTGTCCTCATCTTCTCAACCCGAGGCCCATTAGTCCAATCTTTGGATAGAGTATTGGCACATCAATATTGTCAATACATTCTTTCTTGAATTAGAGAAATATGAAACAAAAAGTGAAGACTGACAACAGGATAAGAAGCAGCTGAGATCATTTGGCCTAGTAATCACCAGGACTAGGAGCTTTTTTTTTTCTTAAAAATAGAGCATACTTTCTTCAACACAAGAGAAAAAAACAAACAAAACTAAACTAAGAATACACAAGCATGTTTACTTTTTCTATCATGTTCTTCACCAAAAGTATTCAAAATAGTGGAAAAGTCACATCTTACTAAGGAAAAAATGATAAAGGAAGTGTAACTCAATGCTTACAGTATATGTTAAATTTTTATGCATGAAGTTTCTTGTACACAGTATATACATTACATAATTACAGTAGTCAGTTAACTCAAAAATGTAGTCATTAAGTTACTCAAGGGAACGTGACAGTAACACTTTATGCACTTACAAAAAACAGCACTGGAATTATAAAGTAGAAGAAACTACAATGGGAGATGCAATCTAGGAAAATGCATGACTAAAACGGATTTGTAGCTGTTCCAGCAAACAGTTACAAAATTCTATTCTATCTTCATATACACAATCAAAAATGAGAATTTTAAAGGAAACCATATCTAATCTTTACCTACCCATTTCATTTTCCTCTAAGCAAAGCCAAAAAATGGGAATAACTACTTAAGACTCAAAAGAACATTCGTGCCTTGAGGACTCTCACCAGTTCCTTGAGAAAGAAGCCATCACACAACCTGTGCATCCTGGTAGTATTTAAGTCTTCATGACTCAGGTAAACCAAATAGCCTCAGTGCTCTGTCAGTGGCCTATATCTAATGTGCTCTGCTCCCAAGAATGGTTTCTATATAAATATTTCTCTTGCTTTTGTCTACTAGTAGCTCAAGTCCTTCCTGGTGGACTGTACTGGTACTGTCATCTTCAGAAGTTCTCCAGAGGACAATGAGTCTACTCATGGATGTAGAGTGACACATATCTGCAAGCACCAAGATACAAAAGGCCAGTTTATGGGTAAAAGCAACCAGGACATGGCTACATCTGATGCTGACTCCAATTTAACCCCATACAGAGTGGCCAGGTTGTCCACTGGAGAACATCATAGTCTCACCTCCTGCTGTGCAGCTCCTTGAATTTTCTTATTCCCCTTCTTGTCCTTTCCTAACCTCACAACTTTTAGTTGCAACATGCTTTTGCAGAAAGCTGAAAGGGTGGCGGCAGTTTGAGCACCCTACATAAGACAACCATGGCTATAGAGAATGTACACTGCACATAAACCAGACCAGAAGGTTTTTACTGACTCCACAAATATGTATGCTTTAGATGTCATGCCCAATATGCCGAGCTGTGGTGACAGTGTAAAGTGAGACAGGAGTGGCATGGTTTGTGATGGGTCACTGTGTAAATGTGAATTGTGCCCTTCAGACTGGGGACCTTCTCTGAGGAAATCCTCGACAGCAACCTGAGGGAGACGTAGAAGTGATCTCATGGATTATCCTCACACTGCTGGAAAAAAAAAAAAAAAAACCTACAAGGTGGCTCGGTTTGTTTCCTCTCCATTCTAAGAAGTCTAAAATTCCTAAATTTATAATAGTGATTTACAAATGTACAAATTTGGAGGAGAATGGAGTCTATAGTTCAGAAGGATGCTGTATATCAAGAACTTCATGCTGTAGTCACAGCAGTGACTACAGAAACAGTGAAACAGAAGTTTTAATTTTCAGATGGTATTTGATATCATGAAGAATCCTCAGCTTAATCTATTTCTATTTGGAATAAATTATGACAATTACTGCAAACATTTAGAAAATAACTAATACTTAGATTGTTGGAGTCTTTGACTTCTCAATTATGTAGTCAGGAGATGTCAACATAATCTTAGCAACAAAACCAGAAATCAGTATTTTTAAAGACCCTTACACAGGCACATGTCCTTGGGTATATGAAATGAGACATACAGGGTCACTTTGGTGTCCGCAATAAGACCAGCAGCAATCTGTGTGTGGTGAGAATTGTAATAGAGGAAATGAGGTACTCTGCAAAGTACAAGAAAAGATACAAAGGGCTTGCACAACCCAGATAGGGTTCCCACATTAAGGCTCTTTAGTAGACTTCGAGACACGTAGTTAATGGTCATGATCAGACTAGGTTTAACTGGTAGAGGAGACACATGAGACCTTAAAATATATCAGAGTTCCTTGAATTTATCCTCTGGTGAATTTATAAATGCAGATGAGCCACAGAATAAAGCAGAGACTAGCAGTTCTTAAAAATAATCATAGGACAATATTAGCGCGACACAAATAGTGAATACTGGAGAGAAATGTCTGAAATTATACCATAGTTTCCCTTACAAGATAAATCTCAGCGTACTCAGAGAAGTCAGGTTCAGCCCACATTATAACAGCTTTCCTCTTTTGATTCATGCATTCCAATTAACAACAGTAATAAATACACTTACCACAATCCCTACAACGATTTTAATTGTTGTAGTTAGACACATTATTGCAGCACAACAAACAGTTTCTGACTCGTATAAAACACTGCCTGTTCACCTCATACAGAGATCCACAAAACACCAATTAACTGGTATCTGGTTAATCTGTTGGCATTCTACTCTGAGCAAGAAGCTTATGAATATGATACTGGAAGATTTATTTCTGGTATTGTTCAGGAAGATGCATATCTTGGAAATGTCGCTGATGAATCATCCAGCTACGGCCACTATTTCACAAGTTTTAGTGAGAAGTAATTGTCTATGGCTGGATTGGAGTTAGGAAAAATTAGAACATGTTCAATAGGACCAGCTTTTTCTCCTCATGGAATTGTTCCTGGGTTTGGTGGTGGTTTGGATTTTTTTTTTGGGGGGAGGGGAGCACTTGGGGGTTTTCTTGGTGTTTTTTTTTTTTTTTGTTTGAAGCAAGAGCTTGGATTTTGGGTCTGCATGACAGGTGCTTAGACTGCCACACTTTTCATTATCCTCACTCATCTCTCTGCATACTAAGAGATGTGCCTTTTTGTGCTCTCATCGACACCAATACAAATTTGGATCAAATTTCAATATTTGTAATGTGATAGCTCCAGCACATTCAGGGGAAAACAAACAAAAAAACAAACAAACAAACAAAACCCCACAAACCACCCCCCCACACCCCCGCCCCGACCAAACAAACCCAAAACATGGACATCCAGAAACTCCCTTCCAATCTGAGACCCAGAGTTCCCATCTCCCCATCTCATGGAGACATGGACATGTAAAGGATGGTCCATGACCCAGAGTGAAATGAGGATGAGGTTAAGGTGCTTGTCTGAACATGACTGTAGAGAAGCAGTCCCAAGAAATTTAAATTTAACCTTAACAGCCTATTTTTGCAACAGCAGAGCTGACCATAAGCCAAGACTGCTCTAGATCACTAAACGAACTGTAGCCCTGGGATCCTGCAGTGCCCCTCCTGTCTCCTGTCTAAAAGCAAAAGAATACCCAGCTGTAAACCTGGAATATCATTCTGGGATTATACCAGGAGAGAAAAATCTTGGAAGAATTTCAACTTTTTACCCATGTTCTATAGGCATTATAGTTTTGGGTATGACAAGTGTTAACCATTTGATGACTGCTAGTGTGTTATTCTACCAAAACTAAATTAAAGGACTTGTAAAACAGTTCAAGAACTCAAGAATTAATATTATCGTGACAGCAAACATTCCATTTCCTAATGAATAGACTCAAGGAGATGAGATAACTTATTATTGTTTACTAATACTGTGTGATGGAAAAAAATAAATCAAAAATATTTTATTTCGAATTGTAGGAAGGACACAGTTTTCCAGGCAATCATAGTTTACTTTGATTGGAGTAGGTGGCTACAAGAGCCTCATAACATTTGTTCACCTCTGTATCATGAACTCCTTAGCAAATAATCTTTTTACAGCTCATAGTAAATTCTACACAGCATTTATAATGCATTGTATCATAAAGTCCGGCTCTGATTGAAATCTCTGAGCACTGGCATAAGACAGTGAAGTACTACTGCTACTAAGATCCTCATAGCAAAATGACTGAATAAAACAAAGCATGGGAGCGTACTTTTTGTATCAGATGCAGAAACAGGCCTACAAAAGAAAACTCACAAAGAAAATTGTATAGGAGAACCATCAACATCTGGGTTTAAGAAGCGTGCCCAGAAGCAGCATTCATGGCTCTATTACCGTTTGCATCCATGACTCTTTCCAAAATGGTTTATCAAGTGTTCCTCACATATTTGACAAGATATAGAAGGCTTGTGAACTTTAATAAAATATCCTGCATCTGGTAAACAACAGTAAATTATGCTGCCACTTAACACATTCCTGACTTTGTATTGTACAAAGAAATAATATTGCAAAATATCTCAAGAAATGTGTGTGAAAGGGTGATAATCTATTTTACCACTAATTTGCAAGTTGTCATGTCGCTGTTATTATTGTACTGGGGATAATGTACTGTTAATTTCAGTACAACACAATTTTTTTAAACATTTTTTTTAAGACCATTGTCAAAATGGAAGATCCATCAGACACAGCTAATGGAAAGAGCCCTCTGAAATACTTGTGAGAGGTCAGAAATTTCAAGCAATGTAACACAGATCAAAAGGAAGGTGTAACTACAATTTTAAGGAAGTAAGAATGCATGTACAGCCCAAAGGGAAGGAGCAGGAAACAGGAACATACTAATGACTATTATCAGTTGTTCCTTGCCATGAACAAAGAGTTTATTATATGCATTCCTTAAGACAGTATTTGTAAAGATGAGTTTATGGTTTATACCATACAAAGGAAATGTGTTCACTTCCCAAGTAATGCTGGGTGCTACCTGCACCACTCCCTCTCATTTCCTCCTTTCATTCCCCTCTAGTTTATGTCCTCCTTTGCTAAGATGACTACCTTCAATACACTGGACATTGATATAATTCCCTCCCAAACACGCTTTTCCAAAAAGCTTTGCCAAAACCTTGCCCCATACCAGTGTAAGAGACCAGAAGATCCCTCCTCTTCCCCCTACCTAAACTCCATTCGTGAGGGAACTAGCTTCTCACTTCTACTTACACCTTCCTCAGTGCCAGACAAAGGGCTACTCAAAACTTTTTCTACTGTCCCTAGGGACGAATATTGTGTTAGCTGGTCAACAGTAAAGCCTTGTATTTTCATCTCCATGTCAACATTTTGCAGTTACATCCTTTTCTGATCTTTGCTACTGTGACTGGAAGAGCTCCTCTGGGCTGAGTTTGTTTCATTGCGTATTGCACAGCATCAGTCAGAAAGCTGAATAAGTTATAAGTTATAATAAACATTGCTCTTCAGGGAAAGCTTTTCAATGAAAGCATATTGTTCCTCAGTTTTCACTTTCAACAGCATATGTATTTTTCTTGCCCTTATTAAAATAAGTAAAGACTTTCAAGCATGGCTGAATAATTTAAACTTCTTAGTTTGCCATTTTCATGGAGGATTACCTTGCACTCAGCTGAAAACTTGCAAAAATTTTAGTGATCATACCCAACACTTAGAAGAAAAATCTCTAATTACATCAGTCAGAGCAATAGACCTTGGTAACCTGCATTGCCCAGGGGACATGATGACATTTTATGCTTTGAAAAAGATGGTGTTGAATCAGGAGGACTGCAACTGAAATGTTTTTTCTCGTTAAGCAAGGGAAGAAAAGGTGGGGGAAAACCTAGTGATGTCAGAAAGTTGATAGAAAAGCAAATCTTATGGAAGTTAAGCTGTGTTCAATATTCCCCTTCTTAGGCTACCAGCAACAAAGTTAATGTCTGGATCACAGGATATGACACAAAACAGCGCATTTAGAGAAACAGGCAAGCCCCAAACAGTTCTTCAAAGATGTAGTAAACCAAATTTTAGCATGTGATTTCTGGGAAGCCTAGACATCTCAAGAAACAGCTTTGCACTCCATTCAGGAGCTTGCAGAGCTGTAACTGCTCCTTGTCTCACATGCATGGACAGACTTTCACAACGTCAGAAGTCACTTTGCCACTACTCTTACTGCTTGTCATAAACACTTTGGGAGACCTCTTCTCCATAACCTACTGTCACTGGACTTTAAAATAACCACTGACCAGAATCTACTTTCCAGGACTCTACTACTGATGCTGGTTGGTAGACCTTCCCCAATCATGCATTTCCCCACTATTCAGTGAGTCGCTACATCCAAAGGAATGGAGTTCTTTACTTTTGTCAGATTACTCAACAATCATAATTTTTATAAAACAAGATTAAAGAAAAAGAATTAATTTGGTTTACTCTATTATGGAAAAGGTTTAAATGCTACATTTTAAAATTAGATACAAGGTTGCAAAATTATAAAGTGCATTACCAAGTATGTGTTTGACAATCAACTCCCCTTAATTGGTACAGCTTCTCAATGGATTTAGGAAATTTTCCTTTCTTCTTTCTCGTCCTCCAGGGCTACTTTCTCCTAAATCCTGTCTGTCTACTCTATTGTTATTATTGGAATCGCTTTCCATGTGCTTCTTAACAAGCTGGAGGGATTAGAAAACTGCTTCTCATGTCTCTTTCCCCAAACCATAGCTGCAAGAACATATCTCTTATTTTCCATGTCTATTACATTTTGTGGTGAGTGTATTCCTTTGACCCAACTGGATTTTCCTGTTCACAAAGTTGATGAAGACTACAGTGAAACTTCATACAAAGTGGGCATTGCACTAGGCTTAGCACTTAACAATTTGTGCTTGGCTTCACCCAGAAAAGAAATACACATTTCTAACATAGGTGCCAGACTTGTACATTGGAGAATATTTTCTGAGTCAACTTCCCTTCTTCTATCTTGTGTTAGACTTCAGATATCCAACCATGACCAGCAGTTATCCATTTTGTGACCCCAGTTCAGAAATACCATCCTTAAAAGTTGTCTTTATTCATGACAGCCTTTTTAGCGTACGCCTCATGTTAAGATTGCTTATAGACTACTAAGACGTAAAGATAAGCACAATCTTTATGATGGATTCTTATTACGAGTTAAGCTATTTTACTTAATCACAGTCTATATATATAAATTGCATGAAACAGAACCCGTCTCTTCACTTTCCCTAACACGCCAACTCTCTTCCTTTACTGTCTAATCCCAAATCATGAAAAAAAGCACTCAGGAGTGACAGCAATAAAATTAAGTTATGTAAAAGAGGATACATCTGTAGTGCTAAAAAATACTTTCAGTTTCTTACAGTGCATGGCGGACTGAACAAAGGAGACATGTTGAAGAGTTACATCACCTCCTAAAATGAAAAAAAAAAAAAAAACAACAAAAAACTATTGAATAACTTGTAGTGTTCCTAAGTGTGGTCTGTATTGTGGGAACGGTGGGCACTGAATCGAGTTAGTAACTACCATCTGGGCTAGGACTGAGTTTCAATGTTGATATCTACATATGCCTAAATGCCTAAGTGCCTAAATGTCGATGTCTACATGTGTGTCGGTTTCTTCTCCCAAGTAACAAGTGATAGGACAAGAGGAAATGGCCTCAAGTTGCACCAGGGAAGGTTTAGATTGGATATTTGGAAATATTTCTTCACTGAAAGGGTTGTCAGTCATTGGAACAGGTTGCCCAAGGTTAACAGTTGGACTTGATGATCTTAAAGGTCTTTTCCAACCAAAATGATTCTATGATTCTATGGTTCTTTATGTGCTGTTGTCTACTGTCTCATATCAGAGAAAGAAGATCTGATCAGCATAGTCACTGGAGCCTGTAGAGAGATTCAGTTCACCTAAAATAGGCACCTGAAGGCAGATCAGCAGAGACCTCTTGCGCAGTCCACTGTTCTGACTAAAGGCAGAAGAGATGTCTATTGTCATCAACAGTGCCCAGGGATATCTGAGACATCTGTACAGTGCAGGCAGGTATGCCACAGGACTTCACAAAGATCCATCTCTTTTTGCAGCAACAGCTAGAAGCAACACAGGATACTTTCATATGTAGACAGTTAAATTAAGTCCTACTCTGAGACTAAAGACCATCATTTGAGGTGACCTCCAGTAGCTGCCAGGTCTCTGTCAAGTTCTGAGGCGTATCTGCCAACTCTCTATTGATGTCTAGAAAAACCCATGGCTGATGGCACTAGATTACTACATTTGGCCAGTGAAGGAAGCCTCAATGCCCAGAAATAAATCACTTTCATTTTGTTATTGGATATAGTTGAACCTCAGGTAGACTCAAGAACCAAGATTAGAAAAGCTACAAAATAAAAGAATGAAATCCACTCTTATGTAAACTATATTAAATAACGTATCAAAGAAACAAAGTACGTCTATAACCTAGGTGGTCTCTTTCTTTCTTTCTTTTTCCTAATACTGGATTTAAAATTTTTAAAATACACGTGTTGATATTGGAAAGTTGTCATCATTTGTTGTTGCCAATGTCCAAATGCATCTGGAATATAAATTTACCTCATGACAATACTGTTTAATGTTTAGGTGAAGTAGTTTCATTTAAACTGTTTAATAGATCGTTTTCCATTTTAAAGAACGGTCTTTGCAATCCTTTCAGGAATGCTCTTGTGCCCTTTGTAAGCGTTAACTGAAATTCGGTGAATAGAAATCTCTGTGTTTCCTGTTGCAATGAACCAATCAGATGGAAGAATTCAATGGAAAAAAAAATAAATATGTGGTGATATTAAAGATCGTAACATCAGGACGCTGCATAGGCAACATTAAATAAATAATTTTTATTTATCTGATTTTAAGTGCTTATTACTTTTGCCAACTCTATACCTTTAGTGTAAATGTACCTTTTAGTCCATATAAGTATTAAGACCATAATACCATTTGCAGGCCAGCACCATTTCAGCACTATTAGCAAAGAGCCACACGCTGATCCGATGCTGGATTCACTTGTGTTTGTATAACCACTGTGCCATTTTGACAGTCGACTGCAATTCAAATCCCTTTGTCAATACTCTACACCACCTGTAATGTAAATTTAGATTAATCCTGATTTTCATTGCTTACTTACACTTTTTGAGTAATGTAAGTGACACATGTCACAGCAAATCCTACTCACTGTGGAAGTCAGCAATATTTCTGGCACTGCCTCTAGGAGAGAGAAAATGTTATCTGTTCACAAAGATTCACACTGGAGTCTCCGTGCACATCTTCACAGTCGGTACGAAGAAAGCAAAAGTCCATATTCCTATAATCTTTTTTTCAATGAAATACGCCAATTAATTTACAGCTTCTGTACAATGCTGGGATTGGGTTCACTTGGCATTTTTATTCTGGGTTCCCAGCTGTAAAGAAAATTAATAAATAATCTCCAATTCAATACTTTATTTATTTTGCAGTAAGTAAAGATACTCACACATCGGTGTGAGTATCACTTGGGGTAGCACAGTACAATGAAATCCATCACCAGCATGCCTGGGTCCAGATACCATTCCTCAATATCATATCAGCTTTTTAACTTCATTAATGAAATGTTACTTTGTGTGGTTACTATAGCAAGGGGTGAATGATGCATGAAATCAAAAGCTGTCAAATCCTTGAGAAAGTGCTCAGCACAATGACACATGTCTGCTTACTGTATTCAAAGAGTTCAGATGATATTCTTCTCAAGTGAGAAGCAGTGAAACAAATGACGGTCACTTCACAGGGTTGACTTAGAACATATTTCAAAATTACAAAAATCCTGTGTGGGTTTTTTCCCTATGTTTTACACTAAAATGAAAGAAACACAAGGTCAATTTATCCTGTTATGAATTAATTTCTGCATATGGATGTTTCCTGGGACAGCTCTAGTCAGGCTTCCATAAAATGAAGTACTAACTAAACTCTTCAGTGTAGGAAAATAGACAATGCTGGAGGATATCACCTGTAGGGACATAAAAATCTCTTACATGAAGAAAGTGAATAGGGTTGATGATTTCCTGTCTTTTCTACTACAGGAAATTGGTGGCATCAAATGAAAGAGGATTTAAAAGCAAACAAAAGAAGGTGGTTTTCCGCATAACACAGAGGGAAGACGTGAGACTCCTTGTCAGAAGACACTACTGTGTGCTAAAAGTCTGCATGGATTCAAAGGATGAACGGACAAGCCCATAGGAATGAAATCAGTTGGGTATTACTTAAGTACATAAAAACGATTTCTGGTTCACACAGTCCCTGTGAAAGGTTCATGCCCGGGAGAGTATTAGGAGAAAGTAGAATTTCTGTTTGCCCAGTTTGTGCAATCTTCCCTAGCCTCTGTCTGCTGCCATCAGAGGGAGGTCACTGGACCTTTGGTCACAACCAGCACGATTGAATTAATGTTAGTGAGTTATGCTGCTTCATGTGTCTTTTCAGTGTACATTTTATGAATTATGATAATTCTTTCATGGTTTTGCTTACGTCCAACTACAAAATATAGCCACGGTGCCACAGCTATAATTATTTGTACTAGTGAAGTACCTGGATCCCAGAAAATAATTGAATCCCATTGTGCCAAAGGCTGTAAATACATGCACAGCAATACGAGCAATTTTGTCCCATGTAGCATAAGGAGAAAATTAGTTCCAACCACAATTTTATTTGATCCAGAATGGCCTCCCAAATGAAACAATTTTGTCCGTTCAGAAGGATTCACGCTGCTGTTTCAACTCATAACTCTTCATATCCAGTAACAAAGCAGAAGCACAAATTCTGATTTTGTTGTATCACTTTCACATGACTAACACAGTAAAATACAGTGAGATTATTCTTGGTTTACAGTGTAGTAAACAAGACAATAAAGCTCATTTCAGAAATGGCAATTAGTTATTCACTCCCACGTGGAAATGGTTGCTATAAGTGGTTTTATTGCAGAACACCTGATTCTTGGTTTAGATCCTGACTATTATTTCCAGTGATGTTCAACTATTTTGCAATTAGCTTTACTATGCAGATCTGACTAAATCTGAGCAGGTGAAATTTGGCTTTCCCTGGGAAAACCAGAAGGCTTAAAAATCTCTCCAGGATCTTTGCTACAGATTTCCTTTTACCTGACTCCATTTTTCAAAATTATTATTATTTGAGATGAGGAGAAAGGAGGAACACCCCAAAAAAATTGACAGTTTTTGTCAAGTTCTGAATGTCAAAAACTGTAATTAGCTTTAATGAACGGACGTGTCTGACTGTCAGGACCTTCTCAGTGCACATAGGTTACATATTAATGATTTATTAATTTAAAGTGGGATAAGAGCACATTTCAGTGATACAGCTGAGAGAGTGCAACATCTCCCCGCGGCAGAGAATGGGCCATCCTGTTCCTACCAGCTGCTGCTGGTTTGCTGGTGCCAGGTCTCCATCATGAGGGTATTTTTTGTTACAGTGGACTGACAGAAAATTAACACACCAAAACAAGTGTATGTGTTCTGAAAACTTAGCAAATTAAATCAGCTCAGTGAAAGCATGAAGATGAGCACCGGAGGCAGTTACTATTTGGCGCAGGTGGGAGAAGAGTTGGGGAGGGTCTGAGAGGAGAGAGGGTAAAATGGGGCTGCTCTTTACATTCACAGCAAATTATTCGATGGACAAAACTGTCCCACTCAAATATACAAAAACAAGCTTCTGGCAGGTTGCAACACAATTCCCACAGTATTTCATAAACAATTTCACGCACTAATTGACTATTTTATCTTAGGATCCCATGGGGTCCAGAGAAGAAAGATGCTCCATGGTGTAGATCCAGCCAATCTGCTCTGGATGAAGACACCAGGTCGTTTTTGGTTATTTTGCTGTAGGGCCACGGATCCATCCGTGTGTCCTAAGCATGTTAGGCCAATATATTCACATTCTGGATGGATTAAAAATAACTTCCTCTGTAAAGAAGCTTTAAAATGCTGTTTTATTTCTAATCCTCATCAGTCAGTTATCCCAGATTCATCTTCCATCTCTTCTACAATCAAAGGTTGTCAAATACGGGGTCCAAATTTAGAGGCTTAATTATACAGGTTTTAAAACAGTGTTATTTCACCAATTCAGTAGTTTAATATTGGCTTCTGTTAACAAAATATAGATCAGAAGTTACAGAAATGCTGTTTCTCCCCTTCTTTCTGTCACTCGTAGACAGACATGGAGTGATATATATGGGGTAACTTTTCTATATGTACTGCGCTGAGATTTGAATCAACTCAAAATTTATGGCCTGAGTTTCTAGACTTTTTTTGTGAGAGACTAACAGCATTTCTGATATAAGCTAGAGATGTCACAAATCCAGAGGTTGGTTTGAAACTCAGACAGCCAGTATCTTATTTTTTTTTTTTTTACCCTTTCTGCACCTTGATCATGAATATGATTCTATCACGTCTCCTGCATTCAGGAAGAGCTGGTGTCTGACTATATTGTAGTTGGCATCTCTGATCGAATCACAGCAGCTACATTCTCCTTTTCAACTCCCACTCCCCTATCTGGCTGAGCCACAGAGTCAATATGATGACTAAGGGCAGTAAAACTAAATTTCTCATTCTGCTGTGCTTCTCCAGGCTGCCTTGTTATTTTTAAGTTTCTCCTCCATATGGTGGCATGCTCTTGTCCCTGTATTTCACTCTTCCAGGGGAGCATCCATCTACTTATCTGATACCACGTTGCCCTCTAGTGACAAATACTTCACTTCTCCCATGCTTCACTCCATCCAGCTCCTGCAGAGCTGACTCCTTTTCCTGCAGCATTCCCATGTATTAGGTTTGGGGTTTTTGTTTTGTTTTGCCTTAAGTTTAGAACATGTTCTTTTCTATGCTGGAAAAAAATAGTTTCTTAATCCTGTCCCTCTGTGATGTTAGTTGACTCGGGCTGATTTTGGCTCCAGTCTGCAAGAAGACCTCCAGTTTCTGCACTGCTCTCAATCACAGCTATTTATATATGATGGGCTGAGTTCATCCAAGTAGGATTTCTGCCACAGGGCTTACTTATTGCAGCAGTGACTTTGTCTCCATCAGCATGTCAGCAGGTGGCCAATGATACCTGGTATGTAGAAAATTCATTGGAAAATGGGAGGCACAGCAAGGGTTTGCAGGAAATATCCCAATTTAATCCCATTCTCTAAAGGGCCCCCTCCACCTTGCTTTTCTAATATCAGTGCTGCAGAGGTTATTGGCAAGACATTCCTCCACACACTAAGAGAAGTGTTTGGAATGTGAAAGCCACTCTTCTGAGGGTTTGGGCAGAGGAGCTCTCACCCTAAGAGCTTGGTGGGTGTCTCATGCTGCAAAAAATGAGCAACTCTTGATTCTCCTGAGCAGAGGAAAGGGAAGATGGTGGATGGGCAATTTTATTTAGGCAAGCAAAAGGATTTTTAGTCCTGGATATACTTACAGCACTAAGCCTGCAGAGGAGGAGGCAGCTGCAAATTCCTCACCTCTTCCCTTGCGACTAAAGAAGGACCATGCCCCACGTGCTCCTCGCGGACCTCAATACATCTGACTTTCAGTGTCACTCTCACCCAGTCTCTGGAGGGAGGAGGGAAGGCCCCAGCATGCTACCATGGCACTGAAAAATTATTCCTGTGTTTTAAAAGACATGTATAAACTAGCAGACACTGGAGGCAGAGAGGAGGGTGCTATCTGTAGCTCCTGACACACTTACTGGGATTAGCTAGACTGACTTTAACTGAGTTCATCCACGCCCTTTCCTCTTAATGTCCATATAACGGGCTTTTATAAAAACAGCAGAGAGATCTCTTGTGTTCATGGGAAATGCTGTGGCAGGAGCTGATCTCTATTCCTTCCGCATAAAGAAATCATTCTGGTTTTTACACTAAGGTGGGCATTTGAACTGCAGCTTTCACTCAGGGCTCTAATTCAGGATAAATCTTCACATTAAGATAATTGTCTATACCTTGGTTTTGCTTAATTTAGTTTCCAAAATCACTAACTTCTAGTGAGACCTCCAGAAGCCACGTCACCAGCACATGCAATCTGTCTGGACTACACAATCCCTCCAAAAACTGGCTCTGAGCAGGTCCAGATCTGACAAAGTTGATGGAAAAACCCAGATGACAGAGAAGCTAATTGACCAGAATTAGGTTTTATTATGGTAACTGATTATTAAGCACCCTGAAACCAGAGGCAATACAATAAAAGCCATTACACTATCTTTAATTAATGCCAACACTACAAATATAGGGACATTAGGTATTTATTCCAAACTGTGCAATTCAGTCAATGAGATGATAGTATTTGCTCTTGCTTGGCTTGGACTCACTGTTTTCCTTCTGTTCTGTAATAACATTTTAGAGCCACTGAGAAATTAAAGCGCTTTGTAAGTTGTGAGGCTAGTGGTGAGCATTACCAGAAATCAGTATATACATTAACATATCAGTTCCATACTACTGAGGAATCAATATGATGGAGATCACATGGATTTCCAAATACTGAACACAATGGTGAGCGAGGTAGCCCCAGATTTTCAGGAATAGGCTCTGGAGATTTTCATATGACCCAACAAGCAATCAAGAAAGCATCTCAGTGACCTGTACCAAGATAGTCTTCACTAACACCTACTGGATTTGGGGGATTGGTTTTGGTTTGGTTTGATTTTGGTTTTTTGTGATTTTTTTTAAATTATTTCTTAGTGTCTGATTGGCTTGTTATTCACTTAGTCTCAGGGAAAATGACAGATGTATAGTCCAGCTAAGACTTTCTGGGACTGTGGAAGAGTTGCTTAAATGTATTAATAATCTGAAGTCACCACCTGATGCAAATGGACAGTATTCTTTCCCATCATCAGAGGAAGGAATAGCTGCCCTGCCCCCGTTGTCTTGAAACACATATACAGTGCATTTGTTAAGCAGGGTTCGCATACAATTTAGGATGACCGTATGCACAGCCTCTCTGCTCCTTCTTTCTTTTCTCCATTACAACATTAATGTCACCTTCTCCCAGTAATCTGGGCATCCTTCTAGTTTCAGAAATCTAATATACAAATGTATTGTTTCTAAGATAAAAAGGTATTTATAGCAGCCCCGATGAAGATATGCATCTGAAAACAACGTAAGCTGTTGCCAATTTCTAAATCTCTCTGCTGGTTCGCTGCATACCATTATTCTCTGTGCCACAACGTTTACTGCTGCTCCTGAAGGACATGCTGCATGGGGTTGCTAAAGATGCTATCACAGAACAGCACCATTAGCAACTCCGCATGGATGTGACCAGACAAGTAACTCAACATTTTGGAGTCACCAGAACATAGTTCTTGGAAGAAAACTGGATGGTGGCAACAGCATAGAAACAAACAAACCAAAAAAAATAATCTCAGCCCTCTACCTGGAAGGGAGACAAACAGTCTCACAAACACAGGAATTAATATGGAAGTTTTGCAGAACTGGGGCTTGGGTAGATTTGTTTTCCCAGATTCATCCATCCTTAATCAGCAGCCCCAGCAGTCCCTGCTGAGAAAGTCTGCATCTCTTTTTCTGCTTGTCCCAGGCTGTGCTGAACTGGCATTTCCAAAAACGATTACCTCACAAAGTGTAGTTGAACACCCAGAAATACTAAGAATTGCTAATTCAGTGCCAGCTACGCTGCTTCACCAAGCTGAAAGTCCCGGTTCAGCTCAGCAAGAGTCGCAGGATGACAAGGGAAGCCAGGACTTCACCAACAGCGACAGGCTACTAGGTGGCCGGAAGGGGAAGGGCTGGCTGCTTAGGAAATGCAGATCCAAGTCACTGTCTCAAGCAGCACATTAGAGAAGTGCAATATAAAAGAGGGCAAACATGTGTGTGCACGTGCGTGTGCGCATGCGTGTGTGTGTATGTGCATGGATAGTGATAGCTATGAACACGTCTGATCATGTGAAATAGCACTAAGCAGCTGAAAAAATAATGCTTTTATTTACTGCAAATTATTTTTAGGGGCAATACTTTAATATTTCTTGAAATAACAAGTTCATTTGCTATCAGCAACCTTGATAGAATTTTACCTGAAGTTCAGAAGCAGTGATATACTAGACTAAGAAAGTAGTTTACAATGCTAAAATCAAATTGTATTACAACCAACGGGTTTGTAATCATGAAATTGAAATATTGTCTCCTTTCCACAGTACTTTACCATTAGAAGAATTCACCTCTACCCTTTGCAATAAGCTAAGTTATTTCAAGATGGCCCATTGCAACCGACAAACATACAGGTCCTCTCATAGTGACTTCATACCTGTTCTTCTGTTGTTGCTTCCTGTATATTAAAATCAAAATAATCTATAGATGAAGTACCATTGATGTCTACTCTTTGCCTAACATTATGTGCAACACTAAGACACATTATCTTTCATCTCGAAGGATCTCAAAGTGCAGTACTGTCTGCTATTGAAATTGTTTATTCTCCACCGAAATTCAGCTGTCATCAAGAGAAAAAACAGCACTTGTTAATTCATTCTGCTCGTACCTCTGTGTGAGCTACAGGGAGCTTCTCTAATTCTGAGCTTTTATCAGCGCTGTGTATGCATTATTATTTTATTAAGATTGAACTGGGTAAGCACTAATACCTTACAGAAAAATCTGATACCCTTTTATTCATTAAGAGTGAGTCATTTTACATTTCCTATTACCAACATCTTTCCAGCACTTAAAAGTGGCTAACAATTGCAGTGTGGCTTCACAGTTCATCTAACACGATGAAAAGGCAGCAGAATAGTGGCAGGTATCTCTGACATTGGCTGTTACCAACCTTTGTAAAGTTTTGCCTCAGATATCCTTGTGTTAGATCCAGATCTGCAAGCAGAGTACATTAATTTTTGTCCAGTGAATTAATCCACACATCAGTTGAGCTGAGTATCTCCTCTTTTCTGCTCGAGGGGCTGCTGGGAGCAGTGCTGCAGTGAAATCAGGCTGGGAGAGCCACCCTAGCTACGTGATAGCAGATATCATGGCACACGGCCAACTTATCTACTCCTTTGCATCTGCGTGGTGGGATTTACACGTCTGTAAAGCGGGCATAAAACACTACAAAATTGTTTTGTCTAGGTGAAATGACTAAATAAAGTGCAAGAATAAGGTCTACTCGGTGTCTCAGCTAATTGTAGTTATGTATTGGGGTTTTGTGGCCGTTTTGCTTTCATCTACATTCACTGAATATCATTAATCTCAAGGGGAAATGGACAGTCTTGGTGTGAGGTTTATACGGCCATAGTAGGCAAATACATTAAATCAAATTGCAGCTCAGAAACACGGTGATATCATCTGCTCTTATTTCTATTGTTTAAGCGTGATCTGCACAGTTATTATCACCTCACAGAGACTCGTGCACCACATCGTGAGATTTGCATGAAAACAACAGCTGTCAAACAACAGTAATTGCAAGAAAGTACCAGGGTGAAAAGAGGCAGCTATGAATTCTCTTTGGCAAAATTAGTGAATTCATCAGAATTAACTTCTGCATGACCAAATGGGATAGAATCACATCTACAAGCATGTGGGTCCTCCAAGTACATAAAAGTTAGCATTAATTAAAATGCTTATTTTCCATCTGTACTTTGCAATCCATTTCCATCCAGTCTGCGCTACGTGTGCACTCCAGCAGAAACTTTGCAATCCAGGCATTTCCATTAAGATCCTCTTTTTCAATAACAAGATGTGGCACACACCAGCAGGGGACATCACCACTGGGGGTGCAAGCAGCCACTTGCATACCTCCAAGCCAGTTATGGGGAAAATCAACTACCGTACCTCAAGGACCCCTGAACTCTTGGCAGTGGCCATTGAGGATGTTACGCACATACGAGCAGTCACGGAGGAAGCCGTTCTTGGTGCCCTCAGAAAAGCAGAGACTGTCACAGAACAAAGAAAGTATGTACAAATGGACCCTTGCAGCCATTCCCTGATGTTCTGCACCTGTGGTGGTAACTTAAAGGAAGCAACAGATGTGGCCAGATGGGCATGGATTTCTGTCATCACACATTTAACATGTAGCTTTTTATTTATTTATTTATTCTCAATTTAGGTACATCCGTTACCATTTATCAGTGAGATCAGACCTCAGTGGATAGCATTTTTATTTTTTTTCAATTTGCATGGCTTATAATATTTTCATGCTTATAATATCTATGTTTTATAGTGGATTGGAATTTAAACACAACATTTAAATAAAACACTAAGATACTCGAGGAGGTAAAAGAAAACAACTTAAAATGGGTATCTAATAGTAGCTACAAAAATTTGGCATAACTTTGATAATCCTTTTATAGTAAATTCTGCATCTGCTATTGTTTCATTATGCTTATTGGATATTCTTTTATTCCTATTTTGTCTTTATAATTGTAGTTTATTATATGTATTACATTTATTATCCTCTAATACTATAGAATCATATCAATAGCAATTTTGAAATAGCTCAATAGTCCAGACCATCCTGGGGACAAGCGCCTGAAGTCCCTACTTAAGCCTAAATTCAGGCTGTCATCTTCTTTTCTGGCTGGAAAAAAACTGATTCCTCCAAGGAAAAACAATGGATAAACATATCTTCCTGGTGTGATTGCCAGAAAGAGAGGTGGAGTAGGTAGAGGTGGCAACAAGTACTAAGCTCCTCCATCTGGCAGAGAAGCACATCCAGAGGCTACTCTCAAGGAGAAGGTGCCCATCCAGACTTGCAGCAGTTGTGCCCCAGACCCAGCTACAGGTATTGCTTGCAGTGTGGCATATATGACCTCAAGAAAACTCTGGATAACCTATGCACAGTAGTATAGATACAGTAATAGAGATGGGTACTGTAGAAGCATAGCACAAAAAGAGTCCCCTCACTGATCCTGTGTTTAGAGGGCTGAGAGACAAGCCTAAACTACAGCGTATTGACTACGTCCATCAGCTAAATCATGGTAGGTGAGCCTGTGCATACTGTTAGACTTCTGCTTTGTGGGGTAGCACACATTAGCTCAAACCTCTTTCATTGCAGAGTAGTATCATGAGACCAGGGTGAACTCAGAGTACACGCTCAGGTAGCTTCTGCTGTGGTGCGTTGCTCATCCAGTGCTCAATAACCCACCCAGCTTCCCTAACCTGACCACATCTGAGCCTCATGTCAATTCTCCAGCTGGTGTTCTTTTTCAGAAAACGATCTTTATCTCAATTTAAAACCTATGTGCACAAAAAGGTGGGCTTTTCATTGCTGGTGGGCAGTCTTGTGCATCTGTCAATGGTACGTGTCCCTTGCAACACATGCACATACAGCCACCTTCCTCAGGACACAATGGTAACGCATTCCTTACTCTCTGTCCATGACTCTCAGATGTTGCTGCTCTGTCCTTCTTTTCCAGACTCCTGCTATCAACTGTTTTTAACTCCACGGATTATTTAAGCTTGATAAAGTTTGCTTTTGACAGAAAAACAGGTATCAGACCCAGAATTTGGTCAAGACCTAAAGGCAACACGAGCTTTCATTCCTCAAAAGGCTGATGTCCTGGAATGTCTGAGTTTGTCCCACCTTAGCAAAATCCCATAAATCTGGCCTAAGAGCTTTCACTTATACAGTGTCACATAAAGCAATTTGGACCAAACAACTGAACTTCCACAAACCACATGTGGTCAGTGTATTATCTGAAAAGATTTTTTTTTTTTTAAAGAAAGAAAAAAATCATAAAACTGTATTTTAGTACTTAGTACACCTAAAAAGTGTACACCTTAATCCCCTACGAACAGCAGCAGCTGTTTCCATGTCTGAAATTTAATACACTGGATTTGTTTAAAACCCATCCCAATTTAAATCCTTTTACTTTACAATATTCTAATCCTCACTGTTTTATACAGTCCTGTTTTCTCTTATGCTTTAATTGCTCCTCTTCTGTGCAATAAAAAATGCGATGGTTAAGCTCCCATGTCTACCTCTGCTAATCCAGCAGCCAGCCTGTAGTTTCAGTGAGCCCTATGTACCTGTCTCCTAGGGCTCAAATTAATTTCTCTTTCACTTAGCACCAAGGGGAAAAAACACAATCCTCACGGCCAGACCAAGCTGGCATGATCAATCCCAAGAAAACTCATTTTATCTTTATTGTTGTTTACTTTACACTTGAACCAAAGCTATGATCCTCGATGCCAAAGGCTGACACACCACTCTAGCTAGTACTGAGATGCTCAGTATCTGTGCCAGCTATGAATGATACATGTGCGAGGAGTAAGGTTGTTCTGTGAGCAACGTTAAAGTGGCTTTTGATCATCTGATCAAAGACTGCTGTAAATCAGCGCAGGCTTTAATGTAGTGAATATAAAGTTTTGTTCCTTCGCGAACGGAAGTGACTTGCTATATGTAGGGCAAAGCTGTTTATAACATACAGCGCACCGTTTGAATTGTCATTTTGCACTCTGTGCTGGGATGCTTCAAAACAGTGAAAAGCACTTGCCAATAAATTAAAAAAATATTCTCTCTACTGTGAGGGAGCTGTCTAGTTTAGATGCTTAGGTAGGAATGGGAAGTCTGTGTTTCTATAACTAAAACATCAAGCTTTAGTTTTGATAGGATATAGTTTTTCATTGACATCAGTCACTGCAAATAGGAGACCTTCATGACATGTGAGGTCCATCTAAGCTCCTAAAGTCTTCTGAGAAGAGGCTGTCTCATCTCTGCTGATAATCTAGGTCAAGAGAGCTTGCTGGTTTTTGTGGTAGGCATCTTAGATATGTTGCAGGAGTTGGACACTACAAATGCCTTCCTCTCCCTCTTGACTAAAGGAGAAGGCTATAGTGACCAGTGTAGATAGAGTAGATAGAGCTGCCCCATTTAGCCACATTTGTCCTCCTCAGAGTGCATGAGTCTGGCTGCTAACATAGCCAGGCTAGATGAGCATCAAAGGGTGAGAGATGTGAGTGTCCGGGGGTGACTACTGTACCATGTAGGAGTGTCCCAGAGCTGGCAGCTAGATCCTCGCTTAGATTCAGAGAAGGGTTTGCCATGGGACAATTTTCCCATGCACATGGCAGAGAACCTTAATATGGCAGAGGAACCACACATCCAAACTTCTGATGTCAGTTGTAATGACTAACAGGTTACATAAACAATGTGATGCACCGTGCTCACATCCCCTCTGCCTTTCTCATTCAACTTGAATCCTGCAACTCAAAGCAAAATGTAATCAGGCTCCATGAAAGAAAAACATGTTTAGTATCCTCACACAAGCCTTCACCTTGCTCCATAGCATGACAGTTGTGCATGCAGCACAATGTGCTAGGCGTCCGATTCACAGTGACCAAGGTCTGTCTCGGTCCGTGCATGAATTATCCAGAGCATTTCAGCTGCCTCACTACTGTTCTACCAGTGTTAATGTCTGTGGGAGCAAGTGTTTGGAAAAGCAGAGCATAAGAAACATTTTTGCTTTTAATGTAGCAAAAGTAATTCTAAAAGATGAATGACATGAACTCCTTATCCAGAATAAAGAGGTGGTCTCTCAAGCAGAAGGAGCAGAAAAATGACTTGGATGCTAATTTTCAAACAGAATCAGTGAATCTCTATAGTGAGCGTAAGGTGTTTTAATGCAGCAGAGTTTATTTTGGTATTAAACCATCTTCAGGTCATGTGTGTGTGAATGATGAAACAGAAAAAAAGCTGCCCCAAACCCAAACACAGCTTAATATCTATTCTTGGAAAGAACTTCTCAAATCTACATGTGCTATTTCCACATCTAAAGAGCCAGAAGAACAAGGATCATTTTAGAAATCTCAGTAGACAACCAAATGAAAAAAAAGAATATGGAAACACACACAAAAATGTTCTACATTGCACTTTGTGTTACTGTAACTTAATTTTGCAACTCTAACTTCAATGGTCTCACTAAGATTCATAATTTATATAGAAAATTCATGGCCATGGTTTTTTACAAAGTGGCGAGTAATCTGGGGTGTCCAGAAAGGACTAGTATCAAAGCACCCCTTTACTGAAAAGCAGTCATGTCACAGGAGAAGAACCTGCCCAGTTATGTGACTGCAACATATGCAGTTGCATCTGCAGACTCTAAGCCCCATCAGCTTCCAATGTATTCACCTCTAATGTGCCAGACAGTAAGAAAATGGAATCAGCTTTATTTTAAGGGTGAAAAAGTGAGTCCTGAATAATATGAGCGGAACAAAAAATGTGTGCTGAGTTAGGAACGGATGCCAGTTCCTTAAATATTTACTCTAGCTTTAAACATCCGCTGATGTGCACGTAACTGGAGTTTCTCAGAAGCCAAAGCCCTCTGACTTAGTTTGAAGGTCCGGTCACCTCATCTAATGCGCAAATAAGCCAAATTTTAATGGCCTATTACTGACTGCGTACTTAGCCTGGATCGGCTCCAGAATTTACTTATCTAATTATTGTAGCCGAAATAAAGTGTGAATACAAGCCTTTACAGTAATTCATTAAGGAACCATTCCAGCTTCTACCTGAGGCAGTGACTCTATTTTTGACTGACTTTCACTAGTCCTATCTTAGTATGTAAGACAAATACAGTAAGAACAAAACAGGAGAAACAATTACTTACATTTCTAGGGTTTGAAACACTTTTGGCAAGTTGTCATTTTTTCAGTGAAAACATGTTCATTAAAAGCACCTCTAACCATCCATCTTAGTGTGGCAAGATGTGTGAAATTTAAGTTAAAAATGGCATATAAGGAGGAAATTCAAAATCTTCGTACAGTTATAATTGTGGTGTAACTGTGTATTGTGGCTGTGCATAAATCCAGTTATTTATCTCACTGATGGCACAACAAGCAATTTAAACACTGGACCAACTTGAGACAAGTTGATGGAGTGAACTTCTACCCAGTCTTCACAAAGCATGAGACTAACTGTTACAGGACCTCTCCTAGTGACAATTTTGGGCAATCACAACAAATCCCTTTGGCAGCTCATGTCTGTGCCTCAACCAGTTTCTTTCTTTTCAGTGTGTTGATTCATAGAATCATAGAGTGATTTGGGTTGGAAGGAACATCAAAGATCATGTAATCATAGAATCATAGAATCTTTAAGGTTGGAAAAGACCTCTAAGATCACCAAATCCAACTGTCAACCCAACACCATCACGTCCACTAAACCATGTACTAAAGCGCCATGTCTACATGTTTTTTGAACACCTCCAGGGATGGTGACTCCACCACCTCTCTGGGCAGCCTGTTCCAATGCTTGACCACTCTTTCAGTGAAGAAATTATTCCTAATATCCAATCTAAATCTCCCCAGACGCAACTTGAGACCATTTCCTCTTGTCCTTTCGCCAGTTACTTGGGAGAAGAGACCAACATCCACCTCTCTACAACCTCCTTTGAGGCAGTTGTAGAGAGCAATGAGGTGTGCCCTCAGCCTCCTCTTCTCCAGGCTAAACAATCCCAGTTCCCTCAGCCGCTCCTCATAAGACTTGTGCTCCAGTTTCATTGCCCTTCTCTGGACATGCTCCAGCAGCTGACCATCTAGTTCCAACCCCCCTGCCATGGGCAGGGACACCCTCCACTAGACCAGGTTGTCCAAAGCCCCATCCAACCTGGCCTTCAACACTTCCAGGGATGGGGCCTCTACAACTTCTCTGAGCAACCTGTTCCAGTGCCTCACCACCCTCATCACAAAAAATTTCTTCCTAATATCTAAACTAAATCTGCCCTCCTTAATTTAAAGCCATTACCCCTTATCCTATCACTCCATGCAAACAGTCCCTCTCCAGCTTTCCTGTAGGCCTCTTTAGGTACTGGAAGGCTGCTATAAGGTCTCCCCAGAGCCTTCTCCTCCAGGCTCAACAACCCCAACTCTCTCAGCCTTTCCTCATAGGAGAGGTGCTCCAGCCCTCTGATCATCTCTGATTCATAATCCAGGTGAAGAAACTGCCATCCCAGAGACTCCCCTGGAGTGTTCCTACTCCAGAGCTAACCAACCTGTACATAGACAAGATACTTGTAAATACTGAGTGGGAACTTCTAAATATGCAGAAATTATCACGCATAGTGATAGTGTCTAGTGCGTAGTTATGATCATTAGAAGCTGGTTGGTAGGTAGTTTAAGACAGCCAACAGCAATGGATTGGGCATGTGATAAAATGGCCACACAGGACTACAGGCCAGTTAGATACTGGAATTCAGCAGAACAATGTTTTGGGGAGTCTTGTGTAACCCTGATGGAGATACCATTACAAAGACACTCGCAACAGAGACCCTCATCACCACCCAGATAGTGGCTGACCATCCCGGTGAGGAGATTGTATTCCTCATATGAGCATTACCCTGTGCAAAGATCCCATTACATTAGGGTTTTTATAGCAACATTCTCTCCATGAGCGTCTGTGCAACATCCAAACAGTTACTTTTGTCTTGAGGTGCCTTCAGCGTTTCATGTACAGCCACATTAGCCTGTGTTCAGTCATGTGGGAAGTTACATTTTGCTTTCTTGATAGTGGTTCTTTTACAGAAATCCATACAAAAGCTCAGGTGAAGCGCAACAATCTCTCTCAGTCAGCCTTGCTGTGAAATCAAAAGCAGAAGCACAGAAGAGCTTGTGAACAACTTTCATTCCCTCTGTTTTCAAATACATGAGGTTTCTTTTAATTCTTTACTCACCAATTGCTTTAATTATCTCACCACATTTTTATTTTTTTTTTTTTTTAAAGATTTAACTTTAGTATTGCTATAGAGTACTAGAATAAAGAGCATTTTTTGTGTATTGTTGTCTTCGGGTTTAAAGGATGGACACAATAAGAAATATTAGCAGAGTCAAGGTGGGAGAATTTGCCTGAATTTGCATTAACAAGCCTCCAGAGCTGCAAATGGAAGAGTAGAATAGAGGGTTACTGCTGTAACCCCGAACAACCTAGTTCTCCTCTATTGCTTAAGTGGACAGTTCATAGTTGGTTAAAAAAGTGAATGAGAATATGGACTTTTTGAAATACTAGAAGAAAATTGGAATTTTATTTTTATCAATTTGATTTGGTTAATTTTATTTTGAAATGAATTATCTAATTTAATATGAATCTGTTATATTCTGTATTAACTGATTTTTTTAGTAGTTTGGTACGTGAGCAACATTTTAATGATTTTTAACAGAAGTTGTATTAGTTCCACAATGACTTCATAGTATAGATTTAAAACAAAGTATTACAAAGCATAAGTGACCATATGCAACACCTACAGTGAAAGAGAACCCCTAATCCTTGCAAGATTGATCCAAATGATTTTTCTGTATTCAGTATTAATTGTTGGGTTTGGTTTTTTTTCCTGATTTGCAGCTAATTGGACAGGGACTCATTAACAATTCTTTTCCTGTGGAGACTATTTACTGTTCAGTATTGTATCAGTATTTTATAGAATCATATAAAACATATCAAAGTTTTCTATAAGGGAAATGGACATCATTAATACAACAGACACCCACAGAATATTGTTCACAGGCGATGTACAAATTAAATGCTATAAATGTTAAATAATTAACAATAAGGGAAAACAATGGCCTCTTTTTTTCTCAGCCTTCTATCAGATGTTGATAAGAGGCAGGCAATGAATTCAAAGAACAAAAGACCCATTTAGAAAATGTCTTGGCACCGGCTGTTTTGAGATTATAACTGGGACGAATCAATGCAGACGTACACAAAAGGACAATTAGATAATGGCCAAGTAACCAGTTTTTCTTCTATAAATATAGAAAATGAGCATATATTGGGACTATTAAGAACTTCTGAAAACACTTACAGCCTTGTTGCTTTTTGATACACGGAACACCATCTCCCTGTTTAATAAATAAAACTGCCTTTCCCAGTCTCTTGGAACAAAATCGCAGAAAACACCTTCCATTCCATGCATGTCAGAAATACAAAATGTGTCAGTCACGCAGCCTTAATGATGACTTCCCCAACCCTTCTTTGATTATGGCTCTAACTACAGCAAAAAACAAACTCTGAAGCCTTCTTTGCAGGGAAGTGGGAAAGAAAAAAGTCAATGGCATCATCTCCCCTGGGTTGGCCAGTATGGATGGCTGGTTGGAAGCGAGGGTTGTACTTTCACACAATAGTTCTTCTCCAGTTTCTGTCAGCCAGAATGCTGATGTCAAGATGATCCCTCTCTCTAAGTTGTAGTATCGTTTGATGTTACCCCGGGATAAAACAGCTTAACCTCACCCTCTTCTCTAGATTGTGACTAAAGGCATAAGGTAGCCCTTGGTAAACACGGCACAATGTTTGTGATTTAAGTGTTTTAAAGCACAGACTGCAAAGTGTAGCCCAGCTCCAGAACCAGTGGCAGCACAGCCGTACCAGTGGGATGCTACACCTTGGGTATTAATTATGACTCAAAGGCCAGAGTTCATTGGCGCGTACAGCACCACGCTAACGTGGCCGTTCCTTGTCTGGTCCCTGAGCTAGCTGTCTAGCACCACCCAGGTTAATATTTGTACGGCTTTGTGCTGCTCCCTGATCCCTGATGAAACAATCCTTTCAGAGTTCAGAACTGTGTGTTTCAATCTGATGTCTAGACATACACTTAAACTACACTGTATAAAAAATTAATATAAAAAACCTCTAGGGAAATACGCATTAATATTATGGCACCAATGCTATATGTCTTCTGAATTCCAACTACCTGAAACATACCTTAAAAACAATTACTATGTGCACTAATATTTACAGAAACACAATGTAATATATAAATATAATACCATACAATATATATAGGCAGTATGCACACGCATATTCTCTGTTCAGAATGTTAGTGCCTTTGTATGGCTTGTACTTAGGGAGGTTTTGGTAAAGAAAGAACCAAAAAATATTCAGTCAATCTAGGAATTTCCTAGCTTTACTTGTATTCCACTTGATATCATTTTAGGTGGGACTGGTTAGTCCCCTGTACATCTACATTTATTTAGTTGCATATTTAAAGCAGAAAAAGAAGCTTGCTGTGGACACGCAGATACATAAAAAGCAATTTGCATTACAACCTGCACGTGGAAACTGGTACACAGAGTTTCCTATATTTCACGGTCCGGATCATTGGAGGTGATGGGAAGTGTCAGCTGTGTATGTGGTGATTTTCTGCATCCGCATCTGTTTGATCCACTACCTGTTCCCTCATGAGACTGAAGTTATGGACATAGCCGTATCTGCTTTCCCTCTACAGCCCCTGGGTATGAATTCATGAAGCATTCTCCATCGCACAGATTGGCTGCTCAGATTGTTCTCTGAGGACAGGATTTAGACTCAGCTGAACTTTTCATGCAGTGTGCAATTTATAAAAAAGAATTGGCTTTCAAAATAAATTATGGCTGTATGTTAGAAAAATAGAAATATGGTTAGCTCCTATCTGGCCTGCCTATATATTGATATGGCCTCTCTGGGTATTTCTCCTGGATTAATTGGCCCTGTGTGTACAAACTTCTGGGATAGATATTACAAATTATATCTAGTAAGAGACAGGAAATCTGATTATGATGGAGACAGAAACACATATAAGGGTAGCCAAGAAAAACTGCATGCGAAAGTTATACACAGAGCTCTTACTTAATATGGGAAGTTTGACCTTCCCCCTTAGAAAAAAAATTTTTTTCTCAAAATCAATGATGAAAAAAGTCTTAAAACAGCTGTCTTATCAATACATATATAAAAATAACATTTATACTGGTAAATTGTTTAGGGCAGGGACTCTTAGCTGTAAGACCTGTTGCATAGACTAGTCACATTCATAGTACATAACATTTGGCCCTGCATCTCCTCTGAGCTCTTTTTGTAGGATAGTTCAAAGTGTTTGAAATAATCTGAGAGTGCTGTTGGAGCCTGTATGGGTAGCATTTTCATAATATGATTCTGTTGCCATGCATTGTGTGCTCGGAGGAAGAGGTGACAGATAACCTGAAGATAAATCCAACCTGAATTGTCCTATGATCTCATGATGCTATAGCTGTGCCAGGACAACCTTGGCATGTTTGACAGTACAAAGGAAAACTCCATAGGATGAAGGGAGACAAATTTAGTGCAAGTTTGGTTTGTTCATATTTTTGTTGTTTTTGGGGGTTTGTTTGGTTTTGGTTTTTTTCCAGATTGCTTTTGGAAATAGTTCTTTGTTCATCTTATTCCATGAATAATGTCTTAGCATTTTCTTGGGTAGGCTGGTAGGCATCTCCATGCCAGAGAGTGCTAACAATTAAGTAGTAGGGCTGATCAGGGGTTCAATGCTTGTGCTAACATCTTTACTCATTAGTTAGCATGGTGCATTCAGACATGGAGACTACTTTCTCATTTAGCTAAAAACAAAAACAAAACAAAAAACAAAACAAAACAAAACAAAAAGAGCAGCAATATATATAACACTGTTCTCAGTGTAATGTTCTTGGTGAAATGTAAATTTTGCAGCATCAAAAGAGGGAAGATAATCTAATGGTTCTTTCTGGACTGTAATACTATGAAATTATTAATGGGAAATTTAATATATAGAATGTGCAAAGTAGCTAAAATTAGGTTAACATATTACTCTGTTCTCATATGACACTGAATACACTATACTGCCAGTTCTTTGATGACCACAAATTTTAGGTACTTCAAAGGAAAACAAGTGATTGTTCCTATCATTTTTCATCCTGTCCTTATTTTCGTTTATCCACTCTTAATTTTTTTGCTTTAAATTAATGTCTGTCTTTTCTACCAGTGTCTGTCAAAAGATGGCACCTTTGTCTAGAAGGAAGATGAGGTATAAGAGAAGATGCTGTTGAAAAATCTGTCATAAGCAATGCAAAGACAGAAATGTTCAGCAGATATTTTTTGCCTATTATCTGTAACAAAACAGGAGGTAAAAATTATCTATTTGAAGGATAAAAAACAAAGTTTCTCAATTCTGAGAAAACAGCATAAACATTTTCAACACAATCAGTTAATTGTAGTGATAAGACGAGGGGTAACATCTTTAAGTGGAAGGAGGGTAGAATTAGATTAGTTACAAGGAAAAAATTCTTCCCTGTGAGGGTGGTGAGGCACTGGCACAGGTTGCCCAGAGAGGTTGTGGATTCCCCATCCCTGGAAGTGTTCAAGGCCAGGTTGGATGGGGCTTTGGGTTTGGAACTAGATGGACTTTGAGGTCCCTTCGAAACCAAACCATTCTATGATTCTATGATTCTGTGATTTACAAGTAAAAGTCTTAGTATAACTAACTGAAGGAGATTTCTGAAATAACATGTTCATTTGTAATGGTATATTGGTAAATTTTAGTTAGTAAACTGGCCAACTGGAAATACCTCTAGAGACTGCTAATAATAAATATAATTACCTTATCTGAAGAGAAGTAAATCAGGGAGCTATAAACTTGTTTAACTGTTTCCTGGTTTCAGTGGGGATAGAGTTATTTTTTTTCCTAGCAGCTGATGCAGTGCTGAGTTTTGGATTTAGGAGAGAATAATGTTGATAACACACTAATATTTTAGTTGTTGCCAAGCATTCGAGTACTTTTCAGCTTATCATACTGCCCTGCCGTAGCGAAGGCAGGGGAAGCCCAAGAAGCTGGGAGAGGACACAGTCAGGACAGCTGACCCAAACTGACCAACAGGCTATTCCATACCATATGATGTCATGCTCTGTATATAATTGGTGGTCAGTCGGGAGGTGGTGTGGCTAAGGAACTAGCTGGGCATCAGTTTTGGGTGGTTTTGCATAAGTTGTTGTTGTTGTTGTTGTTGTTGTTGTTGTTGTTGTTGTTATCATCATCATCATCATCATCATCATCATAATTTCTTTTCTGTTCTACTAAACTCTCTTTAACTCAGCCTATGAGGTTGGGTTTTTATGTTTTTTTTTTTCCTTTTTGATTCTCTCCCCCATCCAACTAGGGAGGGGAGTGGGAGTAAATGAACAGCTGTGTGGTTGTTTTAGCTGCCGGCCAGGCTAAACCACAGCAAACTGGTATCAATACAGCAAATAAAGTTGTGCTTAATTCATGATTCAACCAATAAAGAACTAGAGGTTTAAAAAATTCTTAATATTTATGAGTATTATAAGCAGGATCTCTCATGGAGGAGAGGTTTTGTTGCATAAATCTGTTAGAGAGCTGGTTGAATAAATAAACCATTTTAATATTCCGTACTTGAGTTTCTCTGCAGCTTTCAGATAATATCACATGACATTCATATTTAAAAATGAAAAAGAACCCAAAGTGTAGTATATTTTAGGGAATTACTCACCACCTAATAGATCAACATTGTTTATCCAACTGTTATATTGATCCCCTCTTCCACTTGTCAAGTGCAGCTTTGACAGAACAGACTTTCTGTAAGGTGTACCAAGACAGTTTTAGCAGGTCTTCTAAATAGTTGGAATTTAGTCCAACAATGCGGAACATTTTGTGTTAACAGCCCATCAACAGAAGAGGTAATCTTTGCTGATAACATATGCAGGGGTTGTAAATCTTTGTAAACCAATTGAAAGAAGGGCAGATGACTGTTTCAGGGAGTTAACTGTTATACTCCTAATTCAATGAAACGTGGTGTGATTTACATAAGTGAATAGGAACTGGGAAAAAAAAAGTTAGGACTTGTGGAAGAAATTAATTTATAGAAGTCCTATCTGAGACATACAGTGCACAATGGTAGGAAGCTGTAGCTAAACAACTTCACTCAAGATTAACCACAATTTCTTATCAATGTTGGAAAATGTTTACTATGAGCAGATGATGATCTCTGTTTCAGTTAGCAACCATACATTGAAATGATGGTTTTTTGGTCAATACATGCTTTAACTCGTCTCATTCATGGCAGCTCTTTCGGAGATCTATTAGATTTTTTTCTGGGCTTGCTAAGATTGTGCCTGCCTTTCTCACCTCTTAACTCTCACACTGTATGTGCAAAAACACTAATTACCTTTAGACTGTCTGCTCCCAGTGTCACATACAAAGTCCAGTCTCTCCACCAGATTACACTGCAGATGGTTTACTCTATACTTTGAGGGCTTTGTGGTGAAGAGTGGTTGAGCAGAATAGAAGCATCCAGTATTGGCTGTAGCTGATGGAATGGACTGTGGTTTTGTTTAGTTCTGTTTATTTAAAAAACAGAACAAAAAAGCAAAACCCACAACTTCTTTCATTGATGACTATGTCTTATGTAGATGTCTTTGGTCAGAATAACATCCTGATTTAGGATCAAGAAGGATCTTCTTCCTGATCAAAATGTCCAAAATCCTAAACATATTTATTTCAGGGCAATTTCCTTCTAGGATCTGCTGATATCTCTGACATTATGAATTCCACAACCACCATGGAGACTTCAGAGCAGGAACTGATGGGAACATACCAAAGCAAGTCCCCTGTTTCTACAGCCAGAAACCAGACAATGCCTTTCATACACTTATCAGGATTTATCTGCAAAGATGTTGTGTTTTGCACCACTTTCAGTGTCCCTAGCCTGCCAAGAAAATCGTTTTCTGAAGAAGCCATAATCAGATTCACAGAATAATACAAAATTTAAGGTTAGAGAGGATATTTGGAGGTTATTTAATCCAACTCCTGATAAGGGTCAATGAGATCAGGTTGCTCAGAATTTTTGTCTAGTCAGGCTTTGAATATCTCAAGGATGAAAATCCCACAGGCTCTCTCAGCCGCTGTTCAAATGTTTGAACATTGTAATGATTAAAATACAAAATCTTCGTATGGTTTAATACATCTTTCTTGAACATATATCACCAGAATTGTACTCTGTTCTTGAGATGAAATCTCCTTAGACTCTTGTACAATTAGTCTTGTGCAATCTGTATTAAAAATGACTTGTCTGTCCTAGGAGCATGTTTGACTTTTTCACAGTTAGATCATATTGAAACTTAATAGTCTTTCATTGATGAACTCCTATGACCAAGGCTCTTCTCTTCCAGCTCTTTCGAACTAATGTATTCCTAAACAATAGTGGACAGGTTTGAAATCAGGCTTCCAAGTTTATTTTATACTATCCCCTTGCACTTCATGAATTTCATCCTCTTCCTATTACTTCTGCTCTCAAGGTCATTTAGTTCTTTCACTATGATGAAGCAATACTTTTCTGTCCTCCAAATGATGCTTCCCAATTTTTGCTTCTATACCGAGATCATAAATAAAAACATTAAACACGACTGTTCCCAAAATTGATTTTTGAGAAATTTTAGTAGCAGCCTCCTACTAGGCTAATGCTTCCCTTTCAGTTGAGCTTGCTGTCAACTCCCCACTTTTATAGTTTCTGCACTAAGCACTATCACCTTGATCTTAAATAATAGTTTCACATGTTCTTCAATGGCAAATTGTTTTCTGTATTTAGCAGTGTATTTCTTTTGCTTATTAATCAATTTTCAATAAAAGCCATCTAGTATGATATAATCTAACCCCGATAAGCTCATATTGTGTTGCCTCTCTTTTTTTTTTTTTTTTTTTTCTATGTAATGTCAGTGATTTTTACTTCAAAATTATTGTATTGGTGGTTTGCTGGCTTTGTATTTTCTTAGCTTATTATATTATGGAAGAGCTGTAATAATAATTAAAAAAAAAGTCTGTGCACTCAACATGCAGATATTTGATATATGAGAAGTAAAACTACTGATTTAGTGGTGGTTCCAGTCTAAAGTCTGTAAAAGTGTGAGAGAAAAGACAAAAAAGAATTCAGAAAGATGCTAAAGACGTGGTTAATCCTTCTTACGCAGAACTACACAGAAGATCTTTTGTGGCATCCTGAAAATTTTATTTGGAAATTAACAGGTAGTGCTATATGAGTGCATTTTAAATAAAAAAATAGGTAAAGAAAACTTCAAGGGAAGACTGGGTTTCTTTCTCAGATGTTCTAGTTGATCTTAGCTTTCACTGCTTTCTAATCATTCTGTATTCCATCTTCAGAGCATACCTACATTTCCTCCACAGCTCAGCAAAATAAACCTGCCAGAGTACAGTCACAAAATATTTTGAACAAAGACAAAATACCTTCCTGCTGCACATTCTCTATTTCAGAAAACAGATTAATGTCAGTTGAATAGAATCAGTTAGATGAGTGAGCAAAAGGACCAGGTTTCTTTTACTTTCTCAAGACCATAACTTTGTAAGGTTGACATGCGAACATTTTGCCCCAGTTTATTCTACATGCTGTTAACATTCCTTGCTGAATCTTCAAGATCAAGAGGTACAAATATAAAAGAAAAGGAAGCACTTTGCCTTGCCACATCTACGCCTCTGTTTCATATATGCAAGTATAGCTAAGTGAATAAACAACAGAAAGTAAATAATTAATTAAATTTCATCTATTTTGATTGTGAAATTTCCATGATCAGATTGTAAGTTTGTTGAAAAGAATCTTCAGGAATCTTCAGTCCAGCAAACATGTGTGCTTAACTTTAGGCTGTTTCAGAGTCCCAGTGAAGCCAGCAATACTTGCAATACTTTGGACTAAATGTGTGTGGGTTTCTCTGTGAGATCTGTTATAGGTAGGAGTTAAAAAGTCTTTGGTGTAGAATTGCTGTTCACTAAATTGCCTCCTCAATTCAACAACATAGCTCATGCTATTGTTACACCAAATGACCTACATGCATAGGCACTGTAGCTTTAATTGGAAATCACATATTTTCCTCCAAAATACTCCAATTTGTGATTAAGATTGTGCTCATTTGCTATGTGAGTAATCACAGTCTGAATCTGTTTCTGGTTATTTACCCCATACAAATAGCCAGATAACTACATAAACTCCACAGTAGGCAGAAACTGTCATGCATATATATATGGCATATATACATCCTGCAGGGAGCCTGGCCTTCAGTACAATGACGGTACCCAAAGTGCAAATCCCACTAAGTGGTAAGGCTGATCTATATCCCAAGAACAGAATACTGGCCAACACACACACTGAAGTGATGTGGTACAGATTACACCCCAGAGGCTGTGAATACAAAAATTGGAATTTGCGATTTGAACATTTGAACACTATATTCACTTTCTGATGTATCCTGCTGTTAAACTCTGATGCCCAGAACAGTCCTGGAAAGGCAACTGAGATATTGCCTTTTGAATTTGAAGAGCATTCCCTCCCCATATTATCCCTAAAACACATCCTCATCTCCATCACCTATTTTCCACTCAATCCTAATTATTCTTTTTCTTTGACCAAAGCGAGGGCAGCAGGTGCTTCCCCATCCCTTTCTTCTAAAGTAGCTTGTTTTGCTTCACTTCTCACCAAAGGAATGAGAAAGAGAGAGAGAGACAATTTCAAGGAGATAATGCATTTGACCTCTCTGTTAATATTCAAAATGCTGGTCAGGAAGGTTAGGAGCAAACATCAGCTTTCTTTCACACCTCTTAGCTCATTCCACAAATTAATAACATCATACTGGGAGCAGCCTGGACCCTGAGTAATGAATGTTAGCCGTAGTTCCTGCTGGCTGCTTCCGAGGATGCATTTATTTTTCTCATTATCTTACACACAATCTCCCAGCTATTGTCTGCTACCCCTGCTCACTCAGGAAACCTCAGAAAGTGCTAAAGATGTCAAGAAGCAATAAGCCTCATTTATTTTTATGGCCTTCATCAGCACTTTCTTTTTTGCTTAAAGGCCTATAATAGAATCCACTGATTAGAATCAGCACCATATCAGAATATAGATATGATAGCCCTTTTCTGAAGGTGAATGGGCTACTGAAGGACACTTTCTCCATTTGATACTCCTAGAGGATACTGAAGCTAAACAAAATTAATTGTGTTATTTCTTTTTTTCTTTTCTTTCTCCTTCTCGCTACTTTCCCAGACATTTGGAAATTGATTAACTAAAACGTCAAGGAAGATGATCATAAAAAGTCCAACTAATTAAAAGAAAATTAGCCAACTGAAACAATACCACAAGGTAAGCAGTTGGACTTAATAGCTGTTAATAAAATAGTATAAATGAACAGAGAAACTCCCATTTGTTAAGTACCATATTTACCACAATACTAAACCAAGAAGCAAATAATTGACTTGTATTAGACTTTTTTTCACTCTAACTTGAACTACATAATAGTTACAGGCCAATGTATTAATCAGGTTCTCTGTTCTCTTCCTTGCACAGATCTGACCTGACAAAATGTCCCATTTTCAGACCCCAGGTATATAAATCCCATATAAACATTTAAAAGAGAAGAATAGGTTTCTCCTTAGAGCACATCTATTCTCCATTGACAATCATAACAGGTGAAGGCTAGCAGACTTCTAGTCCAGTTCTAGTCAGCAATTTCACATTATTACAAACTTAACAGTAACCTTTGTGTTAGAATTATTAGCACAAGGATAAGGACAGAGGTAAGACTGTGCAAAAAAAGGATGTGGTGGATGCTTACAATGCAACCACTATTCTCTACAAAATTCTTGCATTCTTACACCTATATGCAATTTAATTAATTTTTTATATATATATATTTATACAGAAAATTCACCCAAAGACTTCCTCAATGATAGATAACAATATCTACACAAGCTGTTTGTAAGGAACAGGCAGTATACTTTCAATATACTTTTCTTATTCTGCTTTGACTTTCTTTGAGAAGCAGTACCTCTGGGTCACATCATTGTTTCCAAGCTGTGGTGTGCAGATTTACTGGTGGCATAGGAAAGTTACTGGTTTTGAGTATCGTCTCATTTCTGAAGAAGTAAGATTCAGGTTAGTACAGGGACTAATATTTTAAGAATAAGCTTTCTGTTCTCCAAAGAAAGGAGACACGGGATGTGAAAAATTGAAAAGAAAACTTCCATGCTAAGACTGCCCATATAGATGTGTACAAAACTTATTCTCTCACGGAAATTGAAAATCTGGTGGGCGGTTTAAGCATCCCACTTGCCTCTCATATATACAACACCGTATAGTGTATGTTCACAGCCATGAAGTGTCATTTTGTCTGGGTGATCAAGGTAAGAGGAAAAGTTGCTGCAGAAGAATAATGAAACAGCAATCTTAAGTGACATGAACAGATTTGTTATACTTTCACAAAGATTACTTCACATAAAGACCAAGATTCAGAAATTATACAGAAATCACATTCACAAAAGAGAAAACTCACATACATCCATCCTAAATCTATCACGCTGTGAAAAACAGAAGAAAAATGTGTTACTGTACTTGGATAACCTAGTGTAAGTTTTCATACAGATGGAACTGATCATCTATGGAAAGAAAGAAAAAAATCTGATTCTTGAGGCTCAGAACTGTTTTTAAAAAACGATGGGTTATAATCAGGATTTGTTGCACTAAAATTCAGTCTAGCTGGAATGAGCGTTCATAATTTTCCTGTGTTCATTATACTTTACCAACTTTGCCCTTTCTAGATGTAGCTGAGGATATGTATGCCTAATTGCATTTAAAAAGTTAGTAAAATACTATGTAAAAAGTTACTAAAATATAAAATAGTGCTGAACTGAAACACACAGTAAAAACAGAAGGAAAATCACTAAATGCAATCACTCTTCATGAAAGATGTAAGAGGAAGCTGTACTCAACACAATAGCGCAAGGGGACCGTTTCTCTCAAAACCTTGTTTATCCTCTTCAACAGCTTTTACAAAGGGATATGGAATATTTACAGCTGGCTAATGGAAGTGGTCAAGCATACATGATTTCCTGTTTCCAGGGAAGCAGCCCATAAAAACGTCTGCCCACATCCCTGGCATGGAGATAAACAGACCAGATCTAAACATCACGTTTGGACACCTCAACCATCAGATACACGTGTAGAAATGCAGACCTACATGCACGCATTGCTGTGCATAGACAGTATGAAGTATGAAGATGGCAGTATGATGATAGTATGATGACAGTATGGAGAAGAAATACAGTCCATTGCTATAGCAGGATAGGTTTTCAGAGGTTATTATTTATGACAAACCTGAGGTCTTTAGCCAGATCTCCTACTTTGCCACATTACCAAGCCTTGCTTCTAGAAGCAGCGGTTTCCTTGCACGTGAGTTGTGTCACTTGAGTCTACTGAGCGTACTGAACTCTGGCGCTCAGCTACTGGTTTCTTCTGGCCTTTTATTCTGCTTTTTGGTATGGTCTATACTTCTGCTGGTGTTCTCCAGCATGAGATTTTTGAAGATGTTGGCAGAGCTGATGTTTATGTCTAAAGAGTGGTGATTCTCCCTTTCTTCCCAACCTCACAGCTGTAGTGATGGCCACTTGGAAATTGCAGATCATGTTCTTCCAGGTTCATTGCCCATTAGAACAACCAAGCAGGTCTTGAGAATAATCCCAAAGCGCTCCTCAGAAGACCAACACCATGCACTATAACTTGTTGGAACAGTGATTTCAACCTCATAATTCATGTGCGGTGCATTTGGGGGGATTTTAATAGAAGAAATCTTTGTCCCTGCTCTGTTACATGCATGATTACCCTAGAAGTGTGCTGTCATCATAGCCAATCTGCCTGAGTTCACAGCAAGACTTAAATGCTCACTTTGAGTGCTAAAGCCACTCACCTTTCCTGAACAAGCTGCAGTTCATTAGTTGGGAGTATTAAGAAACTTGTAAACATCCTACATGGATGAGCCACCTAATGAAAACAAGAAGCCAAACTTTCAGTGTGAGATACTATTTTACTAGGAAAAAACAAGCATTACAGCTTGATGCACTGAAATAGTGCTAAATAGCAAACTCTTTGAGCACTTTTGACCAGAATTTTTCTAATTCTCTCTGTAAGGATGTTATTCATGATTTTCACAAAATTTGCAGAGCTTTGGATAATTTCTGCTTAAACAGGACTTTTTTTTGCTTTCATACAAGTTTCGTTCTAGATAGATGATTGGGGAGGAATCATAAACACACATTGAACAGAGTTAACACTTTTACAAGTGAGGGATAAAAAACTCACTAAATTCTTACTGCCCCTACCTAGTGAATGCTTTCCTAGGCAGACAGATAGACACATGAGAAGACAGCTTTCCTCATAAATTGAAGCTAATAATAAATTAATCAGATGATTGAATATTTTAAAATATAAATGCCAATGAAATAAAACTGGTTGAAGTACGGTACATTCCAAGTTCCTCATAAAGTATAAGCAAGAGATTTTCAATCTGTAGAATAGGCCCAGTGGTGCCACACTCTTGAAGGAAAATTAATAAATAAAGGTGTGAGATTCAGGAGCAGTGATTTTTACGAACTGTACAAAGGACCCAGATTCAATGTAAATCACCTGAAAACACAGAGTACTACAACCGATGTCAGCCATCTCTTTCGTATTCAGAATCATTAATCTCTCGGACATGACAAATCTTTTTTAGCAGAAGGGAATAAATTCGAGATAATAAGTTTTAAAGTAATGAATAACTCTTGCCTATGAAGTGCTTTAATGACTCTCCTTGTCAGAATTCAGATTTTATTATTAACTCTAGAGAATGGCAGCAGCCTGAAGAGATACAGTTACAAATCAATTTCACTGCTCTTTCATAACGAGTCACTAATTGACCTCAATTTCTGATGGAGCCACATATTTCCTCCCATACTTTATTTTAATGATGTGTATATCAAGGATTTAGCGACTGGTCATAAAGGAATTTATTTTAACTCTGTGTTGTCTCGTATAAGCTTTTAATGGCAGAAATATAAATTATTTTGAAAGCATTAACTGTAATGGTTGGGATGTATTTTTGAAAGCCATTTATAGTTAAGATGATCATAATTTTGTTAAAATATGTGCTTGATTTATCTACTTTAAAATAGGAAAGAATTATAGTGAATAAAGAACATTCAGATTCTCCATATAACACTTATTATTACAGACTGAAAAATATTTTATTTTAGCTTTCATGGAGTCTTAAAAAGAAATGACATTAGAATTAACAAATGGCTTTGGTAAAACACTGTTACATCCTGTGTAATTATAAAGTATATCCTTACAAAGTTTCAAGGTATTTGGGTAATGAATAGCCAAAATGTATTTTTAAAATTCCATTGCATCAAATTTTCTTCTGTTTTTTTTATCTGCCAGAAGTTGAAACACTTTTCCACACATCATTGGATGTTTGGCATACTATAAAATGAAAATATCTGGCTGTTCCTAAACCAGAGAAAATCTAATGCAAATCCAGATGTTTTAAATTGAATTATTGTACCAGTCTTATCTGAGTTTATAAGGTTAAAGAGCCAACATTTGAAAGATACAGGCTTTCAGAAGTCATTTGAGTCTGTTTTCACTTTAGATCTCATTTTAGTCATGAATTACAACAGAAAAGGGGAGAACAAAGCTGATGGATAAGGGTAAAGAGGCTGCAGGTCCATTTGCTTATCTGGCCAAGCCTTGCACTTGGTGGGCATGGACTGTCTCCATAGGTCTGGGGGCTATTAGCAGAAGACATCAATTAGTGTGTGTCCACTAGTGAATATATCATTCTGCTGGACCAGATGTGGTGCCAGTAAACTACTGGTTTCTGTTCATGTTGTCTTGCATGGCCAGTTGTGGTTGTATATATGTGTGCGTGTGTGTGTGTGTACTGGGGACATCTGCTCAGCCCTGCTGCTGCCTGGACTTGGGGACACAGCACCGCGTGGGCTTTAGGGGTCTGGAACAGAAGGAACAGTCAAGGTCTGCAGAGGACCAGGAGGACAAATTGCCTGGATGCTGAAGTGCACCAACTTCAGCTTCCCTTAGCAGAGAGTACAGCTGAAGTGTGTGTTATGAGACTGGAGCTAAAGTATCCTTGTGAGAAGCCATTTGCTTGCATTTGCTATACATTGCGTCATGTAAAGAAAGCAAGAAAAGAAAATTGTACCAAATACATTCAAGCCTAACTTCTGCACACGTATCAAATACTCTAGTTCAGCCATGAACTTGCACAGCTGATCATTTTTTACTTCTATGGCTAGGAAAGACCAATTCTATGGATCATAAAAATTTCAATCCTATGTTACATGAAGTCAGACATATAATGATATAGTTTAACCATCAAAACTGTGCAATTACTGTTGCAATTCAGTTGTTTTGGCTAAGTAAGTGTAATGAGGAATAACCGATTCATAAGAGGAGAGGAAAACCCCAACACACCACAAAACACCTCAAAAGCCAAATGCAAATATAACTGCCATACAGGCATCTTTAGGAAAGAGCATTGACCCCTTCAACATCCTATCATCTCATACTGACACCAAAGCATATCTTAGTATTATCCGGATAAACAGAACCATATTCGTTGACAGAAAAATTCAGATGTTCCTTTTGTTGTCTTTACTTGCCACAGTCCTTTCATCATGTTTTTTTCTGTATTTGTCCACCATGTTATAATTCTGTTTTCAGTGATGGCAGTAAACAGTGGGAAGGAAATAAATCAGATTCCTTATTTCACTTGTGTAGTACATAATATTGCTGTGTTTGTTGGTACAAATCTGCCTGTCCTTTTCCAAGAATTAAAAAAAAAAAAAAAGAGTAGAAATACGTTATGGACTATGAGATAATTCAGGCTGGACTGTCATATGGGCAGATTTAACATGCAGTACTTTAGGGAAAAATGGGGAAATTTAATATGAAGAAAAAGAAAGAATAAAACAGACATATAAAGCACTCATCATTTGTGCCAGAATTTCTGGTCCTAAATTAATACAAGGTGGTATGAAATAATGCAACAGCTGCAGCAGTAGAACATGGGGAAAAGCTAAGAATTGCCACTGGAGAAAAGGAAGAAAGAAATATGAAAGCTCTTTGACTTAAAAGAATCCTATGAGAGTAAAAAATCTACTCACTAAAAATTATTGGGCCATTTTCACATAAATGCTTCTATTTCTTTACAGGAAAAAGCACAGAATGAACAGTTTGCTCAAGCGCATTAAACCTCTTCTCACTTTTTCTTATGATACTGTGTCAAAGGGTACCCCACTTCACACACTGCCAGGAAAGCAGGAAAAAATAAAATCATGGTTCTGTTACCTTACGTTGATGTTTGGCAATGTGAAGGAACAGTTAGGATTTCACCCAATACAAGCAAACTAAAGTCAAGAGCTGGTCTATACTGAATCATAGAATCACATAATGGTTTGGGTTGGAAGGGACCTCAAAGCCCATCTAGTTCCAACCCCCTGCCATGGGCAGGGACACCCTCCACTAGCCCAGGTTGCCCAAAGCCCCATCCAACCTGGCCTTCAACACTGCCAGGGAGCCAGGGGCAGCCACAGCTTCTCGGGGCAACCTGTGCCAGTGCCTCAGCACCCTCACAGGGAAGAATTTCTTCCTAATGCCTAATATAAATCTGCCCTCTTTTTAGCTTAAACCCATTCCCCCTTGTCCTGTCACTACCCTCACTGATAAACAGTTCCTGACCATCTTTCCTGTAGGCTCCCTTTAGGTACTGGAACCTTGTAATCATGTTTTGATTAAGCTGTTTTTAAATTCTTAAATGGAGTAGGTGTTTGCTCCTAGCTGTATTAAACATCAGCTTAGATCTCTCATTGCACAATATGCACCATTTAAAAGCACAAAAATGTGCCAGGCTTTTCCCAGGTTGCACCCAGCCTGGAGCAACCACTTAAGTTCTGTCATCACTGGAATTTGAAACACTTTTGAGATGTCACATCTCTACTGAAAGTTGTAGTGCAATCAAACCCTAATTGTGAAGAAAAGCAGGTCCAAAGTGTGCCATTTCACAACTTTAAGTATCTTCTAAAGATGCTTCAAGGACCTACAATTAACCTGAGATGTAGTCAGGTGAGGCTGATATTTAGGTAACTATTATGTTAATTATATATTCATATAGGGACATCTACATATTTACATCACTAAATGCTCTTCATGTTGCTTTTCTGTAGATGTAAAATTTGTTTTCCTTTCCTTTTCTGTTCCGCTTTGCCCATATAAAGAAAAAAAATATGTCTGAACAATACTATTTCATACACACATCACTTATATAAATACCTATGCTTGTGTGTGTGCGTGCATGCGTTCAAAAAATCAACTGGGGCCCACCTTGTCTGAAGTGTTCTTGCGTACTACATCTTTAACGAGATTATAGGCTGTATTATGCAAAAAGCAGTGGTTTGGTTTTGCTTCACGCTCCATTTTTCCTCCTTATATATTAAAAATGTATTAAAATTTTTAAATTGCAAACTCAAATCACAGAAATAATGTACAACACAAACTTCAGCTCAGCTTCCATAAGTGTGTGCATTTGCATGATTTCAAGTTATATGTTCAGAGACTTATTACCCATTGGACTTTACCTTATTTAAATAACAGCCAGTTATTCCCAGTTTCTCTGAGCATCTCATTTGGTGTATATGCCAGACGTTATTTAACACAAACAATGTAAATCTTGCAACAGTTCAGCATCATTAGTTTCTTAATGGGTACAGGGATGGATGACAGAGAGCAGGAGAAAGGAATGCTATAGGCAGGGTGATGCTAGCGGGGCCAAAGCGATGGAGAGACAGAAGAGCACTGACAGGAGCATGATGGGCTTCATGTGAATAGAATAGAATAGAATAGAATAGAATAGAAAGAAAAGAAAAGAAAAGAAAAAGAAAAGAAAAGAAAAAGAAAAGAAAAGAAAGAAAAGAAAAGAAAAGAAAAGAAAAGAAAAGAAAAGAAAAGAAAAGAAAAGAAAAGAAAAGAAAAGAAAAGAAAAGAAAAGAAAAGAAAAGAAAAGAAAAGAAAAGAAAAGAAAAGAAAAGAAAAGAAAAGAAAAGGAAAAGAAAAGAAAAGAAAAGAAAAGAAAAGAAAAGAAAGAAAAGAAAAAAGAAAGAGAACCGAACCAGGCTATTTCAGTTGGAAGGGACCTACAATGATCATCTGGTCCAACTGCCTGACCAATTCAGAGCTGACCAAAAGCTAAAGCATGTTGTTAAGGGCATTGTCCAAATCCCTGTTAAATACTGACAGGTTTGGGGCATGGACCACCTCTCTAGGAAGCCTGTTCCAGTGTTTGACCACCCCCTCAGTAAAGAAATGCTTCTTCATGTCCAGTCTGAACCTCCCCTGGCGCAGCCTTGAACCGTTCCCACGTGTCCTGTCACTGGATCCCAGGGAGAAGAGCTCAGCACCTCCCTCCCCACGTCCCCTCCTCAGGAAGCTATAGGGAGCAATGAGGTCACCCTTCAGAGCAGATCCTGGCTGAAGCAGGAAAAAACAGTTCCTAAAAACAGCCAGGTGTAGCAATTTGTCGTGTCCTTTGTGTTTGAAACTGGCTTTGGGCCGTGGAAAGTTCATACACACTTCAGTGAAGACAGTTTTCCTTTAAGCAGTTTTAAACACATATAAACACAAATGGATACTCACACAAAGTTGCAAAATACAGTCTACATATTCATTTAGGGTGTGATTTTCAGAACTTGTGTTTTTTGCAGACCTGACATGATTTTCGAATATGCAGTGGTTACTTGCTGAAAAGGTATGTGCTTTCTGCTCACATCAGTTCAAATGACAAATGAACACCCGGAGTTTCTGTAGCACTGGAATTTCCCATGACCAAAGTGTATAGCACAAAAAATCATATGTCCACTTAAACACTCAAATATTTAAGGCATATTAATACCAACCAAAATAGTTATGTCAAGCACAGCTGAACATATTTAAATTAAGTAAAATGTGAGTTTATACCTATAAATTATAATCTCAAGTAAAATACTTTCTAGAGACCTTTTAATATTTTATTACTTAATTACATGAGGAATCAAATTATATCTGTCTTTTTTTTTTTTTTTTCCTCTCTTAAATCTTATATTCCAAAATTAGGGTAATACAATTTTCATCTGTTCTCTTGCTGTCCCTTTCCTAAGGACTTATAGCTATTTAGGAACCTTAGTTAACACATCTGAGATTTTGGTGTGTGTGTTTGCTTATTTTTTAATTTGGCTAATCCTCATAGATAGTATTTTTGTGGGATTTTTTTTGTCAGTGTCTTTCTATAGTACATTCATTGTTATACATCATGTCAATGTCATTTGTATTGGAATAGAAGTGTTTCATAACTTTGATATTTACCCCAAAATCAAGAAAACATAATTTGAGAGGGGAATATAAGATATAGGATACACAGCCTTGTAAACAAGTCTCTGCTGTTTCGGAGCTGGTGATTAGTCTGGCCAAACAGTCTATAAGAACAGTGGGTGGGATTCAGCCCAGTTTTAGACACCTACGACATACTTCTTGAAGCTTTCCTTCATCATCAGGGCAGTGAAACAGGCACTTGCAGAGCATATTTCACTTGTCTTCTGCAGACAGCTACATTAGCATGAGCTGAAGCACACCTTACAGAGCTTATTTCCCTCCACAGAAGAAGAGATTCCTGGGAGACTACCTGATGTGTAGACGTCTGCATTATGGTTAGATAAGATTAATTCTACCCAGCATCCCTACAGTGCTTTTGGATCTTTAAGATTTCTAGTCTCTAAAACAAAACAAAACAAAAAAAGAAAACACACCAAAAAAACTGTTTCTGAAAATGTAAACCCCAAAATAATTGCAAAAACATACCAAGTTTCCAACTACAGGCACTTGGAAAATTTTCCACTGTAACCTCTAATTTTCAAGTGCAGCCCGTGGCATGAAATAATACAATCAAATCACCTGTCAGTGTGCACAGGAGCATTTGGGATCAATTGCTAAATCAACCTGTACTGAAAAGGCAGTACTGGTCATCTGGTTCCACAGAAAGCTACAATAACCATTAGACCTTCCCTTGAAGCCTGTGGCTTTAAGATTGATAACAGATATGAACCTTGTACTAGCAAACCATTCAGTAACCTCATGCAAATTTAGAGCCAGTTGGATATCCTTCAGTTTGTGGAGCTACTGATTTGCATCAGCTCACAAGGGAACTGCCGGGTGCTCTGGTTCTCTGCAAAAAGCACTGTTTGATACTACCAGAGAGCTGAGACCATCCTGTGGGGAAGGAATGGGCAGCTCCATGCAGGTGCTCCTCTGGAGAGTTTTCTGATTTTTTCGTAAGCCATGTCACCAAAGACAATCGCCAGGGAATTTACTGAAGACACCATTCATTCGTCTTTCCCAAACATTGCAATTGTCAGATGAAACTCATAAGGGAGCCAGAAGGGCATCAGGGCAGAGAGAGAAAGCGTGCCTTCTCATTCATAGCCCCGGTCATGGTGCCTTGGTTGTACATCAACCATCTTGAAATCTCTTGAAAATATCCCTGGACAAAAGCAAATTTGCGCTCCCACAAATATTGCTTCAAGAACACATCCTGTGTAAGCAGACTTCAAACACAGATAAGCAATCCTATCTAGGTGAAGAACTAAAAAATTATTTAAACAAAAAAAATCCCTATAATCACACACTTGCAGGATGAAAAATCAGTTCATCTTTAAACATATTCTTTAGCTGTGCATCACTGCGAAATCTAGCTGCAACATAAATGTTTTAAGTTTCTGCCAAATATATGCCACGTGTGTTGTACAAATTTCCTATTTTAGCCAAACAAGTCACAAGAAAAGAATGATCTCGCACGTCAAGGGTACTGAAGACTGATTCTACCTATGAAGAAACCCAGGGGCACTTTTATATCTACCTCTTCAAGTTTGGCAGACATGCCTGGGAACATGCCTGGCACTCAGGCCAGCTGACACAGAAGAGCTCAGATTTTACTGCACTAGTAAATTCTCAGCCTGCAGACAGAGGGTCTGCATGGAAGGTGTCTCCTGGGTAAGGTCCCTGGAAGGATCCTGCTTCCAAACGGAGCTCGGGAGCTATTTAAGGGAGCACAAGCTGGCAAGGGCAAAAAGTCTGCAAGGAACTGCTCGAGCAACTTCATAATCCGCACAGTCACGTTTCAGTGCCCGGCAATGTTCTCTAGTGCTGTTTAATTTAGTGCCGTAGATACAGCCAGACCATCTTTCATCCTAAACGGTGAATCAATCTTCCATCACTGGGGTGTTCCTGTCGTACAGAAGGAGGAAGTCAGAGGTTGTGTGCCCTGTAAAGCGTAATAGCCACGAAGAGGAAAAGCCGTTGCCAGAACTTTCTGCAATGGAAGCTTTACTGAAGGCAATAACCAGCAGTGTCTTAATGATCATTGTTCAATTTGATTAGGAAAAAAACCAAGATGATATCTTGCAGACACCTGTATAGCTGAAAATGCTACCCAGACTGTTATACATCTTCACTAAAATTTGTATTATGCCTAACATCTAGCTCAGCCCTGTGGTAATCTAAGAGAACAGATTTTAATGGGATCTGTAAAATAACATATTCTGTAACACACTCATAACAAAGGCCTAAAAGGTCATACCAATATAACAATCACTGTCTTCTCATTTTCACCCATCACATTCATGCTTATCACAGAGAAGAAAAGAAAGTCACTTTTTTATAGCACTTCCTCTGAGTTTAAACATTGGTTTATAGACTGAAAAAGAGGGAAAAGATGGCGTTTCAAAGTTGCAGGGCAACAGAAAAACATTTATACGCACTGACAACTCCTTTATATAAAAGGAGTTCAGCACATGCCTCAGATGGTCATATCTACAGCAACAGCATCAAAACCAGATTTTTTGTTTTATCTAGCTTAACATAAAAACTGCAGATTTGTTTGGTCTGCACAAAATGGATTCTTAAATTTATTTGATAAAATAATTTCTGAAGAAGTTGCATGGTCTCCAGCATTCCCACAGGCCCCATTACTTGTCATCCATCATATTCTCAGTTTAAATTTTCTTTGGTAATGTTTTTGTGTAAACAGGAAAAAATGGATTTAGGCGATTACCGTGAACTTTTTACTATTAGTGTAAAATCAGACTTTAGGAGTTAATTTCTATCTTGTTAGACAGTAGCCATCCTAAAGTAAAATCCAGCAATTGCTTCATTGTCTCTGCAAGAAACTGGAAGTTAAAAATAAATAAAAATATATATATATATAATTATCATTAGAAACAAAAACAAAACATGGAGATGATGTACTACATCGTCTATTCTATCTCCATGTCTGAAAATAATGATGAAAGTAATTCTGCACAGTTTAGTTTCTGGAATACCAATCTCCATCCTTTCCCCTCCCTTCCTTACTTCCTTTTAAAATGTAGTTATGGAATTAAAAGCTGAAATTATAGGAAGACATATACCAAGTGACCAAAAGCAATTGCTTGATGGATGTTTGAACATCTCAACAAAATTAGTGTTCAACAGGAGGGCTGAGTATATCCAGGTGCATTATATTCTTGCCGAGCAGAGCTGTTTTATATCATTGTAGATAATAAAATATCACAGATGATTTTCCTGTACAACAGGGCTGACCTATCACAAAACGAATCTTAACACAATTGTATTTGTTCTGCTGAGGGACAAAACTTCATTCGGAAGCAGAGGGGGATAGTCAGGATGTAAAAGGTCTTGGTCTGAACTGCAAGGCCCAGCAGTGCTTCCCCCCTCCCAGGGCTGGGTGTACAGCTGGTTATCTGCAGCTGGCATGGTGGGAACACAGAATCACAGATTCACAGAATCACAGATTGGTAGGGGTTGGAAGGCACCTCTGGAGATCATCGGGTCCAACCCCCCTGCTAGAGCAGGATCACCCAGAGCAGGTTGCACAGGATCACATCCAGGCGGGTTTTGAATCTCTCCAGAGAAGGAGACTCCACAACCTCTCTGGGCAGCCTGTCCCAGTGCTCGGTCACCCTCAGAGTGAAGAAATTTTTCCTCATATTGAGATGGAACTTCCTGTGTTCCAGTTTGTGCCTGTTGCCCCTTGTCCTGTCACTGGGCACTGCTGAGGAGAGTCTGGCCCCATCCTCTTGACATCCAACCTTTAAGTATTTATAAGCATTGATGAAATCCCCTCTCAGTCATCTCTTCTCCAGGCTAAACAGACCCAGCTCTCTCAGCCTTTCCTCATACGAGAGATGCTCCAGTCCCCTCATCATCATCGTAGCCCTCCGCTGGTCTCTCTCCAGTAGTTCCCTGTCTTTCTTTAACTGGGGAGCCCAGAACTGGACGCAATATTCCAGCTGTGGCCTCACCAGAACAGAGTAGAGGGGGAGGAGAACCTCCCTCGACCTGCTGGCCACGCTCTTCTCCACGCACCCCAGGACACCATTGGCCTTCTTGGCCATGAGGGCACACTGCTGGCTCGTGGAGAGCTTGTTGTCCACCAGGACTCCCAGATCCTTCTCTGCAGCACTGCTTCGCAGTAGGTCAACCCCTAACCTGTGCTGGTGTCTGGGGTTATTCGTCTTTTGGTGCAGGGCCCTACACTTGCCCTTACTGAATTTCATATGTTTCCCCTCTGCCCAGTTCTCTAGTCTGTCCAGGTCTTGCTGAATGGCAGCACAGCCTTCGGATGTGTCAGACTCTCCTCCCAGTTTTGTGTCATCAGCAAATTGGCTGCGGGTACACTCTGTCCCCTCATCCAGGTCATTGGTGAATATGTTGAACAAGACTGGACCAAGCACTGACCCTTGGGGCACACCACTAGCTGCAGGCCTCTAGCTAGACTCTGCACCACTTATCACAACCCTCTGGGCTCTGCCATTCAGCCAGTTCTCAACCCACCTCAGTGGGATGTGAGGTGGTCTCTCGTTTCTCCATCCTCCTCTGTCCCACCAGCTTTGCATCAGAATGTGGCTTAGGTGAATAAGACATGCAGGAGTCAAGAGTACACCAAAGAGATCTCCAAGCTGAGCAGCTGAGGACAAGACGAAACACACACCACAGGGCACATCTTCCCAATGCCACTATTTTGGGTTTGTCTGGCAAGGTTTTGGTAGCGGGGGAGCTGCAGGGGTGGCTTCTGTGAGAAGCTGCTAGAAGCTTCCCCTGTGTCTGATAGAGACAATGACAGGTGGCTCCAACACGGACCTGCCGCTGGCCAAGCCTAAGCCCAAGCCCATCAGCAACCGTGCTAGTGCCTCTGGGATAGCAAAGTTAAGGGCGGGGTGGGGGGTGGTGGGGATGGTGTGGAATTGCACCTAGAGAGAGGTGAGAGAAACAACTCTGCAAACACCAAAGTCAGTGAGAAAGGAGGGGGAGGAGGTGTTGCAGGTGCCGGAGCAGAGATCCCCCTGCAGCCCGTGGTGAAGACCATGGTGAGGCAGGCTGTCCCCCTGCAGCCCATGGAGGGAGGATGAGGGGGTGTAGAGATTCCACCTGCAGCCCATGGAAGACCCCACGCCGGAGCAGGTGGAGACACCTGAAGGAGGCTGTGGCCCGTGGGAAGCCTGCTCCAGGACAGGAGCAGGCTCCTGGCAGGACCTGTGGCACCATGGAGAGAGGAGCCCATGCCAGAGCAGGTTTGCTGGCAGGACTTGTGGCCCCATGGGGGACCCACGCTGGAGCAGTTTGCTCCTGAAGGTCTGCACCCCATGGGAGAGACCCACGCTGGAGCAGTTGGTGAAGAACTGCAGCCCATGGGAAGGACTCACATTGGAGAAGTTTGTGGAAGACTGTCTCCCGTGGGAGAGATCCCATGTTGGAGCAGGGGCAGAGTGTGAGGAGTCCTCCCTGTGAGGATGAAGAAGCAGCAGAGACACCGTGTGATGAACTGACCGTAACCCCGTAAGCCCAGGAAGATGGGAGGGGTGGGGGGGAGGTGTTTTAAGATTTGGGTTTGTTTCTCATTATTTGACTCTCATTTGATTGGTAATAAATTAAATTAATTTCCCCAAGTTAAGTCTGTTTTGCCCGTGATGATAATTGATGAGTGATCTCTCCCTGCCCTTATCTCGACCCACAAGCCTTTCATTGTATTTTCTTTCCCCTGTCCAGTTGAGGATGGCAATGATAGAGGAGCTTTGGTGGGCACCTGGTGTCCAGCCAGGGTCAACTCCTCACAGCTACATTCTGTGTTTGAATTTCTTTCCTCCTGAACATCAAATAACTATTGTATTAACTTCATTCTGGTTACTTCACTCTCAATGACAGTCTTGTTCCAAGAACACTGCAATGAGAGCCCAGTAATAAGATTTAAATAGTCACACATGTCTTATCTTCTCCATTGTCAGCCACGACCTTGTACTGTCATGTAATCATTGGTCCGACTTTGGGCTGAATCTCCAGCACAAGTGGTTAAATCTTTCGGTAAAGAGTGTTTTTCTTGTCTTTAAGATGCTATCCTAATAGCATTACTAGTCCTCTAAAAACAGTCACTTTGTCTTTGCAGGCTCTTTGGACTTTAAAACTAGAAAGGGATTGTTTGGACTTTCAAAAAATCAAGATTTTCATTCACTTATGGAAGAAGTTAACCATCAGTGCAAAAGAAAAGAGGTTGTGCCCAAACTGAGCTACATCTAGAACTGAGACAAGCCTGTAACACAGATGAAAATAAAGCTTTGGATGAAGACATGATGAAGCACGTAGGATGCTTAACAAGTGTGAGACCCTGTGGTTTTACATGCCATGACCTCAGAAGACGTGATCATTGAAGTTTTAAGCACCTTTTCTGCCTACTTTTTCAAATGTGTGACATGGAACAGGCACAAAGTTTTGTTACATAATAGCACATAAATGATAAGAAAGCAGTATAGAACTATTATTACTGTATCTCATTAAAAGTTAAGACTAACTGTTAAGGAATACTACACTGTTATTAATTTTGCAATACAGATTTTGTAGAAACCACTAAACCAAATCTTTATGGTTTTCACTCTTTGATTACTGACACAGGAATAAATCCTCCACCAAAAAAAATTTAATAGCTGCATTTTGGCGAATGTCTTTTCAGACTGTATTACTAAAACATGTCAGCTGCAGGCAGGTCTCATTACTCGAGAGTGCAAGAGATGATTATTTGAATAGCAAGTCTGAAATGTCTCCCTGTTTAAACTGCGGGCAAGCAGGAAAGTATAAACTTCTGTGGTCTCCTGATGACTGAGCAGAGTGCTCAGATTTAAAGTTGCCATCCAAAGCTTCAGCCCACATTAGGAGAGAGCACTGGCCAGATCTGGAGGCGAGATGTTCGACAGAGCTGTGCGGCAGGCTTGCTGTGAGCAGCTTTGCAGAAACTGTCTGCTGCCACCTCCCTGCTGCTCTATGGATAATTTTCAGGGCTGTCAGTCGGCATCCTCATTTGCATTACTCACAGATGTCCCTGAAAAGCCATGTATCCTGGGACCATTTTTACAACACAGGATGTGAAATGAATGTTCTGCAATTTTAAATTAAACATCTGCAGATTTTTTTAGTTATCTAGATTTCAAGAAATCCTGCTTCCATTTACAAGTTAATTCAGTTTAGTTCATTCAAATTCCACAAAAGCATTGAAGATCTTTATATCTTGCAAGAACATAAAACGCCATAATTCAAGTGGAACATGCAACTCATGTCTCTTGTCACATTGAAGAAGATCAGGAATAGCAAGAGAGAAATGAGAAGAATTATTTCAGTACATTCTGATAAAAGCAGGAACAGAACAGCCCTAAAGTTTTCAAATTACTATATAGATTTATTAGACATAATTTTTGTTATCTTTGTAACAAATTCTAATGTTTAAATTTCCTAGTCTCTCTCTTAATTAGCATGAGTACAGTTTCCATATCTTCAGATAGGAATCAGGTCTAAATTTATCCTTAATATATAGATTCAACTAATTATTGTTGGTACATTTATGTCAGTGTCTCTGGAGAAGAAAAACTCACCAGGGTCCACATACTTTGTCTTAAACTATATATTTTAAGGGCAAGTCCTCAAAAATTTCCCCATTTTCCTTCCAGATTCCCTGCTCATGTTTATGTATTCAGATTATGCCAAGATCTTTTTTCTTTTTTTTCATAGTTCAATAAACTTCCAATATTCAGAAATATGTTGCAATGGGGCTTAAAGATTGTATTATTCATATTATTTGTAGTTATGCACAATACTTAGCAAACTAAAAATCGAGGCATATTAGTGCTGTTTTGTTATGCCAAAAAAAGCTCTGGTGACTGCCCTAATTTGACTATAGGTGTAAGAACCACTCATTAAAATCTAATGTCAGACTCAAAGCTAGCACAAACTTTCATTATGCAAACATGAAATCGACTGGAAGGGCTAATGAGGGTAGATAGATACCCCAGATGTCAATAGCAAACAATCTACTTCTAACACAGCCCTTCTTCTGGGAATTTCCCCCATCTACAGTAAAGATTTTGTTTAATGATATCCTAGTACTTGTTAGGCTGAAGAATCATGAAAGCATAGTAAAAGAATATGGTGAATCTCAGGCATAATGTATTTCTTAATTTAATGATGAACTTAACTCAATGATTGCTATTTTGCTTGTTCTTCTCAAATTGAACACTCTTTTAGCTGGTATTTTATAGTCATTGTATACTAAGAAATGACAGAGTAAGGGAAAATGATAGATGGATTTAATGTTCCTTTCATATGACTGATTTACATTCCACAGAATTAATTCTTCTGCTTTTTTAAAATCTAAATTCAGATGCAGTCTAGTTTAAATAGACATCCATGAAAAATAGAAAAAAAAAGATGGAGTAGGGGCAGATTAGTGTGGCGTTCCCAGCTCTGCACTTTGTCTGCTGATGATATTAAACTAATGGTCTTGTCTCCAAATTATTATTTTTTCTTAGCAAAATGAGAATATAGCTACGCAAATGCAGAAAGGATCTCAAGAGATCACCTTGGTCATTTTTCCATTTTGAGAAAACTTTAATATACTTAGAAAGTCTCCAAGAGATATTTACCTAAACTGTTCTTTATCCCTCAGAGTAAAAAGTTTCTAAAACCTACTTTGATACTCAGGTGATGATGGAATTTATTGTTTACTGGTAAAAGTGGTTTGAAAGTTACTAATTAAAATAACTTCATGAGTTTATATTAGAAAGTTTCTATTATAAAGTGCACTGACCCAAGCGACAACTGTTGGATGTTAGAAAGATCAAAGACTTTGGAAAAGAATCTCAAAGTATTCACTATCAGCTTCAGACTCTATTATCTTGTTTTTATTCTTCTTCAGTTGCTGGAAAAAAACTGAGGAAAATAACAAATTAAAGGACATGGTGAGTTTCAGAGTAACATCAGTTTATTCCACTACAGATTGTGATTTTGGCAATAAGGCGTCACTAATCCACATCTGTTCAGGATAGGAATATAATGATGATGGAAATGCTTTGCTCATGTCTTTGATATTTGCCTTGGGAATGTGAGAATACATTTGCATATTCTAGGAGGACCATAATGTGAATAAAGAATAGTTTTCTATTAAGCAGGGTTGTAAAATAAAGCTTAATAAGGGGAAGACATTTCCTAATCATGGTACCTATCAGCATGCAAGTGAGCTAGTCTTTTAAGGAAAGGTGTACAACACGTGTTCAAGCTATCAAACTATCACATGTTTAATCTGAAACTTTATTACAAATACAGTGTAAATTGCCTTTCTGATGAGATATAGCATGACCTCCATCTCCTGAAGGCCCAAAATAAATTCATGGACAGTCTCATACCTTCCAATTATTGCTGTAAGAGGCTGTAATTTAGGGAGCATTACACGTTGCAATAGTCACTATGAAGAATAAATCTGAGCTTTTAAACAAGATTTAAGATAAATCAGTGTAAAACAAAAATATTAAAAAATACTAACATTGCTTTCTTAAAGATACTTGCCAGTTATTACAGAGATTTCACAAAATAATGATGCTTTTCATTGTTTTTGCAAACACATCTGAATACTGTGAAAAAGAGGTAGCATGAGACACAAAACTAAAAGCCAAGAATGCTTGGTGATACTTCTAGTACTGAATTTCATTGTGGCCTTTGTGTAAGTCATAGTTTGATGAATAGTTAAACACTGTCTGATGACACAGAAGAATTAGACTAAAATCATTTGCTGAAGCACTAGGGTCTACCTACTTCAGTTTAATTACAGCAGCTTTATTATGAATATCTGCAGAATCAATATGAAAGTACACCCCTATGTGTTATTAAATGTCAGCTTTTCCCATAAGCTAGAATTTAAGTCTCAGTTTAGTAAAGTACTTAAGCATATACATGACTTTAAGCAAGAGTAGTCCTACTGACTACATAGCAAGACGCAAGCTAATCAAGTTTAAATATTAACTACAACCTCTCCTGATATGATTAATAATAGATTGCATAGCTTGCAGAGGAGATTTTTTATTGGTAATATCAGTCACTTTGCAAAAGAGAAAAGTGCAATTATGACTGTTAGAGGTGAGAAAAGTCACACAAAGAGACAAAGCGATTTGGCCAAGGTTATTTCTAGATCACTAGCAGAATTGTGGAAGAATGTCAGACCAATGCCTAAGGCCCAGGTCAGTTGTCCACCCAATTGGCCATGATGCTTAACAAAATTACAACAAAAGCTGTGCTACACATCTCTTTTTATCCTAAAATTACTTTTTTTGGTAGATTACTACATTGTGAGAAGAATATTTCAGCTAAGGGCAAGAATATGCACCAGATGTAACCATACTCTCTCTACTACATATAGTAATATAACTTCCGATTTGTGATTATGAATGTTAAATATAACCCCTAAACTATGACAGATTTGATCAATATCTCAATAAGAATACAGGAAACTCAAATGGACTGAAGATCTAGTTAAAACAGATTTGTTGCTATTATTATCCTATCCTTTGTAACTTTCCAGACTCTCAAAATCCCAGTGAGATAGAGAAATAGTGTTATCGCTTTTGAAATACATAGTTATTTAATTTTTACAGAAGAAAACTAAGTTACTTAGGAAAAAAACCAAACCAAACCAAAACCCTGGTGTCCTAGTGTCATGGTTTAACCCCAGCCGGCAACTGAGCACCACACAGCCGTTTGCTCACTCCCCTCCTGATGGATGGAGGGAAAATTGGAAGAGTAAAACTGCAAAAACTCATGAGTTGAGATAAGAACAGTTTATAATTCAAATGAAATGAGATAATAATAGTAATATAATAATAATAACAACAATAACAAATTGTAATGAAGAGGAAAATAACAAAAGTAGAGAGAAATAAAACCCAAGGAAGACAACTGATGTGAATGAAAAACAATTGCTCACCACCAAATGACGATGCCCAGTCTGTCCCCAAGCAGCGCCCTCCCAGCCAGCTTTCCCCCCCAGCTTTATAAGCTGAGCACGATGTCATATATTATGGAACATCCCTTTGGTCAATTTGGGTCAACTGTTCTGGTCGTGTCCCCTCGCAACTTCTTGTGCACCTCCAGCATCCTCACTGGCAGGGCAGTCTGAGAAGCTGAAAAGTCCTTGACTTAGTGTAAGCATTGCTTAGCAACAACTAAAATATTGGTGTGTTATCAACATTATTCTCATTCTAAAACCAAAACACAGCACTATGCTAGCTACTAGGAAGCCGATTAACTCTATCTCAGCAAAACCTGGTCACCTAGAAATTCCGCGGAGAAATGTAGATCTCTGTAACTGCTCTGCTCATGCTAGACCTCTTTCTGATTTCATGAGGAAGAATAGTACTCTGTTGCACAGTGTATCCATCCTAAAATCACCCAGAGGGATAGACTCATGAAAGGACCTATTTCTCCCAGCTGAACAAAAACAAGCTTAAGGAAAATGTAGTAATGCTGCTGTATAAATCTAAAAGTAGGGATGATAGCACATCTGTTACAGAGAGTTCAAAGATACAATCTCAAGGGTTTTCCACAAGTACTTAGAGGTTTCTAAAAAGCATAACAGACCTTCATCTACTTTGGCAATAGGTTTTATAGATTCATTTATATGAATCTGTGTAAGGTCCACAGGAACTTTAAGATAGAACTGTGTCCTAAGTCCCAGGCTAATCACCATCTTTGCCATAAAGATGAACCCAAGACTTGTCTCATCCCACAGTAAATGACCTTTTCTGTCTCTGTAGCCCTATTTGAAATGCAGTAGGTTGAAGGTCCTTGTTTAATTTTCTGCTCAGATTTTGACTTCAAATGTAGAATTGGTAATTATACTATTAGTAGGTTCATGTAGTGATGACTTCAAGTGAGAAGAATGAAGAACCCTAATTCATCTAATTCTCAGAAATCCAATGGCCAAAGCAGTTGACCAGGATGACAAAATAAGGGAAGAAGGACACTTATCCCTTTCTCAAAGGAAAGTTGAGAAGTCAGTAACTGTGAATTTTTGCACTGAACTTTAATCTCTGTGCATGGAGTGTCAGAGCTCCATATTTACCATAAACTCACTAGAGTAGTTTTATACTTAATTCCTAGGATGGGGATGGGTGGAACAATGATGACACAAAGCAATATATCTGCTGGAGTCTACATAACAATACATTCAGTGATTCCAGAATGTGAATATTAATCTTAAGAGCACAGATGGCCTGTATCTGATGGACCAGTTAAATCGGGTTTGAGCCTGCATCTTAGTAGACTTGTGTCTAGCTGCCACGTCCCACTGCAATCATGTGTCTCATGCTTTGGGAAGGTGTTAAGGATACATCACACTACACAATCAAGCATGATGCAAAAGGTATTTTTATACTACTAAAGAAGACTCAGATGGTACCATTTTTTACCTTAGTCTCATATTCTAACACACAGTTTCTTTAGCAAGATTTATCAGGACACTGTGTGTCCTGAGTAGAGAACAGACTTCTTGAACCTCTCTAATTATGTTAGCAGACATTATACACAGGCTGAAACAACCATCTTGGTCTTAGATCTAAGGTAGTCTCACTTGTTCAACAGTGTCTGCACACTCGTTCATTTGTCCTAGAAATGCCATTTGACTTTCTTCACTTCAGCTCCCCAGACTGCTTGTAAAATGATATATCTGAGCATCCAAAAAATATTGTCAAAAAACCTGGAGGGTTAGATGCGGTTAGGAACTGTGATAATGGAGGCAGTATAAATATCTGAAATAAATACTTGAAAAATAATTTGAATCTCCTACAGTAATGTTATCAAAGTAAAAACTGTACTTACATTTACTAGGAGCTACTTTAATCCATTCCTTCAAAAATTAAATATGCCAATTTTATGTAGTTTAAAGAATCTTCTGCTTGCAAAAATTCCCTAATACAAATTCCCTAATATGAATTGTGTTTCAGCTGTTTTCTTCTCTCTACAGGACATGTCATAATATATCATCACAAAAACTTAAGTTGTTTGGGTTTTTCATGAAAAGCCATTCTTTTCTCCCACTTTTGTAAATATTATTAAAACAAGGGGGGGGGGGGGGGGGGGGGGGGGGGGGGGGGGGGGGGGGGGGGGGGGTGGGGGGGGGGGGGGGGGGGGGGGGGAACAAACAAAAAACCCAAAAACATCTCTGTTGAAATCAGCTTTGGTTTCACACAACTGGATAAACCCTGGAACAGATCTCAGAGAGGTTGTGGAAGCTACACCCTTGGAGATTTTCAATATTTGACTAGATGGGTCCCTGAGAAACGTGATTTAACTCTGAAAGTAATATTGCTTTGAAAAGGAGCTTGGACAGGGTGTTTTCCGGAGGTTCCTTCCATCCTAAATTATTTTATGATTATTCTATGATTGTCTCTCTGGCTGTCAGGTTCAATACTTCTTAACACTTTGTAATCAAATCAATGAATTTAAAATAACTGTAATTGAGGATCATCTTTCTAATCTCCTGTAAAGACAGAAGAGATCCATTAAGAATTTTTTTTAAAAAGAGAGAAACAAGACACACACAGACAAAAAGATGGAAAATAAAGGAAAAGAGCACAGAGTATGAGAGTGAAGATGGCAGTTGTAAGGGTGTGTGGAATAAAAGATATGTTGATGTCTTGAATGTAAGGACATCCAGTCAGTGAGGTTGTCAACTGTTCAACATGAAACAAAAAGAAGAGACAAGAAGAATAATAAATTAAACACTCAAGTATGAGCCATAACAATATTGAGACAATGGAGATGATATGAAGGACAAGAGCTCTCAGGTCACAGATGGATGGGCTGGTAAAGGAACCACTCAAGCATTTATGATGTGGTCTGCTTTCAAGGGACATGTGAACACACGTGTGGCAGTGGATCAGGGGACTGAGGATGTGTGCATGTCAGAAATCCTGATCAGCCAGAGAGGAGTAATAGGGTCAGCTCTCTGTCTTGTCCATGTCTCTGCAAGTGTCATAGGTGTTTATGTGGGTGACAGTAAAGGCACCATTCCCTGTCTGTGTTGGTCTGCGTGTGTATAACATGTCTTGGCAACTCCAGAGCACAGGCTCAGCCTTGCTTGTGTCCAAACCTACAAACAGATGCAGTAGAACAAAGACTGAGATGGAGAAATCTCTTGGGTCTTAAAAGTCCTTAGATTTGCCTTTCCTTAGCAACAGTATTAGGAAATAGAAGTAAGACTTTATTTTCTTTTTTTTTCTTTTTTTTTTTTTTTTTGACTAATACAAGCTTCTGATAGAAAATTATGCAGCCTTTTAAAAGCAATATCATAAATGTTATGTGTATTCTAGTAGTCATGCCTACATCTCTGATGAGACTTGACTTTTTCAGTGTGGTCTACTGTGGCAACTGCAACTTGTCTTTGTCCTGTTAACAAGACACATGAATGACATCACTTGCAACCACAGTCAATATTCAATGTCTTACAAGTTGCTTCTGTTAGCAAGAAAACACAGTGCAATGACTGTTAAAACTAACAAAGCTTGCCTTCGTGATGACTTGTCTCCTATATTCGTGTATTTCTTCCAAGATGTTTCAAACGTCCCACATTTTCTCGAGAACCGACATACTCCAATACCTCCAAGTTTATCTTGGAGTCCAGCACTTCTAATAGCTTCAGTCCTGCCCTGGGTCCCATGTCAATACAGAACTGCATTAATGCTGATTTGCTATCTGGATCTTGCCAAATATGTATATGAATGTATATGGTTGATTTCTCACTACTTTTTGCTCAATGGGATCATTTGCTGATTTTTCAAGTATCAAGTTTCAAGTATCCTTTCAGTCCTATCTTCCCAATAAAGCTTTAGACTCACTCAAACCCATTAATTTTTTCACATGTATACGATTTCATGAGCAAGTTTCTTCATAACTGAATTCACTTGGACTTGTCTTGTAGGATGACATTATGGAAGTTTTAATCACCCATTTGTATAGCAAGAGATTGCTTTCTTTCTCCTGCAGAGTTCAGCAATTCATTCAGTCTACCTTGTTCATCTGGTGTGGTGCCCTTGTATGTACTGACCTTTGAGACATGGGCTGAAAGAGATTTCTGAGCAGAGGAAGGGAATGCTGTGTTTTCTACACTATTCTTTCCCAGGCAGCATTTAAAATTATTACTTAGGGACCTCATAAGTCAGAATACATAACAATCCATAGACATGCACACTGTGTTGTTAATTCACAAACACTGTCAGACAAGCTCATACACTGAATTAGTGATGCCATAATCTTTGCTACCAAGGCACTGATCTGCTCTTACTTACAGAAAGATATTCCACTTTTGGTAGAACACCTACTATCAAAAGTTAATGAGTTTGAACCTACATACTGAAATGTATTGATACAGTCACAGGAGGTGATATTATAGTGTTTAGTTTTTAATTTGTATTTTAAGTGGATGGGAAAATGTTTACCTTCTTTATATAAAGAGGAGGTGCCTTTTATTGTTAATATATACATTGAGTAAAGTTTGAAAAGAAGCAGAGGAAGGTAGTAACGTGCTTTGTTAACTCCCTTAGGAAGCAATACTAAGACAATCCCTTATGACTGTAAATCAAATGTTCTGTAAGAAGGCATGGCTGCCTCAGTTCTCAGATATGCATACAGATAAAAATGAAAATTACATTTCAAACTTAACTGTAGACTCTAATCAGCCCAGTATCTTCTAAAGGGACAACACATGAAAAAAAAAAACAATCCGAGAGGTGTCTGGAGTACATTGATGAGAAGTTCCTAACACAGGTGATCAAGGAGCTGATGAGCAGAGGTGCTCTAAAAAATGTCATACCTACAGCCAGGAAAAACTAATTGGGAATGTGAAGGTTGAGGCAACTCTGGCTGAAATGACTGTGAGATGGTGGTGTTCAGGATCCTGAGAAGAGGGACAAGACACATAGTAGGATCATGGCCCTGGACTTCAGGAAAAAAAGACTTTGGACTATTCAGAGAACTTCTTCAAAGAATCCCATGGGATACAGCTCTGGAGAGAAGAAGGATTCAGGAGTGTTGGTTGACATTCAAGTAACCACTACAAGTTCAAGAGAAGTCCATCCCAATGAGCAGGAGGTCAAGCAAAGGCAGCGCGAGGCCTTCATGAATGAACAAGTTGCTCCTGGACTCCAGGACTAAACTTCTGCAAAAATAGGGAAGTTTAGAAGAGATGATAACAGGGGCAGATGGCCCAGGAAGAATATAGAGACACTGTAGAGCACACAGTAATATGATTGAGAAAGTCAGAGCTGACCTGAAGTTGAATCTGGTGGGACACAGGAATGGCAACAAAAATTACTTCTACAGCTACAGTAGTAGCAAAAGGAAGACTAGGGAAAATGTGGGACAGCTTCTGAATGGGGAAAAACACCTTATATAGAATGGAATGGAATGGAATGGAATGGAATGGAATGGAATGGAATGGAATAGAATAGAAGAATTTTCAGTTGGAAGGGACCTACAATGACCATGTAGTCCAACAGCCTGACCAATTCAGGGCTGACTAAAAGTAAAGTATGTTATTAAGGGCATTGTCCAAACCCCTGTTAAATACTGACAGGTTTGGGGCATTGACCATCTCTAGGAAGTCTGTTCCGGTGTTTGACCCCCCCTCAGTAAAGAAATGCTTCCTCACGTCCAGTCTGAACCTCCCCTGGCGCAGCCTTGAACCGTTCCCACGTGTCCTGTCACTGGATCCCAGGGAGAAGAGCTCAGCACCTCCCTCCCCACGTCCCCTCCTCAGGAAGCTGTAGGGAGCAATGAGGTCACCCCTCAGCCTCCTTTGCTCCAAACTAGACAACCCCAAAGTCCTTAGCTGCTCCTCACAGGACATGCCTTCCAGCCCTGTCACCAGCTTTGTTGCCCTCCTCCAGACACATTCAAGGACCTTCACATCCTTCTTAAACTGAGGGCCCCAGAACTGCATACAGTACTCCAGGTGAGGCCGCACCAAGGCTGAACACAGCGGGATAATCACCACTTTGACCATCTGGTCATACTGCGTTTGATGCCCCCAGGATGTGGTTTGCCCTCTTGGCTGCCAGGACACACTGCTGACTCGTACTGAGCCTGCTGTCGATCAGCAGCCCCAGGTCCCTTTCTGCAGGGATGCTCTCCAGCCACTTGTCTCCTCTCACCTGGTGACAAAGGACACTGAAAAGGCCAAAGAAAAGGCAATGACTTCTTTGCCTTGGTCTGTAGTAGTAACACCAGCCTTCAGGAGTGAAAGTCTGGAACAAGGAAGACTTACCTTAGTTGGAAAAGGATTACGTTAGGGAACACTTAAATTAGCACCCACAAGTGCTGATGGACCTGGCCAGTGCCATGGCAAAGCTACTTTTGACTATGGTTAGAGGAGGTTCCCAAAGACTGGAAGAAAGTAAATACCACCCTGTCTCTCACCTCTGAGACTTTGCATGGATCTGATCACATGGAGTTCACTTATTCATTCCTCTCTGACCTACACAGAAAACTGACCCCCCTCTATGAAAGAGGAGAGTACAGAGGAGATGTTGGTTTTGAGCCAAAAGTCAATATCTGACCCATGCAGTTTCCTCCTACCACTAAATGAAGCAACTCTTAAAACTGAAATTTAGCCCTTTGTAGTTTCTTGTAAATCATTTCCTGTTTGAATACATTTTCATCTTGCCGTTGTGCATTATCTTATGCTTTCTTTTCAGTTAGAAGGAGAAAGAGGAAAGATCACTCTAGTGCTTATTCCAAGGAACACTATTATCAATGTGAAAGGGATTTTGATGCACACAGCTGCAATAAAATCATTATATCCCTTCTCCATTGTCTACATTGCAGTTATTCAGTATGCAGAGAAACTTGCCAAGAGGTAATGAGGTGACCTCCAAGGTCTTCATCCTCATTACGACAGAACAGTCCCGTTTTACCCACACATACAGACACGCAGCTTTGCATGGAGGTATTTTCTTGAAAATCCACCCACTGCAAAAGAGAGGGATGAGGGGTTGGGGATTGGGGGGAGGGGGATTTTTTTGTTTTGTTTTCTCTTAGAGATTCACTTCCATAACAATTTACTCTACAGAAGAACTCCAGAATGGCTGAACATAGAGTGGAGCTAGCAAGCTGAGAAATGCAACGCACACAAAAAAAGCATTTTGTCAAGAAATCAGCCTTTGCTCCTTAGCTACTCAAAGGGGCAGAATGATGGTTCCTGTATAGCTGGACAATTCTTATTGCAGCCACTAGAGCTACTTGGTACAGGGCAGAAGATGCTCCAGTTAAAAAGTTAGTGGAAATGTGGCTGTAGAAGGTGTCTAATCACTGCCCTTCTCCCTCATGCAGACCACTGCAAAGCAAATTTACCATTACAAAACAAAACAAAACAAACAAACAAAAAACGCAAACAAGGAAACCTAAATACAGCCATAATACAGCCATACAATTTGGTCCTTAGGTAAAGAAATTGTATTAGCACTGTATTACCATGCCATTGCATACATAATTCAAGTGTGAAATGCCTTTAAATGCAATTTAATTAACCATGCTACAGCTTAAGGTTGCTTGGTACATAACAAAGTCAGGCAGCTTCAGAATTTCCAAGTCCCTAGGTATTGCTTCCACCAAGCCTGAAACAATTCACTTGTCACAGAAAATCACATACCACAGTGGATGCTAAATAGGTATTCAGAGGGATTATTACACCAGATAGCATAAAGAAAAAAAGAGGTAAAGGGGGAATTTGCACTAGGGAATGAAATTTGTCATTTTTTGCAGAATGTGTGTTATTGTTCAGAGAGCTGAGCATTTCGTCTGCTGCTTTTTTGTGTATCTTACCTAGTGTGGATCCTGCTAAATGAATTTTGTTAAATAGCATTTTATGCTGTCTCAGAAATCCCCCAAACAAAACAAAGGCAAATATCTACTTTGGGAAAAAAATAAGATGCCAAGTAACTTTCCAAAAATTGACTTTTTTGTTCTCATTAATGCTTCAACATAATATGTACATGTATGCATACATCGATACACAATTTTTTTCTTTTTTCTTTTTTTTATGTTGTGTCCTGACACATTTAGCAAGAATTTTATACAACAATATATAGTTCTTTTTAATAAATTTTAAAGTTTTATTGACAGGTATTCCAGTGTAATGTGGTTTCCCTTTATGGGAAAATACCATTATTTCTTTATTTCTTTGCAGAAAAATATTCCCTGAGATACATTGCCAACAAAAGTCTCTGGGTTAACTTTTCTTAGTAAATTAAAAAAAAAAAATAAAAAATTGCTTAACAAAGAGAGAAACCATGACTAAATAATGATAGTAAGGTCTCACTATATAATAATTTTTTTTTTTTTTTTTTTTTTTTAAAAAGCAAACAACTCTTGCATGTTCACCTTGTTCATTTTAATAATTTCCATTTTTCTGGTGACACTATGCTGTCACCTACTGGTTACAGAGTCACTTTTTACAATATAGTCATTTGAAGAAAAATAAGAATCAATAGGGTTTTCTTTGGAAGATCTGGAACAACTTTTCAGCTAGTGAAAATTAATACGATTTTCTTTAAAGTCAGTGGAATTTGGCTGTTTTACAGCAGCTGAGTGGTTAACGCTGGCTGCAAGAGAGAAGCTTTGGTCTACTCTACTACTAAAGCCCTTGCAGTGTGTCTCATCTTATAATCCATCATGGAGTATAAGCTTTCATAGTACAATGGCTCACATCCACAGACTTTTCCTGCTGTGAGTCACTATTGCTTTAACGCATGGAATAAAGCTCACCTTGGGATTGTTTACTGAAGCGCTGGCTCTATTCACCACCAGCAGAGCTAAGGACTAAAACCTCTGCACACTAAAACTTCTTTCACAGTTACCCCAGTGTTTTACCAACCACCTTGCTTTCTCTTTCTTTTTATTTGTGTGTTCTCTTCTATGTAGGGTCATCCTGACTGGCTGTCACCTACCTACGGTTGGACTTGATGATCTTAGAGGTCTTTTCCAACCTTAAAGATTCTAAGATTCTATTTCAACCCTGACATTCAGCAAAGAGGTTTCCTTTGTTGGTTCAGCTCACAAGGCAATTGCATGCTTGTGCTGTTTGCTTCTGATTGCCAGGCACCCATGCCTCATGTTCAGCATGGTCCTGTGCTAACGGTCTGGACTCGCTGCCCTCTGGGAAGAGGACTGTGAATCAGCCCATATAAATTCCTGTCACTGCAGTGTTTACATGTACGTGGAACTCCCTGAGCAAGACAAGGGGAAGAGGTTCAGCCAAAGCTCCAGGCTGTGGCTACAGGAAAGAAAAACAAAAGTTACGTGGCCAGTAATAGGTGAACATTTGCAGAGCTTGCAGCTACTCTGAGAAGCTGGATCATATATTTGCTGTAAATTATACTGCTCAGCTGCTGTACATCATGACCCATGTCTCTGACAACCTGCCATCATAAAAAAAAAAAAAACAAAAAACCAAAAAACAACAACCTGGAGAAGACTGATCCTGTAGTCACCTTGTGGAATCAAAAGTGTCAATCCTCCCATCTTCTGGGCTTTTGGTCCCTATGTTATTACTCCAGCCGCGCTCTCTGCCTCTCATTACTTGTTTCTCAAAAAGGCATTCAGACTGGAATGTAGGAAAGGGATATTCTTTTTTCTTTTCTTTTCATGAACATAAAACTATCACTAGAGATTTTTTTTATCCCATCATGCACTTTCCTACCACAGTGTTTATCATCTTCTTGGCTTCCTGGCCATTTCTCCAGATAGCTGCTTTCCACTTGCCCCGCATTCATGGCAGTACCACACATGGAGAGTGGCTGAAGAAACATTTTCAGTGTAGCGGCAGGGTAAAAAAAGATGCAGTATTAGAATAGTTTATCCAGCTCTCAGCTTCATTAACATGACGAGCTTTAAGCCAGCACAAGATATTAGGTACACCTGCCAAGTCATGCACACTTCCAAAAGAAAAAATATTTAAGGCACTTAAAATGATTCATCTCCCTTTGTGTTATAAACAGCGAAGAATTGACTCTTCTACAGGTAACCAACACCACAGGAACCCTGGTTGATACATGTGTTGAGTTTTGAGTAGAAACATGGCTGCATGATATTCACAATTTAGGGCTTTAATATTTCAAAATAACAAGAAATCAGTCTACAAGCATTTTGCAAAGAGAAAGGCTGAGAAAAGAGTTGATCTCTTCGAGGGAGAAAAACAGTTATGGACAGGAGATATTTGAAACATTAAGATGTTTGATCAAGTCAACATCCCTAGGGAAAGGTAATCTCTTTTATAGTACCAATGGGTTAACTGATTTGAATAAATGATTATACAGGGTTTTTATACTTTTATTTCCATTTCTCTTCTCAGCTCAGCTACAATCCAGAGTCTGTCACATTTAATGGTAATGACCAAGAGCTAGGACCCTGAATATGAAAGGATCAGGTTTTGGTGTGATTAAATATGTTGGGTGATTTCAGAACAATTCTTCCTGGTATATTTAATGATATTAGCTGATGATATGCCAGAGCTTTTGAGAATTTAGCAAAGCTGAGGTAAGCACTGGAGCTCTGCAAAAGGGTAAGCATGATACTTAGCTTCAAAAAGGGAAGAAAACAGGAAAAAAATCAGAAAAAAAATGCAAAACTCCCAGTTTACCTTCAAGTCACATGAAATATTTTCACAAAGAGAATTTCCACTTTGTTTTGATGAAGTCCTGAATGGAAGCCAAGGATTAGGCCCATGAATAACTTCAAGACAAATCAGAAAGCCCAGCTATGCAAATTTATTAACGAGGTTCAGTTGCATTCACAGCTTATGTCCCAAGGGAAGCATGTTTGGCTATATATACCTCAACAAAACACCTAACCTGTTTGTGAATAAGATCTGAGATGTTATCCTAATTCTACCCATGACTTTGGGAGGTAACATCCACTTTTTTCTCTACCTTGTTTGCTTGGAGTCTTGTGAGAGAGGGACCTAGCAGCTTATTTAGCAGTTCTTCCCTTCTGCTCATTAGAAGGGAAAGACCTCTACAGATCAGCATCTTACATGTGTTGGCTAATCTCAGAAAGCCTTAAGAAACTCTGGTCTTTATTTTGATAAAACAATATTTAAATCAGTTTTGGTGTGAATCCAGAAATGAACATCCTACCAAAGGAATAATAAAAACATTATTTTCATCTTCATTCCATCTCTTATGTCTACACAATAAAAAGAAAATCACATCAATCAACCAATCAATTAATCAACAAAATACTTTGTAACAGAAAAGGTACAGTCATTATTTTGTTAAAAATACAACACACGTATCAATTGCATTTACAGCAGAGCCAAAATATTTAAATGGCAGTAAATGGTCAGTTCCTACCCACAAATTCAAGTAACCAAACCAGAGCTATAAATAATGGTATATATGACAGAGAGACTCTGTCCTCCTCTGTCAGAGGACACTTAGTGTAAAGACTACCACAACTCATGGAGTTGTGCTGAATCTTAAGAAAAAATGGAAAATTCACACCACATGAAATTTTGTGCAAATGTTTTATGGAGATCAGAAAGGATCAAGTTTCAAAACAAGCCCTACATCTTGGAAAGACGTAGACCTATCCTTTCAACACAGGATATAATTTTGAAAATCTCGCTCTGTACAACAAGCCTTTTGTATTTACACATTTTACCAACATTTCTTTAAATGGAATATCAGTTTTCTGAACACAGTACCAAATGGCAATGGTGAGTGTTTTTAGGGCATCTATTGCTCTGCTACATAATTTCTAACAGGGTTACATTAAACTCCCCTAATATGAGACCAAAACCTATTATTCCTGATTTTCAGTTGAAGATTTGAAGTTCTAAAAGGCAAAATACTAGATCTAGCAAAACAGTCAGTAAATGCAAAATTTTTCTTCATGTGTCCTGGAGCAGAATCTCTATGCATTAGACATGTGAAATCCCCCATAACAGAGATCACAGACCCCAGCCTACTCAAGGTACTCAAAATAGTAGCCTGAAACCAACTCACTCATGGGCCATCTAAAATCTACAGCTATTTAATAGGGAAAAGTTGAAAAAAAATGAATAAATTCTAAATACCATTTTTCTGGAGCCATAATCTGATCAAGTTGTTAAACTTCATGGAAGAAGTACTGGATGAAGTACTACAGTCTCTTTTACTGAGGAACTCAAAACTAGATCACCTTAATGGGTACTTCTGGCTTTTATAGTCCATAAATCTGTTATATGAGAACAAAAATGTTTTAGCTCACACCACCTGATAAAATACTGAAGTCCTTCTATTAGCTCAGAGACTTTTGACCAGGAGTTTTTGTGAAAGAAATGAAAGATGGATGGATTTTTACTGAGGTGATGACCAGGTTTAAAACTAAAGAAATGTTTATGTTTGAGACAGATAATTTGAATTAGGGTTTAGTCTTGAAAGTGTAGAGCTCAAAGTTCTGTGTAGAAGGGAGAGAAAATAGCTGTACTTTCATTTTGAACTTATGGCATACTGTGTTTTGGGGAAAAAATAGAGGGGGAGAAAAACCAGCATTTAATAATTTATAGATTATTTTAAAAGAAACTGATATGCAGGCATGAATCTTTAAGAAAGAAAACTAAAGAGATTTGCTTTTGGAGAGCTGCAAAACTGTCATAACAATGAGTGTGAAATGCTTTAGTCTAGAGAATGATGTATCTATAAAGAGGATGCTACTTCATGATTGTCAAATGGGGCTAAAAAATCCAAATGTCTTCAACACTGTATTGCCAGCTAAGCACAAAGCTCGGAAATGCTGATTTACTGAGAGTGGGTCACTGAAAGAAATGGTAGCCACTTTGTTGGAGTGACCCAAACCCAAGACTTCTGATTCATAAAACGTATTGAGGTTCGAAAATTGAGAAGATTTTATTCACATTTTCAAGAAAAAAAAGCCTTTAGACAAGAAGAAAGAGAGAGACAGAGAGGCCGCAGAATGGACCATAATGAGCAGCGGAGCCCGAGGGTACAGTTTCTATATGGTCTGATCCAGGGCAGGACTTGGTCTTGGAAACATGCAATATCCCATGTGAACTCTGTAATCTGTGATATGTTTTGGTGGTGGATCTGTCTGTTTCTCTTCTTCCATGGGGCAGATATTCTACCCTTGATTTCAGAATGGAAAAAGTTATCCAAACAAACACACATTCACAAAGTGTCCAGTCCAACAAAACTCTTTTTTTCCTGTCTGTAGGGCAGTGTGAACACTCCTCTTTTGGCAAAATGGCTTGGATAACAACAGATGATATGATAAGATTGAGTGTACACAGCACATATGAATGTAATATCTGAAACTGCCTGACAAGGTGTTTTCACCCAAACTGATAACACTGAGAGGAAGTTCAAATGACAAAGTTTGCATAAATCAACCACCAACCCTATGAAACCAGATTACCAAGGGACTCTCCAAGCAAAGGAGGAGCTCACTTGAAAAGCAGCATGAAAATTTGTGACTGTGGGGGGAGATACTTTGGAGTAAGAACAGAGTGGCAGTCAAGCCTAGGTTGATACTTCCAGAAGTTACCCCATTCACATCACAACCTCTACCCAAGGCTCGATGGAGCATCCTCCCTGCCAGATGCTGTGAAGAACCTGCACCCTGCTGATGGGCTGACAGTCAAGGGGCAACCCGCACCTGGGGTGTGAAGGTGTCAGTGCATGAGGAGTGCTTTCTTATCAGCAGGTAGATTAGCAGACTGTTGGAGTTTCACAGGTGCACATGAAGATGTAGCACCCATGATACCTACAGGAGGGGTGAGCAAGTAGGAGATGTGCTTCCAGTGTGTGCTTGCAACCTGTGCTTTTGGTGGGGTAGCGTGCACATAACTCTGTGTGTGTGTGATCACGATATAGAATGATGTTTTGAAATTTGTAGGTGCTTATTAACATTTTGTACGCATCTGGTAATGTGGGTCACCTGTTGAATTGCTGGTATTGATCCTGAATTTATAGTTCACTGATTGCCAGTTAATTACATGTTGCTAATATATTGATACAGCACTTGGATCCTGATTTAATACAAACCACATGAGGTGTGCAGTCTTGACTCCATCAACAATCTTTGAAGTGCACAGAGCAGTCAGTGCTGTGACAGCCTTAACAATCTGCTTCCCCCACAGCTGTAGATTTTATCTCTTCCAGGAGGTTAAATGTACTTACCTTTGATGTTAAAAAACAACTGCTGGTTTACTTGCCCATCTTAAGTCTTTTGGCAAAGACCTTTATTTCAGAAAAATGTATTTCAGCCCTTTTTGAAAGTCATAGCATCCTAAACCAGATTTGGTTTAGTCTTTTTCTTCCCTTTCAATGGTGCAACACAAAATAAGACACTTTTGGGGAAATTCAAACCACTGTACAAGTAGTGTGCAGTTTGCCATAACCTTACAAGAAGAGCTACCCCACTTCAGTGGGCAATGTAACATATGTTTCTCATCTAGAAATTATTCTTCACATAGTTGCCACCATCTTCTCTTTCAGAGACTTAATGAAGTTCCACTTCCAGCAACATTGAGATCAGTCAAGAATACACACTCATGTGGAGAGCTGCTGAATACCTGCATCTCTTTCAAAGGATCTGTGGGAACATAGTATTACAGGAAGAGAGGACTCTTCTTTATATTAATTTAAGCTAGTCAAGTTCATTAAAAGTATTGGTTATAATTCCCTATCTGCTACAGATTAAAGGGCTAGATCTTTTTAAAAAAAAAAAAAAAAAAAAATTATACTGGAGTCCATGTGTCTCTTTAATTCTGTTGGCTTGGGCCCAACTGATAGTCTGATTTCTAGCACGACATCATTTTTCTGTAAGCAAAATATAAAGAAGATGTAGATCTGTGCAGAAAGAAATGGCAGCTTTCTGACAGCAGTTTTCATTCTCTGTACCAGATCTACTGCACTCAGCACTTCTCGTGGAAAAGAGCAGACGGTCAAAGGGTTGATACACAGAGAACTGACACTATTTGGTAAAGCCTCTGAATTAATAAAACCTTAATATTCTTGAATGAATCTAGTGCTCTGATCACAATATTACTTCCAGTGTTCTTTTTTTGTTCAATTGCTTCATTGCATATCATCATTGGTCTAATATCAAATCTCTGAGTTAATAACAATTTAGTTGGGCTGCAAGGACTAGAACTAAAATATGAAATGAACATTTTCTTGCACTTATGAATCTCTGAGAATGGAGCTTGCCCTTGCCATTCTCTGTGGGTTTTTTTTTTCCTGACTTAACAAACTTGAATTATTAAAGCAGCAAAAAACTTTGTGACCTGAACTGAACTGTCTCTGAAGAAGCCATGTGTCAGGGAAGTGTGAAGACAGTAGTGTACATCAGTCTCACAACTGCTTCGTTAGCTTCTTACTTGAACTGATGACAGGTAACATATAATATATCCAGCAAGGCTACATTACTGAATACAATTAAGCCTGTGTCTGTCTCCTTTTTAAAAACGAAACATAAGGCACTACAGAATGAGGGTTGAAAGATTTCTATTGCCCACAGTTTCCAAACATTTTAAATTTATAAGTAGTCTATGTGTTCATATTTCTCATTTTCATAGTTTTTATTATTGTGCCATTACTATAACTATGAAACAATCTTTAAAAAAAAAAAAAAAAAGTAATTCCATACATGTTCAATTTTATCTGTCATCTACCTAAGGAATACATTAGCTTGGGGAAAAAAGATTAAGGGAAACTCTAGAAGCATGATCTGTTTCCATATTTAACATTAATTCTCAACACATCAGGTAAATGTTAAGATTTAGAGAATCATGATAGCCTGTACAAGCTGCTTTGAAAAATTAAACTTTTTCTGTGCCATACCCTTTGAAGCAGCTTCAGTTGCAAAATACTAATAACAAATACATTATGCATCACAAGTTATGCAGTTTAGCCCATTCTGGAGTCCTGTCCTCTGAAGAGGCATCCGTCCTCCCCTTTCATGGATGACCTTTTTTGACCCAGATCTGGACCTGCTCTGTAGCTAGGTATAGTTGGTCTTGGTTGAGGTTCCCCTGTAATTGCACAAACTACTGTTCCTTTGCATCCAATATGTCTTTCCACATGATGTTTGATGACAGAATAAATTGGTTGTCACAGCCATGAGTGTGAGGGAAAGAGGTATAGGTGGTTTACACTCCCACCAGACCATTGCGCAAGTTTTGGCTGCTGAGATGGTCCACCATGTAGTCTAGTAAGCGAGATTTTTTTTTTTTAATTGTTAGCAAAAAGCCACACAGTTTGTATTGACCTGACAGTACAGGTTCTCAGGACTTTCTGAGCTTATCTTAGTCTTGACTCTGATTATCTTGTTCAAGCTGTGACAGCAATTGTTTAGCTGTCAGGTTTAGGCATGGTTGGCTTTAGTTCACAGCGATAACAAGTAGTTATTCTGTGTAGATTGAATTATCTGGGATCCTAGAATAAAATGTGGTTTTCAAGACCATAAAATTGAGATGCTACCAAAGGTCTCAGACTGTTAATACAAATCATAATGGTCAATCAGGAGCACAGTCTTAAACAAGCTTAGGTACAACATAGAGAACAAAAACCTGAATAACTGCGATTGAATAAAGAGAAAGCTCTCATATGCAGAATGTGTTAGGAAAATGATAAAAAAAACCTCAAGTGGCCCTCAAGGTGGAGGATGAAGGGACACCCCACTGCAATCATCAAAATCCTCCCAACAAATATCTTGGGTTGTGGTCAACTTGCTCAAACCCCACCCAACCTCTGGCTTCATCATCCTTCGATCTCAAAGGGACACTGCGAGGGTTTGAATACCACCAGAGAAAAGGGGTGGGTAGGAGCAAGGTTTTACAGTATAACTATTTCACCTGTATTATTGAAGGTTTTCTGAAATATTTTGGACTATGAATGATAGCATTATTATAGCTGGACTAACAATAAATCTTTAGTGGATTTGAATTAGACTGACAAATTAAATTAACAATAAACTCTTGTCTCCACATAGATACAGCACATTCCCTTAGCCACAATAAAATTTTTGAGTGTTGCAACTCATGGTAGTGAGGAGGGTCAAAAGGGTCTAGCGAAATCTGATGCATAGGGAATCCCCTTTGCACAACAGATCTGGGAGCTGCTAATGCTGGAGAGAACTTCTGTCCTGCTCTTTCTATGTGTGCCTCAAGCACATGAGTCCTTGCACCCTGTCCCAAGCAGCTTAATATTAGTGAGGACCGCTATGAACCAGTCACTGAATAGAACAGAATTCAGAGGATGTAGAAGTGGATTGGATTTCCTTTCTCGCTTGCATCGACCTGTACCTTCTGTTATATCTTTTGCAAAATGCAGGGTAGAATCTGTCCCTTCCTTGGCAGCAGCTCTTCTAAGAAAGTCAAGGAAAGGACAGCCTGAACTGGAGGCAGCGGGAGCTGCACCAGGTTCACTGGAGCTTGCAAGTGTTTCTAGAATTAGTTCATTATCAAACCGATGCAAGTACCAACTGAAGAGAGGACGGAAGGAAGAAAGGATGAAAAACAGGAAAGGGGATTAAACTCCATCAGAAAGATGAACTTTTGTTCTGGAGTAAAATGGCCACAACCTGGAATATTTGCACTGCAGTTTCTCTATTTAAAACTCACTTATTTTATTCTGTACAGAGTCCCATGTCCCATGCCATGACTAACTTCTTTTTTTTTTTTTTAATAAGCAGATTAGAAAGCTGCTTAGCAACAGGATGCACAGCTCTTATCTCTGTGCCTTAAGAAAGGAAAGGCAGTGATCTCAACTAGCACAAACCTGTGAATTTGACCTCAGTAGCATGCAAGATAGCAGAATACTTTCTGAAGAGATAATGATTACAGACAAGGTAATGACTGAGAAATAGGCTCACCAAAAGAATATTTTACAGACTTAATCAATATCATGGATGAATACCGTATTTTTGAATTATACTTTGTATAGTGTTTTGACAAAGGAAGTGCAGTAGATCTAGACTCTTTGAAAGCAGTTAATAGAAAAAGCCATTTACTGAAACAGGACAAAATGGAACTCTTAGTCATACAAAGAGCCGATTGCAAAGGACTAGAAAAGTGATGCTGAAATGGTAACCTTGGTGAAAGGGAGATTACCAAAGAAGCTCTTCAAGGCTCAGTTTTTTTCTGGTGATATGGGTACAAAATGCCAGAGTAACAATAAAAGTTGCAGATGATGCCAAAATGTATATCAGTATTTTTCTATATGGTAAAAAATGGCAAATACTAGAGAAAATATTGAAGCTTAAGGATTAGTTTGGCATGAGATCTCATTTAAGTAAATTTAAGATTAAAATTAAAGATATATTTATATCCAGTGGAACGTGAAACTGAAACAGGTCACTTCTTTCTACAGTGTACAGAACCAACCAAGCACATCACACATCGGAGCGGGGAGGTAAAAAAGTAGCAATTATATTTTAAGTTTTTAAAACTTCAGAGCCAGCAATAATGCATCATTAGCACTAAGTATCAGACTCCGAAACTGGCAACCACTGATTAAACCACTTGGGTCATTAATAACCTGCAGAATGTAAGAGATGTTTCCCTATTGGGCTGTGATTAGGAAGCACTTGTACTTGCATAGTTCAAATTAAGTTCATAATATGGAACTAACACCATGGCAACAAATAATACAATGGATTAAAAAAACCCCAGCTTTGCTCCCTGTCATACTCTGACATAATTTCAAAATGTTGGGGTTTTTTTTCCTCCACTTAAATGTAAACATAGCTCACAAAAGAGGAAGAAAATATATATTGATCTACAAGGATCATCACAGTAACATGAAGATCTCTGGAAGGGAAGAATAATAAACAATATCTTGAGATTTGTGGGCCTAATCCACCTTCCTGGATTATCCCATGAGTATAAAGAGTGATGGAGCTGCTACCCTACCTCTGAAAGAACATGATAGGCTTAATTTTATTACCTGAGAATATTATTGAGACACACATTGGTATGTGGAACATTCATTCCACAGGCTGAGGCATACAACCCAGGATCTACAAATGAACTCTGCCCTGAAAGACTGGAACTTGTGGGTGAGATGAGATGTGGGTGGGAACTTGAGCCGAGAGCATCTCAAATAATACCCATTGTATTGGGTTTGCATGGCAGGGTCTTGGTAGCAGAGGCGCTGCAGGGGTGGCTTCTTTGAGAAGATGTCAGAAGCTTCCTCCATGTCCAACAGAGTCAATGCCTGCCGGCTCCAAGATGGACCCGCCGCTGGCCAAGGCCAAGCTCATCAGCAACAGTGGTAGCATGTCTGGGACAACATAGTTAAGAAGGGGAAAAAAACCCCTCTGCAACACCAAGAGCAATTGCAGCTGGAGAGAGGAGTGAGAAGATGTGAGAGGAACAACACTGAAGACACCCGGTCAGTGAAGAAGGAGGGGAAGGAGGTGGTCCAGGTGCCAGAACAGAGATTCCCCTGCAGCCCCTGGAGGACGATGGTGGAACAGATATCCACCTTCAGCCCATGGAGGACCCCACAGTGGAGCAGGTAGAGACACCTGAAGGAGGCTGTGACCCCGTGGGAAGCCCACGCTGGAGCAGTTGGTGAAGAACTGCAGCCCATGGGAAGGACTCACGTTGAAGAAGTTCATGGAGGACTGTCCCCTGTGGGAGGGACCCAATGTTGGAGCAGGGGAAGTGTGAGGAGTTCTCCCCCTGAGGAGGAAGGAGCAGCAGAGACACCGTGTGATGAACTGGCCACAACCCCTCATCCCCTTGTGCTGCTGAGGGAAAGGAGGTGGAGAAATTGGGTGTGAAGTTGAGCCCTGGAAGAAGAGAGGAGTGAGGGGAGGTGTTTTAAAATTTAGTTTTATTTCTCATTATTTTACTCTGATTTTTGATTAGTAATAAAATTAAACTAATTTCCCCAAGTAGAGTCTGTTTTGCCCATGATGGTAATTGATGAGTGATCTCTGCCTGTCTTTATCTTGACCCACAAGCCTTTCACTGTATTTTCTCTCCCCTGTCCAGCTGAGGAGGGCAGTGATAGAGCAGCTTTGGTGGGACCTGGTGTCCAGCCAGGGTCAACCCACCACAAACAGAAAACTTTGTTTGGACAACTGGATCCATCCTCAGATGTCTGTTATTCTGCCTGAGCTCTAGCATGGTTTCTGGAAGACAGCCCTTTGTGTTACAACACTGCTATGCCAAAAGTTGTGGGTAACACAGTCCATCTACCTGCTTTATCAAACTGTCCAGCTACTTTTGTTACTTTTTTCCTGGATTTGGCTTGTTTGTACAGACCATACTTTCCTTGGAGGTTTTCAAATAAAATAGTAGGTGACTAGATAAAATGAAATCTCTCTGAAAGTGCGTATGTCAGGATATAAATTGTATGGGAAACTTTCATTATGGTGTTCCTCAACTTTTTTGTTCTTCATGTTGTATTCTTAAGAATATTAAATATTGTTTTATAGGCATTGTTTCTTGTTTTTTCCTCACATCCTAGTGTCTTTTCTTTGCCAGTCTTGTCTCCAATATGGTTTCTCCTCTGGCTTTTTGTCCACACTCTGTTCCTTGTTCCCAGTTTCAATTTTCAATTCTTCTTTTCCTCTTCCCTTTAATTTTTAATTTCTCTTCAAATATCTAATAATGTATTTCTAACCATCTTAGTTTTGGCTGGGATAGAGTTAATTTTCTACCTAGTAGCAGGTATAGTGCTGTGTTTTTGGTCTAGGATGAGAATCCTAAATGTGAAAAAGTGAAATGTGTCCTGGTGGGATTAAACATACAAACCCAACAGTACTCTTGTTTCTGTTTGTAGATAATTGGGAGGGTTGGAGAGGTGGGGGAGAATAAAAATCCATATATTCAGCACTCTTTGGATTGTTCTAGCAATTTCAGGTTCTTGGAAAAGAGTTAATATTTATCAGCTCTTCAGTTACTGCATTGCACTGTGCTCTGACTTCATATTTCTTGTGCTGCTCCTCTCATTTTCTCCTTACTGATCTCAGTGAAATAACATGAAAGGCAAAAGGGTAATTAACCTTCATAGCCATTTCCTCTTTTTTATCTTGGGATACTTTGTTTCTCATGATCTTTACATCCCTTCCTGTTGCTCAGCCCTGTAAAGGATACATAAAAATACCAAACACTTCATTTTAACCTCTACCAGATAAAGGAGTAAATAAACACATCTCCTCACACCCTTGTGGTATGTGATTCTGTACCACTTCCCTGATGATAAATTGGACTACGATGGACATAGGACAAGAGTTAACTGCAAGACTTATGTCTAAAGCATCTAGTTTTAAATTAACATTTAGAAGATGCTCATGTGAATTATCAAGTCTTTTGAATTTGCAATCCTCAACCTGGCAATCTTGTAAGAAATGAATCACTGATAAAATTTCTTGCATTTCTGTTTTTAGTCACGGCTGGAAGCTTAACAAGAACAGCATCTCCTATCAAGTTATTTTCACGTGTTGTCCTGCCCAGACATTGAAATAAAATTTAAAAAAAAAAAAAAAAAAAAGTAAAAGATACTGTATTTCAGTATTAGCTTAAAAGATCTGTTTTAAAGACAATTCTAAAGCTCTACAAACTTTTGATTTTTTTTTCTTTGGTTTCATTTTCATTCATTTCAACAAGACAATAGAAACAAACTCTTAAAACCATAGGGGTGGAGGAGACATTCCAGAGGCAGCAAATCCAGGGAAATCTTACACAGGAATCTAGACTTCATAATTCTACAATCCAGTGCAGGACATGCCACATGGCAGCTCAAGCGAGCAGGCACTGGGACATACAACAGAGATATAGCATCCCTCTTCTCATATGAAAGTGCCTGGGGTAGGCACCCAGGAGAAAGCACCTTCCAGCAGCCCCTTTCGTGTATGAGTCTGTGCTGGTTTTGCGTGGCAAGGTTTTGGTAGTGGGGGGGCTACAGGGGTGGCTTCTGTGAGAAGCTGCTAGAAGCTTCCCCTGTGTCTGATAGAGCCAATGCCAGCCGGCTCCAAGACAGACCCGCCGCTGGCCAAGGCCAAGCCAATCAGCGCCTCTGTGATAACAGATTTAAGAAAGAGAAAAACAGTTAGAGAGAGCTTTTGCAGCCAGGGAGAGGAGTGAGAAGATGTAAGAACATCTGCAGACACCAAGGTCAGTGCAGAAGGAGGGGCAGGAGGTGCTCCAGGCGCCGGAGCAGAGATCCCCCTGCAGCCTGTGGTGAAGACCATGGTGAAGCAGGCTGTTCCCCTGCAGCCCATGGAGGAAGGATGAGGGGGTGTAGAGATTCCACCTGCAGCCCATGGAGGACCCCAGACCGGAGCAGGTGGAGACACCTGAAGGAGGCTGTGGCCCCGTGGGAAGCCCGTGCTGGAGCAAGTTCCTGGCAAGACCTGTGGCACCATGGAGAGAGGAGCCCACGCCAGAGCAGGTTTGCTGACAGGACTTGTGACCCCGTGGGGGACCCACACTGGAGCAGTTTGCTCCTGAAGGTCTGCACCCCATGGAGGAGACTCACGTTGGAAAAGGCCGTGAAGGACTGTCTCCTGTGAGAGGGACCCCACGCTGGAGCAGGGGAATGATGAGAGGAGTTCTCCCCCTGAGGATGAAGAAGCGGCAGAAACACCGTGTGATGAACTGACCGTAACCCCCACTCCCCGTCCCCCTGTGCCGCTGAGGGGGGCGGAGGTTGAAGCTGGGAGTGAAGTTGAGCCCGGGAAGATGGGAGGGGTGGGGGGAGGTGTTTTTAAGATTTGGTTTTATTTCTCATTCCTCTACTCTGTTTTGCTTAGTAATAAATAAGATGAATTCCCTCTCTAAGTTCGGTCTGTTTTGCTCGTGATGATAATTAGAGAATGATCTCTCCCTGTCCTTATCTCGACCCGTAAGTTTTTTTTCATTGTACCTTTTCTCCCCTGTCTGGTGAGTGAGGGCAGTGATAGAGCGGCTCTGGTGGGCACCTGGCCCTCAGCCAGGGTCAACCCACCACAGAGTCTCACTGCAGGACACAGGCTTCGATGTAGACCTCTGCTATTACTGCCCGTGGACTCCCCCATGCAAGTTCTACCATGACATGCAGCAGGGCAGAAACTGCAGTGCATGCAGCAAAGTACTATATATATGAGTCCCTAGAGCATGCAGCACCCTTGTAGCTTTGAGGAAAACTGCAGATGACATCATGTCACATCTGTTTCCTCTTTCAAGGTATGACAATTAGGAAATGTCATGCTCAGCATATAAAGCTGAGGGAAGAAGAAGGAAGGAGGGGATGTTCGGAGTGATGGCATTTGTCTTCCCAAGTAACCATTACACGTGATGGAGCCCTGCTTTCCTGGAGATGGCTGAACACCTGCCTGCCGATGGGAAGTGGGGAATGAATTCCTTGTTTTGCTTTGTTTGTCTGCGTGGCTTTTGCTTTAGCTATTAAACCGTCTTTATCTCACCCCATGAGTTCTCCCACTTTCACTCTTGCAGTTCTCTCCCCCATCCCACCCTGGGGCAGTGAGCGAGCGGCTGGGCAGCCCTTAGCTGCCGGCTGGGGTTAAACCACGACAATGTAGAACCTGAAATCTGATCCACTTATCAAATGGCTTTTTTTACCAAAATCATTCTCCTTCAGTGGTAGCCTTGTATAGCTTTATGTGCATGCATACATGCATTACATTCTATGTACATAGATACAATATTCAGAATAAACTTTCTGATTTCAACATAAGCATTAATAACTCAGAGGATCACTGGATAATCTAATTGTAAGGTGTTATATAAGATGTGAGGACATATGCATAATACTTGAAAGGTGCTATGCAATATTATAAACCATAATTCATATAAATAATTCTAAGACATGAAGATTCAGTCAAACTAATTTTAGTGGGATCAGAGTTTCCAATTCCTTAGCATTTAGGACAATTAATGGAAAAAGTTGATTCTGATGGCAATAAGGATCTCACAGCTTTGAGGGAGAGCAAGGGTGAAGATGGGGAATAGGGGAATGAAAGAATATTTTTTTTTTTTTCCCCGATTTAACTACAATGGTAATGTGCAAAAGTCTGACAAATCTGCTTCTTTCATTCAGAGACCAATATTTTCAAATAAAGGGTTATACTTCTACCTATTGAACTGAGTTTATTGAGTCAAGATTGTGCCCGTTATGTTACCTGAATGCATTCTAGGTTAAGTGCTTCCCCCTAAACCATTGCAATTCAAATATGAAACTTCCAACAAAACTGCAGTGCATCAACCCAGAACAAACAACTCATCAAACCCCATAAACATGGCATGATCCAGTAATGAAAAATGAGCTTTGCAACAGCCTGTAATTAGCATGGAATGACAGGCACATTCTAAACCTTTCCGAACATATGGGTAATTATTGAAGAGCTATGACAGTAATGCATCAACAAGCCTATCCGTCTCACTGCGGTTCTACGTTCTGGCTGCCTCTCAGTAGATCTTAACATGCCATTCAGTAATTTGGTGGAAACCTCATCACCCAAGAGCAATGATAGGGTTCCACCCATAATGAGATGGAAAATTAAAGAATCATCACTTAAAAATGTGTTAAGATTCCACATGAGCACCCTAAAACATTTTATATTTTCAACCTGCACTCTTTCCAACCTTATAATTTGGGAATTTTCAAATTTCTGTAATAACGAATATTGGCTTATAATTCTATAATAAGAAAATGGAGGAGGAGAAAGAAGAAGACTCGTACAAATAGGTCAAAGAAGATGACTGTGGGCTTCATCAAGAGCCTTACAATTGTAAACCTATTGCCCCAGGAGCATTCAGATCCCCAAAAGGTAAAAATTATTATTAATACCTTGTATTATGGTAGTACCTTGAGACCTTCCCATGCAGAAAGAAGAAACCTCACTGATGATTGCAATACCCAGAAAGATAAATAATAAACACAGAAATCCAGTTTGGAAGCTCTGAATGACCCAAACAAATAGCAGCTAGTTAGAAAAGCACAGCCGTTATCACTAGCTATTTAGAAAAGGAAAACTGGAGTATGGGAGGGGGAATAGTCATTGATCTGTTTATTAATGGTTACAGAAATAATCTTATCCTGCCGTCAACACTCAATTTTTTTTTTATACTTACCAGCTAACTAGGGTTTTTTGCAATGGTATTGGAAGACAGAGATGAAATGATACTGGAGCAAGGATCTCTAAGTCTAATTTTTCCGGCTTTTTACCCTAAAATCTTCTTTCTACGGCTAGTAAAGCTTGAAAATGGCTTGCACTTTGACTTTCATTTTAGATATAGAAATGGGGCTGAGGATGGAGGGGGAGTGAAAAGAAAAGGAGAAAAGCTGGGGATAATCACCTTCACAGTGAACCACTTCTCCCAGCCTAAGTTATATAGCAGAAGAGAAGACAGGAGTGAGCTGACATCAATCATCCTTATGGATCTTTACTTTTTATTCATTGTTCTATTGATCTCTTTCAGTATTATTTCATAGGTAGATTGCAATAAAAGTCGTTTCTTATTATGTCTCCATTTTAACTCATAAAGCATACGACACAATAGTTTTTGAATGAAGGACAGGTTCCCTAAGGGCAAGAACAAAATCCTGAGTAAAAGCACAGATTTATTGATCTCTCCTTCAATAATAATGATTAAAATCTAACCAAGTACTATTGCCTTAATAAATTATTCAGTGCTCTTTCCCTCTTCCACATTCCAACTGGATGCACTCCAAAAAAAAAAAAAAAGGAAAGTTTGATCACAAAATACTGAAAATACTGTCTTCTTCATGCAGTGAGCCATGACAATGTTTAAAACATGCTAAGTAACAGCATCATACAGACAAGAAATACTTTGGCCCAAAACTCAGCTGACCAGCAACTGGGAAAAGAAAACAACATATGTCCTGGAAAGGAGAGGAAAAGACTTTGTCAGCTGTTTCCATTTTCTAGGCAAATTTAAGGACACTGTCTTCCCTACTCGGACACATTTTCTCTTGCAATGGAGAGATGAGGACCATCCCCAAAACCCTAACTCTCTCTTCTGCATAAGAATACATCCCTTGTGGGTTGAGTTAGAGGTTTATACTCATCTATCAAGCGTCTTCACTTCATCCCAAATCGCAGGAATGTTTCATTGTCAAGGCACTTTCTGCCTAGGACTGCTTCTGGGATATCCAGCCCTGAAGCAGAGATTTCCAGAACAGGATGTTCTGTTCACAGAAATAGAGCTGACAAAGGATACAATTTGTTGGTGAGCTTAAAATATTGTCTTTCATTTGGATCTGTTAAACCTTCCATGATGATTTAAGATTAACACATATTGTATGTTTGCATAGAATGAAATATAACGTGTAGAAAGTAATCCTTCATACCGAGTATGCTTATACATACTGTACTATTTCCTCCTTTTAAATAAAAACTTGATGAAAAACTAGGAAGATCAGCATAAAATAGATAACATTTCTAGACAGCGATGATGCATTAAAAAGAAATGTTTCATATAACTGCTCTCAAATTAACCTCTATGCCACAACTATAGTATATAATTATGTATCCTCATTGCTAGGGAAACACTTGTCTATAAAGATGACACTGGCTATGGATTGGAGTGGACAGAGGTGTCAGTCATTTAAAATAAGATTAATGATTTAAACTATAAAGATCTCACATTAACTTTCTAGAAAGGTCAAGAGAATCATAAGTAACCATCTTCTCTTGTGATTGTAATTCATGTAGATTTCAATGAAGGACCATGTTTAAAAGCACGCGCGCCTCGTTTGATATAACCTGATAATGTTTTTGTTTTGATTTTTTTTTTTTAAATAAAGGTAGTTTTCTTTAAAAGAACTTACCTAACTTTATGGAAAGAATTAGCTGGGATATTTGATAGATTAACTAGTTGAGATGATATTTATACAAAACTGTAAGAAAAGTTTGCTATGAGTGGGTTTTGGAAACTTGTGTGTGTGTGTGTGTGATTTGAAATTAGTGCTATCAAATGCAAGCACAGTTCCACACTTCAAGCATCGAACAAGTCCACAGATAGAATCTACCTTTTAGTTGTTTAAAATAATCAGAAACTACTCCTTCAAGTCCAATCTAAAATAAATTCAAATTCACCTTAAAGCAAGAATGTATGCAGTTTTAAATTCCTCCTTTTGAAACAGTCTTAACACCCTTATGATACTAAAATAAGCATGGCATAAATAACAATTTCCTCCCAAACCCAAATTGTAGCAGTGTTTTATGATCTGTTGTGATGGGTGCTAAAAGTAATAGCTTCCCTTAGAAAAACAGGTACCAAATATGTACCAGGTATATGATTATTTTTTTTTTCTAAAAAAGAAAGAATTTTGCAATAGGTAATGCAATAAAGCATTTAACATTCATTTCATATGCACAGTGCTTTACATGTGAATATGTGTTCCTAGTGCAACTTTTACTGACCTTCAGGTCTATTCAGAATTAATCTCAGCTTTAAACAGACGCTTCTAAAACACCTCAAGGTGCCACAAAAGACAGGGATGGCTCTAATTCAGTATACTATACTCTCCTCTGAGCTGGAGACAGATAAGAGCTGATCAAACCAAGCAGGCTACCTGCATGCAATTCATTTGCTCAAACACCTTCCAGCTTGCCCCATATTACTGTGAGAGTGGTGAGGCACTGGAACAGGTTGCCCAGAGGGGTTGTGGATGTCCCATCCCTGGCAGTGTTCAAGGCCAGGTTGGATGGGGCTTTGGGCAACCTGGTCTAGTGGAGGGTGTCCCTGCCCATAGCAGGGGGTTGGAACTAGATGGTCTTTGAGGTCCCTTCCAACCCAAACCATTCTATGATTCTATGATTTTATATAAATGCCACATGTCATTGAAATAAAAAGTGCTACGCCTGATCCCAAGATGCTCTCCAGCTTCGCTTCTCCTGGTGGCTGAGAAGCAATGACACTTTCTACATTTATTATGATAAAAACTAGAAGGAAAAAAAAATTGTCAATGTAGTTGTCCCTTTGAATTTGCAGATGTTTCCACATATTCCAACCAGGACCAAGTGTCTTTGCAATGCTATTGTTAGTGGGGTTTTGTGACAGTCTCTCTCGTATTCAGAGTAGGAGGAAAACCTCTGATTATCAGACACTATAGAAATCCTAATTAATCAATGGGTGGATTATATATATCATATGTTTTAAGACATATGAAATGCTTGCCTCTCCTGGACCAAGCAACAGCTTCAATATATGATTCAAAAAAATAGAAGGCTTAGCCATCAGAACAGTGAGGATCCCTTTTTGCTGTAGTGAAGGCAGGAAAAAAATCCTCTATTGATAACATGAAATTATTTTCTTTTATGTATAGCAATATAGAGTGTGGTGGCCTGTGGTAGCAGGGAACTGAATTTTTTGACTAGTAAGGTTTCTTCTGTAAAAATAGCAGCTCTGTTATTGGCTCTGGTATGTGCCTGTTGTGTATCGTATATTTTTGTTGGAACTCAAAAGAGATTATTTATTATGAATCATGGCATATTCAAAATTTCGCAAGCCCTGAACCAGTTATTCAGATTGACACTAGATTTTGTTTGGAAAAGGATACCAACATATCCACATCCAGTTAGAAGCAGCACTTAAATGAAGACTTTTCAGTATGAATTCAGCATGGCAAAGCTGTTGTGTGAATCCTCTACAGTGGAGATAGTAACATTACAAAGCTGGCTACTACTACACCTAGTTTTATGTCTGTTATTCAATATTACCTCATCCCCCAGGATGTTCTTTCAAAGCCAGTTCTAAAATGCATAAAACTGCATCTTAGATATTCTGAGCACTGAAATACAAAATACAACCATGGAGAGATACTGGCTGGGGGATTCCTCAGGGAGAGTGTGCAATTATCCAGAGTGAAAAGCAGGATAGGAAGCTATTGACAGACTTGGACTATTGAATTTAGGAGTACCTGAGCAGGCAATGATATTGACTCTCAATAAAGTTTTCACTCAGGGCAAGATTTAATCTGTGAGAAAAGCAATCCTAACGTAAAGGCATATGATTTAATTGTTTGCCCAACAGAAAACCTCAAGGAAGAAGAAATAAAATGAACATCCTAAGCCTCACCGAACGAGCACAGATTCAAGGTTTGAGTCACTGTCTGTTACTCTTTCTCTTTCCCTCAAACCTTCACAGTATATGTCTCTTTCTGCCCAGCAGTTAGGCCATAGAATTGCAAATGGAACTCTAATTTCTACATAGAGTCTGGCACCTCACAGTAAATATTTTATAGTTTGCATATATTTGTTTCTAAGGGAAAGGATTTAATAAAGTAATACTGCAGAACTGAAATATGTAGTTACCAAGCCACTCTCCAGGATATTTGAAAATTCATGGCAGTCAGGTGAAGTCCCTGGTGACTGAAAAAGGGAAGCATTGCACCCTTTTATAAAAAGGGTAGAAAGAAGAACCCTGGGAACTACTGACCTGTCAGCCTCACCTCTGTGCCTGGGAAGATCATGGAACAGATCCTCCTGGAAGCTATGCTAAGGCAGATGGACGACAGGGAGGTGATTCGAGACAGCCAGCATGGCTTCTCCAAGGGCAAGTCCTGCCTCACCAACCTAGTGGCCTTCTATGATGGAGTGACTACATGAACGGACAAGGGAAGAGCTATGGATGTTGCCTATCTGGACTTCTGTAAAGCTTTTGACGTGATCCACCACAACATCCTTCTCTCTAAATTGGAGAGAGATGGATTTGATGGACAGATCATTTGGTAGATGAGGAATTGGTTGGATGGTCAAATCCAGGAGGTAGTGGTCAATGGCTCAATGGCCAGATGGAGATCAGTGACAAGTGGTGTTCCTCAGGGGTCCATACTGTGACCAGTACTGTTTAATATCTTCAGCAATGACATAGACAGTAGGGTCAAGTGCACCCTCAGCAATTTTGCAGAAGAACCAAGCTGTGTGGTGTGGTTGAAATGTCTGAGGGATGGCATAGTATCCAGAGGGACCTCAACAAGCTTGAGAAGTGGACTCATGTGAACCTTATGAGGTTCAACAAGGCCAAGTGCAAGGTCCTGCACATGGGTCAGGGAAAACCCCCAATATTAATTCTGGCTGGGGAATGAAATGATTGACAGCAGCCATGAGGAGAAGGACTTGAAGGTACTGGTAGATAAGAAGCTGGGCATGACACAGCAATGTGTACTTGCACCCCAGAAGTCCAATCATATCCTGGCTGCATCAAAAGAAGTGTGGCCAGAAGGCTGAGGGAGGTGATTCTCCCCCTCTACTCTGCTCTGATGAGACCCCACCTGGAGTACTGCCTCCAGCTCTGGGTGTCCAGCACAGGAAAGACATTGAGTTGTTGGAGCGGGACCACAAAAAATGATCAAACAGATGGAACTCCTCTCCTGTGAGGCAAGACTGAGAGAGTTTGGGTTGTCCAGTCTGAGAAAGAGAAGGCTCTGAGGAGATCTTATTGCGGCCTTTCAATACTTAAAAGGGTCTATAAGAAAGATGGGGACAAACTTTTTAGTAGGGCCTGTTGTGATGGGACAAGGGGTAATGGTTTTAAATTAGAAGAGGGTAGATTTAGACTAGATATAAGGAAGAAATTTTTTACAATGAGGGCAGTGAAACAGTGGAACAGGTCACTCAGAGAAGTGAGTTTCCCATCCCTGGAAACATTCAAGGTCAGGCTGGATGAGGCTCTGAGAAACCTGAACTAGTTGAAGATATACCTGCTCACTGCAGGGGGGGTTGGACTAGATGACCTTTAAAGATCGCTTCCAACGCAAAGTGTTCTATGATTCTGTGATTCTATGATTCTATGTATCAGGTTTTAGCACATTCTACCAATAAATTCCAAATGCTTTTTAAGAGAAGACTTTGGTTCTCCCATACTGGAAAAGAGAGCAAATCAAAGTAAAGTTTCTTGTCCTGGTTAATCCTGCAGGCTTGCAGTGCTGCTGAGAATGGAGAACAGACCTTCCAACCCAACTCTACAGTCATCTCTGCCTCCCAGAATGAAAACGCAAAGCTTCAGAAGAGTTTTTGTCCTAAAGCCACACAACATTTTGCACAAAAAAAAAAATCACATTTGACGATACTGATGAAATTTGAAATTACAGATTTAGGTATAACATATGGCATTTTAAGTATTTTCAAAAATGAATTATCAATAAATATAATTTTTGGACAAGTAAAAAATTCTGAAATTTTCACTTTGCCTGTGTGACATCGGTGTGCTACTACTAAGAGAAAAGTGACAAGAAGCCATTATTAGCAGAGTGCACTGTTCCTTTAGATTTTGAAAGGGGAGAGTTAAGTGCCCATATGCTCAGTGGAGGCACACCTAGCTGAAGAAAGAACGTCAAAGAAGGGGTAGAATGCAAAATACCATCTTTGAATTATATATTAGCTCTAAGGCAAAAAGCAGAAGACATCCCTGAAGCAGCAAGTGAGCTTCTGTGGATCCTGTCCTTAGGCACCCCGTCTTCTCCATTAACACTGTCGAGAATTTAGGCTACCTTGGAGAAAAGTGACTTTCTAGGATGTTCAGTGCCTAGATCTTGTAAAACTGGGATAAATTGTTTGGTTTTATGTTAGACAAGAAAGTTGAGTAATGGCAATGCCTTGAAACAAATGATGAAGAATCATCATTTGAATGGATAACTATGCATTGTTAAGTTATTGGACCAGCTCTTTTTCCAGAGATTATTTCAGAAGATGGACAAGAGCCAGTAAGGTTCCAGAGTCAGCTGTTTTAGAATATATAATCTGATTTTTTTTTTCCCTATTAAAATCTGGAAAGGAGAACTGAAAGGTTATTTGGAATTGTTTTGGAAATTTCAGTGATTCATAAACCAACAGTGTAAAGAATCTGTATTTATTATGGAGATCTAAGTTGGTTCATTCCTACACAGAACAAAGACCTGTTCAATGTCCAGGAAAATTCTGCCTGAGACTTGGAACCCTTTTAAACTGCTTATTCAAAAATAGTTTATTCACTAAGACATCTTGTATACCCATGAATGCCTACCAGAGCAAAAGCCTAACTCCAAAAAAAAAGGAAAAATCAATTTTATGGCAAAAAAATGCTTACATTTAAAAAGCGTGATGAAAAAGGTGTCTTGCAGTGACTAAATATAGTAGGTTTCCAAGAGATCAACATGCCTAGTATTTTTCATGCTTTAGTTTTGTTTTATTTAACTGAAGCAAAATTTTATAATATTAAATTCAATGGAATCATGGAGAGCAATAATGGTATACACACAATCTCATTATCCAAAGACTTGCCTTCTCCTAGCTGTCTTGTTCTAAGAAATAGTTGTCTGGGATTGCAAGGAACCAAAGCAGTTCAGTGAAGAAATTTAATCTTTACTCAGTCTACTAAATTTGAAAAGATGGTCTAGGATATCTGATTGGAGTGTTTAAGATGACACAGAGAAGAATTAAAAGGTACCACCTTATCTACTTTTTCCAGTCTAGTAAACAAGATAATTTAGTATGATTATTCACTGTAGTGGTAAATTTACAGTAAATCAGAGGAAATATTTATTGATACACTGAGAATTTGGTCACCTTGGGGACTTTGCCCTTTAGACTGGTCAGAAACAAATCCTGCACATGGATTGAAAACGTAGGTAGCTGAAGAGGTGTGAACAAGGTTTTTGTATTTTATACATGCAATAGATAAAACTTCAGGCACAGACTGACTCCTAAGGGATTCAGGAAGAGTGTCTTCTTTCATGAATACTCCTACTCCTTTCTTCTCCTGCCTCATGTTCCTCAATGAGTCTTCACAGATAGATAAGAGCCAACTGCCACTGCCAAGAGCTGATATCCTATTTGCAGTCGTTTATAATAACATGATTCAGGTCTAGCTAGGTGCAGTACTGAATGACTGAGCTACATGCAGTTGATCTGGATATTTTTAAAACTTGTGCTTCTGCCCTCGAGGTTCCAGATGCATCACAGTCAAAGCACCTCAGGTTTGTTTGCACATTACAGGACAGATATGCCTCTGAAAAGCTGTTAAAATTGTGCCCCTTCCATACCAGAGTCTCTGCTAAAATAATTTTTCAGAATATATTTCAAGCTCTTAACAGCAATTGGGCAGGGTTTAATAGTACAGCCTCTCTACCTTTCCTGCATCAGAAAACACTACAAACGTTTGGCCACATTTGGAATTCCTGAAGCATATATAAGGTTTGAATGCAGATCTGTTTAAGTATAGCAGGAAGGAACTAGAAGAAAGAAGTAACTTTCAGGAGAAAATATAATTAGACTTGACTGGAAAATGAGAGTCCCACTTCAGAGAAAGTTTCTTCCTGAATTTCTTTGCATTCATTTACTCCATTACAGAGACCACTCTTTTGTACAAAGTCCCACATTTCAAGCTACTTCCATAAGAAGTTTGTCATTTCAACATTTTTTTAAATATAAAAACTTCCAATGTTGGCCTCAAATACCATTTACATGAAATTTGTGTTTTTCTATTTTATGTAGTTGTTAAATATATTAAAGAGCCAATTTTGAAATGAAATCTTTTGATTTGATCTTTTTTTTTTTTCCTTCATGTTTAGATTCATGGTGATTTTTAACATGGAAACCACAAAAATTCTTCAAGTATGAGAAAACTTTATCCTAACAATAGGTTAGGACAGTTTAGAAAAGTGATGCTTCTCTTCTTTAACAGTGCAGTTGTTCCCAGAGTTGTATTTACCTCCAACAAACTATTTTTCCTCTTCATGCGTTCCAAATTTTTTGGAAGACATTTTTAACTGCAGGTTCGTATTGTATATTGATCCAGAGAAATGACTGGTTAGATGTATTGTTTTCCATTTATGCACATACATAACCTCTTTTCATATAATTACAAATTAAATATTAACAGTATCTTTATGTTAGGGAGTAAACAGCATCATGTAAACAAATTTAAATCTTAGAAACTAATAGTGTGTTTAATAGAAATAATCAGTCTTGTTTAACACTAGCTATGACCTACAATTTGGAATTCAGAACAATAATCTGTTCTTCTTTTTGTGGGACAGTTCTTTATTGTTTGGAAACATTTACTGTAATTATTTCTATTTTTACAAGGACTACCAAGAAAATAAATAAAATGAAATGAAATTATACAGGTACAAATGGTGACACAACAACCAGTTATAAAGAATAAATCCTGTGGCATCTAATTTATCTTGCCCATCCAAAGAAATTCTGTTCATTTTCTGTGTAAAGTTCACTTGACTGATAATTTAATCATTGGTGCACCCAGTTCGTTTGTAATTCAGGAGCTTAGGTTCATGCCATATTAGTTGGTTTCTCTGTGATTTGTGTATTGCAAGTAAAATCATGGCTTTTCCATCTGAACAGAGGTAGGAAGATTTAGGGATGTTTGTTTTCACACTGGAGAAATGGGGTTTTGGTTTATTTGCTTTTCATATGTGTATAGGATTTTACTATTTGAGCTGTGGTCATCCAAATAGAACCTTGGCATCGATATTTGACTATGCCCAATACTCCAGAGCAATCAGTGAGTGTGGAGGAGTGAGGCATCCCTGCATGGCAAGCCTCAAAATATTTTGCTTGAATGTGTAATGTCAATCATTTATTTTCCTTTTCTTCCAGCTGAGATTAGGATAGTTAGCACGAAGTGAAATCAGAAGGTCAACCTCTGCTACTCATAAGCCTGGAAGCAGCTCTCCCATCACTAACACTGCAGGATATTATCTTAATCTTCAGCAATTAGTCATCAGATAATATAAAGATAATTTGTATAGTGTCTGTCACACTGTGACCCTTTTATTAAAGAAAAAAATTTTACATACTATCAGCTCTGGCTTCCTTAGCCCTTAGGAATCTGGCTATTTTCCATGTCCAACACAGAAGGCCACAGGGACTATGCAAGACTTTACTTTTTTTCTAATACGAGGGTAAATATACTTCACACTCCCTTCAGTATGCTCCACTCAGAAAATGTGCATTGTTTGGCTAATGTTGGCTGCCTTTATGCTCTCCTATTTCAAAGCCCTAGAAATTATTGAGCTGCAGGCTCTAACTATTTTTACTGCATGATCAGTGAGGTGCTTGTATCCCTCTCTTTTTACAAATGAATATTAGTTTAGAGGTTTTAATGAAAAATGACCAAACATATAAACCTTCTTGGGTTACCAACTGACATTTACTTCCCCCCCCCCCCCCCCCCCCCCCCCCCCCCCCCCCAGCAAATGTAGCCTTTTTGAAGTATAATTAAGTATATTTCACAGGCTGAGAGAGTTGGGATTGTTCAGCCTGGAGAAAAGAAGGCTCCGGGGAGATCTAATTGCAGCCTTCCAGTACCTGAAGGGGCTACAGGAAAGGTGGTGAGGGACTGTTTATCAGGGAGTGTAGTGACAGGACAAGGGGTAATAGGTTAAAGTTGAAGGAGGGTCGATTTAGACTAGATGTTAGAAAGAAATTCTTTACTGTTAGAGTGGTGAGGCACTGGAACAGGTTGCCCAGAGAAGTTGTGGCTGCCCCATCCCTGGAAGTGTTGAAGGCCAAGTTGGATGGGGTTTTGGGTAACCTGGGCTAGTGGAGGGTGTCCCTGCCTGCAGCAGGGGGTTTGGAACTAGATGATCTTTGAGGTCCCTTCCAACCCAAACCATAATATGATTCTATAACTTCTGTTCAGAGAACTATTCCAACCACTTCTAGATGCAATGTGAGTACACCACATAGACCCAGAATATCAGACTGGGTGCCTGGAAAAGGAAAACTGTCCTTGGAATAGCAAACTTAGAATCAAAGAATCATAGAATTGTTTAGGTTAGAAAAGACCTTTAAGAACATCAAGTCCAACCATTAACTATGTATTGACAAGTCCACCACTAAACCATGTCCCTAAGCACCACAGCTACATGTCTTTTCAATACCTCCAGGGATGGTGACTCAACCACTTCCCTGGGACTGACAACCCTTTCAGCAAAGAATTTTTTCCTAATATCCAATCTAAACATCCCCTGACATAACCTGAGGCCATTTCCTCTTATCCTATCACTTGCTACTTGGGACAAGAGCCGGACATCCACCTGGCTACAACCTCCCTGCAGGTAGTTGTAGAGAGCGATAAGGTCTCCCCTCAGACTCCTTTTCTCCAGGCTGAACACTCCCAGTTCCCTCAGCCCCTCCTCATCAAACTTGTGCTCCAGACCCTTCACCAGATACGTTGCTCTTCTCTGGACACACTCCAGCACCTCAATGACTTTCTTGGAGTGAGGGGCCCAAAACTGAACACAGTACTCGAGGTGCGGCCTCACCAGGGCCCAGTACAGGGGGACAATCACTTCCCTGGTCCTGCTGGCCACACTATTCCTGACACAAGCCAGGATACTCTTGGCCTTCTTGGCCACCTGGGCACACTGCAGGCTCATATTCAGCTGGCTGTTGACCAACACCCCCAGGTCCTTTTCCTTTGGGCAGCTTTCCAGCCACTCTGCCCCAAGCCTGTAGCGTTGCCTGGGGTTGTTGTGACCCAAGTGCAGGACCCAGCACTGAGCCTTGTTGAACCTCATACAACTGGCCTCAGCCCATTGATCCAGCCTGTCCAGATGCCTCTGTAGAGCCTTCCTACCCTCCAGCAGGTCAACACTCCCACCCAACTTGGTGTCATCTGGAAACTTACTGAGGGTGCACTCGATCCCCTTGTCCAGACCCTTGATAAAGGTATTAAAGAGAACTGGCCCCAGTACTGAGCCCTGGGGAATGCCACTTGTGACTGGCCACTTAAGAAATCTTAAGTGTTGCAGATCTTTGTTTTGAAGAGCTTGGTGTTTTTCTGAATTACCAATAATATATATTGTATATACACACATTCACTCATTTTATTACTGCTGATCAAATGGCAACACTTATGAGAAGCAAAGCAAATCAAATGCAATTTGAGAACTCATCTATTTCTACTCCACTCAAACCAAATCAGCCTGTTGAGAATTGCACTGATCGTATGGATAATTAACACTGTGATTGTTATATTTGTTTCTTTATGAGACTTTAATGTGTTATTTGTTTCTCCCCCTCTTCTTCTTTCCCTCTTGATACTTTAATATGAATTATTTAGTCAAAAATACTTTAGTGAATCTGTGAGAGTAAATGAATTGTAAACTATCCACCCACATTGTCCCTTTGTCTGTATTATTAGCTATGACTGTATTCATTAATACAGATTGTTTCTCTGTGAAGGAGAATGACTGATGTTACAGTAGCATCTGTAGACACCGAAAAGGTTTTAGTGCGGTATAGAAGGTGGATCCAAACCCAGAGAAGCTTGCAGTGAAAAGTATAAAGCCAAGGCACATCAATTAATTGTGTATGTCACACAAGATTTTCACCACCAACATTTTTTAATTATTCTTTCGGAGCTTCTGGCGTTAACGTAATTTCAGTTAGGAAGAATTTGGATGGCTGATCCTCTCGACTCACTGCAAAAGAATTAGTTCATCATGTGAAAAGTCTTTATTTGCCCCAAACATCTTTCCATAGTTCAGAAGTTAAGTGATTTTTCTGAATATTTTTTGCAAAAAAACATTTAATTATAGGATATCGTATAAGTGTACAACTTTCAGGAAAGTGTGAGAATATGAGAAGAGAGAGTTCTAGTGGAATTTTTTTCCAGGAGAGCCCGAGCACTCTGATTTTGCACTGTGATGCCCACATGCTCTTCACTGCTTCTGTTCTGGAGTATGGTTGAAGCATAAGGGTGTGTAAGTGAGGCAATAACACAAATGTTTACTCGGTCAAGTATTTGTTTTGCATGCTGAATGAGCTTGTGTGGCTAGTATTATTTCAATTTAGCAAAGGTTTTAAGTTTGTGCCTAATTACAAGACTGAATTCAAGTTCCGTTTCTACAGGTCTCCAGCATACTCTGTATTTAAATCTATCTGTAGAAAGATAGGAAAAATGACTACCCCTGACACTAAGCATATTCTTACATCTTATCAATTGAGATAAAATTCAGGAGTAAGTTCCTACTGAGAAGGAATGGATTGCAGAGACTTAGTTTCTGGCCACTTCTGAAAGCTCAGGCATTTCAAATTTAAGTACTGAAATGATCATTCTCTGTTGAAATTTGATATGGCTGTTTAAAAATGCGTGAAAATACTTGAAGAACTTATGTCCACTCCCACAAACATAAGTACATGATGCAGTTCCCACTGTATTTTAATTGCTTTATTCTATCTCAACAAGATTATGAGCTGATAGGAAAACATATAAGCTTAAAATTAAACTTCTTCACCCTCATGTTTTTTGAAGTTCGTGACATTACATTTTGTTACGATTCTTGCAATACTGAAAGAAGTCTGGAAGAAGCAAGCACCTTATGCTATGGGATATTTATACCTGTTCAGTACCAACACTTACAAACTAACTTTTGGTGGATATTATAAAAATATCAAAATTAAGACTTTCACTTGCACATTTTAAAAAGAAAGTTGTGAACTAATGGCAGCAATAAAAACAATGTAAAAATAACAACATGAAAAAACACACACACACACCCCCCATTTTTCACACATTCACTTTTTTTTTTTTTAAAGATCTAACCTAACCATTCTGTTGCACAATTAACTTCTGGCTATACAAAGACCACCAATAGTTCCACATGGCAACATGACAACAGCAGCAGTAATAAAGCCACATGTTTTTGTTCAGAAGATGAGATGCTCCTTTCCAGAATCATACAGAAGAAAACAGAACCAATGAAATGACAAAATTCCCCCCTGTTGTTTAACCCCAGCAGGTTAAACTGAGCACCACACAGCTGCGCGCTCAGTCTTCCCCCGACACGAGGGGATGGGGAGGAGAATGGGAAAAAAAACTCGTGGGTTGGGATAAAGACAGTTTAATAGGATAACAAAGGAAGACAATAACAGTAATAGTAATAGCAGCAGCAGTAGTAGTAGCAGTAGTAGTAGTAGTAATAATAATAATAATAATAATAATAATAGTATAAAACCAGTGATGCACAAATGTAATTGCTCACCACGTGTTAAAAAACCCAGTGCCCAGTCTGTTTCCAAGCAGCAATCCTGCCTCCCAGCTAGCTTCCCCAGTTATATCCAGAGCATGATGTTATGTTTCAGGAATATCCCTTTGGCCAGTCTGGGCCAGCTGTCCTGGCTGTGCTCTCCCAGCTTCTTGTGTGCCTGGCAGGGCGTGAGAAGCTGAAAAGTCCTTGACTTAATGTTGGCACTACAACTACCTAGCAACAACTAAAAACATCAGTGTGTTATCAATATTATTCTCATATTAAATCCAAAACACAGAACTATACTGGCTACTAGAAAGAAAATTAACTCTACCTCAGCTGAGATGAGGACAGCCTGCCTCACCAAAAAAAAAAAAAAAAAAGAAAAAAAAAAGAAAAAACCCAACAACCAACAATTAAACAAATGGCTCTTTGTCAAAGGCAAAGCAGTATATGGTTGAATGAAGAATTAATTAATAAAAGTCTGAAAAGCAAATATAAATATAAACCAAGATTCCAAATTCAAACAGTTTGTACCCTGAAAGAGAGAAAAGACTCTGTAGGAACTTGGCAGCTTGTCTCTGTAGGAGCTGTTCATATCTTACAGTCAAAGCAAGCAAAGTAAAAACCTGAGAGAGGAACTCGGAGGGTTAGTTAGAGCTGTGCTGCAGTCAGCCCTGCCAAGCCCCATGCGTGGCTCATTCAGCTCATTTACACTTGCACAGATAAGCTCTGATGCTTCCAGTCACTATTCCAAATGTTCCTCTCTTTTTCTTCACATGATCACATAAATAGTACTATTCACAGGAGTTCAGTTAAATAAACAAATTGCTCACAGCACTGAAGCCTACAACAGTTTTCATTGAGGATGCTGCTACAGGGTCCCATAACACCTCATGTATAGTAACAGTTTCGTAATGGTTTGAGAACTGTTCTCTGTTCTGCTATTGACCCTGAAAATTATTCTAACTCCTCTATATCTGCACCATGTGTAGATTTAATGGTGGTCATTCTTGGCCAAAAACATAAATATGCTCCTCATCACAAGTCTTTCTCCTCTGTGTTTCTTTCCTGTTTGCACCACTGCTGTGATTTTTTTATTATTATTTTTTATTTCACCACTCTTGGCCTCTAAATGTAATGGGGCTGACTGCAATAAGAAAACTTGATTCATAAGTATATCAAAAGAGCTAATCACTGCCTTGGCACAGAAGCCTATTGACCGATCAATCTACCAATCTGGAATGATAGGACTGCATTTTCTGTAACCATGCAATTTCATTGCCATGTTCCTTAATAGCTAGCTATACAGTATCATAAAAATGCAGTCCAATGAATTTCAGTGAAATGCACTATAATGGGGCCAATAATCCTGTGAACTCTAAGTATGTACTAGGTAGTATTTATTTGATTTTTACAGCAAGGAAACAGAGGGAAAAGTTACAGAAGCTAGAAAAATGTAAAGGAGATTTTAATGTCTCATCAATTACATAGAGATAAAATGTCACTTCCCCTTCATACAGAAAAAGTCTGAACATAACAAACATAATTCTGTCATACCATCCTACCTGCAGTAATTCTTCTTACAATGTTATTTCACCATCATATCTTCGTTTATGCCAAATTTTTAAGATGCACGTAGAATTACTGTTTATGTTAAAATATTGGAAAGCCCTCTTGATGTTCTCACTCCCAGAACTACAGAAAGCTTTGATCCTACAAGCTTTTGCTCATGTAAGTGCACAGAGAAACTTTACCATCACCAAATATTGGACCAAGATCTCCAAGGCAGAAAGCAGGAGCCTCTTCAGTTTGACTGATGTAATAAATGTCCAGACTCACAGAAGAAGATCTAAACCAATGCCAAAACCTCCAGCAATTACTCTCTGCTGCCCTGTGGAATCCACTGGCAAGCTGAGCAAGGATAAACCAACTCAAAATGCTTAGGACACGAGAGTCTTTCCTATGTGCTCTGTCATCTCTGGATTCATAATCATCAGGTTTCCCTTGGAGATAGGAATATAAACCAGTCCTTCCTTACAGATCATATCTGGAAGATAGGAAGGTAGCCACTTCTCCTGTACTGGTAGTCAGCAGGTCATCTAGGTTGCATGTCTATTACATGTCTATTAGCTAGATTATTCTAAAATACTTCCTGCCCTAGCCAACCTCTACAGTTTATTTTTGCTTTGGAAGAAGTAAATATTGCATGAGAGACAGAAAAATAGAGGAATCCAGGAAATATTGGATATTTGTAGTTTTATATTAAGGATTTACTGAACCTGAACTGACCTCTAGGTCTCTTCTTTCCTATATGCTTTAACTAAAAGGCTATAGAATTAGCTACATTGCCACATTTTCTCTCTTCCTAGACGTGAACATTTACTGCTTATCCCAGGCAATGTTTTCATTTGGAAGGAATGAGCGATCCAAATATCAGAATAGTGCTTAAAGCATTTACGTGGCTGATAGTAGATACAAACACAAATACCTCAGGTGGAAATAAGAACTGGTTCTGCAGTGTCTCAGGTGAATTACCAACCTCTAGGACACTGGATGATGGATATGAAAAAGTCTCTGCTTGTGGTTTACCAGGGTTCAATCCAGAAGATGCACCATGACGTTAGGTGGTTTGCATCCTCCAGATACAACATCTGAAGAAACATCTAGTGCATGAATGCCCAGAGAACACCAACTAGACTTCTCTGGTGTAAGCATTAGACATCTCAAGGTATGCCCAAAACAGACCTGTAAATAGCCAAGGAGACTGACTCATAAAGATGTATCTCCTTGGAGACACCACTTGCTTCCAGTTTTAGAGTATGGGAAAGGAACGAAATTTTGGCTTTGTCATCCATGGGTACAGGTAGGCAAGAAGCTGCCATTTTTCATCTTGAGGAGCTAACAAATTTCAGTTATGTAACGAATAACAGAGTCTGAGCACCAAGGTGGAAGGATACACCTTGGCTAGACAAGATGCTAAGTTCAGCATGGGTCAGCCAAGTAAAGTTCTGAGGTCTGTGACCATGAAGCAGAGATGCTCGACTGGTGTTTCCTGCCTTAAATATATATAAAATTATACATAAGACTATATATGAAACTGTATGACTCTGTGGCTATATGAGGAGTTCCAATAATTTTCACAGTAGTAAGAATTAACGCCCTAAACTGATTTTCAAACCCATTCACTATCTTCCCCAAAACAACTTGAATTAAAATTGCAGAAGGACGGACACCTGTTCAGCCTGAAATGTAGATCACAGCTATCAAATTTAATGGGGACATTCTTATTGATTTCAACAATTCACTTGGGACTTCAAGGTTCTTTGAGCAGTTCTACCTCTAGTATAGTCATAACAGTAACTTCAAAAGAGTTAATCATTATTATCATTTTTTCTGGAGGAAAAAACAAAAGCCTGCATGAACTATAAGTTAAACCTTCTTGGAGCTGGATAATAATCTTTTGGATATTGTCATTGATTTGAATGAGACAGCAAGAGACATTTACAATTCCCTATCACTGATACGTTCCTTTCACTAGAAAAGAAAAAAGTTGGGTTTATTTAAAAAAGAAAAAAAAAAAAAGACAAAGAATTGTTAGCATTAATTGTCAAAACTTTGATGCTGGGCTTATTATATCACAAATTCCTTAATAATTTGAATTAGAGGAGGTACAGCAGTAAGTATGCCTTCTAACTCTAATGACAAATAATAATGTGCTTCCTCTTAGCTCAATTAATATGAATAAGCATTTAAAGGATTACTAAAGTGTGTTTTTGAAATCATTACCCTGATTAGCATACCATTAGTTCACACGCGACTTGAAAAATAAAATAAGCATAAATGCTTGGTCAAAAGAAAAGCCTACATTTCTGCATAATAATGAAAGAAATAATCGACAGCTGCAACAGTCAGGTTCATTTGCTAAATGCATAGATTATAAAACTCACATGACCTTAGCTACTTTGTCTCCAATAGTCTTGCAGTCTTTTGTCATGCAAAAATTTTCACTCCGAAAATCCTTATGCATATCAGAAATGAAATTTCATAGTTTCCAAGTCTGCAGATTTGTTTGGGTGAAAAATCTTGGAGACTGTGATGGTCTTTTTGTTACACGAGGTGGACAATACTTAGTGTAATGAGGCACTAATCTCCAGCTGAAAGCTACGTGTATTGTTATAATAGAGGTCAAAGATAATTTGTTTTGTGTAAAACCAAATTTCAGTAGTAAAATATGTGCTAGAAAGAAGGTGAAATGAATGGTTGTGGAGATAAAATTAATATCACCAAAATGTAGCCCAGTTGGTTGCAAAAATGTAACACAGTTGGTTTCCCTTCTTCATAAAGCTCAAAATTGTTCATGTGATTTGTTTACTATCTTTTCCAGAACTAAATGCCTGCTTCTCAGCAATGTATGATTTAAATAGACAAATTCTATGAACCACTAGAGACTAGTTCAGGGTCTGTTGAACAGAGCATAGTTGTTAAACAATGTTTAGAATAGGAACTTGGATTTATTTCTTTGAAATACACCTTTTGCTCTTGGTGAAATCTGAAGCCTATTTTTCTCTTTATGACTAACTTATTATCCTATTCTAATTTTGTCAACAAATCAACATAATAATAGGCTCAACTGTTTGACAAACCAAGGATGTGGTTCAAGAATTTCTTTTAAATGGTCCTCAACTTGGAACATGTGAATAATAAGAGTCTTAAGGATTATTTTATGAGAAAATAAATCAGGTAGGTAAGAAAGAGAGCATGAAATTTTGCATGAAAGCAGAGAAGGTTGAAATTTATCTCTCAGAGGAAACAGGGTCAGTGTCATGTTTTCTTTTGATGAAACTAAAGTAATGACAGGAGAAACAGTCAAATATGTCCTTTACATGGTTTTTGCTGAATTATGAAAGTATTTATGTACTAATATGCTAATCGTGTTCTCAGGACCTTTGCTTCCAGTTAGTATGATTTATTTCACATAACCAGATGGGTTGGGAAAGATCCCCAGAGGTCATTTAATTCAACTTCATGCCCAAAGTGAGTCCATTTACGGCAAGTTGCTCAGGACCTTATCCACTCTAATTCAGGATATCTTCAAGGAAAGAGATGCCTTAGTCATACGAGCTAATATTTGGGGGTCTGAAGTATGAGATACACTTTATCTCACATACATGTGAGCTAGTTAATGGGAATTTATTATCAGTACAGAGGATTAATAACTCTAGCATTTTACTCTTATTTTTTTTAAGAAGAAAATCTGCAGTATATCAAATGAATCATGCTCTGGATTTGCCCCCTCTTCACTCACCATAAAGCTATCCCAGGTTACTAGTTCAGGTAGAGTGGATATACCGTAAAAATCTAAAGTCAGATCAGATGAGTCTTATGGAAATAAATTAGTATCTCCAGATTTTTCCAGGAATGTAAAAGTAAAGTTTTAAGAAAAATCACCTTGCTGAAATTACTATCAATTACTAAATCTGGAAGAAATATTTTCACTGATATACTAATAAAAGTGTAAAAGAATCATGGTATTTCCCAAACTTACTCCAGCTGCTTTAAAGAAAACAAAGCTGAAAATGATACTGTGTTGTCTCTAGGGCAACAATCAACTTTTATACTGATTTAATCACAGAATCTCCTATAAAATAATCATGGAGACCCAGTCATGTTTGACCACCTAGTCACTGCAGGTTTCACCTTCATTAGCCATTTCTCAGTGCCCTGAATGCTGCAGTTTACCTGCATGTTGACCACCTGGGTTTCCACCGCTTTCCTTAGGAAATACAATTGGGAAGATTTTCTTTTCAACAAAGATCCTCTCTCCTTTCTTCCAGCTACAGCCCTCATATAAAAAATCTTTTTTTTTTTTTTTCTTATAGTTCATAAATGTCAAAATAATATCTGTTAAGATGATGATAAAAATAATGCTAAATATCCTTCTCCTGAGGGTTAGTACATCTTCCTTCACAGTTAATGATGAAACTTCTATTGACCTCCATCATCAAAATTAAATTTTTAGTCATAAACTAGCCTTTTAATTACTCCTCATTATTCAATCATTTCAACCCCTTAATCATAAACTGTTTCCAGCCCCTTCCATGAACAGCTGCCAACTTGATTAAGGTTTTTTTGTTGTTGTTGTTTGGTTCCCCCATTTGTTATTGACAGGAACAGTCTATACACAGTATTTCAGATACAAAGTACTAGCCAGAGAAACCCACAGAAACTTGATCAAGGACATGACACCTCTGTCTACACAGCTCTCGATCATGTTTTCTGTAGTATCACACCACAAGCTACTGCTCAATCTAATTTACTGCTGATGCCTTTTGGTCTCCTTTCACAGTTCTGTGGCATCTAGATTTCTTTTTGTCTCTTATGTACCTCAGGGTGGGGTGGGTTTTTTGACAGACCTGTTATTATCCGTTTTTCCAAACTAAAGAGACAGCTAAGGAGTTGCACAATGTGAGCACAGATCTCACCTCTCAGCATGAACTTCAAGCAAATGCCACCACACTGTTCACATATGCTGACTAAAGTTTACTAATATTTGTCATGATTCAGCTTTTCTAGCTCCTTTTAGGGCTCGGCTAAATTGTATTTGGGATTCTGTCATGTGTTTGCAAGAAAGGCAAATACCCAATTTATTATTAATTACTTACTTTTTGCCGTGGTGTTAACACATTGTCTGCCCAGGGTTCAGATGATTTAAGTTAGAAATAAAGCCAGAATTATACCTGGAGGCTTAGGAGCCTGCTTAAGCTCTTTTTTCCTCAGTGGCACACATTCTGTTTTTCATGGTCTGACAGCGTGGGCTTTTTTAATAAATATCATATTTTATTTTATTATCTTGTTGGAAAAGAAGCCATTCCTAATTTACTGGATTTTTCCCCTTTTCATTTTGCATTGGTGGCCTACTGTCCTTCCTGTCTCATTCCTCAAAATGTCGATGAATGTGTCCTTGTAACAGTAAAAATGGGACTGTTCTCATGTTAAGAACTTTTATCCCAAACACAAAGACTCATGTATGCCTGAAACGGTAGTACCTTACCCATAAACAGTGAACCTACACAAGAGGTTAGTTCAGCAAGTTAAGAATATCATATCTAATTGAAACCACAGTTGCAATTTAGATCAGCAAAATGTAATTATCTGAACCAAAGCTCTTCCAGGACACCTGGGTTTTCTCCTGCTCTTACAGAGCCTGGCATGGGATCATTAGTGACCACATGTAGTCAGAACTTCATTTTCCATCTCATCTGAAAGACATCATCTCCAACAGTACAATAGCCAACATACATGCTGGGGCACAAATTGAGAGATAGTCTATTAACGGAAATGTTGACAGTACCTCACATAGCACCTTGCTGTTTGTTGGATGCCTCTTCCAGCATGGCCCTGATTATGTGGCTGCAGGTAAATAATTTATGTTCTGTATTGGATTTCTGGGTCTGTATCTGCAGCAGCTTCTGACTGTTCTCTTAAAATAGCACCTCTTCCTTAAACCCATTCCCTCTGCTCTGTGAGCTCTCTGGCCCGCACTGAAGGAAAATAGGAATCTGATCTTTACAAAGAACCTTAAATGAACTACTGCCACATACAGACATTTTATAAATGTTCCGCAGTCATAAAAATATGGCCAAAATTACATGGTCTTGCTAGAACATAATCACTCATTTCAAAGCTGTCTTTAATCGGTAGATAATCCATACTCCCACTCTTCCAGTAGATTCCACATCCACTTGCAATTAGGTAGTTAAACATAAACATTATTGCTAGATGTTTTTCAGTCGTCATAGCCCTGTGAATTCCTGATTTCAGGCTATGACTGTACCACTTACCCAGTTACTTGAGAATTCATACGTTCCAAAGTGTGGTGTTTAATTAGAGCTACTCAAGCTATTAGTTGTTTCCACTGGCAGAGAAAGAGGAAGATTTAAAAAAAAAAATATTAAAAAAAATTGTCCATGCAATGCCCAAGGCAGGTTAAAAGGATTGAACGAAGCACATATTTTTCTTTACACACTCCTGTGCTCCTGTGAATTTGATGCAGTTGTCAAACAATGTCACTTTGACACATGGTAGCACCAGATAATCAGATTACAATGAAAAACAATAAAAAGGGAATTGAGTTGGGTCATTCTTGACCCACTCTGTCATTCACCCTGGGGACCTTTCAAAGGTATCTGATGACAGCGCAGCCAGAGGGCGATGTCTTTGAATAACTCAGCAGCTGCATCAAATAAAAGTCAGCTCTGCTTTCCTTCCATTGCAGTATTTTCCATGCAAATCTCATGTCTGCTGAATATTTGTCCTTCTCTGCCACTTACCTTTTGTTAGCCTTAAAGAGGAGGAAAACTATAGATGTGAAAGTCCAAAAAACTTTCTCATCACTGGGAAAATGCAAGAGAGTTCTATTTGCCTTAATAACTATGTATCAGCCTTTAGGTTACCTTTGCTAACTCTGGACTTGGTAAGGGATGTGTTTTTCTTTCAGCAGTACAAAGAATTGCTGCCTCATTGGGTATGCAATCAAGGTGGAGTATTTTGCATTTTTTTCTTAGAAGTGAACTTGGGTTCTTTTTAAGGTGTGAATTACATCTCATTCCTAAACCTGGAATTTTTCAAGTTCTTTTCCTTGGAGCCCCACACCTCCCACAAGTAACACATCTGAAAACTGATATCCAGCTATCTACACAAAACCTCACTCTGCTCCTACCTTCAGCAGCCTATACGAAATTCATCCCTATATCTGAGATTTTTATGTAGTCAAGCACCTAACTCTCCATCCATAAAGCCACAGGCATGTTGAAATGGCTGCCACTGCACAGGTCCAGAAAACCAGAATTATTTATCCAAGCAGCATTGACCCCGGGTCTCCAGGGTAATGCCCTCACCACACAGTGGTTTCTTCTGTCCCACACCTGAGTGTCAGAACTGCCTGTTTTAACCTCAGGTTGAAATTGCCTAAAGCAATTTGGGATGATCCTTGGATTTCCAGTATAGTCAACAGTTTGCAAAAAAGGCTAAACTTACAAAGCTCTGAATGATCTAGGATCACAGGACTGAAAGAAAAGACAAAAATAACCGAACATGTACTGTATTCCCCAGACAACACTGAATTGTTCTCTCTGGTCTATGATCTTAAGCCTTTCTTCTTCTGGTTTGAACTAGTTAAATCAACAGTGCTCTTTCCCACACTATTATATTTCATTAATGAAAAACTATATATTTTTTTTCTATTCCTCCTGCCATCAATGTTTCTTCTTCTTTTCTTTATCACCTTAACCTTCATTGCAACTCTTTTTGTCACTTTAACATTCTTATTTCTAGGTAGCCTCTAAGGCATGCCATGTGTCCCACCACTTTTTCTCTTCTTTCTAAACATCTTTTATTCCATGTTCACAGTTAATTCCATAACTATTGTCTCTGTTTTCTGTGACAAGAGTTTGTTGACCATGACTCCATTAATAACACATAATATGTCCCCACATAGGCACTTAACGTCTAGCTATGTCACCAGAAAGTATATAAAACATATATCTAAACCTCTGTGTCTTGCTAATCATGTGGCTGCATAAAGAGAAGCTGAGTGGCTGTTCCATCAAAGACTTACTTCCTATGTTTACAGATATGCATGTCTAATTTTTGTAGATGCTACAGCTGACTGATAGTTTTCAAAGGAAAATATTGGTTGGAAAACAGTTTTATTTCTCACTTCAATACTTTAGCAAGATTTCTTCTTTAATAAATTATGGTTTTTTGCTTCTTAATTATTTTTTCGAGATCCTTCTGGCAAGTACAGAACTTATGTTTTGCTGGCAAAGAGCACTTCCAAGTCCCCGCTGCGTCCTACTCAATTCTCTTGTGCACTTCATAAAGGCAGCTCTTCCATGCATAGCATACCTGGGAGATGCTTCAGGTGAGCCTTTTTTATTTAAAGATTACCGAGGGGAAAAATGTTGGATACACGAGGAGGTATTTAGTAGCCTCTGGAGACCTTTAATAGCATTTTAATTCTTGTGCAAATTGGAATCCAATAAAATTTTTCAGGAGTTAGGTATTTGGTCAAGCCTCACAAATTTCTAATTTTCCCTTTCTCAGCTTATATAATGAGGATATCTTTACACATAACTAATGACTAACTTTCAGTTGGATTAATTTAACAATACAATGCAAACTGTAGATCAGTAGAGACCTACTTTCCTTCATGCAGATATGTCAGTCAGATCGGGACACAACCAGGCCTTGCATATGAAGTTGTACCCTATGGTCATCACGCATGCTGACAAAGGGACAGCTTCTGGCCAACATTAGATCCTCTCAGAGGAACTTATAAAAGTTGGTACTGGATAGTAGGGGAAATATCCAGAGGGTCCTTGACAGGCTTGAGGAGTGGGCCCATGCAAAGCTTATGAAGTTCAACAAGGCCAAGTGCAAGGTTCTGCACCTGGCTTAGAGGAATCTCCAATATCAGTACAGACTGGGGGATGAATGGAGAAGGACTTGGAGATAGTGGTGGATGAAAAATTGCACATGAGCCAGCAGTGTGCTCTTGCAGCCCAGAAAGCCAACTATATCCTGGGTTGCATCAAAAGAAGTGTGGCCAGCAGGTCAAGAGAGGTGATTCTACCATTTTGCTCTGCTCTCCTGAGACTCCACCTGGAGTGCTGCATCCAGTTCTGAGATCCCCAGTAAAAGAAAGACATGGACCTGTCAGAGCAGGTCCAGAAGAGGGCCATGAAAATGATCAGAGGACAGTAACACCTCTCCAAAGAAAAGAGACTGAGAGAGTTGGGGTTGTTCAGCCTGGAGAAGACTCCAGGGAGATGTTATTGTGGCCTTTCAACATATAAAGGGGGCTTATAAGAAAAATGAAGAGAAACCTTTTACCAAGGCCTGTAATGACAGGACAAGGGACACCATTTTTAAACTGGAAGAGGGTAGGTTTAGATCAGATATAAGGAAAACATTTTTTGTGGTGAGACTGGTGAGACACTGGAACAGGTTGTGCAGAGAAGTTGTAGAATCCCCGTCAAGTTTTCAAGGTCAGATTGGATGGCGCTTTGGGCAACCTGGTCTAGTTGAAGATGTACCTGCCCATGAAAAGGTTGTTGGACTAGATGATCTTTAAAGGTCCCTTCCAACCCAAACCTTTTCATGATTCGATGATTCTATGACTAGTCTCACTACTCTAACTAGTCTAAAAGCTTCTGCAGTTGATCAGATTTATTCATTTTCATATGTATTCACCAAATACATGATATAACTTCTTTCTGCTGTAGTTTTTGGTTGTTCTGCTCACAATTTATCCATCCTAGCCCTAGTTAGCAAATATATTTTGCATTTCTGTTTCTTCAGTCATTTTCAGACAACATTTTCCACAGACAACCTTAAAGAGCTCAAATTCTTTCTTTTACCTCCTTCGGTTATTTGCACTTAACATCCTGTTACACAGAGAAGGTTTGAATACAATTCATTTTTTATTCCTATTCATCTGCAACTAACATAATCCTTTTCAGTCATCCTTTAATGTGTTTTTTCTTTCTGTTCTCTGCCACATGAACATCAGTCCTAGTACTTGCACACCTGAAAACAACTAGTGCTTTATGAGAATTGTTATAATGAAAAAGGGAAGTAATTTCATGTGTTGTGGTGCTTTAACATCTTATCTCCTTTCTCTCATAAATTGGTTCAGGAAAAATTCAAAATAAATGAATGCATAAACCTATTCACTCACATTCAAAAAGAAATTCAGGAAAGTTTAAAGTGAAATGAATCCCATGTGGCAGAATTATATGATGGTTGACCTAATAGATTCTAGTGTTTCCTAGGAAGCTTTTATGTTTTATTATGCAAATCTACAGGAACATGAATTGTTGACCAAATAGACTCTTTTGAAGCTGCTATCAAGTCAATGAGTACTTAGGAACTCTTCACCATGCACATGACTGACAAAGCAGACAATAAGAGCTTCTTTGGAACACTATTGTCTATTGTACCAAGGGATCTTGGTGCTCATACATGCATAAATTATCTTTTTAATTTGCTCATAAATTCATATTATATCTTTTCTTAGAAATTTGTTTTTCTTTTCAATAATCTAATAACTCAATCCACTTTCATTTGTTTCTTGTAAACTATGAACAGAGGAATGGCTTGATACAACTTCATTTAAACAAAAACACTCTCAGAAATAATGACAACTCACTTCTTTTACAGCAAAATCAAGAAGTTTTAAAGTATGTACTCCAAGAGGCCCGGAGATGATTACATGATAAGTGTTACACTTCAACGTCACAAATTATGCAAGTATATGCTCAAAGTATTCAGCATGCTAACTCGGAGGTGTCGAAGGCATTACTTCTTTCTCATATAGCATCCTGAAAGGTTTATGTTCATTTGCTCTTTGCTGTGTTAAGATGAAGGCCTTGCCATCAGACTGTGACTGTGCAGCAAAGAACTGTCTGCTTTCAGCTGCTTCACTCTGGGCTATATGGGAGGACTGAAGAGAGGAACTTTCCTCCTCTTCATAAAGGCAATAAAAGATGACTGTGTGGAGGAGGATCTCTGGAAGGTATAGTTTGGGAAAATATAGTTAGGAGGAAGATAATAGTACAAAGAGAGATCAGGAGTTCCTGGCAAGACTAGGTTTCAAATGGGTTAAAAAGTAAAAGTTTCTTCCTAAGGCTGAAGAGGAAATTGTTAAGACTTTATTGCAAGAGTCTGAGCCCCAGAAAGCTGTTGGTTGCAGAACAAGCCTGAAGAGAATCCACTTTTCATCATTTGTACATAAGCACAAATTGGAATACAAGAAACTGTTTAAACATGTGAAAAACACATTATTTATTATTATTATTATTATTATTATTATTATTATTATTAGGGTGATTGACTATTGGAACAGTTGTGGGGTCTCTATCCTTGTGGACAAACAAAGCCTGACTGCACATGGACCTGGGCAACCTGCTTTGAGCATGGGTTTGGAGTGGATGATCTCCAGATGTGCCCTCCACCCTCAGCTTATCTGTAATTCTGTGATTAGCATAGCAAACTGAGGCAAATTGTTTTCCCTTGAATATTAACCAGTCCCTGTCCTATTGTCTCTATGTCAAGGATTTGTGGCTAGTTTGTGTCCCAGTAATACTTAGTTTTAGAGATTCACAGCCCTCTTGGGAACAGTTACGCTAATTTATGAAGATCTTATACTATTGTTTAGAATATTTTTGTTAAATTCTGCTTCGGGGTTATGCAGATCTGTTTTAAAGACCTGCTTTCTCATTTTAAACATTTTTTTTGTACAGCACAGCTGTATATTCTAGGACTGTAATAGAAAAGAGCAACAGATCTTTAAATGCATCAACATTATCTGGCACCTATAATTAGCTGCCACAGGGAGCTAACAACATGATCATTACTCTAATTAATAAACTACGTTTTCCTACCTGAGCCCACAATGTCCATTTGCTAATGCCAGTATTGTTAATCGGTGGCAGCCACCCTAGTGTTCTTTCAATATCTGTTGTAATAACGCTCTCCATTGCAGCCTGCTGTGATTGTTGACATGCACTATAATGCCAGCTTAATTACTAAACTACTAAAATGTACATGTTCATATATGCTTACAGTTCTGAAGTGTTTCCTTTAGGTAACTGATACCAACATAAACCAAATACTTAATCTGTACTACCAAGAGAAAAGGAGGAGGAAATTTTAAGTTTTCTTTTCAGTCACTTTCTAGCATTTGATGGGGTGATATTTTACAATATGAACTTTAATTTTGGAGTAGATGAGACTTTTTTTTCAAGATAAATGCATACTTCACTTAGGAATCACTATTACAAGTCCCCTTCTTTCTCTTTCGTTTCCACATTTCCACATTTTAGTGATAGATATATCAACTGGCAAATGCAGATAGGAAAGTCAGATGTTACCTGTTCATGATATTAACTTTAATATGTTAGAAACAAAACAAAAAGCACTTTACAGGTAATGATGGGGTATTCACACATGCCCAGAAGTTGAACTTTGATCAAGATAATCAATCAAAGACAAGAAAAGTGGTTATTGTTCTGTGCAGCTCACATATTTCTAGCAGTACCGTGCCATTAACGTGCTATGGGGAGATGCAGAGTCATTGATCATTCCAAAGAGGATGCGTACATTGACTTGTACCTTAACCCTGATGTATTTCTAATACTCTTTTGCCTCAGAAATGTATCCTAAGCAACTTCTTGTATAGATTTATAACTTTCAGGCTGAAAATATATATTGTTATATGTAAAGAGGTGGGAAAACTTGATCTTTTTCTGGAAAAAAAGCTGATAACTCAATCATATGATGTAAATTAAGACCTTGCGTGAAGGTGCAACTCCTGAATGGATTCATTACAAATGTCAGCAGCAAAGCTAACAAATGCTGTATGTTCTTCAATAACATATTATAATTCAGGGTATGAAACAAAACTAGTTAAGACACTGAAAAGAGACTTGCTGAATGCCTGATGCTGTGGATTTGGCATAATAAAAAGAAGGGAAAAAACCTGTGAGGGACCTTGCAGAAAATTTCTCAAAATCCTACTCCACATATTTTATTTTTTTTTATTTTGACAGAACAGCTATCATCTTTCCTTTTCAATTCAGAAAATGAAAACGATATGTGCAATTCATCAAAGTTTCAACTAAGCACTTAATAACTCTGTCAGTGATTTCCTCGTTTACTAGATCCTCTCAGATGCTTTCAACTTTGCCTGGTTTATCTTCTTTCCTCCCCTTAGTCTGCTAACACTATATGAACAGTAATTTAGCTTATTTCATCTAATCATTTTCAGTTATTTACTCATAAGCAGTCCTTAATTGCAATTGGAGTAGCAGCCCCATAAAACCATGAATGCTACTACTTTTAAACATTTTTTTTTTTTAATTACACTGTCACTATTTGGAAATTCACTCCTTTGGTGTTAGATGAATTTCAAAATTTAAGTGCAGTGTTAAGTGCTGAATCTCAAACTGTATAAAATCAGAAAAGCCATGTTTGTTTAAGTAACTTAAAGAAATGTGGTGTCAGACTGAACATAATTTTGGCCTTACACCTTTACTATTAAATTCCCATTTGCTTCCTTGGAAATTCTGATGAATCACGTAAATGCTGAAAAACGACCAGCTATCATACACCAGTTCACAATTATGCATAGACAACTAAACCAGAGGTTACAAACACATGCAAAATTACTGTCTTCACCTCTGAATGCTCAAATGCTAAAAAGCATTAGTCAAGTATGTTTTTTAATATGACATCAATAAATTGGAACATTGTCAAAACATTAAAAAAATGAGATCCGTTTTCTTTCTTCCAAATACTCTGTTATTCTAAGAAACTGAACCTTAGGCAGTCATTTAATTATAGGTTTTATGAAAACAATTTCATCTTGATTACTTTGAAACAGCCACCTAAATCATGTGGTACTGCAATTTTTACCTTCAGAGAGTACCATCTGGTGTTAACAATCCACTACTGCAAAGACTGACACCACTTTTATTTGGTTAAATGGCTTCAAGATTTGTGAGGTTTTTTCTGATTAAACTTTTCTCCCTTTTTTTCTTTTTTTTCTTTTTTTTTTTTTTTCTTCTGGGCTACTGATGATGACTTTCTTCTGTCTATGACAAGGAAAATGATTTCATGGAGAAAGTAATAGGTATGCACAGTGCTAGTGTAGGAGCCTGGCAGAGTCTGATTAAAATCAGGAAGAGATAGATCAACATAAATCTATTTCTGGAATAGTCAAGAATAGTTTGGTACATCCTATTTCAAAGTTTCTAGGCTTTTTTTTATTTTTAGTAATCTAGTGGGAATAGAAATTTTTATTTAAAATTATAATTGTTACACTTTGTTGAACATACCATGGTTTTGTTGGTCTTTGGTTTCATTTGAGAACTCCCACTGACATGACTTTGAAACACATACTGAATTTCAAATTTCTTTTTGTCTTCTCTGTCTCTCGTCATTTTCCCTCAAATCACAATGACAGCACACTGTGTGGGATGTTACTGTGCAGGAGTGCTACAAACTCCATTGATTACGAGCATCCCAGGCTACTTTGGCAGGTACAAATGGTTATCATAATTTGGCTGTTCAGACCGTGAACCCCACAACTCTACAGACCTAACCCGATGGCTGCTCTACGCTCACACTGTTGGGAGCAATCACACCGAGCAAAGTAATTACTGAAGGTTGTGTTCAGAACATGCAGTGCAGGGTTGTGCTCACACACTTCCAAGAGATGATATTTTTTTTGTTTCTAAAATGAGTCCGTGTCATCAGGCTTGCTGAGCAGGACACCTTGCTACATGCTGTGCTCCCTGACACTAGCACCGCTGTAAGGTGTTTATCTGCACCCTTCATTCAGTGGTACTAAAGGAAATGGAGCGACATCAGTGCACGGCTGAATAAATGTAAGAATTAGGCTTACGGTCAGAGTTTGGCAGTCTAGGACAGGTTTCTGCTCAGGAGGAAGGGTCCTTTTGCCCATTGAAAATAACATTGTCAACTAAAATTGGTTGTTTACTCTGTCCTGTCCATTCAGGAATTTTGAAACTGATCTTGCTCTTGCTCCTAATAGAATGTATGTAGAGGGATGATGCACATCTCACTAACTATGGGTACTTGCCTACCTATTTTTCTTCTATTAGATAATGAGGACATCTAAAACACAGAGTCCATATGAGTAAATTCTATTTTTCCACTGAGAATGAAGGTTACCTAGGTCTCTAGTTCAGGTGGAGATGTCTGCATTGGTAGCCTCTGTATTTACTAACCAAGTTGTCGCTGAATCTTTAGGGACCCAGTTTTTCTTCTGTTTGTTACCTTCCAAGATGAGTGTAACAGATGGTATTATTTTTTGTCTGTGTTATGTTCCTATCCTACCCCTGTTGATATGCACACTTATGAATGAATTTCAGCCTGTCAACCTTGGAGAACACTCCGCGAAGAACATGAGTATTGCAAATAGGTACTGATACACATTGGCATCATTTGTTCATTTATCTCAAAGCAATCATACTGCGTTCAGCTAACATGTACATTCTTACCATATTAATAGGCAGCCTGCCACACATCAATCAGTTCTTTAATATATTGTCCCTTTTAGCTACTGCACTGTCCCAGAAATCTGTTCCCTCATTTAAATAAACTCATGCCACAGACACATCATGGAAATGCATTTAAAATTGAACTTAGTGTTTGATGACCTGTGTTGCACTACACATTTTACAGCATGCTAAGATTAGTTTTTTCTGATTCTTAGGACCTGCTCAGCAAGAAATCCTTTTGCTGTGCAGTAAGGACCAATGCTTGTTTGAAAGGCAACTGCTTGTTCAACAGTATAACAATGTTTTGTTTATGAACATACTCCTGAATATTTTATTTCTTTTGCACTTAGCTGACAAAAAACATACAGTTATAAAGAACATGCCTTCCCTAAAGGCATGTGCTGAATAACCAAAGCTCCAGTTGTTGTTGAAGTATCATAGGTAACACATTTTGCTTTCTGCAGTTCTAGGGGCAGGATTGTGTCGCTGCTCCACCTCCTGCTTTCCCCTACTATTTCTTAGTAGCTTTCCCAGGAAGGATCTGCAGCTCAAAGAAATATTGATCATTTATTTTTCCTCTCTATTTGTTTCACATGTCCCTGTTAAGTATGCTTTTTTTTTTTTTCTGACCAAATGATGAGTTATTTGTCTTACATCTAGAAGCCAGGATCCTCCTATTCACCATCCCTAATACTTATTTCTTCCAAAAGAAAAGTACACAGATATGCATCATGCTGGCTGTAAAGGATTTATGTACAAGACTCGTATTCTTCTTCGTGGTGTTGCAGGAAAACTCTAGTGCCAGAGTGGTTTTGATTTTGCTCCAGATACTTTTGAAAGGCTGTTTGACCATCTGGCATAACATCAAGATTCTGGAGATATTTAACGGGATTTAGCTTATCAGGTACAGATTTATAAACCAGAGCTATCAGCTCTTAATAGTCCCCAGAGAGAAATGGACAATTTTGTGGTTTAATTAACCTTAGTTCCCTAAAGCAGATGTTTAAAAATGTCTCCATTGACTGCGGAGATCTACAAGAACAGGTGACAGAGGCTAACTCAGATATAGTGACAAATTTGTAATATAAATCCCAACCCTACTATATTTTCTTAGTTTTTCCTTTAGCAAGTTGCTATATTTCCCCTCCATTTTTTTTTTTTTTTTTGCTCTGCAACTTGTAGCACAGTTTTTGCTCATTGTGGAGTCTCTGTTCCTCTGAATTTTCAACAGCACCATCATAAATATCAGTGCCCTTAATCTGGCCATGTCTTGTAGAACAGTACTTTTTTTTTTTTTTTTTTTTTATAATTACTATTTCTCTGATTTACTTTAGGGATTCTATGTTTCTTTATTTGGTTTTGCTGTTACAGGACTTTGTTCTGGTGGTAGATAACTTTTGCACATCCTCCTGGATCAAAAGTCTGTTATGTAGTCAGATTCTGTTGCAAGGAGTTGAATGACTTGGAATGTCTGCTTTGATTATTTTCTTTCTGTAGCATTAATAGGGTGCAGCTTCAGGCATGGTTAGTTCCCCAGGCCTTGTTCTAAGACAAATACCAAAATAATAACAGAACAGCTTCTTATGTCACTTTTCCTCATCTCTATTAAAATGTCATGCAAAACCATATGCTTTTTCCCCCTTGCATATCCCTCTTCATTTTTCTCTATTATTTACCATATGACTAAATACTTAATTAATTCTGGGTACATTGTGTTTACACATTGTTTTGTTTCATGCTGCCGTCTGTCTCGTTCTGCTGGGTAAAGCACTTGAGGGCAAGAGCTTCTATCAGAATCCACTGTTTAGGAAAAGGCTGTGTTGTGCTGGTGCAATATACAACTTGTAAAATATAGTGTTCTACAGAAGTCATACACATACCAGGAAAACAGAGGTGTAGACATTAATTACCAAAAAACCAAAAATTCATATCGGTGTGTCTGTTGCAGAGAAGAAGGGGGAGCTAGAGAAACCCTTGGTCTCTTGCTTATTTTTAGGCCATTAACTAAAATAAGATTTTTTTAAGAGCATTGTAAATGTGATTGAACAGATTAAGGATTCTAAATAAGCCTCCTTTTGTTACTGATTTGTAACCTTTAATAATTTTGTCAAGTTTTTCCATGACATGACAGCTGTTCCCCCCTACCTTTTCAGATGCTTCTCCATTTCTACGTTTGCTCATGACTGCACTGTTGACCTTTAAAAAGAGCTGGATTACAGGAGTGTATTAACAGCTTATGTAAAGATGTACTGTCATTCCGTTGTATGCATTTCTAGTTCTTTAGGAAGTCATGTGTAATGAAACATATGATGGATTAATATTGCTGATGACACACTTTAAAGAATTCTTTTCCTCACTTTCATGCCCCATCTCTTTCTCCTTATAAAAATGCAAAGAAGGAAAAGCTTTAGTGGGAAATCATTCTGTCACCATTGAGAGGAGAGAAGTTTGACCAAAAGCTGATTCCTGTATAGTCAGAAGTCCAACTGCCTGTTCTGACCTTCTGAGAGACATATGAGCAATGGCCCATGTGGAAAATAGATCCCCATGCTCAGATCTCCAGAATAAAGCTTTGCTTGGGAGAAACAGAGCACGACTAAGCTTCACATAACCTGGGCTCTCTTCTTGCCACTGGAAGGTAGTGTAACCTTAAGGAAGACATCTCAATTCTCAAAACTTTTGCTTGCACTCCATTTACACTGTGAATCTTTTTAAGCAGGTGGTAGTCCTTTATAACCTTTGCATCGTGCATGTTTGGGTGATATTTCTGTGAGCCTACTGGCAGTAAGATAATTCAAATGACAAGTGAAAAGAGCACATATATTTCAATTTTATTTTCTCTTTAAAATCTCAGAAGCCTCAAGTGGCAGTTAACTATTGCTTTTATTCGCTCTTTAGAGACTGTTCAGATTCATAACTGCCATACTCACATGTGTCATTACAGAAAACTAACATGACAGTTAATTAGCATTGTGAAACTCTCCCAAATTATTCATCATTTAAAGCTATGTATATATGTCCTGGTTCTGGTGAGGATAGAGTTAATTTCACAAGGAGCCAGGACAGGTGAGCCAAGCTGGCCAGGGGCTATTCCATACCGTGTGATGTCATGCTCACCATAAAAGGGGGCTAGTCGGGCAGGGCTGAGCGTCTGGTCGGTTGTGGGATCAGTAAATTGCTTTCTGTTATCACCCATTGTGAATATCTGTTATCAGCACTGTTGTTGATTGTTTCCCTCTCCCTTGCTGTCCCAGTAAACTGCCCTTATCCCAACCCTTGAGGCTTTGCCGTTGTTTTTCCGTTCTCCTCCCCATCCCGCCAGGGGAGGGGTGAGCGAGCGGCGCGTGGTGCTCAGCTGCCGGCTGGGGCTAAACCACGTCAACATATTTCATATTTTGTACTTGGAGCCTGGAACTATTCACCTGAAGTGTTTGAGGAGACGAAAGCTGTGAAAAAACCTAAATAAGTAACCAAATGTCAGCAGGTTTAGGCTTTTTAATCATTGCTGTTTGACTGTAGCTGCAGATGATAGGAGAAAAGAAATCAAGGATGGGATAGAGTGTGCAGATGGCTTAGTGCAACAGCAGCCTGGAACCAATAACACTACTCATAGCCCTCTTGCAGTCTTTAGGATAGGGTTGAACAAGATGTTTCAAGGAAATTGGTCAGAATTGGAACAAAACATATAATTGTACCTTCCACGGGAGAGAACTGAAACCTGTCTGTTGCATAACCTGAACAATTTTAAGTATTTGTGCTGGTTTTTTTAAACCCCAACAGTACTATAGAAGTCTTAGAATCATAGAATCATTTAGGTTGACAAACACTCTTCAGATCATCGAGTCTAACTGTTAACCATGTACTACCAAGTCCACCATTAGACCATATCCCTAAGCACCACATCCACATGTCTCTTAAATACCTCCAGGGATGATGACTCAACCACTTCCTTGGGAAGCCTGTTTCAATGATTGACAACCCTTTCCGCAAAGAATTTTTTCCTAATATCCAATCTAAACATCCCCTGGCACAACTTGAGGCCATTTCCCCTTCTCCTATCACTTGCTACTTGGGAGAAGAGACCAACACCCACCTGGCTACAACCTCCTTTCAGGGAGTTGTAGAGAGTGATAAGGTCTCCTTTCAACCTCCTTTTCTCCAGGAGGCTAAACAACCCCAGTTCCCTCAGCTGATCCTCATCAGACTTGTGCTCCAGACCCTTCACCAGATACGTTGTCCTTCTCTGGACACACTCCAGCACCTCAATGACTTTCTTGGAGTGAGGGGCCCAAAACTGAACACAGTACTCGAGGTGTGGCCTCACCAGGGCCCAGTACAGGGGGACGATCACTGCCCTGGTCCTGCCAGCCACACTATTTCTGATACAAGCCAGGATGCTGTTGGCCTTCTTGGCCACCTGGGCACACTGCTGGCTCATATTCAGCTGACTGTCCACCAATACTCCCAGGTCATTTTCCTGTGGGCAGCTTCCCAGCAACTCCTCCTCAAGCCTGTAGCATTGGCTGGGGTTATTGTGAAGGACCTGATATTTAGCTAGAATCAATCATAGAATCATAGAATCATAGAACAGTTTGGGTTGGAAGGGACCTCAAAGCCCATCTAGTTCCAATCCCCCTGCCATGGGCAGGGACACCCTCCACTAGACCAGGTTGCCCAAAGCCCCATCCAACCTGGCCTTGAAAACTTCCAGGGATCCAGGGACAGCCACAAATTCTCTGGGCAACCTGTGCCAGTGCCTCACCACTCTTACAGTAAAGAATTTCTTCCTTATAAAAGATTGAACCTCATACAGTTGGTCTCAGCCCATCAATCCAGCCTGTCCAGATCCCTCTGCAGAGCCTTCTTACGCTCAAACAGATCAACAGTCCTGCCCAACTTGGTGTCATCTGCAAACTTATTGAAGGTGCACTCAATCCTCTCATCCAGGTCATTCATAAAAATATTAAAGAGAACTGGCCCCAGTACTGAGCCCTGAGGAACACCATTTGTGACCAATCTCCAACTGGATTTAACTCCATTCACCACAGCTCTTTGGGCCTGTTCATCCAGACAGTTTTTTACCCAGCAAAGAGGACGGCCATCCAAGGCAGGCACAACCAATTTCTCCAGGAGAATGCCATGGGAAATGCTGTCAAAGGCTTTCGTGAAGTTGAGGCAGACGACATCCACGGCCTTTCCCTCATCCACTAAGCAGGTCACCTCGTCATAGAAGGAGATCAGGTCAGTCAAGTAGGGCCTGCCTTTCATACACCCATGCTGACCGGGCCTGATCGCCTGGTTGTCCTATACATGCCATGTGTTGGCACTCAAGGTGATCTGCTCCGTAACCTTCCCCAGCACTGAGGTCAGACTGACAGGCCTGTACTTCCCAGGATCCCCCTTCTGGCCCTTCTTGTAGGTGACTGCCACATTGGCTAAACCTCCAGACAACTGGGACCTCCCCAGCTAGCCAGGATTGATGATAAGTCATGGAAGGTGGCTGGGTGAGCACTTCCACCAGCTCCCTCAGTACCCCTGGGTGGATCCCATCCAGCCCCATGGACCTGTGCGTGTCCAAGTGGTGTAGCAGGTTGCTAACCATTTCCCCTTGGATTATGGGGGCCTCATTCTGCTCCCTGTCCCTGTCTTCCACCTCAGGCAGCTGGGCACCCAAAGAACAACTGCTCTTACTATTAGAGACTGAGGCAAAGGCGGCATTCAGTACCTCAGGTTTTTCCTCATCCTTTGTCACTCTGTTTCCCCCTACGTCCAATAGAGGATGGAGATTCTCCTTAGCTCTCCCTTTGTTGCTAATGTAATTATATTAAGTATTTTTATTGCCTTTTATGGCAGTAGCCAGATTAATATCTATTTGGACATTGGCCCTTCTAATTTTTTTCCCTGCATAGCTTAACAACATCCTGGCAATCCTCCTGAGTGGCCTGCCCCTTCTTCCAAAGGTCATAAACTCCCCTTTTTTGCCTGAGTTCCAGCTAAAGCTCTCTGTTCAGCCAGGCTGGTCTTCTTCCCTGCCGGATCGTCTTTTGGCATATGGGGACGTCCTACTCCCGTGCCTTTAAGATTTGCTTCTTGAAGAATGTCCAGCCTTCCTGGACTGCTTTGCCCTTCAGGACTGCCTCCCAAGGAACTCTGTCCATCTAAATAGGCCAAGGTCTGCCCTCTGGAAGTCCAAGGTAGCACTTCTGATGACTCCCCTCCTTAATTCTCCAAGAATCAAAAACTCTATCATTTCATGATCGCTATGCCCAAGACGACCTCCAACTGTCACATCACCCACAAGTCCTTCTCTGTTTGCAAACAACAGGCCCAGCGAGCACCTTCCCTAGTTGGCTCACGCACCAGCTGTATCAGGTAGTTCTCTTCCACACAGTCCAGGAACTTCCTAGACTGTTTCCTCTCTGCTGTATTGCATTTCCAGGAGACATCTAATAAGTTGAAGTCCCCCACAAAAACACAGGCTAGAGATTGTGAGACTCCTCCCAGCTGCTTATACAATATTATGTCTACCTCTTCATCCTGGCTGCGTGATCTATAACATATTCCCACCATGATATCTTCTTTGTTGGCCTTCATCTTGATTCTTACCCATAAACACTCAACTCTATCATCACCATCATCAACCTCTAGACAGTTGAAACCCTCCCTGACATACAGGGCTTCTCCACTGTCTCTCCTTCCTTGCCTATCCCTCCTGAACAGTCTATAGTCATCCATTGCAGCACTACAGTTGTGCAAGTCATCCCATCATGTTTCTATGATGGTGTATTGGGTCTGGCTGAGATGGAGTTAATTTCGTTTTCCCACTGCACAATGGCTTCCAGCTCCTCCTGTTTCTTGGCAATGCTGTGTGCATTGGTGTAGATCCAACTTCAGCTGGGCTATAGATTCCACCACCCTTTGTTGTGGGGAAGCCCTAATTCCAACATGACCATTCTCAGGTGCTTCTGTGGTTTCTAACACATCAATAACCCTTGCGCCTTTGCTGCTGCATGGATCTCCATCCCCTACCTCCACTGAGACAGCAGACTGAAAGAACTCGCTAGCATGCTGTCCCTCAAACATTGGTGTGCTGCCCTCAGGAGTATCCCTAGTGAGCCTGATTTTATCCCTTCCCCCTTCAAATGCAGTTTAAAGCTCTTTCAGTGAGCCCTGCCAACTCCTGTGCAAAGATCCTTTTCCCCCTTTGAGAGAGATGTACCCCATCTGTCGTTCCTATAAAGAAATACAGTGGGGCAGGGAAGAGAGAAAGGGCAGGTTCTACTGAAGAATATCAGGATGAAGAGAAGTTGTCTGAAGCAAAGAGACAGTCTTTCAGACACTAGCAGACGGTATTTGTGGCTGAGTTACCACAGCAGAGAATAAAGTGCTGTTGGGGATTAGGAAATGTGTAAATCAGAACAGAAACAGGCAGCTCAAGAGACCAGAGATAACTGCAGCTTAAAACATGGATAGCTAAAAAGAAATCTTTCAAGGAGACCATTTTTGTAGGGCACAAGCTGTCTGTACTGGTATATTAAAAAAGATCAGGGCACAGAACTAAACACTGATACTTTATTGCACGTACCCAGGTCTATTTTTATTTAAGGACAGAGAGGATAGTCAGCATGTTCAGAGTAATGATTAATATTTGTAATGGTGATATGGAAAAGAATTGGAAAATAATTTCCATCAGAATTTTCAAATAATAAAATCAGAAAGGACCAGTCAGCTATATGGAGGAACTGAGATGAATGGATAAATCAAATCATCATTTTAATCTATCTGAACTGAAGAAAGTCCTACAGCTAAGAGCAAGATACACAAGCCATCTTTGCAAAAAAAAGTAATTATGTTGTGGAAGGCAATGACCATGGAAAGGACATATTTTGCTGGTATCTAAGAAACTAATATGGTTTCCTTCTGTACTGCTGTAACAATCAGGGCTAATGCATTTCTTGGAAATATGAACAGGATTTGACACAAAGATGTTTTATTGTAGGAATCAGTAATACCAAAGGAAACTTTGCCTACCAAGCTCTTCAAAGAAGAATTCTAATTTGATAAAATAATTCTTTTTTTTTCCTTTGCACACTGAAGTCAAAATATGTCTTTGCACACCTACCTGGTGAATAATCAAAGTTAGAGCTATTCCACACACTGATTTCCATAGTAAACATCCCTCTGTCAAACATGAGGGGATTTTTCAGTGAAACATGGAAGATTTACTGTTCATATACTGCACTGAGATGATGGAGAGAAGGAGTTCATCCTGGAGAGTTCTGTCACAGCAGTAGTTCTAGGTAAAATAACGTGAGAAAATGAATGCATGGAAATAAATATGAATTGTTATGAGTTGGAAAGCAATGTGTTTATGGATAGTAGTAGGACTCAAGACACAGAAAAATGTGTACTTCATTTCATTTTACAAGGGGAAGATGCAGAAACAGCAGAATGGTTGTAACCTACCAAACCAAAAGAAAGCTGAAGCAAAAGAAGAGGCCAACAAATAGTTAAATCCTGGCTCAGTTACCAGCAAAGAAAATATGGCAAACTGTAGCTTGGATTTTACACTCATTGTTGGGAGTTAATTACTTTCTGATGATCTAGAGTCTTAGTCTGAGAGCAGATTTATAAGATATTGAGCTTAAGAAAACTCAAACATCAGAGTCTAGTGAATACCATTGAAAACCTTGGCTTTAACTTCCTGGTGCCCTGTTCATTCCCACCAGAGCTTTACAGCCCTCTAAAATCTTTACAGGTCTTATTTCTCTCTTGCATTAAGCAGAAGCAGTACAACTACTAGCACCACTCCCAGCACCACAACATATCAGTGCAGGAAGAACACTCTAGACCAGAACTCATGCTGCATTTGCTGAGTGGTCCTCAGCAGGGATTTCCCTGGGTATCCCCAAAGTTGCAGAAAGTTATACAGCAATTCAAGCTGAACAGAAAAAGCAGCACACAGGAGTCCTGACATTCAGCTCCTCTGTGATTTCATTCATGAGACGAGTGGTGAGAACTTGTGAAACTATGAGCTCCAACTCTTTTCACATTAGAGTTGTTTGAAGCAGATTTTTTTTGTGCTGGAAAAAACATGTTCAGTGAATGTGTTGCAGAGGTCTTGTGCATTAATGTACCTACTAGTGGTGGTCAGTGAGGATTTCACTTGCTGTCCTCAGTCACACAGAGGTGGTTGTCTGTCAGCTTGGCTGAACATAAAGGAACATTACAAACTCTTTTATAAGGTTATGACTTTTTTTTGTGTGTGTCTGTATTTTCCAACGTGTACTAGCAAGAAGAGAACATTGAGTTCTTACAATCTTTGTAACAGATAACCTGTACCACTCTGTTGCTATCCCCATCAGCTAAAGAACATTAATGCTGATGTGTACAGAATTGACAATGTCAAACCACTGGGGTTTTTTGCTAAGTATTAATGATGTCTGTAATCCTCCTAACTAATCACGGGAATTTGTAACCATAAATAACACTAGGTCTTTTTCCTGCTACAGTGTCATTTATAAAATGCTTCTAAATTTTCTTTCCTTCCAAACTTTGCTGTTTTGGGTCAGCTACCCTCCTCCTATATATGATTATAATTTCATTGGGTTTATTGGAATTCCATCAAATCCTGTCATCAGAGAATCTGGCTATGCATTTGTTTTTCATTCAATCTGGATAGTCAGTCTGTCTTTCATTGACTCCAGATCAATTTATGTATGGCTCTGGCTTTAGCATGGTTAGGAATTTACACCTTGCCCTCCTGAAACTTCTGCTGGTTTCTCAAAGCTTTAATTATATGACTCCTGCACTGTGATAGGTACAGTATTTTATACTTAGCATCTCTACAAATGTTATGAACTGAATAGTGTGAGATCAAATAATTCAGTATTTAAACAGTTTTCACTAGTCTATTGACCAATAAAGGTGTGGATTTACATTCATGGTGGAACATGGTCTATAAATGCAGAATTACCTATATGCATAACAGATTACTGAAATCATTGGAGAAATATAAATTTAAATTCTGTCTTCGTTAATTTAAGACCAGAAATCGTTGTGACAAAAAAAGAGAAAGAAATGGGATGAGATTAGGCATTTCAAAAAACTTTAAAATAACCTAGAATATGCTAATGATATCAAAGGATATTTCACCCAATTAAGGCTGCTTCCATGCAATAAACAGATATCCAAGGATGTCTTTGTATCTATTCCACCAGATTATTTAGCAGTTTCTACTCAAAGTGAAAACATAGCCCAATATAAATCAAATTGCTCTCTACTTTTCCTGGGGTCTCCTTGGAATCACATTAAAGCAAACTTTTCTTTTCCCACCCTCTGGATATGAACAGCAAAGTAGGTTTGGGATTTTTTATAACTGCATGCAATCTGTTCCTTTTATATGACCCTTCTTTGGAAACACCCGTTTTATTAAATAAGTTGGAAGTTAATTGTAGTCATTATAATCTCCTTAGATTCTTAATTGTTTAATTTATGTTTGTGCATGCAGCTGTTGGGATTGACTGAAAAAGTACAAACCCACATGGCCTTACACAGCATCCTCTTGATTAAGAACTGATGTCTCCTAAAGTAACAATAATGGATGAAGCTGGGGGCATCTACAGAGAAAAGGCCATATGCCTGAGATGCAGGCAATGCTCAGAAGACACCAGAAAGGTTTCTAAAGTAATGAAGGAACAGCTTTATTGGCAAGTAATTACTTAAGAGAGATGAAAACAAATTCAAGCTACTGAAGCAAGTCAGTCACTCGTGCGACTAAGTATGTGTAGCAGACATGCCATTCTCACTTATGCTTTTTAACAGGAAGGGGGAAAAAAGTCCTTTACACAGTGACAAATCAGTGTGAAGCATAGAAAAGATAAAAGAAACAGTAGCAAGCAGCATATGCAGTGTAATTAGCAAAAGTTTGCGTTGTACAGAGAGTAAGCCAAATTCTACCCTTAGTGACAGTCATGAAACTCCTCTGGAGGGTAGCCAACGGTAAATTTTTAATGCCTCCAACCTGTCTCAGTCTGCAGTACCGCTTAGTCATGCTAACTTTTCCCAAAACATTTTTGTCTTCTAAATGAAGGTATTCTTGGACGCTGCATTCTGGACTCTGCTTTCTACTCTCTCCTTGTTATCCAACATCCTGCCTTCTGTTGGCAAGCTCTCTGTTTTTTTCTGGCTTTTCACTCCCTTGAGATACCTAAACAATATATTCATATTAATTACAATGGATTTAATAGTATTTTGGTTAAATATCTCAAGGCTTAGCTACTACTGAAATAAAAGTGAGTCAAGTAATTAATGGCCTTAAATGACGATGGCTTCTCTTACACAGAGAAGATCTGGATAAAAAGACATGCTTGACTCTGTCTTCCCACAGTTGCTTTAAAGCCTTTAATATTCTGAGTTAGATTTTCTCCTGAAGTAAACCGATGGGATCTCCTACTGACCTCCTTGCAGGACGTACTTCTTTGTGACTCTAGTGTCACTTTTATATTGCTTATGATTGTGAAAAAGGGATGGTCAAACAGACAATAAAAATTATAGTCTGTAAGACTCTGAAAATCACTTTACATGTCTATGTACCTCCTTAGGAGCACAAATAACCCCAGCTGACATCACAGGGGAAACGGAGAGGCAAAGCAAAGCAGTGAAATTAGATGTTCCTCATCCACTGGCCAGATCAGCTCAAAACTGTGTTCCTTCACTTGTGTGCCAGGCTCATTAGCCCTTCTTTCTGCCTATATCACCTCAAGATTTTTATCACTAGCCCTCAGGACTTATCCCTTGCCTAAATATTTTGTTTTCTGAAATGCTGTCCACAGGTGCACTAGCACTCTCTTCTGATAACACAGTTTCGAGTACTATTTTGGCTAAATCCCTTCAACTTCTCCTGCTTCTTTTCTCATCAGTCTTTCAAAATAATTTTTTTTTGGTTGGGTTTTGTTTGTTTGGGTTTTTCCCCCCACCACCACCCCTTTCCACTGTTTTTATAACTCCACCAACCTCTCTCTTTCAACAGACATATAGTTCTGGTGTCATTTGTGATATCTCTCTCTGCTCCATACCTCATTACCTCCTGTCATTACCTCCTTGTGTTTCTCTTCCTCCTCCCACTTTTATATCATCTACAAAATGGCTATGTTTCAGCTGTTAATCCTTGAGCATTTTCAGCCGTGAAATCTATGACAGAATTGTGAGATCTGACAACATCATGTGCCTACGTATGTACGCTAAGAACCTGAGCTGGTTCAGTATGACTTTCAGCCAGAAATTCCTCTATCATTGACCATGTCCTCTTTAAATATTTACCACTAAAAATACTTTGGTTTGTAATTGTCAAAGTGTACTGAAAATGTATAAAAAGCCTCCACATATGAACCTAAAGTCAATGTGAAGAACCAAAGGATGGGAAGGAAAGGTAGCTCCATACAACATAGGAATGAGTGTTGATCAGCAGCCATCAAATTACTGCTGTTTGGCAGGAAGGGTATTTCAAGGTGATACTTCAAGTGCTCTATTAACATGATCAGGCACAATTCCACTTCCTACTCCATTCTTCAGTCTCCTCCTTTCCTTATATCATGGTACTGATGGTGGGATCAGATGCCCAGTAACACTTTGCTCCCATTTAAATCACAAATCTCTGAAAATCTGGATCTCAACGGAGAATTCCTAAATTTCCACTCACAGGTAAACTTCACTCAGTCCTATATACAGGAAAGCTTGGGAGTTTGACCAGACAGCAGATGGATTTGCCAAGGTGGGTTATTATTTTGTTGTTTTGAATGAGTATATTCTCTTAAGGTTGTACAGGACTCCATAAAACCGTAACAACGTATGTTCTTTTTATGATTCGTGTGTTAATTAAACATTTCCAGCTCAATGAATGAATTCTGTATAATCTCTCTAGACAATTGAGCTCTGCATCCTTAATTGCTGTGCCATAGGTCAAGCAGATGATAACGTATTTGCTCTAGTGGAAATAAAGAATTTACTCCTTGTTCTAAGCATTCAGTTCCTCTTCATATACAAGTGTAAAAATCTCCACAGTATTAAAACAGTATAATTAGATAATTGTTATATTCAAAGCTATTTGCCTCAGATTAAATAAAATCCTAAATAATTTCAGTTTCTGCCCCTGCTAATTAGCAAGTTTTTTGTGTGTTTCATTTAAACATAATGCTAGGACCAATTCAGTACTTTCACCTCTGGGACTCCATTTGTTATGTGCTGGTTCCTTAGAGACCTAAAGCAATTAAAATTAAATTGAATTTATAGCTTAATCCTTCCCTGAGAACTACAGGACAAAAATTATTACAGCTTTCCAGAGGTTTTCTTTTTTTAGAACAATCCTGTTCAGTGACTCAAACAAAACTCTGCCTACTTGCACCAGCAGTAAATTTACTTCTCTCAGCGTAAATAAGTAATTCTTTTTCTTTCTTATTGGCAACTTTGCACAAATCAGCCTACCAATACTTCATGTTTAAACACTGACTTTTAAGAGTACAATAAAAGTAATTATATTATGTATATGTATATTCATTCTGTTCATGTTTTAAGTGCACCTTATCATGATTAGTCATAGCCTCCTAGAGATTAGAGTATGCATTAAACTTTTAGATTTTAAAATGAGCTCATTTTTTTCCTCTGTTGATTTGTGGTGGATGAATGTACAAAATGGGTAAGATTCACATGAAATACAATGTTGTCAGCCATCTTGGTCTCCCTTTACAATCAATGCAGAATAAATAAGCAAATTAAGACATAATTCATCTGGCCTAATTTAGATGCCAACATCAGGATGATATGAATCATGACCTAGTGGAAACGGCTGCTTCACAGCCTGGTGTCTCTAGATCTGCTGCTTATGTCTGTGTTTGGCAAAATGAATGCCATTCATAATCTTTCAAACTGCAGCACATGGAAGTGGAAATGTTATTTTTCTTTTCTAAATGTTGTTTCTATCTAAGAGGCATATAAAAGGAAAGAATGTCAGATGTCCTTGTTACACAGTCTCTTGGTCAGAATTGAAGTAAAGATGTGTTTATGTGTGACTGTTCCACTCTAAGAGGGTTCCACTCTCTTTTAATAGACCAATTTATGCAAATGTAGGCACTAAAAAATGCTTTAATAAATAGTCTAATGAAGTAGTTATAAAGAAAGATATGCTATTTGAGGTGTTACCTATCCTTCAGAGGAAATTATTGAAATCATTCTGAAATAAGAGGAAAAGATGGAAGTTGATCACACTGAATTGTACATGAAAAGTTAAGCAAAGCAGGGAATTTATGCAGAATATGAATGATATTTCTGAAAAATTCCATGATGAATCATGTGATAAAGAATAAAATGTCCATCTTTTAACCATAACAGGAGCAAAATGAATCCTAGCAATGGCCTACATTCATTGCTAGCTGAGGGGGATAAAGCAATGAGAAGGCAGAAACATTTATTTCATTGTGTGTTTGACATAATGTCAGGAGGGTGGATAAGGATTTCATGCAAGTTGAATCATTTGATTTTGTTCCTGTGTTAGCTAAATAAAATGCTAAAATATATCTACTAATGTTATACACTGTAAAACTGGTTTTACAGATAACTAAAACCAATACTTTTTTTAAAGAATCTGGAACTGTAATGCTAATTTATTGAGGTGAATTGAAAGAAAAGCATCTTTCTATATATTTTTAAAAGATCAAGTGGGATGATTTGAGCAATTACAGACTGACTAGTCTAAAATGCTTTCTAAAAAAAGAAGTCACTGGAACAGAAATCTTGTCTAGTCAATGTCAGTCTGCATAATATGCTAGAAAATAAGTCATCAAGCAAACTTCATAGGGCTTTTGGAAATGTGATTGATAAAGATAATTGTGATATAATATATTTAGATTGCTCTTCTGGATTTAAGTAACATATCCTTTTGTGTCATCACAATGCCATTAAATAGATAAAAATAGATAAAAAACTATTTAAGAGACCATTAATGATTAATAAGGAGGACATTGGATTAGATGTGTTCCTGTGTATGAGCTGGCAGAACACAGTGTAGGCTGTGATCATGATAACATAAGTGAATTTAATTCTTCTCACAAAGCTTCACCTACTTCATTAGGCACAAATATAGAGAATATCCACACTAAAATCATAGTGTGTGTCCTCTGAACGCTGGATGAGCCTCCTGAGAATTTAAAAATACAAATCTTAATTAGCTTATGAATTAAAATTATTTTTAACCATGTCTTTAAGGAACTGTTTTCCTGTGACAGATAATTTTGTTCTCAACTACTTTAGACTAGCCTGGTGGAGCAAACAATCATAAATAAGATCTCCAAAGATGACATATTTCTAACTTATTTAAGTTAGATGAAGGGGGTTTTTTTTCCACTTTCATTCCTCACTACTGTGGTGGGTTGACCCTGGCTGAACCACCAGGTGCCCATCAAGTCACTCTATCACTCCTCTGCTCAGCTGGACAGATGAAGGATAAAAATAAGATGGAAAAAAATTGTGGGTCAAGATAAAAGCAATTTAACAAAGGACAAGCAAAGGTTGTATGCAGAAGCAAAAGAAAACCAAAAGATTTACTCTCTACTTCCCATCAGCAGGTGATGTCTGGCCACTTCCTGGGAAGCAGGGCTTCAGTATGCATAATGGTTGCTGCGGAAGACAAACGTCGTAAATGACGAATGCCGCCATCCCCGCCTTCCACCTCCTTTCTCTTAGCTCTTACTGCTGAGCAGATGCCATACGGTATGGAATATCCCTCTGGTCAGGCTGGGTCAGGTCTCCTGGCTGTGTCCCCTCCCAAGGTCTTGCCCACCCCGAGCTCCTGGTGAGGGGGAACGTTGGAGAGACAGCCTTGGTGTGTGCCAGCACTGCTCAGCAGTAGCCAAACACTGGTGTGGTACCAACACCTTGGTGGCCATCAATACACAGCACAGAACTGGGAGGGTGTCCTATGGGGTGAACTAACTCCATCTCAGCCAGACCCAATGCAACTACTGAATTCCTTCTTTGACAGAGGTTAAAAATTTGCCCTTTTTAACAAAACTCAAGGAGGTGGCTTCCCCTGAAAATGTCTACCCTCCCCCATTATTCTCAATGTACTGAATCCATTGGCAATAAAGGTGGTTTCTTTCTTGATTTAAGCTGCTTTGGCATTTTCTTCTGCTGCTTAAAATCAGCAGTCTCCCTGTTCTCTAAAGCAAGCTGATTTCATTCCTACTGGTCACATTTGAAACTAAAAGATGGCTTTTCTAGAAACTGCTTCTGTTCATGTTCCCAGTCAGAATAATGGGCAATAGCTGCTGTTTCCACTAGACCAAAGCCTCAGAAGCCACTTATACTTGCTTGCTGTATGTATAAATAATAACACTCAATTTAAAGAAGGTCCTGTGTGAGCTTTTTACTAGTCACCAAATATAATGTTAATGCTTTTGAAGTAGCAGAAAGTTGTACTCCTTGGAAAAAACACAACTAATGGATTTCTTTCCCACAAAATAGCCACAAGTATTTATATCAAAACAGCAGATAATTTAAGTGCTGTAGCAACTACATTTTTTCTACTCATGTCTCCCTCATGTCTCTCACTTGTGGCTGTCTTCCTTCCCACAATTTATTTGTTTCCAAATCTTCATGCAGATTCTGACATAATTAATGTGGTGGCTCATTAATGCCATGAAAACAGAAATTCTGTTTGCTGTTTGGTCACTTTGTCCCTGATATACAAATTTTTCCAATGCCTTGTGCAGTTGAGATAGTCCCCTGAACAACTTTAATTTTTTTTTAAGCTTCATGGTTAAAATCAAGATTCTGCAGAGATCTCATTGGCCATAAATCTCACAGGGTCGGGCCAGGCCAGTTGCTATAGACAATATCCTGTCAAGTGTCACATACCTAACATCTCATTATTCCAACTTTTAACTGTTACCGAGACAACCAATTCCTAATTTTGTATTGTTACCTGGTTGACTCCCACGCATGTTGAGTCAGTGTAAAAGCTGTCCCATGAGACACCCTAAAGCATGGACATGTGCTGTTACAGTCTCCTCTACTGGAAATTCTTTGATTTCTTCAGAGAAAATTGGTAGATTTCTGCTGGCCTCCAAGAAAAGGGAAATTCGATTTTTAACAATGAATCTAACAAGAGATTCAGCTTTACTGAATTGTAATTATTTTACCAGTTCTGCTTCTAGTTGTGCTTTCCTTTACACTAGATTTTACTTCCATCTAGATGAATGATGCTATGCAAGATAAGTTCATTTGTCCATGTCAGAGTGCACCAAGGGCTGGGATCTCAGCAGCCAGGGCCCATCCCAGCTCGCAGCAAGTGATAAGGGCAGATTTGGAGATGCTACTAGGCCCAATCAAGAGCCTAGGCAAATTCATGCTGATAAGGCAGGTCCAAGATCAATCCATGAAGTCAATCCAGAGGTCAGAGTCCAGATCAGCTGGGACCATGGCCAGGCATGGGCATGGCTGTGAGGGATCTGAACACAGACATATCTACAGCACACTTCTGGCAGGGACTGGCAAAGATGATATGGGGCTTCTGGGACTATGGGCAAGGTGTGTGGGTGGAGGACCCCAGTGAAGCTGGGCCCTGTAAGGGCTATTAGTACCCATTAGTGGACACAATATCCATCCCTGGATATTTTCAAGTTCCAACAAGACAATGCTTTGAGCATCCTGGTCCAGACAACCTTTCTTTGAGCAGGGGGGTCAACTAGAGACCTCCTGAGATGCCTTCAAATCTGAGCAATTCCATGTTCCTACACCATTCTCATGGATAAATGCTACCATTTCTCTTCTCCAGCTGCATAAAATTCACTACTCTGAAACAGTTTTAACTTCACATTTCTTTGCTCCCTTGCCCTTACCCATAATCTCATACTCTTTAGATACCACATCTGCTCCATATTAAATATAGGATAGTTCAAGGAAAAGAAAAGAAAGTGTACAGGGATTCAGGAGAAAGTAGAAACTACTGGTAGGAGGAGAACTGTGTTTAATACCTTTTTTTTTTTTTTTTTTTTTAATTTTCCCTAGCAAACAAGTAAAGAAAATGAGGGTTTATGACACCCACATAGGAAATTCCTCTAAGATCAGACCTTACTGAACAGAAAGGCTTTGTCCCTAGTGAGGTAATGTTTTTGTTTAACTGGGATTAATCAGAACTGAACCCCAAAACCATCATTAGTGAAATACTTCAGAGTGTTTCCATTTCATTGTATGCGAAGTACCACTACCGGTGAAGTCATGTACATGCTGTGTTCACAACTTCGTCTCAAAAAAGTTGCAAATTGCCCATTTTGGTGCTATCTACAGAGCAGACAAGTGCCAGGAAGAATGAAATGATCCCTCCTACTATATTTTCTCTTGGCCATTGCACAGTCTGTTTATTAATTATGATGCATTTAAACTATGAATAAAAGAAGTATCCAATGCAAATCATATGCTGCACAATTCTGATTTGTGAATGCAGAGATTAGGTGGATGGGAGATGCTGTGAATACAGGTGGGGACCCTCATCTTTGTCTTCCGGATTTCTTTCCAGTTATTATTCTATAATCTAAGCTGTAAAATCTTTGCTGTAAAGGCAAAATCACATACCAAGTCCAAATATCTCCCTTCCCTCCTCTTTCTTCTCTCTGTGCCTCACAATCTATTAATCTGTTCTGGTTTATTTACATTGCAAATCATTTAGAGAATGAAAACAGCAAGGAGAATGAGCAATCCTTGCCTGGAGGGCTTGACAGTGTTCCTATGAGTGATGCATGAGCAGGTTTCTGAAAAGTGGATGGAATATCAAAGATTTCTTTTCTCTGCAGTAAGATAGCACTCATTATCAAAAGAGACATGAAACGAGGACTGCTTCCCATTTGTGCTGTTAGGCAGATGAATCCAACCAGTTACTCTACTCATTCTTCAAGATTAAAGGGAAATATAATAATATAACGAGATGATAACGTGTATTCTTTCATGAAGAACTGAGTATGGGTGTATAGCACATTTTACAAAGACTTTTATGGATGGCTGTTTGTTTAGGTCACTGTACAATTTCCCAAGATTAAGAAATGGTAAAGTAATGTATGCAAGAACTCAACAATAACTTTGTGTTAGAACTATGCTTGAATATCTTCAAAATCCACATTTGATAAACCAATGTTTTAAGATTGAAGCTGTCATTGAGGAGGCTGTGTGTCATTATGTATTATTACTTTGTGCTCTTGACATAAAGTAATAGGTCCTTATATTTTGAAAAGCACTAGCGACAAGCAGATCTGAGTTTTCTATAATCATAGCCCACAATGCCATAACTTTCTATGGAATTATCATAATGGATTTTGTGCCATTTTGTGCCATGTACATTAGAAAAAGGATCAGCTTTTTCTAACTTCTGGTACCTTTGATGCCATGATTTCTGAAAGATGCATCACTATTCAAAGATACAGTCTAAAGTCCAGCAGACACCTTTCCCCTCTCCCGATATACGTCACCTTCTTGACTTATATTTGATGGTTTACCGATTAACGTACAGTTCTTATCATATGTTTAGCTGGGGTTTTTTCCATAGACAAAATCAGGCTGGTTACATATTTAAGTATAAATCCATGCTTTATTTCTAATCAACCTGCTTAGTGATGAAAACAGGAATTAATGAAGTTGTCTAGTTCACTCACTAAGCTCACCAAGGGTTTTGCCATGCTGCAACTACTGTTTGTGCTTTGCCTACCAAATCTGGGAATTTCAGGTAGTCCCACAGAAATATGCAACAGAATTGGATCCTACTTAGCTTCTAACATCAGTCAAGACAGTTTTGGCCAAAGAAATGCAACTGCACAGAGAACTCTACAAAAAATAAATTCCTTTCTTCTTTAAAATAATTTATAAAATTACCCCACATTATTTCCTACCCAGAACTGGGATATGTTGTTACTACCTAGTTCTTTCCCCCCACACCTTATTCAGCATCACTTAACTCAGAAACACTTGTTAAGACAGCAATTGCTGCATGTCTCTGAATTCTGTAGTGTCAAATCTTTTTTATTATTATTATTATTTTATTTTTTATTTTGCTAGTCAACACATTGTGTCCTTACTGGAACTTAGAGAATTTGCCTAGATATTTCAATTAAAAATATCTAAAATAACTACTGACTAAGTGAGGATTTGAAAAGAAAACAGATAAATTTTATCCTTTTGATTTTCTTTGGTTTGGTATATTTACACATGGGGAGAAATTTAATTCAATTTATTTTGTTAACAACTGAGTAATAATAAGTAATTTCTAGTAAGGTTGGGCATGGTTTTGGATTATTTATTTCTTATTTCTTCCAATCCCTGGAAGTCCTCAAAGTCTGGAGTAAAATCACCTTTTATTGTTGTTACGGTTCAACTATAGCACACACAGCAAAACCATCACCTGTGCTTTTTATACACATACTATACACTTCAGTGGAACGTAGCACTGTATTTTTGCCAATGCTATATTTAGAATTCATCTAAATTTATCTTTATTGAAAGTTGTCTCTTTACATTCACTTTTTTGGTACTGAAAATGTGAGTAAGACAGAGTAAATTCCAGAAGCTGTGCTTTCAGAAGAGCCAAAAATGGCCTAGTCTGTTCACTTCAGTGTCAGCAGGGTGTTGCTTATTGATTTAAACAAAAGGTGAATTAAATCAGCAGTGACTGCTCCCCAAAAAAAGCAATGCAATGTCTTTTTTTTGTTGTTGTTGGTTGTTTTTTTGTTCCTGGGTTTGGGGTTTTTTTGGCCAAGGAGCATAAACCTATCCTACATTTCAGACTCTACATATCAAATCTCACGTATGAAACACAGTCTACTGGTCAGTTTGCTACCTTCTGTTTTCTGATCAAAAATATACACTTCTAAATTTTGGAAGAAAAAAAAAAAAGAAAATAGACTGAAGATATTTTATTGAGCTTGTGAAAAAAATAATGAAATATAAAAGAATATTGCAGACAGTATATGTATTTGCTAGCAGGCATGCAGTCTTATATTAAACTCTCCAAATATACATTTATGTAGGTGGCAATACAATGAAGCAGGCTTGATGAAAAAGAACTTTCTCTGAGAAGTGAGAGGTGGGAGCTCTGATCTAATTCATTGAACAAAACAACGTCTTTTTTCTAAATCAGATATCTAAAATCTGATATGACAGATAAAATTCTCCTGAACTTATTTTTAAATTAGCACCTATTTTCTTCATCTGACAGCAAAAATTCTATGAACTTATCAGCCAGATGTGTTATTAAAACTGTAATGTTATTTATTTTTTATTATTTTGAATTAATAAACTCATGTGCCAATGGCTTTCTAGAGGTTTCATGAAATACATAGCCACATCCCGCAACACAAGGGGTGATCTTTAATTCAGATGAGTTAAGACTTAGTGTAGAAAATTTCTTTAACAACTAAAAGATTTCCTAACACTGTTTTGGTTTGGTTGCTTTGTTGGTTAACTGGTTTTTACTTCACAGTGTTTCCTAGTAGGCAGAATTCAGATGACTACACTTGTATTTCCCAGTTATAAGGTAGTTTCTAATCTACCACACCTCTTTTCTCCAGCTTTATAATAGCCATGCTAAGATTTATCTTACTTTTCAGCTATTTTGAGATCTACAGATTCTGACAAATGGTACTGTATAGGAAGTGAATATTATTGCAGAAGAAACTGTTGGGTAGTTAGAGTGTGGTGAGTATTTACAAATATTCTGTGCACCTGGTTGTTCTCTGTCAAGAGAAATCAATGATAAAAAGTTATGAATTAGCTAATCTATCCTCAGAGAGAGAAAGTTTGAGAGCACAGTTAGTGTCTGACAACTTTCAATGGCAACAGATGTTTCTGCTTTGTGGGTAAGTACGATTTTATTGCTCTACAAGTGCTGAAGTTCTAGATCTATGCCAGTGTATTATCTCTTTGGCACTGTTTAACATTCAATTTTATTTAACTCAGCTTTGCAAATAAAAGCGCTTGCACATGTAGCCCATCATGAACCACACTCACATCAAAAGAATCACTTGATGCAGAATTTTTCTTGAGTTTCTTTAGAAAATGCCCATTCAAAATTTATCATTAATAAAACTTTGTAAACATTGAATTAGACCATGTCTAATAGCAACAGATTTTTCTGTACTCCACAAATTCCCAACAGGGGAATCCCTGGCTCTTGTGTCTTTGTGTGTAGCTGTTGGAGTGAGTCCAGAGGAGGCCACAAAGATGATCAGAGGGCTGGAGCACCTCTGCTATGAGGACAGGCTGAGAGAGTTGGGGTTGTTCAGCTTGGAGAAGAGAAGGCTCCAGGGAGAACTTATTGCAGCCTTCCAATGTCTGAAGTGGCCTACAAGAAAGCTGGAGAGGGACTGTTTACAAGGGCATGGAGTGATAGGGTAGAAGAAACTCTTCATTATAAGGGCTGTGAGGCAGTGGAGCAGGTTAGCCAGAGAAGTTGTGGATGGCCTCTCCCTGGAAGTGCTCAAGGCCAGGTTGGATGGGGCTTTGGGCAACCTGGTCCAGTGGAGGGTGTCCCTGCCTGTGGCAGGGGGATTGGAACCAGATGGGCTTTGAGGTCCCTTCCAACCCAAACTGTTCTATGATCCTATGATTCTATGATGCTATGATTCTATTCAGAGATTGTTCTAAATGTCCAAGTGCTCAATGTCCAAGTGGAGATCAGTGACAAGTGACATTCCTCAGAGGTCGGTATTGGGACTGGCACTGTTTAACATCTTTGTCAGCCAACCCTATCCTGGGCTGCATCAAAACCAGCATGACCAACAGGTCAAGGGAGCTGATTCTGCCCCTCTACTCTGCTCCCATGAGACCCCAGTTGGAGTACTCCATTGAGCTCTGGGGTCCCCAATACAAGAAAGACATGGAGTGGTTGAAGCGAGTTCAGAGGAGGCCGCAAAGATGATGAGAGGTCTGGAGCACCTCTGCTATGAGGACAGGCTGAGAGAGTTGGGGTTGTTCAGCCTGGAGAAAAGAAGTCTCCGGGGAGACATTATAGCAGCCTTCCAGTACCTAAAGGGGACTTATAGAAATGATGGGGGGGGGACTGTTTATGAGGGAGTGTAGTGACAGAACAAGGGGTAAAGGCTTTAAACTAAAAGAGGGTAGATTTAGATTAGATGTTAGAAAGAAATTCTTTACTGTGAGGGTGGTGAGGCCCTGGAATAGGTTGCCCAGAGATGCTGTGGATGTCCCCTCCCTGGCAGTGTTGAAGGCCAGGTTGGATGGGGCTTTAGGCAACCTGGTCTAGTGGAGGGTGTCCCTGCCCATGGCAGGGGGGTTGGAACTAGATGGGCTGTGAGGTCCATTCCAATGCAAATCATTCTATGATTCTATGATTCTAAATCAAATCATAATCTGCCATAAGAAACCTAAGGCCAAATTTTCAGAAGTTTTACACTTCTGTTTGTTAAGTTTGAAGAGTATGGGAGAGAGAGAGAGGCATCAGCTCTGATAACTGATCTCCTTTTTAGCTAAGAAACTGAGTCATACTTTTGGAAATCTGACCTTAAAGAACTCCTCAATTTCAGGTCCCTCAGCAAAACACCATTAAAGCCATTGATATAGGCAAACTCAATAGTAAGCATGTGTTGATTTTTTTCAAAGGTACACTGCTTAAACTGTCAAGACTGTCATATTTAGACTACATTTCTTGTCTTATTTGATAATATTGTGATGTAACTATACTGATATCAAAGTCTTATGATAGATCTAATGCATTCTTAGTTCCTGGTCACAGAAATGATTTGCAGATTCTTCATGGAAGAGGATGATGCACAATATATTTAATGAAACATATAAACTCTCAAGGTCAATGAAACAAAATTGGCTGATTTGTCAAAGGACCTGAACAGGAATGTTTGGTGCACTCAAAATGCAGACAGTAATATCAGCTTTTGTCATGCAAATTAACAGCAATAGCATAGAACTACTGTTTTGCAAGAAAGAGAAGAGGGAATCTTTTATTGTGGAAATTTCATGTCTCATAAGCATCATGCTTCAGTTTCTTCATTAACAAGTCTGTGGCAGTGAGCTAAAAGGAAATGCAAAGAAAGAGGCAGGTACCTCAAGCATATTGTGTATAGACAAAATGATCATAATAATGATTATGAAAAGCTAATTTGTGAAATGTTGTTTTGCAGTCGAGCATTAATCATAGAAATATCAACAGAAACCTCAGAACTTGTGGGCTATAACAGGAAGAAAAAAAAGTAAAAAAAAAAAAAAAGAAAAATGAGAAAAAGAAAGAAAAAGAAAAAGAAAAAGAAGAAAAAGAAAAAGAAAAAGAAAAAGAAAAATAAAAAGAAAAAGAAAAAGAGAAAAAGAAAAAGAAAAAGAAAAAGAAAAAGAAAAAGAAAAAGAAAAAGAAAAAGAAAAAGAAAAAGAAAAAGAAAAAGAAAAAGAAAAAGAAAAAGAAAAAGAAAAAGAAAAAAAAGAAAAAGAAAAAAAGAAAAAGAGGGAAAGGTGCCAAAACTCCAGAATTTTTCTGGTTCACGTATGTTTTCATTCACTCTACCTGAACAAAGAAACCTCACCCACACAGTGTAATTAATGTAGGATGGGAGGAGACGAGGGAGTGAATCTAGTTCACTTGGTCATCAGTGCATTGGAGAATTCCCGTAAGTGGCCAATAGGATACCAGGCCAGAAAATGGAAGGAGTGTTAACTAAATTTTTAGATATCAATCTGAACTTGCAAAACTAGTTGTTAAAGACTAAAGGTAGCTTTTCAAGAATGATGTAAAAATATAATATCTGTTATAGTGAGAAGTTTAATTTTCAGATCCTGCTATACCTTCATCTTATATGTTGTTTTTCTGGGGGTTTTGGGAGCAATGTTATCTTCAGCATGAGATTTCAAGGAAGCATTAAAATTCTGATGTAGGGAAAAAAAAAAAAAAAGGTTGAGATGACAAAATCCATATTATATAATATGTTAGTAGAACCGTACACAGTGCTGGGCAACCTGCTCTAGCTGACACTGCTTTGAGTAGGAGAGTTGAACTAGATGATCTGCAGCAATCCTGTCCTCCAGCAAACCTCAAATATTCTGTGATTCTGTGTTGGAACTTTTTTTTGGCTTGATGACAGACTCTAAAGTAAAAAATTTATAATGACAAACACGAACTTTGCAACAATTTCAGCCATATTCATTCAGAAATCTTCCTAAATATATGAGAATATTAGACTTTCATATCTCCAGGTTTTCATACAGATGTAGAACTCATATAGACTATTATGTCATTTTCAAGATTTGGTAATGGCATGAGAGTTGAAGGCAAAGATATGAATGGCATTTACTCATAATTCAATTCACCGAGACTATCACAGCTATATTAAAAAGTATTTATTTGGACCTATTGAACACAGAAGGGAAAGATGTATATTAGCACATTTTACAGACAATGTTGTAGATAATCTGAAGGCAGAAAAGAAATGTATCTTCCCCTTACCTTTATATTTCCATGTTTTTAAGATTTTAGGTAAAAGTTAATTTTCTTTAAAAGATGTATCACAGTCAGGATTTTTAAAAAAGGAGAGGCGATGGATCCAACAGTGCGTTTTTCATAATCAGTACTTAGACATAGCTTGATTTTCTTCCTATTCCTTCTGTGTGCCCAAATGTGAATTTAAAAGACTGATTAAATATCCATTTTTTCAACTGAAGAAACTTCTTAATATGATATTATTGTGGAGCAGTTGTCAGAGATTGGTATGAGGAAGGGCAAAGAGTGAAAAGAACTTTTTACTATAAAATGTCCTTTAGAATTTTTATGAGGTTTTATCTATGTTTTCCTCTATTTAAGTTCCACTTTGATTAGAGGCTTCTATATAATATTGCATGGTAAACAGTTATTAATGTATTTAAAACTTCAGAACAAACCCCACATGTTAAAATGGATTGTTTAGAGGTTTACACACTGCACACTTATGATTTTTAATCCCTCTAAAGGCATTTATCTTCTGTGAGATCCTAGGCTGTTCAGTAATTTCTCCCCAATTCCCAGAAAGTTAAAACTGACAAATGCCCACTTATGTGGCTTATGAGACAAATTCTGTGTTAACTTTTGTGGTCTCAGTTTCCTTGGGTTTTGTAAAATTGCACTGAAGTCAATTTGGTTCAATATCTGTAAATTCACAAAAAAAAAATAATAAAAGAAATAAAAGAAAAACATGTTATCAATGGTGGAACTGGGGCAATTAGTACAGAAAAGCCATTTTTTTTCTTTCCAGTAGTATCTTGATTCAAACACTATCTGATCAGTTTACAGATAAGTATGGTATAGACAATAAATATACTTTTCAGTAAAATATTTCATTCCTACAATATGTTATGCATTGTACCAATAAAAGTGTGTCCTGTAGGTTAGAGGCTATAAATACTTCTGTCAAAACAAAAGAAAAGTACCAGAAGTTCTCCATTCGGGTCATGGAAACAATAGTGTGCTCTCTCTGGGCGATCCCGTGGTCTGGGAAAAAACGAGATCCCACTCAGAAACACCTTGCAGTAGAGCAGCTCTGTTCCTGATAGAATCACTGCTGCATTGCACCATATAAAAACCAACCAACCAACCAATCAACCAACCAGCCATAATATTTCGTCACTGTTTCCATTACAAAATCATGTGCTTTTCTTTTCCTTAATTCCTTTTTCCTATCAAAGTTGATTAGTAAGATGTGTAAATAACAGTTTTATTTCTTAACATGCTCTCTATTCAAAACTCATTTGTATGGATCACAGCTGACAACTGATATTGGTCAACTCTGATGTCATACACAGCTCCCACTGTATCCTACTCATTGTGTTCCTGGAGTACAAAGATGCTGCTGAGTTGTAAGAGTTCTGTTTTGCTGTAAATATAGAGGGGGGGAAAGAAAGAAATGGGAAAGTTTATAAGTGTTTGTTTAGATTGATTAAAGAAAACAAACCAAGGCAGCCGCTGTGGATGTGAAAGATCCACAAACTCAAATAGAAAAATCAAAACCAGTGATGACACTGAGAAAATCTAAGGGTTTTTTTTTTTATTATTTTTCTAATGAAAAGAGCAGTTTAACGATCAATAGTTCTTAAAAAAACCTGAAGCATAACTTGTGGAAGGTTTATCTAAAAAACTTACAAAGAATCCTTACTCTATAACATCAGAGTGAGATTCATCTGATCAAACTTTGGGATTGGATTCACTTCTCTATCTTTAGAAATGTACACTATAGATATCTGCATCTGAGATATTTACATTATTTTGAACCAGTGGACTGAAATAGGAAAGACTCATTTGAGTCATCTTAGTTGTCTACTTTAACATGAGTTTAACTTTAAAAGTTTCTAGTTTTTCCTCCATTAAATTGAAAGTCCAGGATGAATACCCCAACATATATATTACAGATATAGAAAGTTAGGTGACTTGAATCCCCACCTAGCTGGGCAAACTTTACCTATTTAACATAAGGTTGACTGTCCAGAATCTAGGCTTGTTGTCTAGGTTTGATTGTCAATGGAGAAAGGGAATGGTATTTTCTAAAAAGTTATATTCCAAATTTTCTTGTTACTTATCTGATGATAAAGCACCTTCTGAAGGTGCTTAACTCTCTCCACTAGCTATAGAGGGGCAAAAATGGAGAATGTAGGCTGGACGTCAAACTCTTGGGTGACTAAGATTAGAGGAGCATCCACTTTTGCTTTCTGATAGCAATGGGCTACAGCCTTATGCCATCTTTCAGCAAAAGTTAAGCAGAAATGGAAAATCTATACATTAGTCATGAGCTCCAAGAATGCTGTCATAGCTAATGAGGTGCAGGACCTTCAGTTTCTGGTCCAACTTTAAGCTAAAGGGGCTGAACATTAACAAAGAACAAAAGTGGCGTTAAAAAGTTTATATTCAGCAAAAAAGATAAAGATGGAGTTCCGCAGAAACTCCACCTCTGGATTCTGTTGTCAAGGTTCATCCCCTTTCTCCCTGTCCCATAACAAGAGAGAACCTTTCCATTTGGATCACTGCTTTGGCTGGAGAAAACATGCTCTTCTAAACTGGCATGGCAGTGGCACAAGGAGGCATGCAGAATGATGGTGGGGCTGACTGTAGATGGCACTGGTGTGAGCCCTTGCCAAAGTGTCCCACACAATGCTTCTCCTGGCCTCAGTGGTATGCGTGGTGAAGGAGCTCTGGGTCAACGCACTTCTTGAGTAATCCTTGCCTGTCAGGTCAGCCTAGAGGGCCCATGCTCACATTGCAGGGGGGTGCTCCAGACACTGCTCTATGTGGGAACACTGCTCCCACAGTGGGGAGAGGTGCCCCCACTGCTGGAGGTCGCTGCGTCATAGAATCATAGAATCATAGAATCACACAAATGTCTAGGTTGGAAAAGACCTTTAAGATCATCAAGTCCAACCATCTAACAGTGCCAGGTCCCACTAAACCATATCCCTAAACACCACACATATACGTCTTTTAAATACCTCGAGTGATGGTGACTCAATCACGTCCCTGGGAAGCCTGTTCCTACGATTGATAACCCTTTCAGTGAAGATATTTTCCTAATATGCAATCTAAATTCTCCCTGGCACAACTTGAGGTCATTTCTTCTCGTCCTGTCACGTCTTACTTGGGACAAGAAACCAACACCCATCTGGCTACAACCTCCTTTCAGGGAGTTGTAAAGGGCAATAAGGTCTTTCCTCAGACTCCTTTTCACCAGACTAAACAATCCCAGTTCACTCAGCCGCTCCTCATCAAACTTGTGCTCTAGACCCTTCACCAGCTTCATTGCCCTTCTTTGGACACACTCCAGCACCTCAATGTCTTTCTTGGAGTGAGGGGCCCACAACTGAACACAGCACTCGAGGTGCAGCCTCATCAGTGCGAGTATAGGGATCGCTTCCCTAGTCCTGCTGGCCACAGTTTCTGATACAAGCCAGGATGCTGTTGGCCTTCTTGGCCACCTGGGCACACTGCTGGCTCATATTCAGCTGACTGTCCACCAATACTCCCAGGTCCTTTTCCTTTGGGCAGCTTCCCAGCAACTCCTCCTCAAGCCTGTAGCATTGGCTGGGGTTATTGTGAAGGACCTGATATTTAGCTAGAATCAATCATAGAATCATAGAATCATAGAACAGTTTGGGTTGGAAGGGACCTCAAAGCCCATCTAGTTCCAATCCCCCTGCCATGGGCAGGGACACCCTCCACTAGACCAGGTTGCCCAAAGCCCCATCCAACCTGGCCTTGAAAACTTCCAGGGATCCAGGGACAGCCACAAATTCTCTGGGCAACCTGTGCCGGTGCCTCACCACTCTTACAGTAAAGAATTTCTTCCTTATAAAAGATTGAACCTCATACAGTTGGTCTCAGCCCATCAATCCAGCCTGTCCAGATCCATCTGCAGAGCCTTCTTACGCTCAAACAGATCAACAGTCCTGCCCAACTTGGTGTCATCTGCAAACTTATTGAAGGTGCACTCAATCCTCTCGTCCAGGTCATTCATAAAGATATTAAAGAGAACTGGCCCCAGTACTGAGCCCTGAGGAACACCATTTGTGACCAATCTCCAACTGGATTTAACTCCATTCACCACAGCTCTTTGGGCCTGTTCATCCAGACAGTTTTTTACCCAGCAAAGAGGACGGCCATCCAAGGCAGGCACAACCAATTTCTCCAGGAGAATGCCATGGGAAATGCTGTCAAAGGCTTTCGTGAAGTCGAGGCAGACAACATCCACGGCCTTTCCCTCATCCACTAAGCAGGTCACCTCGTCATAGAAGGAGATCAGGTCAGTCAAGTAGGGCCTGCCTTTCATTCGCCCATGCTGACCGGGCCTGATCGCCTGGTTGTCCTATACATGCCATGTGTTGGCACTCAAGGTGATCTGCTCCGTAACCTTCCCCAGCACTGAGGTCAGACTGACAGGCCTGTACTTCCCAGGATCCCCCTTCTGGCCCTTCTTGTAGGTGACTGCCACATTGGCTAAACCTCCAGACAACTGGGACCTCCCCAGCTAGCCAGGATTGGTGATAAGTCATGGAAGGTGGCTGGGTGAGCACTTCCACCAGCTCCCTCAGTACCCCTGGGTGGATCCCATCCAGCCCCATGGACCTGTGCATGTCCAAGTGGTGTAGCAGGTTGCTAACCATCTCCCCTTGGATTATGGGGGCCTCATTCTGCTCCCTGTCCCTGTCTTCCACCTCAGGCAGCTGGGCACCCAAAGAACAACTGCTCTTACTATTAGAGACTGAGGCAAAGGCGGCATTCAGTACCTCAGGTTTTTCCTCATCCTTTGTCACTCTGTTTCCCCCTACGTCCAATAGAGGATGGAGATTCTCCTTAGCTCTCCCTTTGTTGCTAATGTAATTATATTAAGTATTTTTATTGCCTTTTATGGCAGTAGCCAGATTAATATCTATTTGGACATTGGCCCTTCTAATTTTTTTCCCTGCATAGCTTAACAACATCCTGGCAGTCCTCCTGAGTGGCCTGCCCCTTCTTCCAAAGGTCATAAACTCCCCTTTTTTGCCTGAGTTCCAGCCAAAGCTCTCTGTTCAGCCAGGCTGGTCTTCTTCCCTGCCGGATCGTCTTCTGGCATATGGGGACGTCCTACTCCCGTGCCTTTAAGATTTGCTTCTTGAAGAATGTCCAGCCTTCCTGGACTGCTTTGCCCTTCAGGACTGCCTCCCAAGGAACTCTGTACATCTAAATAGGCCAAGGTCTGCCCTCTGGAAGTCCAAGGTAGCACTTCTGATGACTCCCCTCCTTAATTCTCCAAGAATCAAAAACTCTATCATTTCATGATCGCTATGCCCAAGACGACCTCCAACCGTCACATCACCCACAAGTCCTTCTCTGTTTGCAAACAACAGGCCCAGCGAGCACCTTCCCTAGTTGGCTCACTCGCCAGCTGTATCAGGTAGTTCTCTTCCACACAGTCCAGGAACCTCCTAGACTGTTTCCAATCTGCTGTATTGCATTTCCAGGAGACATCTAAGAAGTTGAAGTCCCCCACAAAAACACAAGCGAGTGAACCCAGCTTCCTCCAGTGCTGACGTCCTTCCCTACTGCACACCTTCCAGGGCACTGGCTACAGCAAATCCATTGGCTATCCCCACCTCTCAGACATTGCATGGAGGTCAATGTAGCCAGCTGGTAATGCTATTGTAATTTTGAAGTAAAAACCCACTAAAACAGGCATTGAACAGCAGTAGTACAGAATCACAGAATAGTTGAGGTTGACAGGAATCTCCAGAGACCATCTAGTCCAAAACTCCCAATCAGTGCAGGGTCAAATAGATCAAGTTACTCAAGAAGGAAAATGAAGTTGGGAGAATCACGCTGAAAATGGCACAAAATTGCACAAATCCTCCTTTATGATTGAAGATTTGGGTAGCAATACTACCTGTGATATTGCGTTCAATCTGGTAATAAATCAGTTTGTCCAGAATGGGAGGAATGTTCTGGGGCTCTGCCCATCTACATTTTTTGATGGACAATAATAAGAACCTAACTGTAGATTTAACTATATTTTTTGGACACAGTGTAACCATCTCCATATCTTCATCTACTTATGTTGTTAGGCTGTGTAACCTTCATTCTCTATGTTCTTGTTAATGAACCCTCTTTTAAATCATATGCAAATCCCAGCATGTGTAGAAAGATGTAAGTCAGTTGTTATGAAAGATTATATAACACTTTTCAACATCTGAATATCAACCTTTTTTTTTTCTTCTCCATGATCCACAGATAACTGAAACCTACTAGGACAGTACCTTGAAGTGTGATATGCAACTGTCACATTAATTAGAAACTGAGCTTCAAAATATGCCTTGCTGAACCCAAACAAGTCTAAACAGATCATTTGGTTTTGTGTTCCTGAAGTGTGTCAGGATGCTTCTGGTTTCATTCAAAACAGAAAGGAAAGATGTTAATTACATGTCCTTTTGTATCTGTTGATATTAAAAAGATGTGAAGCAATCCTGAAATTATCATTAGACCTATGGCAGACAGAATTATACTTTTTTTTATCTTTTGGAAGGGTGTAATTTAGGGGAAAAAATAGTTTCTTGTAATATTTCTTCTATTAATTTTGTCTAGCTGGAATATTTTGTTATCAGTATCAGTTTTCTATTGCTCAAGACATGTCACACACAACTGTTATGGTGCCAACATTTCAGCCCTTAAAAACTCAGCAAATGTGAAAGAGGCTTTCTCTCATGGGAACATCTAATGTTTCAGGTTTCAGATTCTTTCCTGGTTCTGTGCATAATCTAAGAAATTCAAGAGGCAGCAATTACAAGTGCAAAAAGTTTTGTTCTAAACTGTTGGCGGTGGTACTTGCAGGCCACAGAGAATTTAGAGTAGACTTTTCTTCACATATTATTCACATAATTTCACATTATACTGCAGTAATAGTTGTACTACAGTTACTGGCTAGGACTCATCATTTCTGCCTCTACCTTAGAAGTTCTACTGAGAAAAAAAATTTAATTCTTTAATATCATCATAGACCAACTTGAAAAAATCTGCAGTGCATTCTGCACACTGACATGCTGTTCCTTCACATTTCTTTGCTTTTTGGTCTTTAGGCCCCTAATTCATCTTGAGATTGGAGCTGCTCCAGTTTAGTTCCGTGAACGTGCTATGGACATGGCTGCTGAAGGCAGAGGCCCATCTTGTCCCTACCCCTGGTTGTTTCTTCCCTTCCATGTGCTGCTTTCTCCTTTGTTTGGGCAAAGGAGCTTGTATTTGCCTCATGGAAGACCATGTTGGAGGAACTGATTCTGGGAAAAACTATACCAAAAGAAAAAAAGGGGAAAGAAAAGAAAAAATAGTTTTAACTGGGTTCAATGGCAGTTTGGTTCATTACTGATTTTGGCCATTCAATTACAGCAGTATAAGACCTGTTCCAAAAGGATCAATAATTGCATGTTATAGGAGCTTGGACTATGGAGAAAGTTAAATCAAGAGGTCTTAATTTTGTGGCAATATTGGCCCAGTCAAAAATTTTGGACTTTTGTCTGATGTATTTCCTATTTACTAGCTTTTTTTTTTTTTTTTCTTTTCTATAGAAAGGTCTCTAGCTGAAAAAATCCACCAGCTATATTTCAAGCTTCATTTTACTTTTATACACACTGGTGTGAGTCACATGCATACTGATGAAAACAAAGTCAGATTCAAGTTCTAAATCAGTAATGTTTTCTTTTAAATGTATTCTTCCTGCCCTTGTGCTCTGCTGTGTGTATCAAAGACTTCAAAACATGAACTGAAGATTTTTTGCTTTCCAACTACAATGTCTTATAATCTGCTATTGCTACTCTAATGCAAAGTCTAATGCATCATAACATACATATATTTTTTATTTATATTTAAAATATATAAATATATATGTGTGCATGTGTAAACTCAAGTTCTTTGTTCTGTCTGCTCCCCACATTTCTCTGGAAAACTCTGCTTGTTGTGAAACATCTGTATACAAAATTTAAATTCATATGATCTGTTTCAAACATATCTAATATGATGTCTTTTGTGGTTGCCATCTGTCATGCAGCAACAAAGGTGATTTTTTTCCCCCAACAAAAAGAAAAAAATATGCATAATATGAACAAAGATCTTTTAAAAATGTTAAAAGATCCACAGTAAACACATTCATTATAAGTCTCAAAGGAGGTATGATTCTTTCTGAATCTCCATATAAAAAGGCTTTTAAAGTTTACCAACATTTGATTTGAATTATTTAGCTTAAGCTAAACTGATATATTATTCATGTTAAGTGAAGCACATAAATAATGCCAATTTTATCTCAAAAAACATTTTAAAAGCTAACTTGAATGCAGCTTGCAATTTATAGCTGAGGCTTTACCAACTCATTAAAGCAAAACTGGGTAAGAAATTTCTTACCCAGTTCAACAGAAAATTAGTTGACAAGTTATTGTATGTGAAGGTGACTGCTAAATATATCCCTGAACATTAAATATACCCACCTCAAAAATGTCATCTTTGAACACATATCCACAAATACACACTCTTCCATCAACAAGCTTTGTAGCCTGAAGTAGTAGATGAATTTCATCCAAGGACTTCAATGTCATGGAACCATTTTCAACAGAATTTCTAAGTTTGGGTCTCTGTCATTACCTTTTAAACTCTTTAAAAATATACTCATAATTCATAAAAGCATATAAGAGATACTGTTGTCATTGGAGTACTAAAGACAAAGAGAATGGGACAGCCTATTAATGGGGAAATAATTGTAAAAGTAGAAAATGATAGTTTCTGCTTACTAACATGCAGTGTGGATCAAGGACTTAATTGCTATTTTGAGCCTTCAGGACAAAATCTCAGAACTGGACACTTTTGCCATTTAGGATTAATCCAGCTCTTACACAGGGCAGCGGGAATGTGCTAGCAGTTGAATCAGCAGGCATTGTCTGCTTCAATTTCTTGACATGCAAAATCAGGGAATATTACCTCTGCCAGTGCTGTTGTGAAGCAATAAAGTTACCACTGACTGATGCTGTTGCTATTTCTGGTTTAGCTAGTTTCCTACTGGGTAAATCAATTGATTTCATCTCTGCATTTCAGATAGTTTCCTCAGAATTACCTAGACAAAAGTCATGGTTGTTTCCTTAATTTACAGTCCCTAAAGACTCATCAGTTGCCCTTTTAGCCTCTTCTTTTCTTTTGTCTGTATTTGATTACTAGTGCTGACAGAGATGATAAGAAACTATCTAACTTGTCTCTTCATTCCATGGGACCTGGTATTTTTACCCCCTTTCAGCACTCCAAGAGAGCATACAGACATGTCTGCTATCCCCAACTTTTCTTTCCTCTTGTCTTCTCTCAGGTTGCGGTGATTTGTGTGATACAGATTTATCGGTACCCTTTCCATCTTATCACCCATGTTAAGACAAACTTGTCCTCTACAAACCTTTACAGCCTCTTGTGAGAGGCCCTATTCATCAAGACATTGAAGGATAAAATTAAGTGTGCATTTAATTACATATCTGATGTGGAGTATATTTGCCATTTCTCTATTGTACCTTTGTAACTAGTTATTCTTTCCAATGCATTGATTTAGTGAACCTTGGCATGAAGGCCATTTAATTGCAAATTCTATTCATGTGTTTAATCTTTTTATTTACATCAGTAAGTGACCTAACCCACACATAATGAGATTAATTCCAAAAATTTGCAAGAAATAGAAAATAGTACAAACCTTTTCCAACTTTCACATGATATACACTGGAAAGTTCAATATAAACACAAACATGTCAGTCTTGTGTACATTTTCTTATCTGGACTCTGTCAGGTACTAGATAAGCAGTTCAATGTCTTGAAAGAAAGACTGTTCTTATACTATTGCCCAACTGTAAGGATGAAGCAGCAGAAGTCTGGTATGAAAGCCTGTACTTTCATAATATTACATATAATTTTAGATTTTCAAAAGCTTGAGTAGATCTGACCCAGATAATTCAATGGTCAAAATAATCTTGCAATTCCAGGAATGTTTTCCATGCTCAAGTGTTAAGTCTAGACATACTGCAACTTATTTAACTGTTTCTCTCCACGATGTAAAACTAGCTTATAAATCTCAGAATTTGTACCCCAGAAAGTAGATGAAAACATATTGGCCATTCTGACAAAAGACAGACACGTTTATTTTTGCCAGCACTACCACATGTGGACTGGATCCAGGAGAATGCAGCTGGGATAAACAAAGCTTTTTGGCAGATCATTATTAACAGAGCACCAATCCTGTGAAGACCATGGAGAACAATCTAGGGGGGGTTTCTGTTACAAAAGATGTCTTGGAGGCTAAATTTAGGTTGTATGAATAAAGCTTAAGAGCCATCTTTCTATCTTTCTCTCTGTCCCCCTTTCCCTTTCTCTTTCTCCTTCACTTTTGCTTTTGCTTTCTTTCTCTTTTTCTTTCTTTTCTTTTTCCTTCTTTTTTCCTTTTTTCCCTTTTCCTTCCTTCCTTCCTTCCTTCCTTCCTTCCTTCCTTCCTTCCTTCCTTCCTTCCTTCCTTCCTTCCTTCCTTCCTTCCTTCCTTCCTTCCTTCCTTTTTCCCAGAACATTTCAATTTCACATGTGAGGAAGGAGGTTAGAGGAATTCTGAGTATTACACAATTTTAAAGACAGAATAAATAAAAGTTTTTGCATTTTTAGGCAACTGTTGAAGTTTCCAATGTATGCAGAAATGATAAACAGCTTCAAGCTAGAACTATGTTGGAATCATAAAGTTTGGAGGATGCTTTAGCTTGAAAGGAGGGGAAGCAAAGGAATACAGGGCTTTTCATATTTGCCACCAGGATCCTCTGGAGATGTCTGCAAGGTACATTAAATTACCTCGTGGTCCTCTCAAACTATGGTCTGTTTTTCAATATCCGTTTCCTAACCAGCCCAGCTGCACTGCTGCACTGACACAATCTGCGCTTTGTGGTTATCGGATGTGTCCTGTGCACTGTCCCCAGAGTAATCAGCAAAACAGGTAACAGAAATTAAAGCCGAACTGGAGCAGGAAGAAGTGAGGACAGGCATTTTTGGAGTTAAAGAGCAGGACACAAATAATCACATGATAAACACCTCTATATTTAACCATAAACACAGGTAAACCCATATGCCTGGCACTGGTAAAAATCCAGCCATCCAGGAGGAAGCCACAAGTCCAGCTGTGAGATCCTCTGTGGCACCTGTACATGAAGCAAGATGCAGGGTGAGGATATTTAAACATCAGGCTCCAGTGTTTTTGTTGTAATAGTAATTCATTCAGCACTCAGTGTTTCACTATTCCTCAATGTCAAACAGCAGCTTCACAGAATGATCAGGCTGTCTATAGGAAATTATTAAGGGGTAAAATAATCTTAAAGTCTTCCTCCTTTCCATTGAAGTGTCTCTTTCTAGTTGTGATGGCTTTTCCACCTCAGTGCATCATTAATGGATATTTTTGATAATCCTTGAGAAAGGCAGAGGAATTAAAAAAATTAATTACAAAATAGTCCTAGTATTTAAAAACATCTTGGGATTATTACGTATTTTAAATGCTTCAAGGATAAAACATTTATTTGAAGAAGTTCCCAGTTTTTTGGTGGGGTGTTTTTTTGGTTTTTTGGTTTTGGGTTAGCTGGGTTTTTTTTTTAAAGGCACATTATTTTAAAAGTATCTGAAAGTTTATGTGTGTGAGAGGGTGACTCATTTTTTCCAAAGGACTCTAGGAAAGCTTTCAGGGAGAGGGGGACATAAACTGTAAAATAATAAAAATGTTCAGAGAGAAATGCTTCAGTATCTCTTTTATAAAAATTGAGTATTTCTGTGGGGTTTCTTCTAGTCTTGGTAGACTTTTTATGGTGTCTCTTTTTTTTGGACTTTAGTCATCTGAACAGCACAAAGCAAATTCTGCAGCACAGAGGAGGCCATCCTCTGCATGAGCGAAGATGTACCATAATATTTCATTCTGTGCTCCTTTCAGAGTTAGCTCTACGAGCTCCACAAAGTCTTTACAGGCAATGTCAAGAACAAGGGAGAGAAAAGAAGTTTGGAAAGCTCTGCTGAAGCATATTAAACACACATTTATCTCTACAACATCCCGAAACCACCCTTAGAGGCTGTCAGATGCACTTGCAAAGCAAAGAAAGTATTTAAACATTTCAGATGATGTACGCAAACTGAAAGGCAGATTTTCCTCAGAAACCACAAACACAGGACTACGTGTACCCTCCCATCTGGAATCCTCTCAGCAAGGGCATATAGAAACAATACAAGTAACCATTCTGTCCTTAACGGTTGTGTGAAACATCTGAGTTGGGAGAATGACCAGAGCTTGTAGACTGCAATCTGTCTGAGGTGATAACAGCTGTCAGGCTCTTCTGCATGCTCCCGAGCGTGGAGGAAATATCAGCTGAGCCACAGCTCGTCCAGTGTGCCTGGGGCCAGTCTCTGCCACAGAGCCCCTCTTGGATAGAGAGCCCATGGCATTGAACCTTCTCACCCTCCTACTCGAACAGAGGGGCTGTAGGAAAGATGCCGATTTGAAAAGTTTCCCTGGCCCTTGCTAACTCCCAAATTCTTGTCCTGAGGATTATTTGGAAAAGGTTTATTTGGCGTAGCCCAGCGCCATCCAAGGGACCACTTGGAGTGACTGATAGAATCAGCACTGGGATTCCAGAGCCAGGACCAGCCCAGTTTAGTTCATTTGTCCATAAAAATAACAACCGCCTCTTCATCTCTTCTGCTTCCTTTATCAGCTGCTTAGCTGATGTCTATATTCCCCAGAGCTAACTTCACTCTCTCTACCTTAGTACAAGTTGCAAAACCCACTTTTCTCACCTGGAATTCACTGAAGCCATTGAGACTCCATTTCATGCATTCTCCAGCACATCATTGATCAAGAGCTCCATTTTAACCAAATTGCTGCATGCTTTCGGATTTCTCATTTGTTCAGCTGACTATGCCTCCCTGAGCCTGAATTTCCCCATATGGCTATCTCCTGCAGAGAGAGACACTGCTCAGCCCAGGGAATGGCTGATATTCTCAAGGAATCAGACAGAAACAATCAATAAAAATTTCTATGTGCAGTTTTTTTTAATACTTCATCTTAGTTGGATCTATTTCACAAACTCTCTACTCTGTACTTCAGAGGTAGCTTTCCGGAGCTTTCCTTGAACTTACAATTCCCTTGCAGCCACTGAGATACCTCCTTGCTTACATTGTCCTCTCTTAGTTTAAGGCTTCAGAGTAAATATAGTAAGGACTCAGAGTCTCAGAGGTTTGGCACGTGTAAATGACTATAGTAATGCTATCCCCACAAGTATTTTTTGAAAGAGGATCTTTGTGACAAACATAATATGACAGTCTGAATATATCCAGCTTTAAGAGACAAAACTCCACCCAAGGGGAGATACATTTTCTATCTATAGAATTAGATGGTTTATTGTCATGGTTTCAGCTGAGAAAGAGTTAATTTTTTTCATAGTAGCTAGTATGGGGCTGTGTTTGGGATTGGTGCTGCAAACAGTGCTGATGGGATGTTTTAGTGACTGCTGAGCAGTGCTTACACAGAGCCAAGGCCTTTTCTGCTCCTCACACCACCCCACCAGCGAGTAGGCTGGGGGGGCACAAGGAGTTGGGAGGGGACACAGCCAGGACAGCTGACCCCAATGACCAAAGGGATATTCTATACCATATGACATCACGCTCACCATATAAAGCTGGGGGAAGGAGGAGGAAGAGGGGGATGTGATGACATTTGTCTTCCCAAGTAACTGTTACACGTGATGGAGCCCTGCTTTCCTGGAGATGGCTGAACACCTGCCTGCCCATGGGAAGTGGGGAATGAATTCCTTGTTTTGCTTTGCTGGTGCGCGTGGCTTTTACTTTAGCTATTAAACTGTCTTTATCTCAACCCATGACTTCTCTCACTTTTACTCTTCCAATTCTCTCCCCCATCCCAATGGGGGGCAGTGGGTGAGTGGCTGCGTGGTGCTCAGCTGCCAGCCGGGGCAAAACCACGTGTGGAGGGAATGTGATAAAGGTAGAGAACACCTATTCTTAATTTCTCTTTATCTATTTATGCTTTACTGAGACATGCGGAATTTGCCAGCATTGTAAATGTGTTGGGCATCCATCCTGTCTCAAATCATCTTCCAGAGTTCATTGTTGAAGAAATCAGCCAACAGAAGAATGGAGATAATTGCAAGGAATCTTCTGGGGCTGTAGGAGATAAGTATGACTTGGTATGACTTTTCCCATTAAATAGGATAAGTTCACCAGGATTTTTTTTTTTTTCCTGTGGACCGTATTTGTGATTATCCCAGAGAGACATAGCTTAACTGATCCAACATCTACCAGAGTGCAAGAAGGAAAGACACAGTTCTGTATAGACCATTTTCCAACCTAAGGCCAATCACTAAGAGAATGAAAAAAACCTTTCCTTGGCTTTCAGCTGTCTTTAATGCTGGGAGAGAACTTGACAGGGCTGCAAGTGAAGCAGACGGGGAAATACGCTGTTCATTTTCGTGTTGATTTGATTTTTTGCTTTGTGTCGATGTGTAAGCTATGCTGACAATGTGATCTTTCCTCATCTATGAAAGGAGAAATGAAGCTTTTATCATACACCTCAGAAAGAAACACTATGTTTGAGTAAGCTAAACCTATTGCTCTGGGCAATTGTGTCCTGTGACACAGCTCCTTTCGTTATCCATTGACTTAGATAATACTAGAGAGTGAGTCTTCCGTATAACTCTTTATCTTCAAATCTTCAGAAACTGGGAATAAATATAATTCTTTGATTTCATAGATTAAGTCAGCAATGGATGAGGGGAGGATGTGAAGGACTGTGTGCAGTAAAATGGAGCAATATGACTACATTTTAAGAGATTATTTTTACAAATTATTGTCTACATTTTCCTGACTCATCAGAGAGTTTACAATAGAAATGCACTTTTAAGCTGAATAACTAAGTGTAATTCTTTGTAATTTTGTTTAGAGAAATGACTGTACAATTTTTGAGAAAACATTACAAAATAATCTTCATCAACCTCTCAATTACAATTTCAGCTGCAACTAAAAGGCTGCATTTAAGCACTAAAAACATGCATTTAAATTAAGATGTGGTAGACCAACTTAACTATAAGCAATGCAATCAAAATTTTCTCCAGCAACAATTAATCTTTTCCTTGAGAAATCAAGTAAATGAGGGTTCTGCTAGAATTACTGGAATAACTATGTTTCACAGGACTGATGCTGCTTTAGTATCCTATTCGCCTGTAAGCATTGTCCCATCATTCAGGAACATTTGTTATCAATTTCTTGTACAAACACTACCATCATAATAAGGTAAAGCTGCCATCAGTAGAAGTAACATTGCCACATAGCCTCATCATTGCTCTTTGGAGGCACATTAACTCATATTCTGTCTCTCAGTAAAATCTCTGCCCTTCAGCCTGCTGACAAAAGCTATTTCCTAAAACTGAGCCAGAACTCCTATTTGTCAACAGCAATTCGTAAGAAGAGAAAATACATGTGTATAAATATACAAAACCAAAATTGCCTAGGGACAATCCAACACTCCTAAAATGACAGTTTTCTGTATTCTATGTCCCAGTTTGTGTAAGATTTTCTACCTAAACTAGTATTCCTTCATTGCGTTAAGGTCTGGTCCTCGCAAGACAAAGCTTGAGATGTCTGCAGAAGGATACTTCAGTTCCTGTTTTCCCCTTAAAGCTTCTCTAAAGTTTTATGAAGTAGTTAAATACAACCTGGGATGAATCCAGTGTTATCCAGAATGGTCCCACTTAATTTAAGTTATTAAAGCAGATGAATTAACGTCTAAGTGCACTTAAGTATTACACTAAATGCAATGGGAATGAAGAAAAAATGGCATCTCATTTAGGTTTGCCTTGTGGAATATCAGGAATATCCAAGGAAGAAAGATGTCGTCGTATTTATATTCCTAGGGGTAATGTATGAGTTTCGTAAAAGGTAGGACCATGTGATCTTGTACCAAGTATTCATGTCAGGCTACTCTTATTTTCACTGAGTAAAGAGCAGCAGCTTGCAAAAGTCATTACTAAAAAGTCATCTTTTCTATTGAGCTAACTGTAACATTAGTCCTAGCCTATGTGACATAAGTTTATTTTGGGGAGATATCAACTGATTTCACTCATGAGTGATATTTAGCAGTGATGCTCTGTAGCTAATTTATATAACAGGGAAGAGCTAGTCATTCCACCTGGGAAAATTCCCGTGTAACTTGCTCCCTTTCCGCCTCCTTTAATCCTCATGACCAGTGTTTCATTTATGAATGGATCTTTTAGCACACAGTGTTGTTTAAATTTCCTCCTGAGTAAAAAGTCACCTTAAAATCTTCCTAAGCATTTCCACAAATGTAAGAAAGAGGCACAGCTATGGAGATGTGTGTTGTCTTCAGTGACCAGGCTCCTAATTTAAGATCTTTAGATGCCTAGGTAGATGAGATGAATCTAAGTACACTGAAGTACTACTAGGCTGGAATTAAAAATTAATAGCATCTAATCTGGGTGCACACTGATGGGAATTGTCAGGTGTACAAGGAAGAACTGGCATTACAGGTCTCATGTAGAACAGGAGTCCATATGCACCAAGTAGAATTTCATTCTTTTAAAGAGGTTTTTATTATCACCTTCTGTGTTGGTTTTGCGTGGCAAGGTTTTGGTAGCGGGGGGGGGGCTACAGGGGTGGCTTCTGTGAGAAGCTGCTAGAAGCTTCCCCTGTGTCTGACAGAGCCAATGCCAGCCGGCTCTAGGATGGACCCGCCACTGGCCAAGGCCAAGCCAATCAGCGCCTCTGTGATAACATATTTAAGAAAGAGAAAAACAGTTAGAGAGAGCTTTTGCAGCCAGGGAGAGGAGTGAGAAGATGTAAGAACATCTGCAGACACCAAGGTCAGTGCAGAAGGAGGGGCAGGAGGTGCTCCAGGCCCCGGAGCAGAGATCCCCCTGCAGCCTGTGGTGAAGACCATGGTGAAGCAGGCTGTCCCCCTGCAGCCCATGAAGGGAGGATGAGGGGGTGTAGAGATTACACCTGCAGCCCGTGGAGGACCCCATGCTGGAGCAGGTGGAGACACCTGAAGGAGGCTGTGGCCCCGTGGGAAGCCCAGGCTGGAGCAAGCTCCTGGCAGGACCTGTGGATGCGTGGAGAGAGGAGCCCACGCCAGAGCAGGTTTGCTGGCAGGACTTGTGACCCCGTGGGGGACCCACGCTGGAGCAGTTTGCTCCTGAAGGTCTGCACCCCGTGGAGGAGACTCACGTTGGAGAAGGCCGTGAAGGACTGTCTCCCGTGAGAGGGACCCCACGCTGGAGCAGGGGAACGATGAGAGGAGTCCTCCCCCTGAGGATGAAGAAGCGGCAGAAACACCGCGTGATGAACTGACCGTAACCCCCATTCCCCGTCCCCCTGTGCTGCTGGGGGAAGAGGAGGTTGAAGCCGGGAGTGAAGTTGAGCCCGGGAAGATGGGAGGGGTGGGGGGAGGTGTTTTTAAGATTTGGTTTTATTTCTCATTCCTCTACTCTGTTTTGCTTAGTAATAAATTAGATGAATTCCCTCTCTAAGTTCAGTCTGTTTTGCTCGTGATGATAATTAGAGAATGATCTCTCCCTGTCCTTATCTCGACCCGTAAGTTTTTTTTCATTGTACCTTTTCTCCCCTGTCTAATGAAAGAGGGGAGTGATAGAGCGGCTCTGGTGGGCACCTGGCCCTCAGCCAGGGTCAACCCACCACACCTTCTCAAAGGAAATATGTCTCCAAACTGTTTTCCACAGGCCTGCTCCAAAGTGTACATTAGGCAGGATCTTTCCTCTACCTGTAAACCTTTTCCACAGGTATTCAGGTATTCTGGCTTTTGCAAGATATTATTAAGTTTGAAACATATGCACCAAGACTATTTAAATGAGTTGTTAATTAGTCAGTGCTTAAACAACACCACATTTTCTCTAGTGTACTGTTCCAATACTAATAACTTGTGCTCTTTCCATCTGTTTGAATCCACCTGTTATCATTATTTTAAACCTACGATGAAAAGTCTTCCATGAAGGAACCATTTTTATAGTATATGTTCATACCCAGAAACACTGATAATACTTTTTGCTAGTATCATAAGGCACATGTTAACTATTTTCTTTCAGTGTTGATACTGTAAATTGAAATTCATACCAGAAATGTTTCAAGACTGCTTTGGGAGTAAAAGGATTTTACATTTTTTTGAAGGGGAATATATGCTAGAAAGAAAAATACATAATACTTCCACATGATCACATACTTTTATTAAATTAATGCTTTTCACATATATTTCACTAAGTAAGACTCAGCATAACTTACACTGACAGCATGAGATTAATCTTCTGGGTATCTGATCATCTTCCATATTATTTTCTTAAATGTCTTGGCTGCAGAAACCTGCAGATATTTTCATTCTTATTAAGCATTTTTCCTAAGGAAAGTGATTTAAAACTGGGAAAACAAAGTAACCTGGGGTAATGTGGACCATTGTTGAGCCAGTATTATTGATCTACAGCTTGTTGATATCTCCAAATTCATCCCTGCTATAGTTCTCTTTTCATTTCCCAAAATAATAGCAAACATTTTTGTTTCAAAATTTCCAACTGGAAATAACTTTGGTTCTAATTTCTGGCACTTATGGGATTTTTTTTTTTTGATTTTTTTTTTTTTCCAAAACACACAGAGACCTCAGTGGGAGACACAGTGCAATAAATGAATCAAGTATTTATGTTCACACACTTGTGCAATCAAAAAATAAAGCAAAGAGCACCTGGCAATAAATCACAGCTTGTACTATTTTAAAGAAAATCATACTTTACAACCCCAAACTGAGAAAATTAAAAAAAAAAAAGTGTAGACAGTAGGCAGGGGAGAACATTTTAAAAGAAATATCAGGTATATAAAAATACACTTTGGTGTACAGGTGTGCTGGTTTTGGCTGGGATAGAGTTAGTTTTCCTCGTAGTAACTGGTATGGTGCTGTGGTTTGGATTGGTGCTGCAAACAGTGCTGTTAACACAGGGATGTTTTAGTGACTGCTGAGCAGTGCTTACACAGAGCCAAAGCCTTTTCTGCTCCTCACACCACCCCACCAGCGAGTAGGCTGGGGGGGCACAAGGAGTTGGAAGGGGACACAGCCAGGACAGCTGACCCCAATGACCAAAGGGATATTCCATACCATATGACATCATGCTCAGCATATAAAGCTGGGGGAAGAAGAACGAAGCAGGGGATGTTCAGAGTTATGCCATTTGTCTTCCCAAGTAACCGTTACGCGTGATGGAGCCCCGCTTTCCTGGAGATGGCTGAACACCTGCCTGCCCATGGGAAGTGGGGAATGAATTCCTTGTTTTGCTTTGCTTGTGTGCGCGGCTTTTGCTTTAGCTATTAAACTGTCTTTATCTCAACCCATGCGTTCTCTCACTTTCACTCTTCTGATTCTCTTCTCCATCGCACCAGGGGGAGTGTGCAAGCAGCTGTGTTGCTAGCTGGGGTTAAACCATGACAGCATGTGTGTGTCAGAGGAGAAATATGCCATTGGAGACCTATGACTTTATTTGGTTTTCTACTCATGGGTATCTAGTGACATCTGAGATGTACCCACTAACCTTGGGGCCTCCAGGTTGCCACCTCTCTCTCCTACAGGTATGCCCTATCTGCCAGGCACTGAGGTAGCTGTCTCAGTTTGAGGGATGTCTGATATCAGGCACTGTGGGAGGGTAACTGAATCACAGCCCTGGTCAACACAGCAAGATGAACCTAAGGAAGGGTTCAGATGACAAATCTTGAGTGTCTAACACAAGATCAATCTTTCAACAATGCCTATGACCCTACTAGAAGCATGGAGCTATACCCTCCAGTACTCTGACATAGCATGTATGCCGGTCTAGAGGAGATTTGGTGATCTGGAAATCAGTGAGTGAACTGCAAAGGACAGGTTTGGAGCACGTAATCAACTCTGACTGGTGCTGGGCAGGTTAGGTAGCAACATGAAAATAGGAAGTGAAATGTGTTAGGCTGTTTGAATTAATGCAAATGTAATAAGGGCAATAGGTGGTACAGCAGTCAACCTAATTTAGATCACTAAAACTGAAAACAGAATTTTGCTCTAAGGTACCAAGTGCCCTTTCTCAAGATTTGGTGGCAGAGGATACCAGATCACTGAGATCCTACTTACACTATTATCCTCTGCCCTTTGTTCAGCAAGAGCAAAGCATGTGAGAACATATGTATTCTCAATATATATAACATAAGCACAAGATAACACAATCTCACACATAAACAATGCATATAAATAAACAGGCACAAACACTGATCTGTGGCTGGATCCAGGTCTGTTAGAACAGTATTCACAGAGGAGGACAATAATCCCACATGCACATGTTCTTACAGTCTGCTATGGTGGCCAACAGCATAGGGCTACTATAGCTGCTGCCAAGAGAACTCCAAGCAAAGTTGTTCCTCCATGTGAATTCCAGAAAATGTCCAGATCTACGTAAGTCACACAAAGAAATTTCATTTTTCTGTTGTGAATCTGACTGGGAGCTTGTACATTTTCTTAAAATGTTGGACCAGTACTGTTACACTGCTGCCTCTATGAACAAGCACATGCTACCATTTTGCAGAAATTGAACATAAGGAGTCACGAATGGAGCTAAATCTTGCCTTTAGATTTCAAGGAGCTCTCAATCTCATGACCTGAAAAGAGGTCAAAAGCTGTCTCAACTTACATTTCTGAGTGTTATTCCCCATCAAATTACGATCCAATTGCTTTGGAAGGGTTACTCAAAATTTTTGTATGAGAGAAACTTAATATTCCTTTCCTTTATGGCAGGTGTTATCCACACACATCTACATTATCCTGCTCCAAAAAAAAAAAAAAAAAAAAAAAAGCATTTTTCCTAGAGTGAGAAATCTAATAATTTCTTATGTTTACAATTCCTTAGTATCACTTGCAACTGATGCCACAATCTCAGACTGTACATTTGGCAAAATCTGATCAATGCATATTGAGCAGTATCAAAAATGTCTCTAATATTTGACAGTAAGGATGTAGTGTGACATGTCATTCAGTGTCACTGGAAATCTGTCATATGCTGCTGTTCCTGTTTCAGGATCACTCTGGACCAACCACTGTGGTGTACTTCTCACTTTGCTGAGACAGATTTCTCGTTTCCCTGGCAAGCCACATGGGATAAAGATGTTGTTATACCCAGAAAAAAATTTATAAGAAATTTTCAGTTAATTGTGCTGTTATCCCTGGAGATTTAAAAACCAGCTAATCAGAATGAAGAACATTTCCAGCCTCCATCAGTAACTTTCATTTGATTTTACAGAATTACCGTAACTAACCAAAGAACACAGATTCTCCTATTCCTGTCCAACCTGCAATAGGACCAAGGATCCAAACCCTATCATATTCACAATATGTCCTGCCCCAAGGACTTTGCAGCTGAGATTGAGACAGCGTGAAGCAGGAACAAACAGCAGGGAGGAGTAAAGGTGTAGGTAACTGTAGACAGATTGAACAGATAGTGCACGATTTGACAAGCTAAACTGTTAAATGCACTACTCGGACAATAGGCAAACTGCATGAATGGTAGGAGTATTTGTTGTATTTGATATGTTACTATATTTACAGGAGTGATCTGGCATTTAAGAAAAGGTTAAGCTGAAGTGATGGTGCTGTAGGTGTATATGGCACAGTGTAGTCTTGTCTGACTAAGGACTAGACTGGGTGTAGGAATAGAGGCTGTAGGAGTTACTCCAACCTGGGAATAGCCCTGAAAGGTATTTCAAGAAATACCTTCTGAAGTTAAAATCTGTGCCCCATCTTCCTGGCACTGGGAATGACTACTTTCCTCGATGGGAATGCAGAATCACCAAGAATATCTGAGAAGCAACTTCATGGAAGCCTCCTCCCACATTCACCGTTGTTTGGCTTGACACTTTCTGGTTGTAGGAGTAAACTGAGAACAGACTCTGCTCTCCAAACTGTACTTGAACCCAAAATAGGCAAAAATGTAATGTGTCCTACTAGTAAGACAAAATAACACACTATGGAATTTCTCCTCCACTTCTATTTTCAAAAGAACCGGGAGGTGAAATCTAGTGGTACCATAATGGTACTCATAGTGGTAACAAGGAACAAGTCCTGAAAGTGTCTTCTGCTGCATGGAGTTCAGCTAAGTTTTAGCCAGCCTTGTTCTGCCACATAAACCTGTGTCTGGGATTAAATAAAAAGAAGGAGAATAATTCCACAGAACTATTTCTGATTCAGTAGAATCAAGGAATGCATTAAATTAACTCTTCTGCTGAACAGGTCTAAGTTTAACTTTGATTTTAAAATAGACTTTTATACAGTGCAATAGTTCTACAAAATATTCTCCAGGTGACTACCAAATGTTTAGAGCATCATCTAGAACTTTTTATAAATCACAGCTCATTCCTAAAGGTAGTGCTTCCATATGGCAGGTACTTATTCTTCAGTGTAATACATTTAAAATATAAATTTGGTCTTGTTCTCGGAACAAGTCCTGAGAGGTGTCAATGGCCCACAACTTGCAGTGTTGAGCACCAACCGGCATTAGGGCTCATGCTAATTACGTTGTTAAAAAATATCGGAGACATTATCACTCTTCATTAGTTACATAGAGAGAAATGCTGTTACTCTATTTTGCTTTGTGCATTGTGGTTTCGTGAGGTAGGTTGTTTGATATAAGGTATGTATTCATATCTTTTGTGTGTGTGTGTATATTTATCATATAAACATGAGATAAATTTTCATGAGAAATGTTTTATTCTTGGCACATAAACACAAAGTTCCCCAATTAAAACTCACATACTTTTTAGGCTCTCCAAACCTACATCTGAACAGCACTTGTCATAACATTCATAAATTATCCTTACAGCTATCTGGTATGCTACCTTTTCCTATAACTTTCTTTTCTTCTTGCCGCCACTATCACCTCTATTTGTCTGTTATTTCCACAATTGCATCTTATCCTGTAGGCCCTGGATATAAATGTGTTTGCACACATGTACACAGACAATTAAATAAATTCCCTAGTATTTTAAGGATCAGGACTGTAAATTTTTTAGGGTAGACTTTCTTACTTGTATGGGACAATGACTGGCATTATGGACTTCTACACACTCTTGGAGTTACTGGAAACCAGTTAAATATGTGAACAACAAAGGAAGAAAATCTGAGAATATGTGGAGTTTAAATATTAGTCTTGCTCCCTTAAGAAACCTGATTATTACTGGTCACCACAGTGAGCTCCCTTGAGAATTAGATGTCCTTCTCAATAAGTTTACACTAAAAAAAAGGAAAAATTGTGTGCTGATCCTATTCAAAGTAGCAGTGTGTGGACTGTACCACTTAATCCTGCTCCCCATGGAAGCAATGCTGACCAAGACAATTAATACCACTGCCACAACTTGTTGTAGCTCCTGTGAACAGAGAGTTTGTACATCACTCTGTCCTCTAAGCTCAAAAAAATAGTTCAAACTCAGCCTCTAGAAAGATTTTTTGGAGAACTTGAGACTTTTTTTCCCCAGCTCAGCTTTGGGTACATGTCAGAGGAAAAAAGGTATCACTCACCTTTTTATAAAGCTAAATCTGCTAAGAAACACCAAGCTACAGCTTGTGATTTTGAAATCACATCCTTAAGTCCATAATGCCCTGTGTTTTATATAACAGCTACTGAAAAAAAATACTTAGAAGAAAATTCCTTTTTTTTAAGCAACTCCACTTCCCTTCACCCATCTAAGGATGCAAACTTATTATTGAAATTGTTTCCTAGATTTCTTGCAGTATTGTCCTTACACAAAAGGTAAGGTTTGCCTTAATTTTTCTTGAGGAAAGTGGTAGGGGTTTAATGAGACCAGTTTCAAACAGAAATGTTTATACACTGTATTTGAATAGCAACATATGAGAAGCTTCCAGACACGGCAGTAGCTTTCTAAAATGAAGAAAAAATCAATATGGATTTGATTTCAAAGTTTTTGTTTTCTTTTTCTCTCTAAGAAAAATGGTTTCTTAGCCAGAAATCATATGGGAATTTAATTATATATAGTCTTATTAAATGCCTTTTTAGCCCAGTCACTTCAATAAATATTAATTATGAGACATGAAAAGACATATAGAAAATGTTTTCCAAAGAGCATAATGGGAAAAATGTAAAGGTTTGTGGGGTTTTTAGGTTTCGGGGTTTTTTTCCTTTTTGTATGTGTGTGTGTGTGTGTGCGCGTGCGCTTACGAAAATACAGAACACAATGAAACTGTTTTGCATTGTACTTTGAGATGGTGCATTTTAAAACAGAATGTGTCATGGGGTATGCTCCAGCAAATTTTGGGCAAACAAAATGTTTGATGGCTCTGGCAAAGTACTGTAGCTTCTAAGAGTCCATTCCATTCCACTTTAGAAATATTGATGATGAACATGTTGCTTGGAAAGCATGGAAGGTGCAGAAACATTTTACAAAATCTCATTTATACAGCTTCTTAAAACATCTGTCCTTTCCAGCCTAAACTTTTCTGTATTCTGCATATTTAAATTGCCTTACTCCATTTACCACAACATCTTATAGTAAATCTATAAAGTAGGCGAAAGCAGTCATCCCTATTTTGTGGATAGATGGAAATCCAGATAGGCTAGCAGTGAAGTGAAGGTCATGTAGAAAGACTCTGGCCAATAAAGTATTTAATCCAGGACCCTCAGATTTGAAAGCAATTATCTCAGTCTCTCAATCACTCATTTTTCTTCATTCCAGTAAAGTAATGGCTAGGAACACTTGATGAAGAAAATAACCACTTTAAAAAATAAAATTAAAAAAAAAAAAAAAATCAAGGTTTGTCTGAGTATAATATCATAAATACAATAAATAATAATAATCCTATCCTACACTTTATTAAGAACTGAATATTATCAGGCAGTAATAATCAATGTGATTTTCAGAATATCACCAGCTGACCACTTGATCAGTTAACAAGTTTGGGGGCCTAAATTTCAGAAAGTGATTTTGAATGAAACTATTTTCATGTATTACTTAATCTTCAGAGAAGTCTAAAATTAATCAATTGCCTCTCTCTATTTCAGGCTACAGTATTCCATAGATGCCTATGCATACATGACTTCCTTAGTATAAGGAACATCCAGACCTGAAGAAGTGGGCAAACTTCAGGCACCTGAGCATCACTGCAATTTTGAAATGAGCAAGGAGACATCAAAACTCCACCTAAGCCTTTGTTAAATGTGTTCTGAATATACATGAGTTATTGGTCAGCTTGAGGTTTCCTCCAGATCTAGTTGCCAGTTGCAATAGGTAGGACCATGCACTTTTGAAAACACAGTACAAATATGCCTGACCTTATGAGCTGAATATCAGCCTCGAGACCAATACTATGAACATAAGAAGATGGAGGTAGTCTTATAAGTGATTCAGTGTAGTGAATGGAGCATGTCCACAAGGGCTTAGCTCTCCATTGCTGGATAGGACTGGACTGCATATGCAGGATGATCTGAAGATGTGCTGGACACTCCAGTCTCCTTATACCTTGCTGGCCTGTTTCATCCTTTGGTGGCAGTTTTGGACCAACCTGCACCTTCCTCCTAGCACAGTTCCTCTACCTATACAGACACAAGTGGACTTTTTTTTTCTTAATTATTATTATTATTTTAAATAATAATAATAATACTAATAATACCACCTATACAGACACATGTGGACTTCTCACAGACCATGTGTAATTCAGGTGCTACAAACTAGCCAGTCCCAAAGACCACTTGAGTAGGACACAGGAAACCTGGATGTTTGCATACTTCTCAGCCCAAAACTAGTCCTTGGCTTTTCAAGAGTATGCTCTGATTGCTACTTGGTGGTCAGATTTGGGACTTTCAAATTGTCCCCGGATTATTAGTTTTATAATTCAGCAGTGATCCACAGCAAATTCACACACACACACACACCCCCACACCCAAATAATTACTGCAGGAACTCTTGGAGCAGAAAATGAACTGGGGGGGCTGGGCAGTGTGTCGAAGCAAACCAAAACCAGTAAGCATACTTTCTCTTCCACTTAGGGGAATATCCTAGTTACTTCCACCTAAAGTCAAGATCCTGCTTGGGTTCAGTTGTTTCTAACACAATGGCGGTTTCCCGATGCTTCAGCAGCAGAGGAGGAAGGTGTCCCTTCATACCGTGTCTATGGAGGCACCCGCCCACAGAGGGTTATCAGCATCCAGTTTCTCATAACTGACACCCACAGAGCCATTTCCTTAGTCAGATCTCAGATCTGAACTAAAATCCAAGCTGTAACTAAGGGAAATGCTGGCTTCAGAAGTCTAGAAATGTTTCTAAAAATCACTAAATCATTTAGCTAGACGAGAACCAATTCCAGTGTGCATAAAGCAACTACCAGTAACATAGCCTGCAAGTACTTGTTACAATGCTTTACACCTCTACATGACTCAACACTCATTTTTCTTGTGTGTCCGGATTGGTATTCAGACAGCAGATAGCTTTGCTGGAGATATCAAAGCACAGAGTCTGGAGGTCTAAAGATCAGGCTAGGATTTGGTTCAACCTCCTTCAAAATTAAGCCCCTTTCCCTGTGCTGTAGGTGCAATTTTTTAAGTATTATATATGCCATGAGGAACTTAAAAGTTAATAAATATTATTGTGTCAAATAAAATAAAATAAAGCCTTCTCAGACAAAGATCAACTTCAGTACCATATAATATATGGCTTTAGCCCCTGGCAACGAGTTCTGGGAGTTAACAGCAGCTGAGAAATTTGAGTGCACAGCAGTGGGTTTGGATTACAGAGTATCTAAGCTACAAGAGAAAATTATCTTTAAAAAAAAAAAAAAGGGTTTATGAGGTGAAAGAGTTATGTAAATGGTCTTCTAAAACTTGTAAGAAGAAAAAAATGTAGTACATCAAAAGTCTTGGAAAAATAGAGGGACTTTTTGTGTACTTTAATTTTATAATAAAATTATATTAATATTTATTCCTAATAAAACATATAAAACATGGAAAAGCTTTATTTCCTAATTACGTGTGATGAGTTTCCACCAAGTTCATAAGTCCTCTTTTTGCTGCCTATTGCTATAAGAGTGAATAAGAGTGAAAGCTGGCAATCTCTGCTTTCACACCATAACCTTGCTCAATGTGTGAAAGGAGTATTCCTAAGGAGAATACAGCTGCTTTGGAAGTATCATGGCTCCCTGTGAAGCAACGGCTAAAAAAAGCAACACAGTTGAGCATCATCAGGAAGGGCACTGAGAAGAGAAAAGAAGGTACCATTTGCAACTGCACAAGACCTTGGCTACCATGCAGAGAAGGAGTGACATATTAAAGAAGGTACGAAGCTGAGCTACTAAAATGACAAAGGGGACAGAACCATGGCTTTATGAGGAGACACTAAAGAGGTTTGGACTCTTCAGTTTAAGAAGAAGAAAGCTGGGGGAGATGTGTTCAAGTTTTACATCCTGAAGTTGGTGTAAAAATAAATAAAACATAAAATATAAATAAAATATAGAATATAGAATGTCGAATGTAGAATATAAAATATAAAATAATATAAAATATAAAATAATATAAAATGAGTGCAGAACCATTAATTGCCACCCAAAGATACTGCATAGTCTCAAGAGGCCCTTTGTGAAACTGGCTTAAAACAGATAAAAGTAGCCCTTTTTTCACAGTACTTAGTGAACTTCTGGAATCGGTTTCTACAGAAGATTGTGAGGCAGGTACTGTCAGCAGGTTCAAAAATAAAATAGAGACATTAATGAAAAGTAGGTCCCTAAACAGTTGTTAAAGGGGACAGATAGAGATTTCCCTTCTAATATCACTATTCCAGTGACTGGTGGAGAATGAAGATAATGGGCTTCATACATTTTTCCTAAACTGCGTCTCCTGCTACCACTATCAAAGACAGACTGCTAGGCGGATAAAATAGAATTATCGCTAGCAATAAAGAAGGACAGACATTTTTCAGTAAATATTTCTCTATTGGCAAGAAGAGTTAATAATGTAGCCATAAAATGTAAAGTGAGTGAAACACTATTGACTCCAACCATAACTAATAGTAATATTTAGCAACAGTTACTAAAACTAAGGATTTTAAGATAAGCAAATTCAGACAATACTCATTTAAGAATTTAAGCATATGGCCAAAAAAATTCTCTGGATCACAAATGCCAGCTTTCTATATTCTGGAGATCTGGAGATGTTCCAGAATAAAGCCATGCTTTGGATACATATAAGAAATTATATTTTTTTCCATATGGAAAGCTATAGATCTGCAGATACAACAGCATCCCAGACAAAAATGTAGAATGGCTAATATAAAAATCAATCAATAAGAATTAAAAGAATGCAGTACTATTAATACTATTCTACATTTGTAGAAAATTAAAGTATATTGGCAACATTTTGCTATGTTTACTACTTTGTGTGATGAAAATGATGATGTTGCTGCAATAGATTCCTGTAATACACTTAAATTGAGACCACATGACATCTTGAGTGATAAAGCTTGAGCAATTTAACAGTCACACATTAAATAGATTAAAAACTTGTTAAATAATAAGGTTCAGAGCACAATCCTAAATCAGAATCATTGTATGAAATACCAGCTGTATTTCAAATAGAAACCCACTGAGATATTTTTAGTTCTTTTTGACTCTATATATCTTAATCTTTTTATCAATGCCTTAGGAATAGATAAATACACAATAAAACCACAAGTACAAAAGGCACCAGTTTTGCTGATGACCAGATGCCTAGGGCATAGTAAATAAAGCAGGACAGGTCATCCCTATAGCTTGTAAGTAAACCATATGTGTTTCAAATCTAAAAACACACATCAAAGGCAAGAGTATAGGCCATGGAAAAGCAATAGCAGATTAGTTGAAGAGTTCCCTGCTTATTGTAGGGGAATTGGACTAGATGACTTTCAAGATTTCTTCCAACCCAAACCATTCTATGATTCTATCATTCTATCACTCTATGATTGATTCCATGACTCTATGATTCTAAGATTCTATCCTGAATGCTGTGATTCTGAAATTGTCTTAGGATGGTGAAGGGTAATACACTGAGTAACTTCCCAGTACAACTTTGTAACCAAAAGGGTTAATATGATCCTAGGATTATAAACATGGAAATATTCCACAGGCTAAAAACCCCAAACCCTATGTTTGTCAAAGTTATAAATCCTGCTGTAATTCTGGACATAGTTCTGGTCTCCATATGTTAAGAAGGATACTAACACCCTTGGAAAGGATTCAGAAAAGAACCACTGAATGACTGATGGACTGGAAAATATGCATAACAGCGAAAAAATGGATGAAATCAATCCAGTGAGCTTATCATACAGACAACAAGGAAGAGACTCGATCACATGCCATAAGCACCTGTAAGAGAAACAGAACTTTGACAACAGATCTTCAGTCTAGAAGGTAAATATATTAAAAAGGTCACTTGGAAAACAGATAAACTCAGAATAGAAATAAAGTAAAAATTTTAGAGCAGCCCTGAGGAGAAGGACTTGGGGATGTTGATTGATGAAAAGCTCAACATGAGCCGTCACTGTGTGCTTGCAGCCCAGAAAGCCAACCATGTCCTGGGATGCCTCAAAAACAACGTGGCCAGTAGCTCAAGGGAGGTGATTCTGCCCCTCTACTCCGCTCTTGTGAGACCTCACCTGGAGCACTGTGTCCAGCTCTGGGGTCTCCAACACAAGAAGGACATGGAGCTGTTGGAGAGAGTCCAGAGGAGGGCCACAAAGCTGATCAGAGAGTTGGAGCACTTCTTCTGTGAGGAGAGGCTGAGAGGGTTGGGGTTGTTCAGCCTGGAGAAGAGAAGGCTTCAGGTAGACCTTAGAGTACCTTCCAGTACCTGAAGGGGCCTACAGGAAAGCTGGGGAGGGACTCTTTATCAGGGAGTGTAGTAATACAACAAGAGGTAATGGGTGTAAACTAAAAGAGGGTGGATTTAAACTAGATATGAGGAAGAAATTCTTTGCTGTGTGGGTGGTGAGGCACTGGAACAGCTTGCCCAGAGAAGCTGTGGATGCCCCATCCCTGGCAGTGTTGAAGGCCAGGTTGGATGGGGCTTTGGGCAACCTGGTCTGGTGGAGGGTGTCCCTGCCCATGGCAGGGGGTTGGAACTAGACAGGCTTTCAGGTCCCTTCGAACCCAAACTGTTCTATGATTCTATGATTCTATGAAAATTAAACAAGGCCAATATTGCCATAGATGATGGGTGTTCATTGTCATTAAAACCAATTACAATTGCAGTGCTTATTCAGTGACTTTTTAATACAAAACATTACTGGCATTGCATCTAGAAAGATGGAGAGTGTTACTGTTAACTGCACTCTGTACCTGGAAAATGAAAGTCTCATAACAGTGCAAGTTCCAGGGGTATTAATTTATGCGCTGTGTGACAGTAATTTGTAGACTTCAGAGCCTGCAGAGACTCCTGGAACTGCCCCTTCCCATTCTTTACGGAAGGAATGTTTAACCTAGATCCCTATTTTATCCTTTTTATGCTCTTCTGTGTGTAAACAATTTGTCTTGTCATGAATACACAAAGTTATCCAGCCACGCTTACCTGTCCTGAACAAGGACATCTTTTCCTATCTCATTGCCCTTATGATTGTTGCAGAACTTATTGTTATGATCAAAATTAAATAATTCTGAGAAAAATTGTCACTCCCACAACTCACTGACTCTGAGAATTTTACAAAGTGCTATAATACAGAAAGACAATTTGGCATACCCAGCCATGCAAAAAATTATATATATTTAAAAAAATAGAAATCTTCTATTTGAATTCTTAGAACTTCATGTAACTTACCAGAATATTTAACATTATCAAGTATACCAGACAGACTATGTCAGAAAGTGATTATTGATCATTTCTACTTGGATAATAAGGCATGTTTTATGATGTTTACTCAAGATAAAATACATTTGTAGGATATTCAACTTATGTAAACAGCAAAGCCTATTCTGGTCATTATTTTGCTTTCATTCTTCTGGCAAATGGATCCAGTGCAGAACTGCAGATTAAAAAGTCATTTCCAGGTAATTCCAGTTTCCTGATCTACAAAAGAAGGAAGGTGAATATAGCAACTGTCAGAAGAAGGACTCTGACGGGCAACAACAACACAAATCCTTTAGAATACTGAATCCAGAAAAACATCTTTGGATAAAATATTATCAAGAAAAAGTGTAAGAACAGGTACATGCCAAAATATCTTACATGTTACCCTGCCAGTCAGATTCATCCACTTGAACCAGCAATACACTGTAATCATCTACTGCATCTCTTACCACCTTTGTGAATCTGAAACTATACATACCATCAACCCATACAAGATACCAGTTGGCTGAGAAGATACCAGGTAGAAAGATATCGTCTCAGTTAATTATTACAGCATATGTGATATATGAGAGGAAAAAAACCAAAAACAAACACCATGAAAATAGTCTGCATCAGAGTTTAAAAATTGAGGCAGAGATTCTTGAGGTTCTTCCCAGTTTTTTTACACCAGCAGGCAGAGCTTCTTCCTTTTGTTCCTGTCCCAGATTATAATGGAATAGTGTTATATTTAATTTCATGAACTCATACAGCTAAAAAAAGAATTCCAAATCCCTAATGGATAAAAGCTGTGTAGCACCTCTTAACTAAACTTGGCTGCTGCAAAAGTCTGTTCCTCTCTATATAGAATGGTGTTCAAACACAAAGTTGGGGCAGCAAATTTCCTGATACCATCAAAACTAATGGGAATTCTTACCTGTCCAAAAATTCCTCTCTAATTACAGTGAAGTTAAACCTGATCATTTCAAAGTGTATACTTTATTATTTTGACCTGATTATCACACGATCCAGTTCTGAACAGAACTAATTTTTATTTGCTTGGTTGTCTTTTTTGAGGAAGAGGATTTTGAAACCGGTATTTTACATTCCAATTTTGTGTTTTCATCATATAGAAGAATCATATTTTCAAGCTTTGCCTCAATGCTCTGAAGGCTGCAAGCATTTTTCCCCAATGAAACTTGTGATTCATGTGTAATGACTTGCCTCCAGGAGTGAATGCTTTAAGTACATGCTCATATATCATGAAACAAGGAGTGTCTGATCAGTTAACTCTTGGGAGAAGGGATGTTGACTGTTCTTATGCTTAGAAATGAGCTTAATGGCATCTGCATTTGGTTTCAAGTAGCTTGGAGAATTGTCAGCAACCACCAGTTCTTCATTCACACATTTTAGTTATTTCGAACATTATTGTTATTTTTTAGTGCCCAGGATCAGTCCTCACAGGTTTTATACTCTCTACCAAAAAACTCACTGTCTTCCACTTGTGCAAAATCATGTATAGGTCAAATGAAGCTTTGCTCCTCATGCCACCCCCAGGTTTAGCAAAAGCAGCGCTGCAGTGTCATTTCCTGCAATAACACACAGATAAGGACTCAGCATCATACCTCCAAGAAATGTTGCTCTTGCTGAGAATTCTGATCAGAATGATTAAATCTGGTCATCTATATACCCTTGCTTTCCAGTGTTTGAAATACTGCAGCTGTAACTGTAGTTGCTTAAGTATATCAAACTTTAGGTACCTCTGGATCAATTTGGGTTCTTAATTAAAAAAGGTCAAAGTGCCTGAGTAGATATAGAGGCAAATTAACATCCAGAACTCATGGACCCCGCTCCTCCTCATGCTACAGGCAGACAGGGTTTCCCTGCAAAATCTCCCACCCCACCATTCACTTTGCTCTGATGTAAAGTAGAGCTACTAAGAGTGGCATCTCCTGCAAAGCACCCTGAGACCTCTCAGTAAATATCAAAATGGAAGATCTATATAAGCATTAATTATTTTAGATACCCAAAAGTAAACATATCAGTTTAAATTGACAAGTGTATAAAGTAAGGGTAATGAAAATAATGGAGTGGGTTGTGTGTCTTCAGAAAACATCTAGTTTATATCTCGGATAAGATCCAAGTTCATTGAAATTAACACAAAGGGGTCCAGTGCCTCCCTCAGACATTTGTACTACGATAACTGCACGGGCAAATGCGGCAGCCATTATTTCCTCAGCAACAGTGTAAATGCAGCCCCAGCTTCATCCAATACTAGATTTGCCTGATTTTCTCTCTCTTTGGGATGTCATCATGGAAACAGTCTTGATTACTTAATGTTCCTTAAAATGGTACTAGCTTAGCTAATCAATGTTATTCTGTTGTTAAGCAGGATATTTTTCCTTTCTGAAACAATATTGATTACCTAATTATTGCCATTAAAAGCACCCAAAACCAACACACATTTAAGCCAGTGATGGCATGGCTGCTATTAAAGCTCTCACCAGTAATACTATTCTATTTCTACTCAGTTTGCAGAGCTTCCCTGTTTTTGAACGTCTTCAACTCTCTCACTGCCCTAATATTTAGCAACTTTCCCCCCTCCCCCAGCTTCCACCAGCAGACGGTTCAAAATTAACAACAAGCGACAGGATCCAACAGCTTGTTCCAGAAAGCAGTGATACAAGACACAAAGAAAGGGATATGGCAGCGGATATAGACATCGCACCTGTTTCCAATTTTTAAAAGTTAAAACTTAATTCCACCTCATTCAAACTTATTTTAGAAAGCAATTGACAACAGGAAAAATTATAAAATTGGCAGGAAACTAAGAATTGGGTGTTGAGAATTAAGAACTTCAAACTGTGAATTAGAATATATATGTGTATCTATATATATATATATTGCTATTGCATCATTAGGAGAAATTGGCTCCACAGCTGTATTTATGATTATTGAAGTATTCTTCTGTTTATATTTAGCCATAAAATTAAACCTACTTAAAAGCTCTGATACCTCTTTAGAAAGGCAGCAGCCAACCTGTCTGTCTCTGTAGTCATGGGGTGTTTTAACCTGATACTCAAAAGAGTTTTTTGGGATTTGCCCTAGATGATAAATCATTCCCTTTTCCTGACTTTTCACTGTGGGTTATGTGTGTTTTGTGAATCATGAATTGTATATATGATTGCATATATGTTTGTGTGTGTGTGTGTGTGTATTCCCTCTTGCACAGTGCGTTGTACAAATACACTTTTTCAATATCTATATATAGACAATGAAGTTATAGTATCTTTTTTTAGCTGGTGCATAGCATATATTATAAACAGTGGATTCACATTGCAGATACAGTATGCATAAAACATATACCGTATAACATCAGAAGAGTTTTTAAGCCCGAGCTGTGCAAATGTTGTCATATAGGTAGCCCACATCAGAGCCAAGAAAGCCCAGTAACTTTTAAAAAAGAGAAAGGTGATGATCTGTGAAGAAGCTAACTCAACAAGGTCTTTAGGCTGCAACATCAAGGGAAAAGGTAAGTAGACATGGTCTGATACTTACTTGGTGAGGTCTGACATGCTTTCAGGGTGTGCAGCTTCATGGTAAGGTTTGTCAGAAAGGACTTTAAGAATGCAAAAATTGAGTCAATATTTTTTTCCTCCTATGTGGCCTGAGATGTAGAAGATGGAGTGATAATTCATGGACGTGCCTGAGAGTATGTCAACCATGGCCCCAGTTGTACAAATAGTATCTGATGGTCCTCACCTATACAGCTACAACCTAAGACCTACACTAAGTTTTTGTGCCTGAGGAAGTCAGAAAGCTCTGCCTACATCATTCTTGTTTTTTCTCTCTCAGCCTCACACTTCAGGAAGACGGACAGATGAGACAGATGTATTCAGACTTGTAAGCAGCCTCAATACAGACCTGAAGGACAAAGTGGAACACAAAAATATAGCAACACAGGTCAGGAGAGAACAAAACCAGAAAGATTTGCAGCCAGGCAGTGCTGGTAGTTATGAGATTCATCCTAGCAAGCCTCAACAACAACTTTCTATATCTTCAGTGGAACTCATTCGTTGATAAGCAATGTGGAAGTCAGCAAATTTAATTAAATTTGACTTAAATTGATTTAAATTCAAACAAATTCTTTTGAGTTTTTGAGTTTGTTTTTGCTGGAAGACTAGATTAAGCAAAAACATTAATCTACAATAACATGACAGTGTTCTCCTATGAAAACCCTGGAAATGATCACATAACTACAGACACCAAACAGCCCACAGAACCAACAGGGTACCAGAAAAGGGAATGGGGGGGAAGGGAGAGCAAAGAAAGAGGAAATTGTTATGTTTCTTTCTCCTTGGTACAATTTTTCTTGCCAAGAATGGACTTAAACTTGAGTTCCTTCTTGCTATGGGACCTGGCATACTGCCACATATGTGTTCCTGCTCACAAGCAGCATCAGCATGCTGGCCGCAATCTACTTCAAAAACAAATGAAGTCCAAAAATATCCTCCTCTCTAAACAGGTTGGCTGTGTGTGTGCGCGTGCATGCTTGCATGTGTGATTTATGCAAAAATCCTGTCAAAATATTCTGGTTCATCAAAAGTCTAATTTACATACATTTTTGGGACACTGTAGAGGCTGATTAACATGACATATCGCAATTCAGAAGGAATGTTGACTGAAGCGTTTTAGGAGCCTGGGATGCGGGAGCATGAGGTAGATAAGCATATGGAGCTCAGTGAATGAAACAGGAGGCTGCCTATTCTGCTATGATTTATGTTCCTCAACTTGTGAGAACTTGATGGCTTTCTGAGATAAGAGATTTTGTTTAGAAAAATCTAGTACAATGGAAAAATCATTATAGAGCTTGCTTTATTCATCTTTGATATGCCCAGCTACATCTTCCATCACCTTTTACAGACACCAGGATTTGGGTTTTATTAAAGAGAAAAATAGCCAGCACCATAGCCTTATTTATAAATAGCAAGTTAAAATATTTAATCGAAAGCATTTAGAAATTATTTTTTATCACCTGGATTTAGAGAAACCATAGCAACATTCATCCTGCAAAATAAAATTGAATGGCATTTTATATTAGGTCTTTTAAATTTATGTGATAACTTACCCATGCATCTGAAACTAGATTAATTTTACATTTTCTCATTATTTATTTAATTCCTTTTATTTAATTGGATACTGACATTTCTCCAGAGCCTTAGAATATGAGAGATTCACATAATTGTTCCCTAACTGCTTTCTGTATCACCACAACAATGTGAATACCACTCTTTTGCCAAGTCCAAATCTCCAACTAGTGGAAATGTTTGCTGGTAGCCTTCCTGAAAGGAAATCAGCTCATGCATTATTCACACTGCCATTGCTCTGCTTAGTGACTTTACAGCAAAAAACAATATTTCACTGCAATGAATTACTCCTCCTCACCCCCAGCAACATCCACTACAGTTAATTATTGGTTTGCACGGGCTGATAGTCCGGAGCACAGGAGACAAAGAGGAAAGTACTCACCATCTCCATGTCAAATTATCAGCTGATGGGAGATAGAATTTCATGTTATTATGACATATGGGGTTGCTTATTCTGTTATAAACAGTATATTTATGCTGGGCTTTTTTATGGCAAATATTTAATAACTGGTGATATGCAGTCATCCTTCCTGGGAATGAGAATTAGTAAATACAGGAGTAGTTCCAATAGGACAGAAGAAAAAAGATCTTTTGATCAGTTAAGAGCTACTGTTCCTCAGGGGATCACTGGGACACAGTTCTTTGTTTCTTCCTTTCTGTTGGGATGTAATTTTTAAAAGACCTTTATTAAAACAGCTTGTGATGCCTTAAACTCTTTGTCACCTGTACAAGCCTTTGGAGTGTATCCAAGCAGAGGCTCTTTACCGTCACTCTCACTTCAGGCATACATTCAAAAATATTCAGGTTCAAAAGCCAGGTGCCTTCTGTAGCATTTCCTGTGGTAGTCCTAGCTTGGATATTTAATTTAGACATAGATGTACCTGAGCACCTATCCCATATTAAGGAAGCACTATGATTACTTATAAGTCAGTGGAGAGAGAGAATCTTTCTGACATTGTCCAAGGGAAGATGTATTCAGCCTAAGCTGGCCTTCACGTCTAATAGAGAAGGCTTGAATCTTTGCAAGAAGCAACTGGTGGGAGAAGTTACTCTCCATTTTTATGTGATCAACCATTAGGGCTCATTTTTGTTGCCTAATGTAGAATCAGTGTTACCTAAGATGCTGCAGGATGCTCTCTTCGCCCTCAAGCTTCCATTGCAGAAGTGCCCATGTCTCCCATGGGTGCTGCATTGTATCATCCCCATGTCTACCTTGCTCTAGAAGACTATACTCCCATTCTAGCCAATAACGACCCGGTCAATACAGTCAGAAGAGCCTAGAAAACTATTTAGCTGACTAGACAGATGTTTATTTTTAGGATTAATCTGGAGCTGAATCCCACATTTGGCCTCTGGTTATAAGTTACACTACCATAAACGTAGCCCAAAGGAACTTTCAGGCTAAGCAAGGAGACATATAGTGAGTGTAGTCATCAGCTTACACAGTGCTCAGTGACAGATGAACGGTATCACTGGGACTGGGATGTGGTTTTTTAATTCCCTTTTCAGCAGGTTTTGGATATACCTGTCACATGAGGTAAGGAAGAGGAGTGGGACTTGCTGTTCATTCCTATGTGTGTAAAGGTTATAAACCCACCTGCAAAGTGGTATAATAGAGGCCAAAATCAAGAGAAATTCTGTACCCACTTAAATAATAATTCATTTTAATAATTTGCATTCAATCTGCATCAGGTGGTGACAGAATTTGAGAGTAAAAAGAGGGAGTCATAAGCATTGTGTTGTCTGAGGTTGACTTTCTGAGAAGGCTTCTGCTGAGAAAGAAGTGGGGCTTTACTTGCTAAAGGATAGTATTGTAGCTAGTCTCTGGATGTGATATGAATGTAATATTGCTAGCAGCTACTGGAGTGTTTCCTTAGACTATGCAGCAGATGTATAGATGTATTTCTCCATGAACACAAGTCTTCATGTCTCCATCTCACGGAGGCACAGCATAGTCGAGGACAGATTTGCACTCATTGCAGATGGATGGCAGTGCTTTTGCTATATAGGGTAGACAGGAGGTGAAGGTTCCTGATAAATTATAAAGCTCACGGGATGGCACTCTTGTTTATCCCGCCCTGGTTTGCAGGAAGGCACCCAGGAGGTCCCACTGGCCACGGGTGCTCACTGTCACCACTGGGTGTCTCACCAACCAGTTTTTTGAGGAGGTGAGGACAGTGATGATCCTTGCTGTGGCTGCACAAGGATGGAAGAACAAATTCAAGCACCAACGGCAGCTTATGAGAAGATAGGACTGTATCTGCAAGTTACAGGGAGAAACACAACCACCCAATGTCCAGCCTCAGAAAAGGCTGGCATGTGGACAACACCAGCTCGGGGTCTGAAACTTTCCTGGAGAATTTCAGCCATTATTGCAGCTGCATTAACAAAACCCTTTTGTGACTAGAGATATAGCCCAGAACAGTGAAAACCTGCTGTCCCTCCAAGAGGTTAATTCTCTTCCTTTGTATGTAAATCACCTTGGTTTCATGCTTTGCATGGCACTGTGAATGCGTGTGGAATATTCCCAGTTCAACTTAGAGTTCAAATTGATGCTACTGATCATACAATCAGTTAATTAACTCTGAAGGGGTTAATGGAGATGGAGAAAAGTTCTTCTGAAAGCAGACTGTGCCCGAAGCCACACGTTTTTATGGCATTACCTTGCAAAAAAGCATCACATCGAAATAGCATTAAGGAAAGACAAATTAAACAGGAGAGTAGTAGCCAGGGGAGTCTTAAAGTTAATCCAGCGTATTGCTGTAAGAAGGCTTGCCATCTGGATCCTAGTTTGCTACAATATTGGAGCTTCATGGCATTTTCTTCCCTTCATCTTCTTTTTCAGCTATCATTCGTGAGAGAGCTGAAAAACCTGTGCAGTACTCCAGTGTTACAGCGTGTGTGTGATGTAAGAAGCTTTCAGAAATCCCTGCTCAAGTGTGTAAATAGATAACTGTCTTCTACAACAACCCAGCAGCTGTTTCTACGTCAGTAGACTCTGATAGACTAACAGCCATGGAGCAGCGGTAATCGTACAAGTCTTGGCGCCCTCCAAAAGCACACAAAACCAGGCGCTCACCTTTTCCCCAGGCAGAAGGGTGGGTGCTGTGTCACCTTTGCCAATCACTCTACTAAGCTTTTGTGAGCTGCTTCAAATCCCCCTCTTTACCTCTGGTATCACAGGCAACAGCTAAAGGGACCTCTTTGCATAAAATATCTCAAAACACTAGAGGGCCGGGCGGCTTGGTAAGTGTAGTGCTGGGGCTGAGAGACTGTAACTTAACAAAACGTGTCTGAGGCTCCGGATGCCGGCTTTGACTAGCAAGGCAGAAGAGAAACGCATCAGCGATTGCATTTTATATGATCGACAAATCTGCTTTGAAGAGGCACACGGGTGAGGTGGCCGAGAGGGCGAAATGAATTACCCCTCGCCTCCTCCGACGCGGTGGTGTAGGTCAGGAAGGAGCCATGGCACGTGTTAAAGCAGAAGATGAGACCTTATATGTCGTAAAGGGAATTAAACAGAAAGGTTTGGGAGGATGTTTTTTTGTTGGGCTTTTTGTGTTGATTTTTTTTTTTTTTCTCCTTGGCTTTGGTGAGGGGAAAGATAAAAGATGATTGCTCTGAGATACCTGCAGTTGTCACCACACACAGGCAGGTTTGAGTTCCTAGCAAGTGAAAAGACAAATTCTCCATTTTGGCTACTTTTCCTGGAATAAAACCAAGCTTTAAAGGAACGGAGCCAGGTCCTCAGGTCACAGAAATTCAAACAGCACCAAGGGAAAGTGAGATTTTACACCAGTTTTTACCCGTGTAAACAACTTCTGTTCACGTAAACAGCTTCCTACTGATTTCAGGAGGGTAGTCTGGTTTCCTCTCCTTGGAAACAGAATCTGACCCACCAAATTGTTCTTCCCACATGTATTTAAACAGACTTTATGCAGTCCCTGCATATCACAACCCACAGCACGCTATGACTACAGGAGGAAAGGAAAAAAAAACCCCACAAAAACAACAAAAAGTTTACATCTAAGCACCAGGCTGATTCAGATGTCACTAAAAATGAAGACAGATGAAAGGGACAAACAGTTTTTCTCCCCGTCCCCTGAGGAGGAGACACTGAGTGACAGCCCACCGCAGGCTGAGGGATGGAGCAGCCGGGAGGCACAGCTCGCCAGCAAGGCTGACCTTGCCACCGGTGAGCAGCACGGTCCAGCCCGAGTGAGGACAGACTGCCAAAGAGGTGCCCCATGACATTAGGAAGCTTAAATTCACTTTGAGCACGCACGGATAGCTCCACTAGTCACACTTTCGAGAGACAGGTACTCCACAGCTCCCAGCGCTTCCCAGATACTGGGAGGATTTTTTAAAGAAATAATCCTAACCAATCTCAAAAGGGTTTTTGAAGTGGTTTTCGACGACAGAATTCCTGTCTGGATGTTTTATTCTGCTGTGTAATTACGGAGATCTGCAGTGTGACCCATTAATAGGATATTTTTCAGTAATACAGAAGTCATTGAGATCTACAGGCAGCTAGGATTATTGAAGTTTTTGAGATGAATTATCTCTAGACACACAAGCAGATGCACACATGCTGCCTCTGTATTTTCAAAACCATTCTACTTCTACCTGCAGGGGAGGACTGTCTCTGCTGCTTGTACAATTTTGATAAATTACAAACAGGAGAATTTTCCTAAGGGGAGATTAGTCAAATCACTTTCCATCCTTAAAGTACACTGAGCTTACAGTGGGTTTCTCTGTCCTTAGCAACATCCCAAAATAAGTTTTCAGTCAGTGCAAATACAGGATGTACCAAGTTAAAATTTAATCATCATAACATTAGCAATATCTTGGATATGCTCAGAAGAAACTGTATAGCATTAGGGCAATAACGTCCCATGAGGGAGCAGTATCTGAGCTGTACTTCATTTTCATTGCTGATGACCTGGTAGCAAAAGAATCCACAAGTATAAGCAACAGATCAAGTTGGATGCAAGTAAATAAGAGGTACAGCCAGCTATTTACTGCAGTAGATGCTTATATGTATTATGTTTATTTGAGGAAACACTCATGCATTGCTTATCACAATATCTCAACCTGCAGAATTCTTTGATCTAAGATCCCATCCCCTTGAAAAGTCAGAATTATCATAAAAATCTTTGGAGCAAAAATCCAAACACTATGAATATTCATTCTCTTCACAGCTGTTACATTTATGGAAATGCAATAACAGCAAACTTCTTGGATTTGGCAAAGACTTTTTACCAGATGAATACATGACAGTAAAAGTGCTTAAGTGAAATGAAAAGCCTGGCTCACTCCCCTTTTCTAAAGAAGTGTGCTGCAGTCCAGAGCATTTTGAAAGTTAATGAAAGAGTCTTTTTTTTCAAATTTCAAAACATGTATGCAAATTTCAGCTGGCAGTGCATGCACAGACCGTATTTAATAAACACATCAATTTGAAAGCAATGTTCCATGTCCACAGTTAAACAGCCGATGAATGGAAATTTTGCCCTGATAGAAATAACAGCAGTCTATTTGCGTCTGATACGAAATGCAGTCAGAGTTGTCATCTTCCCTGAAAGTTTAATCCAGTCATATAATTTTACCCCTTAACAAACAATATCTGCATGGTTAACTGAGGAGGGGGAAAGGAGAGGGGAAAAAAAAAAAAAAAAAAAAAAGGTACCTGTCCATTTATTTCTATTGCTATGATTTGCTAAAGCCCTGCTCCAGCAGCTCTCTTTGGAAAAATGCATAGACCAGGAATGTCTGCAAGTGAGATGCACAGATAGAAACATTCAGCACAAGATGTGAGGTAAAGAAGACTGCAACATACCTTCAGCAGTGTGCTCCTTCCTTCCTTCCTTCCCTCCTTCCCAGCCAGCCACTTCTCAAGAATGTACACTACTGATGGGACTAGGAAAGTAATTGTAAATGGACTACTAATAAGTAGATTCATGAAACCAGATGTGACAGCAGGGTGTCACTAGGTCCTTTTTAAACTTGCCTCCAGTGCTGTCTCCTTGTTCCTCCAGACAGAATTAGACAGTTGCTGCTAGGATCAGAGCTGAAGAAGCAAGAGTGCTTCTTGACTGCAGTTGCTAATGCTCCACTTTCAGGGAAAGCGCAGAAGTATGTGTGTGCCTGCACTAACTGCACACACTCATCAGCCTGCTACAAGCAGGGAGATGTGATATGCATACTGAAAGAGCTGTGCAGGGAGGAGTAGTTCAGGAGCACACCCAAGCCTGCTCTGCTAGTGATTGCACCCTACTGACCTCCCTGGGCTGGATCACTGCTGTATAATTCATCAATAAGTCTATCAGTCAATAAGCAATGGATCTGAAATAGTGCACGAGGGGAGGGGAGAGGAAGGGGGACAAATGCAGCTTTAAGCCCTCAAACAGCAAACTTTAAAGATAGCTGCTTTACATTTCTCTGCCCTTAACGTTCCCACTGCAAATGTCATGGTCGATAGGTGAAGGCAATTGGATTTCATTTTAATTAATAATCTGAAAGAGGATTTCTTTAGCCGTGATAAAGCACATTTTTGACAAGAGTCCTTAATGAGAACTATTATTATTCCAGGGGTTATAGGAATACCAACAGATCCCAACTGTGAGGATGGCCCCACAGAGCAAGGTGCTGTACTGGCTCACCCTGAAAAACAGAACTTACAGTCAGATTAGATATGACAAATGCAAGAAATATCTGTATCTTTACTTTTCATGGGAGAAAATGAGCTTCAGAGAGGGAAGAGGTATGCCCAAGGTCACATATGGAATTGGAACCCTGATGTCCTATATCCTAAACCAGTTTCTTACAAATATAACCAGACTGCTTCTGTAGACACAAACCCAGGCTGCCACTAACAATGACCTTTGGTATGAACCAAAGTGGCAACTGTCCATCTTCTATATTCATGTCTTCAGGTCAATTAATTCTTAATAGCAAGATCATAAGAAGACAGCATTTTAAAATGCAATGTTTTCACATGAATTTGATCATGCAGACTTGACAGGCAATTCTGCTAGAATATGCTCCAACCTTCTCCTGGAAAAGTGAGTTGTCAGGTTAGCTTGCGCACCTTTTTAAGCAAAGCTTTAGGATTAAAATTGCTTTGGCTGATCAAGCTCTACTCTGTCTATACTGAAAGATCCTCTCTTAGATCCCACAGTGGGGCATTGGCTTGAGAATGGGTTGATGGGGGGAAAAAAACCAAACGTATTGAGTCATGAGCACCAGGGTCTAGCAGCCCTGGAGTGGTTCTGGAGATCATCCATCCCAGGACTGACTATATCCTGCTTTATTTGTGAGGTGTGATAAGATCACAGCTCAAGGTGACGGGGCTGCAGGCCATAAAGATAAACAGTAGGACATGAAAAATCTTCAGATACTTCTCCAGAGTAGCAGCATGTCTGCAGGGAATATTTTCTGAGTTAAGGGAAGACTTTCTTTTTGGCTTTTGTTATTTACAGACTACTGGCCAGAACAAACAGCCTCGAGTCCATTGTGTTTGCAGCCTTAATGAACAAACAATACAAGACAGACACACTGTAGCAGAGCTTGCAAAATGCAGTAATATTGAAAAAAATATACTAAAAAATACACTAAAAAATATATTAAAAATCCCTATCTCTCTTTTTTGCAAATGTATTATTCTTAAATGGAGTTATATTATCTCAGTAAAATCACTCAGTGTTATCTTAGTTCAGGCCTACGTTGACATTATTGAGAATTTTCCATGAGGGAGAAGAATTCGGTCACCGTAAAACAGTTTTGGAAACCCAAGAGGAATGATTCTGAGGAGTATTTTCAGAGGTGCTAAATATGGGTAATTTAATTTGATTCTCTATCAGACTTAGCTGCAAACAAACACTTCAGCTCTTACCCTGCATCACACCTGGACATTCTAGGCAGTCTTATTTTTTTTTTTTTTTTTCCTACTCCCGAAAAAGAAGCGCCTAAGCAAGCTCCAAACCCACAAACATTTAATCAAACAGGCCATACACATAACCAGGCAGCCCAACAGTACTAGTCCTGGGAGCAAAATCACTGCTTATAAGGTGTGAGCTTTTATGGATATCTGAAATGCTGACATTATATAGGGTTGTCCTTACCTAAAGACTGCCATTTACTAAAGACTCTAGAGATACACATAAGTGTTGGAAAGAGTGAAATGGACAATTTCATAAGTGAGGAAAACCTATGCAGAAGCATTTTGGGCACCTGGGAATGATGCAAGGAGCGAGGATTATAAAGAATGAGAATATTGTGGGTGGAATAAGAGATGCTTACCACTCCTTTGGGGTGTGCTATGTGGATAGGAGTACGTCTACACGGAGGACAGTATTAAGATGTGGATCTCTTTGTCCTCCAACCTGCCCAGAAGTCCTGTCCCCCCTCTGAGCTGATTGCCATCTCCAGGAAAATCTGTTCCCAATTAGTACTGTTAGTCCTGCCTGAACTCAAGAGTTGACTTAAATTTATGTGAATATTGTCAGCATGGCACCATGCTCAGGGCAGTTAATGCTGCCTCTCAGTACTGTAGACTCACAGAGGCTCAGTGCCAGGCTAATCACATCACGGATCTTTGTTGTTCTGGTTATTGTTACATCTTTATTGTTACAGCTTAAAAAAAAAAAAAAAAAGGAATAAAGGAGAAAAAATCTGAGAATTGGTTTTATTGCATGTTAACTTGGGTTCAGAAAGAATTCTAGGAGTTCTGGGATATTTGCCAAATCTTTAAGAGTCTGAAAATACTTACAAATCATATTAAACAGTAAATAAACTACTAGAGATTTGGGGGGGAAAAAAAAACAAAACCACCAAACAAATCTAAACATTTATTGAATTGATATCTCTTTACAGAATAAGCAAACCCTCTAAAAAAAATTCTTTTTTTCCCTGAAAGATAGGCACTTTTTATAAAAAGAAACAAATGTCCTCCTACTCTAGAACAAAACCAAGTATGATGCATATTGCGCTCTGATATGGAAAGCCCTCCATAGAACATTTAGCAAACCAGTGACAACGGCAACTCCCTACAAGCTTCCTTCAAAGGACATCATTGCATTTTTTTGCCTGCAAATAAATTATCCAAGATGAGTAAAAGAAAATCCATTTGTTCTTATTGTTTTCAAATGTAAAAACAAACATATCAAAAGGCCAAATTATTTGGTCTAGGTTTTCTTTTTAACACATTTCTTTTGGGTGCCTAATTTTAGATGGCTTTTTTGAAACATGATTTTACAGAAATAGCACCTGCCCTGCAAACCAAACTCTTTCAAAACAGTGCAAATAGGGCACTCAAAGACAACATTGGTGTTGAAAATCTCAACTTTTGCAGTTGTTATGTTGGAAAATTTCAAAATATTTAAGAAGATAAACACCATTCTATCCTAAATCAACAGTCTTTTCTCAAATCTCCTTAATAAATAAGGTCTGGAATTTACATAGGAAGCAAAATAACAAGGTATCTCCACTCCTGATTTTTCACTAACATTAGGCTAAAGCAATCCTCAAATGAAAGTGTTAGAAAATATACTTGAGCCCAAAATAAAGTAATAATTAAAAAGGGTGGATTAAATGTAGCTAGTACAGTTTAATGCCAACCTCAATGTAGGCTGGTCTACAGTGGGAACCCAAGAAAAGACAAAAAATGATCATAGAATCTTAGAATCATGGAATCATTTAGGTTGGAAAAGACTTTTAAGATCATCGAGTCCAACTGTTAACCTAACACTGCCAAAATGGAAAGTTTCCCCAAGCAATTACTTATTCTGTCAGTTTGAGCTATTCTTCTCCTTTAATATTTGCTAATATACTAAAGTAGTCCTGGAAAGACTTTTTGGGTTTGTTTGTTTTAAGATTAAGATTTTAAAATTTGTATGGAAAAACACATTAAAAATTATTCTTTGAAAATGTAGATGGCTATAAAACTTTGGAACTGATTATGTCATTTTTATAATAACTTGTACTCCTTCCATAGAAATAAAGTAAGTAGCTTGTAGCAATTTTGCCTCCCTTTGCCTCCCATGTTAAAAAAAAAAAAAAAAAAAAAAAAAAAAAAAGTCAAAAATAACCGAGGAAACAAATACTGCATAGAACCACAATTTTAAGGTAATATATTGTCAGAATTGTACTATGTGAAATACTTAAAGACAAATAAAGCAAAGCAGCATTTCATCACATAAGAAACATAAGAGCCAGCACTGCTCCTGTGCAGTGGCAAGTTTAAACTAAAATTCAGTTAATTGCATATGTTCTCTCTTTTAACAGTCAAGAACAGCAGAAATTTTCTTTGCAGGAAGAAACTAATTTTTTACCTTCGTATTTATTTTACCAAAAAGATCTGTGCCATAAAATTCCTGATTAAAAATATAGTTCGCCTTTCCCTCCATTTGTAAATGAATTACATATATCCCACAGTGTGTTGCATATGGAACAAGAAACAGTATTAGGAACAAGCAGCAGTATTACTGTTTTGATTCACTCACATGAAAGGGTAAGTGACACACTTCCCTGTTAAGAGTCATAGTGTAATTTTCAATCACTGAAGTTCTGTATTTCCTAGAACAAGTTTCGTGTCTCACTACATCATTCTTTGCTGGAGGAAGTTGAATATTTGTAAACATCCACTTAGCTATTACTTTCTAGTAATCACTTTCCTTAGTGTTTTTATTCAGATTGCAAATGTCTATTTAAAAGAATATTGCAGCCTATGAAGGAGGAGGCAGCAGCATGAAGCAAGGAGGTGTTTCCTTCAGAAGTTGCACCACACAGACCAATCTTCTCATTACAAAGCCGGAGGGTAGAATAAATGGCCCCAGCTAGGTACCCAACCCAGGGCTTGGAATGGGCAATGTTCTCTGCACAATCAACAATGCTTTCTGCAGCACTGGGAACCATCATTCAGGGTTTATTTTGTTTCATTTGGAAGATTCAAAGCTAAGGTAGACTTGAAAGATTGTACAGCAACAAACCATTGTCAAAAGACTGAAGAAGGAATAGGACAAACCCTTGAAGCTGTAGGTAACTGGAAGTAGGGCTCAAATAAAATTATTGTAAGACCCATAAAATCCGGAGTCTATTGTTTCTCAAAATTAAGACACTAATCTAAAAAAGTGTGGGTGAAAGGCAGCAGTGATCACTTCCATTCCCAATGAGTTCATTATATCCGTGCATAACTTTCATGCCTTTCACGTGCACAGAGCCCTGAGGCCACTTACAGATATACAGAAGCCAACAGAGTGCTCCCCATATGGACAGCCTTGCAGCTACCAAGGTGCCAGTGTATTCTCAGGGAATTGCATTTGGGAAAGAAATTTAAAAAAAAAAAATAAATCTGAAGAAGAAATTAGGGATTATCTAATTAGGGATTTTTTACAGTCATTCTCTTTTTTACAGTTATTCCCTAATTGATTATTCCATGGGCTGTGTTAATATTGTCCTAGCATAAATCAAAAGGAGTAATGCTTTTTTAAAAAAATGTGACAGGTAGGTAATCTCCAGTTTAAAATATTTTGGGTTTTTTGAATGTACTACGATCATTCCATAGTATCCAGTATCTTTTTGTCTGTACTGTAGCTCTTTCTCCCTTCCGTTCAAACTAGACCCTTCCATCTTTTCAACTCACTTGAAAATTCCAGACATAATGTTTAGTTAGTACCTATCAGCGGAACCACACAGATTCAATAACCAAAAAAAACCCCCAAAAAACCCAAAACAAAAAAACCCCAAACAAACAAAAAAACCCACCAAAACATTTAGCCTCCCCCAGCTAGGAATTTCTCTTTCTTCAGCAGCAAATCTACAGACGTCTATATAAACAAATTTTACAACATTTGTCAAATATATAACACATAAAGGAGATCCCTGACACCTTCCCTGGGTCATAGATGGTCATTTTCTGCAAAGATGCAATGATTTCCAGAGCAAACAAGCTCAGGACAGAGACCAGAGCAACAGCAGTCACCTTAGGTGGTAAAACACCTGGAAATCACATCTCCCTTAAGGGTGAGAGAAAAAATGCTGTATATAGTACATCCACTTCATGTGTTTGTGTGTATAGATAGGTGTATGCATAATATTAACAATCTGTTACAAACATTCCAGAATATTGGGGATGAGTACATATAACTATGTATACATATATATATATGTGTGTGTATATATATTATATTTCTTTAATTTGTATGCAAATAACTCACATATATGTGTGTGCTTATGTGTGCATGTACATAACATAGAGTCTATGTATTCAGAAAAACTCCTGTACTGACATTTTGATATTCATTAACTTTCCTCACAGCAATATGGAAATATTATTGCCTGAGAATAGATGGTATTTAGGAACTTAAAGCCCATATCTTGATACTATATTGCTGTTAACATTACACATTTCACATTCCAAAGATATTGACTTTTTTCTCCTCATACTTTCAGAGCGAGGGTATATGAATGTCATTCAAGCAAGGCTGTGTATTTAACCTAGAAGACACATTTTTTCTTTAACACTGAACATTAATAATTTACCCTCTAAGATATTAGAAGAACATCAAATTCTTCTCATATTTTTACAAAATTTGTATGTGACAGCTAGTCTTCCAGGTTCATTTCATGAGCAAAGTTCTTTGAATGTGGTCTATACATAAAAAACCTGTGCTTTCTTAAGTTATGAATAATAAGTAATTTTAATACTGTATTTCAGTTTTCAGTAACATTTGTATTTATGAAAATTAGTGGCTGACAAAGATCTGTGAATTGGAATTCACACCAAAAGTCAAACTTAAAAAAAAAAAAAAAAGAAAAATGTGGAGAGAATGTGATGTGACTGCTCGATTATTTTGTGGTTTTTTCCTCTATGCTTATGATCTACTTTGCAATCTCCATTTTAAAGTCAAGATGACAATCAATTCAGACTGAAGTCACAAGGATAAAGAGGCTGTGATTTAGAGGACTGATTCTGGTCTCACTCACAGCCAACTTCACAGAGGTATAATTCTTCAGCTTTCCTGTATGACACTATGTCTTCTCCAACAAGAACCGGTAAAGATCAGGTCCCATTGATTGCTAATGAAGGTTGGTCATAGTCTCAAAGTAGTGGTCCATTTACAAATATCTTCTACATGTTCTTGTCCCCGATTTAAAGTCTTGTCCCCGAAATACCAACTGCAAGGGATTTTGTTTTCCCCGTTTGTCCTAGCTAATGTGCCTCTACATATGTTTTCCTTAGTATGGTAGCCATTAGAGGCACAAATGTCAGACATGAAGAAGATACTAGGTCATATAATCTCTTCAACAGCAATATGCACACCCCTCTGTCCCTCAGTTCTCTGTGTGAACCTGTTAATGTGCTTTTGAGAAGGAAACTGGACTGCATTGCTATCAAAGCATTACTGTATTGGGCTGTGAAATCCCAGGTGTCTATGCGTTTAATTAAAAATGTATAGACAGGAAGGATATGAGGAGTTTTGATGTATGTGCAAATTTCAAAAAAGACTTTCAAAAAGCTTCATTGATTTGGGAGCAGAGAACCCATTGACATGTAAAGAGCAGTGTTCCTAGTTGATAGGGGGTCTATAATATGTACATATTAATTACCCACACTTAAACTAATTATTTAAGAGAGAATAAATTTGAACCCTGGCCAGAGTACATGATCTTTCAAAAATCTTTTCTTCCATATGAATCATTCAAACAACAAATTTTAAAGCCTTTCTCTTAAATAACTTTATGAGAAGGGAAATGTAAATAAAAGTTTTCCTCTTTATCCATAATAGTCAGAAAGCACTCGTGTCTCCAGCCACACTAATTCAGATAAAAACAAGCAAATTTTAGTGAAGTGGCCTTTACTGCCAACTCTAACTTTCACTGGAGGGGTGTGTGTGTGTGTGTTTGTTTGGAGAGGGCGAGGTTCTCCTGACCCAATTTAACGTTGAAAAGTTGGACAAGATCACAACCTCATGCTTTAAGTAATTCAATATGCAACAGAGCTAAAACCACTTGATCTGTGTCTGCCTTGAACTATAAAAGGTTCACCATATTTATTCTCTAACTTTGTTTTTCAGTAGTGTCCCATGATTCCTTAATCTAATAGGCATTTTCATCCCGAAGAAAAAAACATTTAACCTCTTCTTAAAATGCAGTAACCAAATTCACGGAAACTGTTGTTGGAACAGAAATATGGAAATCCTGGCATTCAAACTCATAGCATGAAGCCTATCAATCCTATTGCCACAGTCCTAAAAGCAGCAGTAGAACATTTCATCCATTGAGAAGTTCATATATTGAGAAGGGTCAGTATGGCACACTATTGTAAACTGAGCTATTTCACTGCAATATAATGAACAAAAAGTCGTTTCATATTCACCATCATTTATTTACTCAGTACAAGTATGTCCAACACCAATGGATAACGATAGCATGTTATTTTATTGCTGGGCATTTTAGATCTGGATTCAGCAAAATATTTTTGTGCACCTTTAGTGGACGAGGGGAGCATGAACAGGAAGCATAACTGCGCTGGTGTAAATACTACTGGGTCAGAGGAAAGAAGCAGTGGCAGCATAGTTAGTGAGGTGCTAATTGGGTAATGTGGTGAGAAACAGAGCTAAGTACCAAGGAAGGGCAGAAGGCTTAGATAACTAGAACAAATGTGAGTGCTGAGCTCTAGGAACAGATATAAGAGGGAAAAATGGACTCAAAGTTTGTTTGATGTAGTAAATCATTATACTGGAAGAGTCAAAGGAAACAGAAAAGGCTGAGTGCTGTAGACTAGTGCAGAAACTCCCAGGCTGGACTCAGCTGATGACTCCTTCATTAAAGCCCCGAGAAAAACAACTATATGGCTCTTCCAAAAAGCAAGCCAAGAAAGCCAAGCCTACTTATCTCGTTGCAGAAATGTGAGACTCATATATGAACTGTTTGATGCTTCTTACTAAATAACACCCTTTTGTTGCGTCATTGATATCAATAATTGTTATTATAAAGATGCCAGAACCAGTCCAGTCCCCGCTGTTTAAACATGATGCTTAGCCTCCTTGGCTGGGCTTCAGACTCCTCTCTATCAGGACACTGGGCAATCAGAGTGCTACCATGTAGAACATAAAGCTGTTCCTAGTGTGCCCATGGTTCACACAGGTCAGAGGTAAGCCTGGGGTAAAATTTTCGGAAGTGCCTCATAGTGGGGCTTATACTCCGTGTCATGCAGGTATTTCTTCTTTTCTTTTAACTTTGGGTTAAAAATGCAGATCTCAGTCAAAAGACTTCAAAAAAAAAAAAAAGGAAAATATTATACAAATGCTTTTTATTTTTTCCTGAGAGTTTGGTAAGACTGTGGATTGTCTCCTGAGAAGAAATATGGAGGCTTCACTGGTTGGAGACAGTTCAAACAGAGCTGGAAAGGCATGACCACGGAGTGTTTCTTCAGCCCTGGGGGGACGACTGGGTAAACGGGTAAGTACTGCCAATCTCCAGTTCCTGTAAGTTTATTTGAAAATATCCTTGTTCATGAAGATTCATGTCCTGTTGCTAAGCAGCAAATCCGCACATTCCTGGTTCACCCTTGTCTCGGGAAGGACCAGAGCGAAGCTTTGTTTGCCATCAAGGAACTCCAGAGTTCAATTAGCTTTCCAGGCTACCCTAGGTATAACTTTACAGCGCTCAAAGTTACGAGCATATCCGTGAAATCAGCCACTTGTTCCTATTTGTTTCTTCTTGGCAAACAGAGCTCAGCTGAGAAAGAGGAAAAACAAGTTACAGAAGAGGTAACAGGGGAGAGTTCTTATTCGTCAGGATGACACAGTATCTGTCCCTTGGACTATTTATTTTCCTGTGAATTGTAAAAGGATTTTGCTGAAAGCTATTTCATAAATAGGAAGAGGTCCGCTGTTGGATGCACTATGTAGTAGGAGCATAGGCAATGTAGTGTTGACACTTTCTTTCTGGCAAGGAGGAAGAAGGAGTAACCAGGGTCCTATCCCATTTCCACAGCAAGCAGAGGATAAATGCTGACTCTGCCCCACAGAATCCATCACCAGACTCTCATCCTTCAGGTCTTTACCATTGCATCTCTAGACCAGGACTTCTTCAAGGTAAACATTTTAAGACTTTCACTCAATAACTACATGGAAAATGGGCAATTCTGGAGGCATTGCCAAAACAGTATCCTTACAGTTTCTATTTTATGCCCACTTTTTTTCTGAGAAATGTTAAAAAGAAACCCAAATACATGGCAACAAGTTAATATTCGTGACTCACTCTAAATTCACCTCTGTGTTACCAGAATTTATTCTCTGCATGGCTCTTCATGAAACTACCCTCTAAGAGGTTTTTAAGGGTCTTTTCCTAACAATAAAGAGCACCAGCAAGAGCTCACTGTATTTGTCTGAGTAAAGGAAAAGAGAGCGAGCTATAAAAACAAGTTAGCTTGCAGAAGAAAGAAAATAATCCCATACATTCCCAAATATTGCCAGCCTGGTCTGAAGCTCCCAGAAATACTCTTAGGCCAGTGATCCCAAATAGCAGCATTAGCATCCATAAAAAATGTCAAAGAGAAAAAGAAGGAGACTTTTTTTTTTTTTCCAAAAAAAAAGAATAGGAACTAATAAAGTCTGATTTTCCACAACTTGTGTCTGGTGGTCAATTGCTAGACCTGATTGGAGAGTATTTTCCACAGCAACCATTTACAGGGCTCTCGCTCATCTTGATATCTGTGGTTCAATAGCATATGAGCTGATGCTGAAGTCTTTCCCTCAGCCAGGTATGTACTGGGAGCAGTTATGAAATTTCTCTTCCTTATTCACATACCCATCTTTACAAAACTTGAACTTACTTCATTATCTTTGATCCTTTCTAAACCACTATCAAATTTGGCTAAAAATGAGACAATGAATTTATAACCTGCAACAAACCTAGATGTTTGTACATATGCACAGATATACTATGTGCAGAGTAAGAAAATCTTAATGGAGCCTTACAGGAGGAGAAAGTGACAAAGACTGCATGTCCCCACTTGCCCATGAAAGTGAGGATGTCCAGGTCTAAGACTGATCATATGGGAGGCTGAGGATCCATCAGGCTGTGCAGGACTTAAGAGATACTGATTTCAGAAACAGTAGTGGGAGTTATAGAAAACACAGCAGTTCTTAACAGTGTCTTCTACCAAACAAGACAACATGGCTTGTACTTATATATGCAGAGTAGGAGTCCATAATATTGAAAAAAATATGAAAATATTTCAATCAGACACAAAAAATTCGTATTACATGTAATGTAATACAAACAGGAGACTAAGACACACTTGATATATGTCTTATAACAAAATAAGTGTCTAGAAAGCTTAAGTTTCGTTTTTTTCTTCCATTTTTCTTCCAGAAGAGAATGGACTAGAGCCTCCAAATGGCAAAAATCACAAGTTATACTTGAGCCAGTGGAATCTTATCACCCAGGGAATAGTCAAAGCTGGAAAAACTACACAGTCATCCACTCCTAGGCTTGGATCCCGCTCACTGCTAGTTGCTGTTTCCCTCTGTGCCTAAAGCAGTGGAGGGGAGGGGAAAATAGGCATTTTCCCAGACAGAAGGATACATCCAATCAGTCGTATTTGCCTTGTTGGCTCCAAGTGTGGGGTGGAGTGTGAAGCAATGTAAACATTTCCACATCTGGGAAGACAGAAGCTCTCCTAGGACCTAGGAGTGATATATTAATAATAACAACATTGGACAACAGGGAGTTACGTTACATCCAGGTTACCAGAAATTAAGGTTTGGGGCTGGTTTATGCCCAGAAGGATGCACAGTGTGTGCTATATAACATTGTGTCCTGCCTGGCTGCAACATGTCCTAAGGGCTGAGGCTTCTTGCAAGCCCACGCTTGTCTGCCTATGCAGATAGGGCACTTACTATAGAAGACTTTGCAAGTATGGTTTGTTGAAAGGGTTTTGCTAGGCATGAGAAATGGTCGTATATATTGTGCACCATAGCACCATTTCGTCCTGTTATATGCTTGTGTTTGGTCGGGGGTTGAATATATGGCTTCACGTGGGAGCTTAGCTTGCTGTTACTACTGCACTAATGCCTAAAGATCTTGGCCATGGTGTATAGGTTTTGTAGTGGGATATTCATACAAGTTATTTTACAGATATTCATATAATTTATTTTACTTAACCAAGGTGTCTGGGAGCCCTCAAAGCTCTGTAGTTTCCCTCTGTAGCCAACAGGTAGACTCCTTGAGAGGCTGATTCAGAGTGAATAAATCACACATTCGTCAGGACCTCAGCTGGAGTGCTCTGAATTCTTCCCTGAGAGAAAAAGTTGTTTCTGAAAAATTTGGAGTCAGAAAAGAGGGGGAAAAGCTCAGAATGCCACTGCCTGGCTGAGCAGGTTATATGAAAAAAAAAAAAAAAAAATTAGAAAAGAAAACAACAAAAACCCTACCAAAACCCCCACCCAAAACAACACCTTCTACAAGCATGGAATTTCAATGAAAAATCAAACCATTTCTGCTCAACCCTCTGAATGTTTTGACTCCAAACAAACCTATTTAGTTCCAAATTATGTATTTGCAGTGTCTTGCAGGAGCCATGGTTCAGGCACTTCACATGCTTTTGGGGATAAATTTCATTTTTGGGATGAATTTCATTTTGGGGATGAATTCCCTGACATAATGCACCATAATTCTCAATATTGGTAGGAGGACGTAATGCATCAAATATGAGCAGAACATCTGTCATGCATTTGGGGAGATGAAGTCCCGGATATCTTTCTGGCCGCATAATAGAAAGAGACCAAAAGTCACAAGAACTAAAGTTCCTATGACAAATAGGACTGGATTAATTTTAACCTAATTTTAGAGATCTGCAGTGTAGATGGCCACTTTTGAACTAGTCATCTATACTCTATTTATAGCCAATGGGACAGAAACAAGCACTTTTAGAGTGAAATTCATTTCATTGTAGACATCTATAACTGGTCATGTGATTCCTCTGTTTCTTTTTATTGATTGTAAGGAAAAGCAAGAGGACTTTTGACTATGACTACACAGTCAGGACATAATTAGGTCAAGTGACTCTCATTCATTGGGGCAACATTCACAGGAGACTATTTTATTTTCTTTTTCAGAATTCTTCTGTCTGGGAATAATTTTGTAAAGGAAAAGCAGAAACTTTCTCCACAAATATTCTTTTCAGGAAGACAAGTGCGTCTAACCACGCAACTTTTCCATCAGAAAGAGCTTTAACAGAAAAATTCCAGCCAGCCCTATTCCTTATTCTTTCTTATATATCTACAAGTAAAAAAATGAGGTGTGGTTTTTCTTTTTCTCTTTAACTGCCAAGCCTACAAACATACACTCAGGTATGAGAGTCATGCTGTGCTCTTTCCAGATTGTGCATTATTATTATTAGAAATAAAGGGGATTATACTTATTTTGCAATTTTACCAGATGACCTTTATTAATATTTCATAATGGGTCAAATATTGTTACTGTAGGACAGAACTATCTAATCTGTGCCTATGGTTTGGCAGTTCACTTGTCTGTTTATCCCTAGCCCATGGAAAAGACAATGGGAAAGACTTATCCTCAATAGTTCCCTAATTTCTGGGACAGAAAATGGTCAACAGAGTCAGTAAGAGGTTCTGAGATCTTAAATAAGCCATTCATTCAAATTCTCTTAAACCTTAATGTTATTCAAATTCAAATGAAACAAAATCCGAAGGGCTGATCATTGAATTCAAGAGAAGAGGCCCGCATCCTGCATCCTTCTGTTTCTTCTTACATCTATACTTATCTAATTTCAGAACCCCAGGTCCTTTTCAGGGATGATGAGCCTCCCTTGCATTAAGGCAAATACACTTCAGTGTTGTGCCTTTCCCCAAGATTTTGGAGCTGCAGCATGTGATGAGAAGCAGTAGAAGGCAAAATAATGGTAAGAGCTGGAGTGACAAGCTGTGAGCCCACTCAACTTTTAGTACCAGAAGTAGTCCCAGTTTAAAATAATTACAAATTCATAAAGTCACAATTATACTGATCTGATTTACAGTCCTCAAGCCAGAGATCTCATGACACCTCATCTGCTTCTGCAGTGTTTTTCCCATACATTGATTTTAAGTTAAAGCACTAAACAAATCTTGAAAGAATCACTAAATAAATCTGACGTTAGACTTTTCTTTATTAATATACAAATCAATAAGCATAAAGGAACACATTCAATAAGAACAGGAAAAGCGTTATAAAGCAGATATCTTAATTACAACCTCAATTAAAATTACCCTTCAGCTCTGGATGACCTCTTGCATGTAAATCACTAGATTAACTCTATCTTTCTATAACTCAGAAAGAGGACAAGTCCTTAAAATGACCAGTAACGAGACTGGTATTTTCCATAATCTCTCTGACATACTATCTAGAAGTGAAGGCCATAGAACTGGAAGTGACATCTGAGCCATTAAGTTCAGTGTACTGATATTGCAGTAACCATGCTGTACAAACCTTTCATAAAATTATTAAACTATGTCATAAAACTAGCTAGGTTTTGCCTATATCAGAAAGCTTCTCAGGCTCTAACTGCTCTGTTTCATGTCAGGATATGTCTATTTATTTTTGTCTCAGACGAGTATTGAGACCTTCATCTTAAATCATTTGCCTTCCCCTGTTCTTATTCCTCTGATATATTCAAATGATTTTCCCGACCTGAAATCAGCCGATATAGCTGTTGTCAAATATCTATGTCTTTCTGCTGTGCTATTAATTTTATCATCAGAGTGACTTGTAAGAACAGGCTTCTTCTCTGTGAGACCCTCTCCACAGGGTTTGCTTTCTTTCTGTTGATGTTTATTGGTATCCTTCCACCATTCATTCACAGTCCCATGCAAAGCTAGTCTAGTCAAGTCTTGGACTCTTTTATATTCTTTCCTTCATTAATCTTTACTAAGAGATTTATTTGGACATGTTGATCTAGGTGTTGCAATAAACACTTTTTATAGAATACTCACAGGGAATAAATGAGGAGACCGTTGTGGCTACAAGTATCGTACCACAGTATTAACCCTGCAGGTTTAGAACACCACAGAACCAGCTGTGAAGGCATCTTCTCCTTTCCAGATCTCAAAAATACCCAGTGCACCTGCAGAGTGCCAGGTTAAAAGTAATACGCTGTTGATTTCTGCCACTTTAATTTTATTTCAACTTTGGTAATGAACTGTATGCATGTGTGTAGGAGATAAGCTAAGCTTCAGAATACAAACTGGTATTATTGATGCATTTATGTGCAGGGGTGTCTCAGAACTCCAGTGTTTTAGAAGCTATATGAACTAAGAAAAACAGACCAAAAAAAGAGCTCAGACAGAAATGTTTCTATATATCTAAGTATGGCAATCACAAGGAAATGGTACGGCAATTCCAAGCAGTATGCCAGCTTGTGGGCTCTGCTCATTTGCTCTTTAACATATCATAACTTTGATGTAGACATCGTTCTAGAAAAAGATTGGAGGAGCATAATAAAATTGATTTCATGAGCATAACAAGACATACAGGAAAAAGCACAAGAGTATGTTTGGGCAACCAGATTCACTATTTCCCAGATTTGCTGGTCCAAGGGCTAGAACTTTGATTCAGTTACATCCCCGCGCTGCGCTCATTGCTACACGAAAATCATACACAGACTTGGGTATCACAGGCAGTTGTTTCAGTCCTTTGAACTGAAGATGCAACCATATACATTGCGCAGCCCAATTTTTTATTAATATTATATCTAACCCTCTGGGAGCTCTTCCATTCAGTGTTACTTGTATTATTATGTAGTATTCTTTACTGAACTCCTTTTTTCCTTACTGCTTGAATTTTCTCATGGTTCTTGTAATTAAAATCTCTTTTGATTCCATTTGGCATTTCACCATCTGCACACAAGGAAATACCTTGGAACTGGCCTGCCTGTGTCTTCACGCTGTCCACTAATTAAACTGGGTTTTAATCGGAGATTCTTAATCACCCTTAATTTTCTGACTACAAGGTGGTTGTGTCTGCACTCATTTCCCCAGTGACTTCTTAAAGGATGGATGTACAAATAAAAACTGACTGTATAAATGAGATTGCAGGGTTCCATATTTATTCCTTCGCAATGATTCCTGATCAGATTTGCTCCATTTACAAGAACGGTCATTATTGTTCTAGCTACTACTTGGGCAGATTTTATCTGGAATCCAGAATTCAAGCTGTGCCCTGTGCATATGTACTTTCCATATAGAAAAGCAGGAAGCAAGAAAAACAGAACAAAACAAACTAAAACCCTCTTTAAGAGTGATTGTGGGGAAAAAACCCTTTGCTCCAGTTTTTGTGTTAACATGAAAGTTTCTGACAAAAAAAATCTGGATTTGAGCATAAAACCCCTGCAAACTTCTCTTGGTGTTTTTGAGATTGAAAACTTTAAAACAAAAAGCTGAAAAGTGACACTGAAAAAAATGTTGTTGTATTTATTTTTTTCTCACATTATCACATGAAAAGACATTTTTCCCAAGTACCTCCTTTTTACTTACAAGATTCAGAGTTTAGTTCACTGAAGTGAGGGTAACTTTGTATGGTATTAAGAGGACTCCTTGACAGATGATTTGATCAGGGTGGAATCTTACTCTAGCTGCTTTAATGTTACAGACAAGGGAAAATTATAAAAGGAATAGTACATTGGGTATGTTCTTGGTTGAGAGGTATCAGTATCCAGAGAAAACACTGCACACTTGGGTTGTCTTCTCAGCAGTGTGATGCTGAATAAATAATTTCCATTCTATTCCCACTCTTTTTCCCCTTTCTGCCCTGCCTTCAGCTTGTATTTTGAACTTTGAGCTCCTCAATCTGAGTAGATATTATTATTATTTTGTTTCCATTTCTTTCTAGAACTGCATTTTAAAGGTCTGTAAAGAAAATAAAATTCCAAGAATGTCTAAACCACTCCATAATTGATTATATCGTCCATCTATACTCTTCTGGCTCATTTGTCCATGTAAGAACACTTGGTATTTTTAAGAGTTGTGTGCCATCTCTTTCCAGCACACTGCATAATCACTGTACAGGCAAATCATATCCCAGGTTTTGGGTTTTTTTTTCAGTATTCACTCTTTTCATGAGTGATGTGAGGGCATTACAGTCCTCTTGGTGAGACTTTAAGACATTCTGTCCTGAAAAGACATTATGCACCCTTCCCACCTCTTCTTTGCAATGGAGGCTTGTCTGATGCCAGCAGATGAGAGAAGTGCATTTCCCTCTCCTGACCTTTACTTAATCCTGGGATACTGGATGTTCTATTCCAACTAATTCTTGTTTTCATTCCAGCTGCTAGTGGGAAAATGTTGAAATTCACCCCTCTGCATTATACACAACATAATATTAAAGACACAGTAAATACCAGCAATCTGATTGTTGTGGCTCAGCTTCCCTCTTTCAGTCCCAAAGGTCCTGCATTTGAAACTCTGGTAATGGTAGTATAAAATCTTCAAGGAATAAATTTGATCAAGTCAGACTCAAAGATAAGAGAGAGATAACATTCTTAGGATTTCAGACTTGGATTCAGTCTCTTGCCATGCCCAAAACTTTGTTTGTGAGACTGTGAGACTCATGGGGAAGGGGTCATGGCAGGTTGCTTGTGTCTATGCTGGTTAAATAAGTAATCAGAGAATCATAAAATCATAGAATAGCCCAGGTTAGAAGGGACTTTTAAAGATCATCTGGTCCAAACGTTCATGGTAAAAGGAGCCTAGATGAGATCATCTATCACCCTTTCCAACCGCATCTTGAAAACCTCCAGTGATGGAAACTCCACCACATCCCTGGGGAGGTTATTCCAGTGAATGATTGTTCTTACTGTAAAAAATTTCTTTTTTATGTTGAGGTGAAACATCGCCTTGTGCAACTTGTACTCATTGACCCTTATTTTCTCCATGTGGTTCTTTGTGAAGAGAGAGACTCTGTCCTCTTTGTAGTCACCCCTTAAGTACTGGAATATTATAATGAGGTCCCCCCTTGAGCCTTCTCTTCTCCGGGGAGTAAAGACCTAACTCCTTCAGTCTTTCCTAAGAGGCAGTCATCCTGTATCTTCTCTGTACCAGGCAGTCATGGCACTAAATACACACCTAATTACAAAGTGCTTGAATAGTACTCTAGAATGTACAACATGGAAGAGTTCATTTAAACTCTGATCCTAGCCTCTGTGACTGGACAGGCATGTGTGCCACGCAGCAGCTTTGCACTTCAAATGCATCTGAGATAACTCCACCTTAGAATCATAGAATCATGGAAACATTCAGGTTGGAAAAGAACTTTAAGATCATCAAGTCCATCTGTTAACCTAGCACTGCCAAGTCCAACCACTAAACCATGTCCCTAAGAACCACAGCTACACGTCTTTTAAATACCTCCAGGGATGGTGACTCAATCATTTCTCTGTGCTGTTCCAATGCCTGACAACCCTTTCAGTGAAGATTTTTTTTCCTAATATCCAATATAAACCTCCTCTGGCGCAACCTGAGGCCATTTCATCTTGTTCTATTGCTTGTTACTTGGGAAAAGAGACCAACACCCACCTGGCTACAACCTCCTTTCAGGGAGTTGTAGAGAGTGATAAGGTCTCCCCTCAGACTCCTTTTCTCCAGGCTGAACAACCCCAGTTCCCTCAGCCGATCCTCATCAGACTTGTGCTCCAGACCCTTCACCACTCTGTTGCCCTTCTCTGGACACACTCCAGCACCTCAATGTCTTTCTTGTAGTAAGGCGCTCAAAACTGAACACAGCACTCGAGGTGCGGCCTCACCAGTGCCAAGAACAGGGGGACTATCGCTGCCCTGGTCCTTCCGGCCACACTGTTTCTGATACAAGCCAGGATGCTGTTGGCCTTCTTGGCCACCTGGGCACACTGCTGGCTCATATTCAGCTGGCTGTCGACCAACACCCCCAGGTCCTTTTCCTTTGGGCAGCTTTCCAGCCACTCTGCCCCAAGCCTGTAGCGTTGCCTGGGGTTGTTGTGACCCAAGTGCAGGACCTGGCACTGAGCCCTGTTGAACCTCATACAGCTGGCCGTGGCCCATTGATCCAGCCTGTCCAGATCCCTCTGTAGAGCCTTTCTCCCCTCCAGCAAATCAAGACTCCCGCACAACTTGGTGTTGTCTGCAAACTTAATGAGGGTGCCTTCAATCCCCTTGTCCAGATCCTTGATAAAGATATTAAAGAGAACTGGCCTTGTTTAATCTCCCTTCATTCTGGTATTTTCCTCAAGGTTATCAATTATTGACTATGGATTAGCAGTTGGAGGTCAGGAGCCTTAATATATGGGGCATAAACTTTAAGAGCTGCCTCCTGTGGTGACATGAGCAGTCAGAGAGGAGGAAGGTGTTTAAGGAATGCTCATTTCATTATCACATTTCTGTAGGTTGTGGGGTAAAATATGTGCATTGATACAGCCTCATATCAGCACATTTAATGGGGGATAGCTGGAGAAAAAAAAAAAAAAAGCAAGTTCAAAAACAGTGGGAGTTATACAGATCTCAGAAAAAAATTGCCCTCACGCTGTCCATGGAAGGGAGGAGATGTGAAATGTGGGTAACACAGCTTATTGCACATGTCAGCGGCAGAATTAACACTGAACTGCACATCATAAATGGATCATTGGCAGGACAGGCAAAGAATACTGGTGGCTTTATTGATGTCATTGTTCTCCTCCTCCTATTTCCCCAACGTCTAAACCCAGGAATATCTCATTAAACCAAGACTTTTCAGGGAACGCCGGGGAGTATGGGAGTACAAAAAATTGCTAGTAAAACAAGAACTGCCAACTGAAACCATCAAGATCATTATCAGGAAAGGCTTCAAATGCTGCAAGTATAACAGGGACGGTTCTGAGTGCTAATGAGCATCCAGATAGGACAGGCATTTTCTCACCCCCTGAGGAAGGGTCAAAACTAATCTGACAAACTCAGTGTGCTTCAGCATTGGAGGAAGAATACTCATGAAAAGGTCCACAGGTGTCAGAGAAAGAAAATCTTTAAAAGAACAGAGAACTGAGATAAAGGCAACTCTGGAGCAAGAATATATACACAGACATGCACACACATGTGTGTGTATGCATGTATATATGTATAAAAATGCACTATAAATTTACACTGTTTTGTGTAATACATATGAAAAAAGACCACAAGACATAATTCAAGATTTTACGGGGATTATATAAAAAGAGCGAAAACCAAAAAAATACCTTCCCTCCCACTGCTGACAGCTTACTCAAAACTTCTACTTCCATGTTGTCAATACTTACTGATTGCATTATCATACCATGGGAATCATCTGCCCAAGCATAGCTGTTCACTATATCCATGTCAATTTAGCAGTCCCAGCCATCAGACCCCCATCTCCCTTCCTGGATCTTCCCACTCTCTTACTGCAGTGACTTCCCTATGGCAGGACTCAACTCAGCAAACCAAAAACCCTGTGGAGAGTCATCTCCCACTACAGCAAAGGCTCCTCTCTCCTTTATCATTATTGCTCAAGGTCCTGCTGCTGTGTTTTTTCCCGTCTGACATTCCCATTTAGTCCCATTTTGGTGACTAAAGTTGTTGACTGCTGGCCATCTTTTCTCTTTGATGGTCATCATGAAAATCTTCCCAGTGCTGTATTCAGAGAAGACTCTTTGTCATAGAATCATAGAATCATAGAATCATAGAATCATAGAATCGTAGAATCATAGAACAGTTTGGGTTGGAAGGGACCTTAAAAATCATCTAGTCCCAACTCCCTGCCATGGGCAGGGGCACCCTCCACAGCTTCTCTGGGAAACTTGTTCCAGTGTGTCATCACCCTCACAGGGAAGAATTTCTTCTTTATATCTAGTCTAAATCTACCCTCTTTCAGTTTAAAGCCATTCCCCCTTGTCCTATCACTCCATGTCCTTGTAAACAGTCCCTCTCCATCTTTCCTGTAGGCCCCTTCAGGTACTGGGAGACTGCTGTAAGGCCTCCCTTCTCCAGGCTGAACAACCCCAACTCTCTCAGCCTGTCTCCATAGGATAAAGGGAAGCTGTGTTTCAGTACCGCCTTCTTTTCACCTTCTTAATTCTCTGCCCCTCCACACGCACATGAATACACACTCTGATATGGGATTCATAGTGGAGTGTGGTATACTACAACATCTCTAAGCATCTTCCACCCTCTTCACTCTGTTCCATCAGTCTTCATTTTCCTCTGCAGCTCATATAGACTGTGATCAGCAATGACTTCTTTACCTGCACTGAAGTCACAGGTGTTATCACTATATTTATACCCCAAGCCTTTTAATTTCTCCCATCCTAATCATAAAGACACAAAGAAAATGTGTAGACACAGGATTGTCCTAGCACTTCTGCCAGGAACATGTACCACTACCCAAATACACTGACAGTGACCCACAGGTTTCTAAGGATCAAATAGTCCTTCTCAAATCAAAAAGGGTTATTCACACACTTTGGATTTCCAAAGGTTTTTATATGCTGTTACTGATTAGGATCATGTTCCTGATTCTTGTGACCTAAAATGCAACTTGTCCCCAAATTACATGGCATGCTAAAATTATTTGCTGGGGGGGAGGGAGGAAAGGCAGAAAACCACACAAAAACCCACAAACAACAACAACAACAAAAACCACACCCAAAGAAAAAAGAAATAAAACAAAACAAGATTTGGGAACTGAATGCAGGGACATATTCTTGAATATAATTATGTAGTATTCACCCAGTTCCCAGATCAATAGGGAAAAATAGCTACTTCGCTACAAAATGTAGTATATAAACAACAGCTCTCTTAGTACTTTAATAACAGATTTTATTTCAGAGAATAAAGAGCTATCAGCTATAGTTGACCCTACTTTTCTCAAACTACTATAGATAAAAGGATAAGTCCTAAATAGTATATACTTCTCTTGGCCAGTATCTTTCCAGCTGATAATTCACACAAATCTGCTTGTCAAAAGTACCATAACTTTGCTTCTTCTAAAGAGTACTGGTGTAAACCCCAGAAACACCCCTCAAAAGGCTTTTACCATCCATTTTATAAACTATTATCATCATCTACAAATAAGTGCCATTCCTGAAATTCCTTGTAAGATAGTCTTCCTATTTGCAGGAGAATGCATGGAGTCTTTGAAAGATTTTTGCTATGTGTGCTTTTTCAAATATTAAATTATTTTGGAAACAAGCTTTATACCACTCCAATATGTTTGGCAATTATAACACAGATACTTTCGACACTTGCCTTATTAAAATGTAAGATCTGGCTGAAATGGGTATAATTTACAGTATTTCTTGCTCTTTTATTAAGTCCAAATTATTCTTATTGTAAAATAGAAGTTGATTCATGCTTTTATAACAGCAAATTGTGAGTTGAAATCAGAGAATATTTTTCGAAGGAGTGAATTTTCTTGGAAGAGTCCCTTTAATCTTATGTCTGATGAATTTGTGTCACACAGTAGCCAGCGAAAATGCATTTTCTTTCAGTTTCATAATAAAATCACAGACTGAAATGAGTTCCCCATGTTGCTTATGACAGTCAACATTTAGGTACCGTGAACAACAAGGGGACTGGCAGATTTGTACAACATGGGTATGGAAAACATGTTGACAAAGCAAAGTTTTCCTTTTTTTTTTTTTTTTTTTTTTTGACTTGAAAACTACATTGCAACAGCTGCAGCCACCAGCCAGAAATCTTGTGCAACCCAGTCTAAGTGTTCATGTATTATTTGTGCCTGTCATGTTTCATCAGGCATTTTATCTGATGTTGTTGATGCACCAGATGTTGTGTACCTAAGATCATGTTCATGTCTTCATGTCTCCTGCTCTTTTTATTAGTACTTTTTAACACAAACAGAACTCAATGAGTCTTTCTTTTGTCATGTAACTTTGATTTTTACTAAACTTGTCTTCCCACACAGAAGTTTTGATATATGTTTCTCTCCTGGCATTAGGGTCACTGTTTTTCTGCCTTATGATATTGTTGATAACACTTTTTCAAGCATGGCTCTTCTTTTAGTCAAAAAAGGCTGACCTCTCTATTTTGACAGCCCCATTCTTATATCTAAGAACATCAGAACAGTGGAAGGGTACTCCTGCCAATGAGAGGAAATCAGAGTACAGTCTTCTGAATCCTACAAAAGACTGAAAGTGCACAATAAACAGAGATGAAGCATCCCTTGATGTCATATCCAAGAGTGCACTTCACCGTCATCAGTCAGACGTCCCTCAACCCACAGAGCCTTAACGGTGGTAAACAAACGTGGGCCATTATGCCGTGAAAAGCAGAAGCTCAGCACGGTTAAGTAGGTGCACAGGAACTCTGCCCCAGTGTTAAAAACTGGAGCCATGCTTTCCACATGACAGTCAATGGCTTCAGGCATGCAAGATTGCTTTCTTCTCCCATAGAGCAGCATAAAGTGCTTCAGCTGACACTAGCCCGAAAGGTGGGTGCCCCATAGAATTGAAAAGACTTGTAGCAAGGTATAAAATTCCCATCCCGGAAAATTAGAGTGCTTCTCCACAGTTTTTAGGAGCAGAAGAAGCAGGGAATAACTGGGAGTTTCAGTGGACGATGCTGACGGCACCTGCTAAAATGGGAAACAATGCCCTGAATTTGGATGCTGCTGGAGCATGACACAGTCTCGGTATCAAGTGACAGACAAACCGGCGTGGTGCAAATGTGCCACAGGAACGAAAAGTTGCTTACCTGGTGAGTATCTCACCAGGAGACACGTGGTTATGCTATGACCAAAAGGTTGGGATTTTTTAATCTCTCCTGTTTCTCCTTCCTCTTTACCCCTCATCTCTGTTTACCTCTAAAGTCCTTTTTGGCTTTTCTTTTCTCCCTCCCTCAAGAAAAAACACAAAGAAATGCCAAGAGTGTAATTAAGAGAAACTCTGAATCTTATCAAGTGTTCTATTTATAAAATATTTGCTTTCTAATCGTATCTTCACATTTAAAAAATAATAATAATAATAATAGACACAACACCATTTACCCAGAAAGAGTGGTGAGGAATAGGAAGTAAAACCAAAAAACTTACTTGAGCTGACTTTTGATGTGTGAAAAATGGCAGATACTTCTGTCCATTGGATAACAAGCACCATACAGCGAAACAGACCCCTCACAGAATCATTCCTCACAACTTGCTGTTATGATGCCAAAGCAAATGCCCACCTCAGAGGAGACACCAAAGCTGCCTCAGCTCCTTCCTAAAGACAGGAAAGCTACCAGGAGCGATAAAGCAGCATTGAGCCAGGACTGTGTGAACTCAGCTCGGTGTAAAAGGTATTCAAAGAACACAAAAGTCCAAGCAAATTTCACGAAATTAAGAAACTACCAGCCTGATCCAAAAGGGTTTGAAGTCAATACAAATCTCTGTAGTGACTTGAAAGGGCTGAGGACAAAGCCCTCAATGTATAATTTCTGCGGGAGATATTTGAAGATTTAGGAGCTCTGTAGGGTAGACAAGGCTGAATAGAATCTCTTAGGTCATCAAGTCCAGTCACACAATATTTCTGATATCTCATCCTATGCTCCCTTTCATTACTGTATCAGCCTCTATCTGTGAATGTCAGAACAAAGGTGCAACAGCCCAATATTTCTCTGATGAAGAGGAAAGAGCACAAGGGATAATATAATTGGTTTCTTTAAAACCTGAAGTTAAATATTTAACCTACAGTGAAACTGAAAACAAGATGCTTATGATCAATCCTATGAGGCTCATTTTATTCCTATTAACCCCCTAGTGACAGCTGAAAAACCTGGAAAAGGAAGGCATTTGCACCGAATTTACTGATTGAAACTTAGTAAATAATTACGTAACTCTGGATGCAAAAGACAGAAGACAGAAAAGATCAATCTTTCTTAGATATGTCAGTGTTTCACAGTTAAAAGACATGAAAAGCAAGGGAAAATGTGTCCAAAGTCAGATGATTTGACTCTGAACTCAGAAAAGGGAATAGGAGTGCTGAGTAAGAAGGAGCTATTTTTACAGCCTTTTTTTCCACTGTAGAACTATAAGTTAAAGGAGTTAAGCAAAGGTTAGGGGCATAGAAGTGTTATTTTCAGCTTCTCATTTAAAAAATATACAAACCAATGGCTAATTTATGTTATTTGATGTATTTATTAGTAGAGAAATCTTATCTGCATTCTAAGAACAAAGGCATAATTTAACACATATTACTTCAAAAAGAATATATTCTGTATGGAGTTGTGGGGTTTTTAAAACCTTTTTTTTTCACCAGTAGGTTTTCTTTTTTCTATAACTCTCATCTGGTTTTGGATAGATATTACTGTCTTAAAAGAAGGCAAATGAAAGATTCATAATGGGCCATTTACAGAACCGCATCTTATTCTCTTTGCAGTTACATAGGAAATTGCATTTTCTCAATTTTCATGGAAAATTCTTGGGAAGGTATTTTGTTTGTTTGCCAGCTTTATCATGCAGATATCTGGCACTGGTAATTCATGTTCTGATGGTGTGTTACAAGACTGTATCCTGTCACTGAAGCAATGAAGCTAAGTGATTTTTGGTGTATAACTACTAATTCAAAATTTGCCCATTACCAATATATTTATTTTATCCAGGCATTTTGGCAAATGTTCTTGTAACATTTTGGGGAGTCACCAGATGGCACTAAAACATTATGAGGTGCCAAAAATCATTACCTTTCTTGCCAACAAATGCATTACTTTGCAATAACATCATTTTCTCTCTACTTCAGCTGCAGCTTGGACTAGTATCTCCTTTAAATTCCACTGAGCTAGAGGCACTGACACATGCTCATTGAGCCAGAGAGCAGCAGGATGAACTTAAAGACATAGGTACATCATCCAAAGCCATTACACCACCAAGAATATCATTATCATGATTTTAACCTTGAGATTATGTTCCTTTTTCTAGAAATCTGAGTCCATCAAAGAAAATTTTACAGGACCTGCTTACTACATCAGTACAGATTCAACCCGTTCTAGAAAGAAAGCTCTAGTCCTTTCCTTGTTGACACCAGTTTTAAATCTCTTTCCTTTTCTATCTTCTCATCTCCACTGTTCAAGGAAAACATTGAATACTTGAGATACTGCTATCATACTTACCATGATGAACTTGATATGCATAGTTCTCAATGACTGACCCAAAATTTTTTTCTGTCCCAGTTTCCTGTATGCAACAGTGACCAAAATCCCCTACTTAAAGATGGATATAAGAAAAATGAAAACAATTTAAGTTCTATTTAGAGATCTTAGCATATTCCAGAAGTTTTTGGCAAAACATTACATTTTAAATTTATCTAATGTAATTTGGTATATCTATCCTACGCTGTAATTTATTTACTGTTTTGCAAACCCTTTCACCAGCATATGATTTTAAATCTTTCCTACCTGAATTCATATCTTACCCTCCCCATGTTAAGAAAATCAAATATTTACATAATTTTCTTATTCTCTGAATTGATGTAACTGGTTACAGTCTTTTTTTTAACCCATGACTGTAACCTCAACAAATGAGTTTTACAAATATTGAAAGAATTTGTCCAGGTCTACTTCAGAGGAAAATACTCAGGTTGAGGAACTATATCATGTGTATATAGTCCTCCTAGGTTAACTCAGAGAAAAAATACATTAGCATAAATCATATTAGAAGTTAGGAAAAAAAAAAAAATCTGAAATCCTAAAAATCTTTACTGAATTACAAACCCAACCAAATCACCATGATGTTTGGAAGGAAGAATGGCCTATTGATCTATTCACTTTTTTAAAACAGAGACAGTTAAAAATATGAATAGTTTTCATGGAAATTTTGACAAAATAAAAGGCAGACTGGATCAGCTCCACTTGGCATGCTGAAGTCTCCCAGCCAAGTAACATTCATTTTGATAAAATGTTTGCTTTACCTTCTTGTCTTTCAAGCATGAGAAGGACAGAGCAGAGAATTGAACAAGCACAGTAGTTCATCCTAAGGTCCCTGTTTTGAGAGTTGGGAGAGGGTTTTTCAAGTTAATAACTTTTTTTTTTCACTGAAACCTGCCTAAAAACAATTTTGATGTGGGGATTTTTCAAAAGGTAAGGAGAGTAGTCAGAATAGTATTGCTGCAATCACTGTTTTTGACTCTATGAGTAAAGCACTCCAAAGGTTCAAGGGACACGCTTGAAATAATGGCCTGGGGATAGTAACAGTGCCCCTGAAACAACTAACTGTAGCAGGTAATGAGTGGCTACCTATAGAGAAATTTCACCTTTATGATTCATGCTAGCATGGACCCTGCCCTGCAGCTCACAGCTGCACTTGCTGAGAAACTGTCCCATAAAGCCAAAGTGTCCCAGAGCTTCTCCCTGATCCCCCTGTTCTCATCTCAGGGTGAACACAAGGCCACAATCTGGCCATCCATCACATTCTGCATTACCTTGTGAGCAAAGGAGGCAACATATTTTTCTCCAGAGAAAATCCACTGTGTGATAGATGAAGCTTCACAGATACACGCTCCAGAAAACATCCAATCATTTAAAGAACTCCCACGACCAACCACAGTAACCTTGAAATATTTGGAATATTTGATAAATCTCTCTCCCACCCTAAGCCTATTTCTTTTCCATGAAAAATCATGACTAAACACTTTGGTCAAAGTTAGGTAAATGCTTTGCAGACCTTCCATCATGCATTTCAAAGTTTCTGTTAGCTTGAATTTCTCTAGAGCAGAGATTGCCTTTGAAGGGCTGTCAACTCCAGCAATGTTTTCAGTGTGGAAAAACATCTCCTAGGAGAAACTCATTCTGTGGTCCCCTGTTTCATCTCCCCATTTGTGCTTTCTATTGGAAGTGGAATTACTTAGTTTTTGTTTTGCTCCTACAGATGCGACTCTAACAGTCTAAATATGGCAGCACTGAAGCAGTTCATAAACATTAATTAATGTATCCTCATTACATGCCTCTGAGGAGCGTGATGATAGAGTGGTGAAGGTGTCTTGGTATGGATCCAGAGGTGTGAGTTCATACCTCTCCCTGGACTCGTTCCAAGCATCACTCCCAGTCAGCTCGGCTATAAATGAGTACCACAGCACTGGGGCCGAGGAAATCAAAGGCATCTGGATGGGATATTAGCCACATCACTCCCCTGTGGGAGGTTAGCAACAGAAACTGTTGTCCTTGCCCAGACGAGCACAATTAGCCCTTGTGATGGTTTGTTTTCACTACGTACAGAGGTGCTGCTATCACCCCTCTGACAAGAACAACTGGGGCAGAGGGAGATGAAGACCCAGATTTTCAAAGGCATTTGAAGCTCTAAATCCCTGTAAACTCAGCCACAGAAACACTTTAACTTTTGAGTCCAAGTGATTTGTCTCAGTTCTGTGGCAGAACAGAAAATTGACCCTGACTCATAAGTCCAGTCAATTGGGATATTTGTTTTCTCTTCTGCAAATCTTTGCTGGCAAAAGTCATAATTACTCAAGAGATTCATCCCACTGTGTTAAAGAAGAATGTCTTGAAAATACATATGCATTGTCACACAATCGGGAATAAAGTTTGTTTAGTCGTATGAGATGAAAGCTAATAAATACTGTTTTGCATTCACTGCCTGTCATATTCATTATTCTTATTAAAAGACCCAACATTGTTTTCAGCATGGGACAAGACAATCACTGCCTTGAAGAGCTTATATAAAACTTTTCATTCAAGAAACTCACAAGGCGTTTATAAACAGTAATTAATTAAATCATTGGAAATTAAAATATGTCTTTATAAATGGGAAATGGAGGTACAGAACTCACTGTACCACTCAGAGCATCACTTAATGGATGCCCAAATGGAAATAAAAAAGATTATTACTGATTTCTTGTCCTGTACTCTAATCACTGAACCCATTTCCTCCTAATAAATAATTTAAATTGTTTTTATTTTAATGAACTCTAAAGAAATAAAAATTTGTTTAGATTGCCCAAGGTGAGTGAAGATAAAAAGGCAATGCAGATACATGGCCTCCTGCTTTTCCTCTAAGCACTTCATGGTATTTTACAAACAATAGAATGAAAATTTTGAAAATTAAATGCTCCATCATTAGCTAAATAGGCAGAAGTAACTGTCTAAGTGATAAATAACAGGTTCTTGCAGGATCATTTAAAGACCAAACTACACTGAAAAGTATCTCCTTTTATCAGATATTTTTTGGACTCTGCTAGATTCACTGGAACCAGTGAAGCAATAAATACATCAAAATATGGAGGTAAACAAAATAATAAAACATCCAGTGCGACAACTGAAACACCCACGAATATATAAATATTTATGAAGCAAGAGGTACTTCTGAAACACCCAGAAGGTTTGATTGGATTGAACAGTCCAATCGAAGCATTGTATGTTCACATAATGGAGGAAATAAGAATTATATGGCAGGGAAAGGAAACAGCGGATTTGCAATGTATTGCATTAGCTTCATTGTTTTTAAACTTCCCAGTGCCAAAAAAAGATGGCCTTCAGTGTGATTTGAACACAGAACTCAGTTTCCAAATATAGAGTATCCCAAGGGCTATTTCAAGCACCCCAATACACTTCCGAATGTGTCATTTAAAAAGTTACTCACATTTTTAATATTTTTTTTCTAGCTTACACTCCCTAAACAAATCTGTGCTTTGAGACTCTGAACATGGTATTTTTGAATGGCAGCAGCAGAAGCCCTCAAACAATTGGAGTTCAAACACACCCTTTCGAGATCATCCTTGTTTAGATTTGGCTCAAAAGAGAGCCATCCACAGCATTCATTTGACATCCATAGCATTGTCCATCCGGATGGAGAACCTCAGTGCCTTTCATCATTTTCAGAACATTTTCTATTTTTCCTAAGATAAAGACCATAAGGGTCAATAAATCAGACTATCTAGTAGGATCTTGTATGTATTATACGTACAAGATATTATTATACATCCTCTCTCTGGTGACCAGCGATAGGACACAAGGAAATGGAATGAAGCTGCGTCAGAGGAAGTTCAGATCAAATATTAGGAAAAAGTTCTTCACTGAGAACAGGCTCCCCAGGGACATTGTTACAGCACCAAGCCTGTCAGAGTTCAAGGAGTGTCTGGATGACATCATATGATTTAGTTCTAGGTAGTCCTGTGAGAAGCAGGGAGTTGGATTCAATGATCCTGCTGGGTCGTTTCCAACTTGAGTTGTTCTACGATTCTATGATACACCGTGTCCTGTAAAGACAGCGAGTTGTGTCTAAAGCACATTTTTCAGAAAGTTACCTAACATTGTTCAAAGATACTAAAGGATGAAGAATTCAGTACTTTCCTTTGTGGTTTGATGTCATCAAACTAAAATTAGTCATCTCTTTCAGCGCCCCCTCAGAAGCAGGAACAATGCTGTTGAAAGCTGCCTAAGGAACTGAACAAAGTAGAATAAAACAGTTAAAAATGGATATGGCTCCTGTATTTCTGCACTTTTGACTAAGCCTTCCTAAAATCTATTGCTTAGGGTTAATAATAATGTTCTTTCTTAGGAGCTAAACCCCTTTTACTAAGAATGTGAGCCCAGATATTTTGGTGCAGACCTGTAGCTTCAGGGCTGGAGCAGATTTACATGTAGTAGGTATTATGACAAAAGCATGAACAGCTAGTTGGGCTACACATGTTGAGATCTACTGATTTTTCCCCTCTCCTCAAAATCACTGTGTCCTGGCATTGTGATTCAAGATTTCTAAATCTTATATCTATGTATGCAACTGAGCTACTTTTTACACATCCTGCTCCAGCCAAGGGTCTCAAAGGAAGCCTCATTCCTAAAAGTAGCTGTAATAAATGCACGTCATGGCATTGTGTAAATATTTAATACTTTTCTGCCAACGTGGAATGTATTTAGAGTTACACACACAATTTTCATTCAGAATTCATTTCCATCATAGAAGTCAGCTAACGTACAGTAGATGTCCTTGTGTAAAATACAATTCAGACTCATTTTTTTGATGAATGTTAATTCCATTTCTAGATAAAACACACAACAGGTAACTAGTCTTACTATAATTTGCCTAAATGGAAAAATTATTTGATGAATAACAGCAAAATTTGTGAATTAGTTTTCTCTGGCATTATTCCAGCTCTTTCATGTGAATATAAATATAGGGACAGAGTCTGCAGCCTTTATTTGTACCATGTAGCCTTTGCAGAACTAGTATTGGCATTATGTTGTCCCAATGGCCTTATCTGTACACTCGTTCCAATACAATTTGGGCATCATTTCAATGAAATCAAGGGAAGGAACCTGTTGTGGTTGTTATAGTTCTCCACTTTAGTAAATAGAGAACATCATAAACGAAGGTTTGCAGATTCTGGTACTGTTTATAGATTTCACAATTTGGACCAAAATTATGAATCAAACTGAGCCATCACATGAAATTAACCCTTCTCCAGGTCTTTTTGTCTCAGCAGGTTGGTTCTGAGCCTTTATTCTCTCCACACACTCTGCAGGATGCTTCACCTCGGGTCATTTTGTTTTGAAGGGCTCTAGTTACTATATCACCATGGGTTTAGCTAAACACTATCTTTAGCCCTGTAGATCACTTGCAGCAGCAGGAGGCCTCCATGCTCCCCAGCCTGGCTGAATACAGTATTTTTATTTCAGCAAGCACTTCAAGGAGACATCCAAAGGCAAACAAACTAGTGTGGGAGATGAGAGCACTAAATGCAAGTGTCTGTAATAATAAACTATGCTTCCATAGGACTGATCCTGCCTGGCACAGAGCACCTGAAAATAAATTTTAGGGTGTTCAGGCAGGTCATAGTGTTCCTCTGTACAGAAGCTAAGCAGCAAACTACTGCTGTTTGTGACTCCTATTATAATTATCCCTTTAAGTATTGTCTAAGAGACTCTCCATGTCTGTCAGCTCCTCTGAACTTCACTAAACAAAAGACTGCAGAAGATAGATTTAGGACCTCCACATGTAGATTTAGTATTGGATAAATCATATGGCCAAATGTTACTGATCTCTTTCTAAAGTGTGTAACCATCAAGCAAAAAATAACTTGTCTCTATAAGCTGCAAGTGTGTAGATCAGCAGAGCTGCAGGTCCTGTTGACCTGCCCTTGGCTGGTACAATGGCAGGCACTAAATTCCATGAAAGGACCGTGAATGGAGGAGAGAGGGAACATCCTCCATCCCACACATCTGCATTGCACAGCACGTTTGCCTGGGCTGCAGGGAGAGGGGGTCTGCATGCTAGGGACTGCTCTCGGGCTGTACTTCCCAAAAAGAGTATCAATGGAGAGAACTCTATGGAAGCACAATGATGTTTAGAATGGAACGGAATGGAACTGAACAGAACAGAACAGAATAGAATAGAATAGAACGGAATGGAAAGGAAAGGAAAGGAATAGTCTAATAACAAGGTCCTGCACTGGCTTATATAAGTCTTCACTAAAAAAAGCTGGCCCACATATTTCTGGAAGAATATGTACTCCTCATAGTCCTTTCTTTTTCCTCAAGAAAACCACCAGAAAATTATCTTTCCTTTCATGTATAAAAACAAAATCTGTCAATCCACTAAAATCTGTCTGCCCTGCTACGGCTCCTGTCCTACACGATTACAGCTCTGATCGCTTCCCTCTGAACAGCAGCCCTAGAAGCTCAGGATACTTGGCTTGAGAGAGTGAGGTTATAAAAAAAGAGGGCAATGTTCTTTGTATTTGTAACTGCTGCCTTTTTTTTTTTTTTTTTTTTTTTTTTTTTGTTGTTGTGCAGTGACAAGAATAACATCCGGCTGAATATCAAATGAAACATCCAGGGATACAAATTGTTTGCAAGTGAAATCTTTGAGGGAGGAGGGAGGAAGGGAAGGAGGGAGAGAGAAAAAGGGGTCCACGGAGACTTGCTTGTTTATATAAACAGTGACTCCTCTAAGTCAGTGTCATCTCAGCCATGGAATTTAAAATGGAAGTGCTGCTTCGTGGTTATATATACTGCTTAAATGTCACCTTTTATTCATCATGCTTAGTTTACATCTAAACTAGTACTAGTCTTCTGCATAAAGGGGAAAAAAAGCATTTTAAAAAAGGAAAGTTTGGGGCTACATGTTGACAGATTACATGGAGAATGAGTAAATATTCCTTGCCAGAGTATGTACTTGATCTTACTAGAATCTTACAGTAATAAAGCACTTCTATTCTGGGAGCTCCTTAAATATCCTTTATCTAGGAAGAAGGTTAAATTATAGTGCACTGAAGCTGCATCTGAGAAGGTAAGATGAATGTACAGTTGCTTCAGGATTAATGCAGCTTTTAAAACAATTTACAGTCCAAGAAACTATTAGCACACACTAAAGATTCTATTAAAAACTAAACAAGACAGTAATATCACACAGAGTACAAAGGAAAACAAGACCTTTGAAGAGAAAAGCAAGTTTGGGGTTTTAATAAAAATTTCTGGTGTTTTGAAGCAATGATTTCCAGATTGTTGAACTCTTGCAAGATCTTGATAGTTTACAGAGACATGCTTAGGACCTTCCTGGTTTCCTGGATCATCAGTATGGCAACAATGTTGTAACGCAGTGGCCGCCTTCACACCAGCTAGGATCTCTGCTGGACTGTAGAAGACCTCAAACAGTACGTTGTGGTTCATGTTAAACTTGGGAGCAGTGGTCTACTGATATCAAAATTAAAAAAAATTAAAAACCCTTGTCCTGGATGATGACATAAAATGAAGGTAACGGTTACAAAATATGATGCACTCTTTACTTAATAAGTATTTTCTGTTCATCATTTGAAGAAGAGGGAACTTGCAGGGGAGGTCCATATCACTTAAATATGAGATTTGTGCAGCATAGATAACCAAATGTGAATCAGTCAGTCCCACCTCCCTTTGCATTCAAAGAAACACGCACAAATGGAATGGCTCACTTGAATATCAATTTTACCATGAGATAAAAAGTGAGTTAGATATCCTCCACGGACTATACTGGGAATCTAGACAACTAACTCTGTTGTACAGCTATGACTTCCAACCTAAGTGTATCTACAATGAATCTAAAGACATTTTCTAAGCCTTCTACTATAAATCTAGCCAACCAGCCTGCCATCCTGTTATTTATATCTGTCTATGAGACATAAAGGGGTTTTATGGTACCGCAAGGAAGATAGCTCAGCCAGTATTCACCTCTATCCCCTATGATATTAGAATTACCTCAAAAATCTTATTCATAATATTCAAATTAATAATTTCAGATAAAAGTAAATTTAGGGGGAAATTCCATGGAACTGATGGAATTCTATTAAAATATTGCATAATAGGACATATTTTGTGTTCTCCTGGATAGAAATTTTATCTGTACTTAAAAAAAAAAAAAAAGCTGTCTTTTAATATTTTTTGCAAAAAACTGGAATTCACTGGTCATGTTTCTCAATTATGAAATAGTTTATACCAGTCAGTCTGTAACAGTCAGCATTCTGAAGTCAAGAAAAATCAAACTTATGGCTGAACAAACAGCCAAAATGTGTAATGATTCAAGGTCCAGGTCATTACCGCTGCTGTAGCTTTAGGTCCTATTACACAGATGGTTAATTGGCTAACAAGCAGGGAACAGAGTGGGAGTGAGCAAATGCTTTTCTATGTGGTTTACAATCCTGTCTAAGCAAGGCTGTTGTCTGCACTGATTGATCTAGGACATCTAGCTGCAAGTGTCCACACATCCAAAGGGCTCTCCTTCTGCCCACAGATTTCATTTCCCCTTACAGTAGTTTGGGTCAAGACCAACACAACTGGGAAGTGCTCCACAGCTGGTATCTCTGCCTAGTACTGGTGACATGACAGTACTACAAGGACAGATGGGTTACACCATCACTGCAGGGCTGGTCACACCATGCCTGACCTGTCCTTAGCGCTGGTAGGTGCATGCTGAGGTCCTCACTCAGAGATTGTATGGATCCAGGCTTTCTCTGCTGGTGTGCTACTCAGTTGATCTCATGGTTGCACCTGAACATGACCTTGTGTTCATAGTCTATACTCACAAAAGGAGTATTTGGAATGCAGCAAAGGCCCAAGAAACCTTTTTATACTGCACACATATGTATTGAAAATGACAAACAACAACAGTAAGATTAGCTGGGGTGAAAAATTAACATTAATAACTATGTCATGATTTTGGTGATGGGGAGTAAAAGGTATTTCACCTGTGGGACACTAAATCCATTATGAAATAATTTCTCATTTACTCAAAACCATATGATGTTGACTGCTGCGTGAGAGAAGATGCTGGGGCAGATACCGCCTGATGTGAATGACAGCTCCAATGGACTTGGTGTGTAGAACATGACAGTGTATTATTTCTCAGTTGAAGACAGCACCAAATTTTTTGTACTCTCTTATAAGGCTGATTTACATTGTTGATATTTTTTTACATGGCAAATCAGAATCCCTCAATCAAGACCTCATAACTGGACCTTCTCCCATTTATCTTGACCTCATTTCACTCAGTTAAATTTAGGACCAGTTTCATATTGCTTCTGCTGTCTTTGTTATACATACAAAACATCGTGCATATTTTTCTCCTTAGTGTGTTTCTGTGAGTTTCATTGTAACTGTGGTCCAGTATACAAGAATTGGCTCAGACATTTATTTGATAAAATCTTTTCTCTCGGAGGTATTTAATTCAATAATTTCATTGGCACCTTCATGCTACGCATTTATTAGGATTTTATTCCCCCCAACAACATAGTCTTTTTTCTAAGCAGTAATTTGTTGCTGTAGTAGTTTATCAGAGAGATATGCCTAAAGATTTCTGCTACAGTGCATATGTTGTGTGGCAGTTACATGCAAAGACTCACTAACGAGAAATGAGGAGAAAGTGAGGAGATTTTACTCAGCTATACATGAGCAAAATAAGTGGATTAATAGAAAAGAATTACAACTGGTAGATTTCAACCCACTCTTTGTAGTTTAATGGAAAGGTTTAATGAGGAACCAAAGAATGTGTAGAAGCTGCACCCTAACTAATATTTCATTTTGGGCTGATTCATGGGTCCAAGTGGAACTTCAAGTTAATGGTTAATAGTTAATGGTTATCAGAGGATGCCAAACTTTAGCAGCTTATGTAGCCACATACAGTGTTCTTCAAAACTAAAATTCTCACAAGTCAGAGAGAAATGGGAGACCGGAATACCTGGGATATGGAGAAGGCTGAGGTACTCAACAACGTTTTTGCCTCAGTCTTCATCAGCAAGTGCTCTAGCCACACCGTCCAAACCTCAGAAGGCAAAGGTAGGGACCGGGAGAATGAAGTACCACTCACTGTAAGAGATCAGGTTCGAGACCATCGAAGGAACCTGAAGGTGCACAAGTCCATAGGACCTAATGAGATGTATCTGTGGATCCTGAGGGAACTGGCTGAAGAAGTGGCTAAGCCCCTCTCCATCATATTTGAGAAGTCATGGCAGTCCGGTGAAGTTCCCACAGACTGGAAAATGGGAAATATAACCCTCACTTTTAAAAAGGGTAAAAAGGAAGACCCAGGGAACTACAGGCCAGACAGTCTCATCTATGTGCCACATCATCATGTGGGCAACATCGTGGAGCAGATCCTCCTGGAAACTATGCTCAGGCACATGGAAAATAAGGAGGTGATTGGTGACAGGCTACATGGCTTCACTAAGAGCAAATCATGCCTTACAAATTTGGTGGCCTTTTAGGATGGGATTACAGTGTTGGAATATAAGGGAAGAATAACTGATGTCATCTACCTGCACTTGTGCAAAGCATTTGACGCTGTCCTGCACGCCGTCCCTGTCTTTAAATTGGAGAGACACGGATTCAATGGCTGGTCCACTTGGTGGATAAGGAATTGGCTGGACAGTTGTAGATGCCCCCTCCCTGGCAGTGTTTAAGGACAGGTTGGATGGGGCTTTCAGCAACTTGGTCTAGTTGTCCCTGTCCATGACAGGTGGGTTGGAACTAGATGATCTTTGAGGTCGCTTCCAACTGAAACCATCCTATGATTCCATGATTCTGTGAAGTCTGAGGATAATCACAGGATCTATTTGCTTCTTAGAGTCCTCACCACAGATATTTTCTCTGCATTTATTTCTTTTTCTGTATTTCTGAGTTTTTTACTTTCAAAATTTTATGCCATAGCTTTTCAGTCTTGAAAGCTTCACCAAAATGCTGCAGCAAGGATTTCTACAGCTTGCTTCCAAGCTATAGAAAGAACTACCTGCTTTTATTAATTTTAAACCTGCCACCTGCTACCTTATTTGATGTCACAAGTTATTATAGTAGAAGAGACAATGAGCAGTCATTACCCTGTTACCGCTCCTTGATTTTGCAGACCTCTGTCATACTCTCCCAAACATAACTTTCCCAGGCTGAAAAGGCCATGTGTACTTGGCCATCCCTCATACAGAGGTTGGTTTATTCCTTTGATAATCTGAGTAGGAAACCCTTTCTTAAAACCTTTTTCAGCTTTACCAAATCCTTGGCAAATTTTTCATTTATCCTTCTTGAAAATGTGGAGGGGGAAAGGAGAAATAACTTTACATGGTGTTTTCATAGACAAATGCACCATGGATTTCCACATTTGTCTTGTTCCCTGTTCTTTTCCTATCATTTGATTTGACAGTTAACAGCTGATATTTGCTTAGAAATACTTGTCTATTATACCTCCAAGATCTCACTCCTGAATGATAATGTCCAGCTTGTAGCCCATTACCATGGGTATAAAGTCAGGATTTTTTTCATTGGTTGATTTATTTATACCTCCATTGAAATTTATCTACCACATCATTACTCTTGCAACACTTAACAGTTGGCCCTGAATAATTTAGGATTGTTAGCAACCTTTGCAACCTCACTCTTCACCCTTTACCAAATCACTCACTAATTTGTTGAATAGTAGTGTCCCTGCATAGATTCTTTTGGTCATGCAATCATCTGCTCCCATCTTCCTTGTCCTTTTAACCATTTCCATACTCATGCAAGGGCTTTCTCTGTCTCCCAGGTTCCTCTGAACACCTCTGGCAAGGGACTTTGTTGACAAGTCATCTGGAAATCCACCTGAGCTGCAGACAGCTACTACTGCATATGAAGCCTATTAGTAGGGTTTAATAGAAGTGTAGGACTTCAAATTATGCCTATTCTAGGGGATGCTGAGCTCACAGCTATTAGACACATAGGGTAAACATTCATATAAACACCCTATGTTTACACACATAGGGTAAACATTCACTGCACTCTAAGAATACTTACTGCTTATTAGCAACTTGCAATTTTATTTATGTTGAGGGAGACAAACACTTATTTCAATAAAATAATTCCTAATTATCCTGCAGATACTGACAAGAAAGTCTTCATTTACTTTGTAGAGCATTCTTAAGCTAGAGCATTCATGAAATATAGCAATTAGAGTTGTAAAATCCCATATGTATAAGAGTTTGACTGAAGCTCACCTTATATGAAATCAGTCCTTGCTGTGTATGCCCCAGTAGGATATGCAGAACAGTATGCTTTCAAGGGTAAAATAGGAGGCTCCTGGCCCCAGGAATTGAAAGCACGGATAAAAAGGGGAAAACTCAAGGTTTTCAACACGCTGCTGAAGAGATCTTCATCACTTCACACCCCAGTAATGACTCATGCAGCAAAGAGCTAGCTCACATCTGCCAGAATAGGTGCTCATCAGGTCACTCTGGTCTGTGCATATGATCTTTGGGTCACCTGGCCACACACCACTGCCATCTGGGAACAAAGGAGGCTCTGGCCTCATGACATCCACCAGGACATACATCTGGCTGGCACGTTCCTTCTTTTCATTACAAGGCTGAGATTACATTACAAGGACAAGATAAAACACAATGTGTAGTTCTGAGCATCTAAGCCACTCCCTTGTGGACTGTTAAAAATAAATCAGATGTGTTCCAGTACTATGTGAAAGCCAAAGTTCTGCAGTTTGTATTCCTATAACAGCCTAGAATTAATGTTTTGATCAACAAATTTATTTTAATTCTCATACTTAAAAATTCCATTGGTTTCACAAATGCAGAATGTTCGAAACAGCAATCAGTAAATTTAAATGCAAAAAACATAAAATAAAAGTCCTCAGAATACAGGCATTCCTGCAAGTGAATTTACAGCAACAGAAAAAAGGTGCAGCATTTGCTGGGGCTGGATTCAGAATATTGGAATCAGACAAGCCCCATGTCTGTCCTTTCCCAATTTTATCCAATTCTATGATGACCATCACTGTGAACCCTTCACTACGGTCACTCCGTCTTATCCAGATGATCAACATGTATTCTGTCCTTTCACAGTAGAAAGATATTCATGAGAAAAGAGAACACTCAGTGTTATGTACAAAATAAGGGCAACTCTTCTCATCTCTTTCAACATTCTCCTGCTATTAAAAGAAACAGTTAAGACAAATAACATAAATCTTTTTTTTAGCTTTTTTACTCCTTCTGTAATACAAGAGTAAAATATATTATTTGGGTTTCTTTTTCTGTTTCATTGTAAAGAGAAATTGCCCATGGTTCAAACTGGGGTGCAGACAAGTTTAGATAAGGATTCCAACCTCAGAGAAATGAATTAGAAATTAAAATGAATTAGAGGTAAGCTAACATATGCTATTCTCATGGTGTGGTTTAAAATGGCGAAAAAATTTCTTGTGATCACTTTGGAGGTGTAACTTGTCATTCATGTCTGGTTTCAGCACACTGTAACTGGATTATGAAATCAGTCCTGTCTGATACAGATTTATAAAGGGTATACATTCCAGACTGGTGGGGCTTGATTGGCTTTTTGAAGGCTCATGAATATGGATTAACCCTAAACCCTCTGGAATCTTTGGAGTTAGGTGGATTCTTTGTCCACAATATTAAGCAGTGATTAGCTTTCCTATGAGAAGGCAGGCAATAAACAGAGATTGGATGGTAACCTCACAGGAAAAGGACAGAATCTAAAGAGGAAGGAAGAGGGCAGAAGAACATTTAGAGGGTAAATGCTAACTCGGGGGGAATTTTAGTAGTAGAAGACAGTATGAGATGAACAGAAGGTCTACAGTCCTCTTGGTGCATGTTACCAGAAAAACTTGGAGTTATGCCCAGGAATCCTGAATCTTTCCCACTTTTTCATAAAGAAAAAAAAAAAAAAAAAAAAAAGCCTGGTGAAGAAGACAATATGTGATCAGGAAATTAAAAGTGTATCACAACACATATACATATAATTTTGCAATATATATTTACGGATTTTTTTTATATTTCAGCTTTCTTGACAGGAAATGAGGAAAGATAACAAAAACATAAGAAATAAACAATAAACAAAAGTTTTTGTTCTCTATGGTCAATACAAGAATGGGGGGATATCGAACTATAATATCGTGAGAAAGTATCTATTCACCATGGTCCTAGGCTGTAGAAATTGTTTCTACAGGACATCACTGAGGCCAAGGCTTTAGCACATCCCAAAGAAGGCTGCATTTTTCAATAGATTTTGGAAGAATAATCAAGTACTACAATAATAAATGAGAAATAAATAAGTATTCCTCAAGCAATCCCTCCAGATCTTAGGTCTTGCTATGTAATTGATGTCCTATTTACTTTCTGTGGAACTCCATCCTTCTTTACTTCTTCCCTTTGATGCTGGCCATTACCAACAGGAAATAGTTTACTTTCCTATAAATAATCAGACAAATTATTTTTCTATTTGGTCAACTGGTACAACTTGAAAATTGTACCAAAATTAGTACAATGAGTCAAAACTCAAAAGTTCCCTTCCAGAGGCATTGCTGACCTTTCCTTTTTTTTTTTAATTAATATTTTGAGTTGTAAGAAACAATTAAAAAAAGAAATTTTATGGAAAAATATCAAGAAACCAAACAATTTTGTTTGATTCTTATTCCAAATATTACCTTATTTTGTAATCTATGAAAGATACAAAAATATTAATGTTTTTACTATTATGTCAATACATGGTTTGCATAATTGGATATGACATATCATATCCACTGTGCTAATAGTTGTTATTCTAAATGGTAATTAGTTTCAAAATTGGTATTCTAATGGATACATTGTTGTTCTAACTGGTCATTTGTCATTGGTTTTAGTATCCAATGGTTCCTTATCATGAACAGTATAAAAAACATACCACAAGAAAATAATATTTTTAGACTGAAAGAATGAAATGCTCTGATGTATTTTGTCATAATTATTTTAAAATAAAATTTTAGAAAAAATAAGCTGTTAGTGTTGATGAACCAACAATTTCTATTTAGAAAATTGTTCCATTGTCTAGTTCAGCTGCAGCTGCCAAGTTACAAATTTAATATACTGAAGTATCTTCCGACGTTGCAAAAACGGTATTGAAGATAAGTTTTGATTGGAAGTTTTTAATTAATTGTAGGAATAATAAAAGTCCACATTCTCAGTAAAATTGTATAATGTAGCCATGTAAGTCCAGGATAACTTTGTTGATTTTTTGCCAAACTACTTCTTCTTTAAGCAAAGTTATTTGTTTTATGTGGACTGATAGCTACCGGAATACAAATTGTAGTAGCAGTGGTAACAAAGCTAGTAGGACTATACACGTGTATTACAGAAGACTTTATTGTAACTGTCACTGAAATCCTCAGTTCAGAACATTTTTTGTGCAAATGAGTGACAGCCATCGTGTCAAAGGACAGATAACCAAATAACCCTCTGTCATAAGTCTTCCAAATGCAACTTTGAGTAATGGATATTTATAGAGAAGTTGGAGGAAAAAAATGGAACCTGAAAAACATTGGAGATACAGAGTTATCACAACAAAAGGGATAACTATGGTAGCTACAGTGCTCATTAATTTAAATGAATGTTCTAATTTAGATGGCAGAGCACCTAAAATATGGATATATGATGAAGTATAACAAAGGAAATGCTTCTGTATTGTTACCTACAGGGTATCGCAGACACATTTTATGAAAACGAATGTGAGTGGTTAGTGATATGGGAATCTGGGAAAGGAAACCCCTGAAATCAACACCAATTCTTGCTGTCTCTCATCTTCCCAAAAGAAATCATGTAAATAGTTCAAGCTTGCTTTTCTTTCTCTGCCTTTTGTCAAATCAAGATTTTCATTGTTTTTCATGGCTTTGAAACAAAAATAAAACAAAAAAGCGCTATATTTTCAAGGTTTTTATTGATGTAATAAAATCTGCTATAAACCATAATAAGAAAACTGAATCTAGCAGACCACACTTTACTAATTCTAGTATGTTGCCCAATTAATGCATGTCAGATTAAACTGCACAAACACCTTTTTTTTTGTTTAAATTATGTCATCATGGCTTATATAAAAAAAAAAAAAAAACCCAACCTTAATCTTTTTCCCAGTTTAGTAAGGTACAATCCACTTATAAAGACATTAAAAAGATATTTGTAATTAATTCTCTCATCCTCCACCACCCAAAATAGATAGAACAGAAATTCTCTCACACTAGCATTCAACAATACCAGTCCCCAGGTGGGTATATCATCCCATCAGAGACTGATTCAGTTATTACCTGCCAGGAATATGTTAATTCTCTATTATCTACCGGCATAAAGATAAGTAGAGCTCCCTCCAATGTATATGAAAACCACAGACTGTCCATCTCTCGATTCTCTTCTTTCTCCTTCTGTTTCCAATGATTTACTACTTAACGCACCATGTTCTTCACCCACATTACCAAGCTTACCTTTTCCCAGGTCTTATTATTTTACAAGGCAGTAATTGCTCTCTATTCCACTTCATATATTGGTTTGAGATGTCATAATATTCATCTTTCCTACAATTGGGATAATATTCTACATCAATATCTTGTATTAACATTTGGGTGGGAAACTGGGCCTAATTTTGCATCTCCTGTGAAAATCTTACAGACTTGAGGTAATTCTTATACCACTGTGTAGATCCACTGACCTCAATGCACATACATAAGATTTACGTCATTGCTAAATCTCTGGGTCCCACAAATAAGCAAGGCTGGGGGATTAATTATAGGGAAGAAGTAGACTGTTAATAAACATTGAGTTAAGCAAGCTTATGTTGTTAAGACTCAGGTGAGTCAATCTCCTTGAGCAAAAAGGTTAAAAGGAATTAACGTAATTCCTCTCCTTTCAAGTTAGAAGCTGTCTCTGAACAAGTAATAGCAAATAAGATGTTGCAACGTCCTCCTTTTTTTTTTTTTTGTGCACACACACTTGATTCTCACATTCTCCATTTCATTTTCTTTAAAACACAACAAAGAAAAAGAAAAATAAAGTAGAAGCTCTCAAATTTCCTTTGTCATGTACACACAATTTTTAAAGCAGTTGCCATTAGTAGCTATTGTTAGTGTTGAACCAGTACAAGGAGATAGATTGTTTGTAATGTTTCTGGTTTTAAAAATTACAGGTATTGCAGATAGTCATTGACAAGAACAGGAATTAAACTGTTGTGTTAATAGGCTTAAATAAAGCATGATGGGACAAAATGGGCACAGGGCTCTTCATAGAAACACTTTTTTTATAGTGCTTCAGACTTTACAAAAAGCCGTTCTCACCAGAAAACAAGGACCATGCAAAGGTGAGGACAAGTAAAAGGAGATGTATTATGGAATTAAAAAATACTGCACTACAAGAGTTCTTAAAGGTCACAGTTAACTCTGGGTGCTAAGTTTATGATGTTATTTATTTATGAATTTAATGAGAGATCCACACAGATCCTGTCACTGAGCTGTGTATTAGATCTTACATTTATAACTTCTGAATGATATAGACTTTGGTTCACAACCCTGATCTCAAATACACTGATTCCTGGAGCATGATGGTTAAAACCAACAGGTGGAGTGAGAGTGAGTTAATGAACTTATAGCATCATAGAATCATTTGAATTGGAAAAGAACTTTAAGATCATCAAGTTCAACCGTTAACCTAGCACTGCCAAGTCCAACCACTAAACCATGTCCCTAAACACCACATCCACTCATCTTTTAAATACCTCCAGGGATGGTGACTCAATCATTTCTCTGTGCTGTTCCAATGCCTGACAACCCTTTCAGTGAAGATTTTGTTCCTAATATCCAATATAAACCTCCCCTGGTGCAACCAGAGGCCATTTCATCTTGTTCTATTGCCTGTTACTTGGGAAAAGAGACCAACACCCACCTGGCTACAACCTCCTTTCAGGTAGTTGTAGAGAGTGAGAAGGTCTCCTTTCAACCTCCTTTTCTCCAGGAGGCTAAACAACCCCAGTTCCCTCAGCTGATCCTCATCAGACTTGTGCTCCAGACCCTTCACCAGATACGTTGTCCTTCTCTGGACACGCTCCAGCACCTCAATGACTTTCTTGGAGTGAGGGGCCCAAAACTGAACACAGCACTCGAGGTGTGGCCTCACCAGGGCCAAGTACAGGGGGACGATCACTGCCCTGGTCCTGCTGGCCACACTGTTTCTGATACAAGCCAGGATGCTCTTGGCCTTCTTGGCCACCTGGACACACTGCTGGCTCATATCCAGCTGGCTGTCGACCAACACCCCCAGGTCCTTTTCCTTTGGGCAGCTTTCCAGCCACTCTGCCCCAAGCCTGCAGCATTGCATCACATTGCATGGGACTCTCTTCTATCCTCAGTCCTTTAATTCTTGTTAATTTATTACCAAATTCTCACTGGAATTCCAAGGTCTTATCTCAACGTGTACAATAATCTTCATTGAAAGGAGGACCTGTAAAAAATATTCAAAAATGTCCTGAGATTGTCCAGCAAATGCCACCCTCCATTTCCCCGTGTTGTATTTGAATTGCCTTTCCTTTCCTTCACCATGGAACCAGACACTTGGGTTACAACAGGCTCCTGGCTCGTCCTTCCTCTTTTCCTTATTTCAAGCAAATAAAATATTACCATTCAAAGTATGCCATTACCCATTGCACCATAACCCACAAGCACTATGGGAAGAGAACAGGGTTCTGTTTAACAGGAACAACTGATTTATGGGTAAAAACCTAGGTACGTCTTATTTACATAACTGAATTCTGCATTTATAGTTTGGAATAAATATTTCCAGAATTTTATCCAGTTTTCTTCCGGTTAATAAAAAATGTGGAGTCTGTTTTTGTGGCTGAGTAACACCTAATCTTCAGGGGTTTACATATGGCAGCTGTGAGGTCTAATGCTGTGTAATACTTTATGAAACTTGGGAAACACACAACCACAGTTCCACAAAAAGCAAAATAGAGGACCAGGAATGTTGCACCTGTGTGTTTGAGAGATATAGCTAACGTTGTCTTAGCATATTCTCAGACCCAAATAGTGAGAGATCTCAACCTTAACCAGAACAGAATGGAACCTGGTAGTGCTGGGTATGTTCCACATAATTCAGTGTAACTTTTACGTTTCATCACAAAGCACAATCTTGCTCTGTTCTTCTACCCCCAGCTGCAGGTTGTGTGGGATTTAATAGCTGTTCAGCTGCAAGGTAAGTCAGTTGAGCTTGATGTTCAAACACAAAACCTATTTTTGGTTGATTATTTTTTCACCATATCAGTGAGTTGAAGTAACTCACTGCATGATTTGTCTTTCAGAACTTAAAGCGGACTTATAACAAAGATGAAGACAAACTTTTTAGCAAGGCTAATTACGATGGGACAAGGGGTAATGGTGTTAAACTAAAAGAGGGTAGATTTAGAATAGATATAAGGAAGAATTTTTTTTTACATTGCGGGTGGTGAGGCACTGAAACAGGTTTCCCAGAGAGGTGGTAGATGCCCCATCCCTGGAAACAGTCAAGGTCAGGTTGGATGTGGCTCTGAGAAACCTGATCTAGTTGAAGATGTCCCTGCTCACTGCAGGGGGGGTTGGACTAGATGACCTTTAAAGGTCCATTCCAACCCAAACTATTCTATGATTCTGTGATTTCTAAACATAGCGTCAGTGAAGTGGCTAAACCATGTACATGGGAGAGAGGCATTGGAAGGAGGTTAGAAGAAGCCTGCCACTGAAGTGCTGAAGATTTAGTATAACACGAACCTACCCAGTGAGTGGTGTTCATCAGTTGCTAACCTGTGCAGTGCAGAGCCAAAGCCCTGTACCAATTTGTATCTGCTTGTCCTCTTATGCCTTCCTATATTGCCAATGATTTCTCTAGACAGCCACCTTTTCTTTCCATTTTACTTATTTCCAGTTTCTCGAGCAGAATTCAGCCACCAGCTCAGAGCCACTGGCATTCAAAATCTGCATCCATAGGCAGCTTATGGTATGTCACATTATGTTAGTCACCCATAAGCTCAATCATGAGTCACTGTTGTAGCGCCTGGCATGTTGGCTGTTAAGCAATTTCTCTTTTGTGCTAGGAAAGAGACCCCAGTGATCGGAAGCAAAATTAATCCTTTGCAGAACTCTGCCTGTTAATGACCTGAAAAAAGAGTTCATATTTTTCTTTTTTTTTTTTTTTTTTGCATTCTTTACATTTTCTTTCTCTTTGTAGCTGTTTTGCTGTCTTGTACATTTTTTTTTTTTTACTTGATATTTAACTCCCATATGGGATTGATCTTAGTTCTATGCTAAAACTTGAAGTTGTAGTCTTAAAGAAAAGGATGAAGCCTGAACAGTTAAGGCAGAAAGATATTCCTTATAACAGAGTGCATAAACTACCTTCCATTTTTTATTTTATGCCTTTGCTATTTAATTTTATCAACTAATTAACCTTAATGAAAAGGGGATACTTTGCTAAAGATGCACACGCCTTACTATTGCAAATAATAACAGCAATTAGCTACAGTGCTAATATCTATGAAATAGACTACACAAGCAATAAGGTCCACATTTTTAGAGGCATTTAGGCATCTAGACATGCAAAATTGTCACTCACGAGAATAGTTTGTAAGTGCCTAGGCAGTTAACTTTCTTTGATTTAAGTGGCAGTTAAGCACTGGGCTGTCTGAATTTTTCAGTTCCATTTAGCAGTCAAATGAAAAATTTCATGGGAAAATAGGTTCAAATCTAACTGAACTTTAGGAAAAAAAAATCCATTTCAATAAATATTTTTAAAACACCTTTGTATTTTTGGCACTTGGAGGGAAGGGGGAGAAAAGGGAACAGAAGGCATCTCTTTCTATGTAAAATCCCAATGGTCTGAGCATTATTCAGAGTGGGAAAGGCTTAACCACAGTTCCCACATCTGGCTGAGACATTTGTGCACACACCTCCACAGCTACCCAAATTTTTCATCACTCTAAACCTTTCAATAATGCTTTTCCTTAATCCCTCCTTTTGGATCATTGGCAGTTTACATGGAATATGTGAAATTACCAGAGCCAAAGATCAAGATAATTCCCAAGCTCAGAGATCAAGGCTCTCAGCTAGTGAGAGAAATGCCTGGATTCTCACTCTTTCTTGATGGTAATTTTTGCAAATAATTGCATCAACCAGGGGCTGAAATTTTTCATCTTCCTCTTTTTTCGAACATGAGCCTTCTCCTCCAGACCCATCTTCTGGGATGCTGGGGACAGAGATTTCTCAGATCTCTACATAAAGAGGTAGAAACAGATGTGAAGTTTTCCACAGCCTAGACTAGTCTTTTAGTCATGAAATGTCAGTCAAAATGGACTGTTAGTACCTCATCTACTGCGTTTTGTAAATCTAGCCCTCCATTTTAAAAATAATTAATTAATTAATCAATCAATTAACCCAACCCTCTTTAACTAGAGTCCCAAAGCAGCCTTAAGTAGTGGGTTTGGCTGATAAAAACCATTTCTCTCTGGAGGTAATGGCAAGGTCTTATTTCTCTGCTCTAAACATAGAAGGATCACAATGCTGGCACATCTGAAATGTCACTGCAATGCAAAAATCAAGTCGGTGCAGAATTTGAAAGCACTGCATTTTGTTGCAGCTACTTTGCCTACAGCTCAGCCCATGTCTCCCACAGCAGGACTCAGGAGTAAAGCAAACACAGAAGAGACCTGCCACCTTGTAAAATCTGTCCTTTGCCTGTTTGGCTTCAAGGTCTAGTTTTTGGTTTCAATAATCATTAGCAAAATTTACCTCTGATTCCCTGAACTAATTGTGAAAAGATAACAGTTGATTTTTCCCCAAATCACATAAAGGACTTACTTACACAAGATAAGATTTCAGGGAATAAGGGGATAAAAAAAAAGTCAAAAAAAAAAAAAAAAAAAAAAAGACAAGACAAGGCAAGGCGGGACATGGCAAGGAGAAGCAGGAGAACCTTCCCTGATACACTTGTATCAAATCCCCTAATTCCCTCATACCACCCGGAGCTTTCTTCTTGCAGCAATCCCTGCAAGAACTGTTGAGCCCAAATTCACCGTTCTTTCTTATTACTAAGCTTTTTACTGCCAGTTAGGTGATTAGCACTTCAGATTTAGGTACTTTGGCAAAGCCTCCTAGGCTTCCACCTGCACCTTCAAGCATCCAACCATTTGTAATAATCACTCTCTGGAGCTCAGGTGGCCAGTAAGTCACTTGAAACCCTGAACAAAGATTGGAAGATTATAGATTAGATTCTTAATATTTCTGAGGTAGCAAAATAAGAAGAAAATTGTTTAGACTTTTCGTATACATCAGAAGTAAGCAACAGGAAAAGTATGATACGTATAAATTGTATGCAGTGTGAAGTTGTTGCCAACAGCACTGAGGGCAAATGGCCTATAAAGGTTAGACATATAACAGAAAACCTCAAAATGAAATGTCATGGGGAAATGCAAACTAATAAATGCAGAAGGAGAAGAAAATAATAAGAGAACACAGCTATGATTCTATGTTTCTATGAAAAAGAAAATCCAGAGTAGTAGTGCTAAAAATGACTTATTGGAGACAGAAATTGGCCAATAAGACCTGAAATTGCAATGTAATATGACAGCAAAAAGCCAATACAATTTTCGCTCTCTGATGTACAGCGTTTCTTTAATGGGGCACAGATGTGACAATCCATCTCTGTACAATGCTGAAAAAACTGCATGGGCAGCCCTTTCCTCAAAAAAAATGGAAGGGAAAATGAAGAGTTATTAAAAAAAAAAAGAAAAAACACGAAAAAAAACAACACCTGAAGATTTTGAAGCAGGTTTGCGATATGGATAAGGACAGATATGCAGAATGACTAAGAATAATCTGTTTTTCCTGAAGAATGGCACAGATAAATGTAAAATTTTTGGGGGGACAGCAAAAGGCAAGGGACTGCTAGTCCAAAATTTCAGACAGTTACAAGAATTTTGTTTCAGTTCATGTTGCCACAGGACCCCGATACATTTGGAGTAACCTGGATGATGAGTCTTAGCCTCAAGAAATTCTTTGGGGTTCCTAATGCTCCATAAAGCAGCATAAGTGTTCATACGTTGCTCTGAACCATCATCTAGGAATCACTTTTGAGAATTCCCTTTCTTGAACTTTGTGAACTGTGTAAATAATATGTATGTCACTGGCTTCATTTCAAGGGCCCTAGTTATTGTGCTGCAGGACAGAGCAAACAGATGATCCTTATACATGATCTCCATGCCATTCATGACATTGTAGACCTCAGTGGAGCTCCCTGAATCGTGTCTTTTTCATGATGAAGAGTGCCAGATCACTCAGGCATTGCTTGCATGACCATGAAAACTTTGATCATCTTTGCTGCCCTTGTCTGAACCTTTTCCAATTCTAATATATCATTTTTTGACATGAATGAACCATAATAGCCATGCAGTGGTCAATGTGGGGCAAACCATAGTTTTATGTAATTAGCTTCTCTTTTGTTCTCTATTCCTTTCTCTGTGAGTCTTTTCTGCTTGTTTTTACTGATGTTGAACGGAAGTATTCAAAGAATTATTTATCTCAGCCCCAAGGTCTCATTCCCGAGTGTCTGGAGTGAGTTCAGAGTTTATTGTTTTCTATGTGAAGCTACAATTGTTTATTCACACCACACATACATTGTTTTACATTTATCTACATTTACTTTCATCTGCCATTTTCTTACCCAACCACTCGATCGAAAGGACCTTCTGCAATTTGTCACAATGGACTTCATCCCTATTACCTTGAATAAGTCTGTATCATCAGCAAACTTTGTCACAACACATCCTCTTCTCTAGGTCATTTATGAATATGTTAAATAGCAGGTCCAAGAACAGCACCCTGTGCGAACTTCACTGCTGACCTTCCTTCACGAAGAGGGTTGATCACTTACCTACCTCTGTTTAGTCTTCCAGAGCTTATGATCCTTTCTATTTTCTTCATTTGGATGCAACTTTCAGGTTTTTTACGAATAACTGCTTAATTCTAAAAAGACTTCTTTTAACTTTGCTGCTTAGCCATTCCTACTTTTTCTCAAGTCCTTCACAATAGGTGGTGCACATGGGTACTGTGCTTTCCATGCACAGTCCCTCAAAAGTCTCTATGTAACCTGTAAGTTTTAATTGTCTTACCTGCCGTTTTTAGCTTCTTTTTAACAAACTTCCTCATTTTTATATTGATCCTCTTTCTGAAGCTTAGAACAAGTTCAGTGATTTATTTTTTTGCCTTTGTTTTTTTTATTTGGGTAGTCCTGACTGTCCTGAAATATATTTTCAGCACTTTTTCCAGAAAATATTTTGATTGTTATGGAAAAAAAAAAAGGTTTTAATGATCTGCCTGCAAGAGCTCAGGGAGAAGTGTCAATGACAGACCACAGCAAACAAACTAGGGAAGGGAAGGAATGACGGACGGTTAAAAAGTACACAAACACACGCAGCAGGCAAAGGCAAGAGCAGATGGATGGAGATACCTGTAACACCCTGTGGATCAGAGGATGAGTGGAACAGGAGCTCCTACCCTTCAAATATTAAAGCTGGAAACAAAACTCTTATGTGAGCAGTGTGTGTAAAAAAAATAGAGAAAAGAGTCCTTTTGAAATGAGTCCCCGAGAGCTCTGTTGCCCCACAGAAGCCACCATGTTTTCCATTCAATCCTATCTTTGCCACAGAGAAGCAACCTATTTTTCCACATGCCAAGTCTACGCTCTTTTGATGTTGATCAATATCTATCTGTTGTCTGTCTTATCCTTAGATTATCAACCCTTTTATCATGAATTGTTGGGGGGGGTAAATTTTTTTTTTAATTATTTTTAATTTTATATTTCCATTGAAAGGATCCAGATCACAACTGAGGTTAGCAGGCACTACTGTAATAATTTAAATATTCCTAAAATGGGCCAGAGATGTGGATCTCCTGAGGTGTGGGTCCCAAATATTCACTGGAACTTTCTTTGGAATATACATTTATACTTTTATCCTTTATTGAAAGAAGAGGACCCATACATAATATAAGTCAATTTTTTGCTATAGGGAAAATCTTGACTCCATACCACCTGTATCTCACCACAAAGTCCTGAGTAACAGCTTCCACCTGAACAAAAGGGGAACAAATATTATTGCTTATTGTGTATTGCTATAATACACAATCGTGGCACTAAGTATTATTCCTTCCACTTTTGGTAAGCCAAAATCATTTATGCTCCAGATGTGTTCCTTTTCGGAAAAATGTAGCAGGTTCCAATTCCATCTGTTCCTGCTACTGTGGCTGTAAAACCCATTTTAGTGATGAAAACATAGCCCAAAATAAAAAGCAAAATACAAGATACAAAAAAAAATTTGTTTGGACTTAAAGAAACTGTCTCTTTTTTGAAAACCTCATACTGAGCAAACAAAAGCAAAAGTATCTGTTGATGTAATATTTATCACTCAAATCAGTAATGTTGCAATGATCAAAGAAAATATATTTACCAGTAGGGTGCTGGGTATGGATGTTGTTGGAGTTTGAAAACAGGAACAGTAAAATATTGAATCCTGAATACAATTTTAATACATTAGACTCTTTTGACAACAGCTCTGCCCTGTTGTAATTCTAGTAGAAATGAAAATATTAATGTAAGGACCAAAAGAATAACTTCTGAAAGAATATTCTTTTTTAAAAAAGAGGAGATAAGGCTTTGTGATATTATGCTTTCATGAAAATTCAGCAATTCCTGTGCTATGAGAAAACAACAAAAAAGAAATATCTTTTCTTTGAACTTTTGCTTTCATTTTATGCAATCAAAATGTATCAACATTTAGTAAAGAACAAGGAACTCTTTCTGAAGGACACATTCGGTTTCTGACTCGTGATGGCAGATAAGCCTCAACCAACTCTTGATTTAGTTTTTTCTCTGCTTCAGACACCTTTTCCAGAGAGGATAAGTGAACATTCATTTACAGCAGCATTTACACTGTTGGGTATGAGGTAAAGAAAACCTGAGGTCTCAAAGGGAAACAGCGGGTTTGCCTCTATTTATCTTGAAGTATTTATCCCAAAGATGTCTCCAAACCTACAGATTTGATTTTTTTTTTTTCCAGCTAAATTGTTTATAACCTTAAAGCTGGTGCCCAGTGAGAGTAAGAGAAGCAGAAGCTGTGGATGAGAATATGAACTTTCTCTGAGTAATATTTTTTGTCCTGTTTTCCCACTAATAAATAGATTTTGCAGAGAATTTTGTACTATTTTGACTACCTTCACCTCTACTTGAACCCAAATAATAAACTGAGAATGTCTCCTCTGGATCGTTATTTTCAAGCTGATGCTGCCAGTCTTTCCAGCTTCATGTCATGCAGTCATTGTATTTTATCTTTTCAGAGCTTTTGACTTCATAAATGTGGTGGAATTCTCCTGTTTCAGCCGTCGGGTTTCTATTGTTCTGTTTCTCTGAGTCCGATCATTGAATGGAACAACTATTGCATTCATTTCATAGAGATGATTAAATTTTTTTCGCATTACATTGATGTCCTAGAATCATAACCTTAGAGCAAATTTGGGGGGAGATTTGACCCTCACAGTATAGGCCACAAATTGAAAATATTGAGGTAGCTGCAGTGGAAATACACAGAGGTTTTAACTGTGAACAGAGTGTACTTTCTGCAGTTCCAGCAGGAAGGCTGAATCACCCAATATCTCTTCTTCAGACTTCCACTCACAGAGGTTGCAGTGAAGCTAGGTGCTAGTTCAGTGCTGCAAAGACCTCGACCTAGATTTCCGGATTTTTTGAATCAGAGAGCAACCTATAATCATGAAGCTTCTCTTTTTTTTCTTTTTTTTTTTTTTTTTTTTGATAGTTCCAGTAAGTCAATAATTTACTGCTGAATCTCATTAGTGGCGAACTATGATCTAGCTCTATTATTACTGCCACTTATGCCACTGAATCAAGATAACCAGAGACAGGGATTTGGTCACACTTCACCTCTTCTCACTCTCATTTCAGATAAACAGTAAGGGTGCTGGTACACTTGCCAAACAAGGACCCAGGATATGAGTAGGATTTTTACGAAGATTTCTTGTTCCCTCTGGTTTCCTTGACAGAGTCACAAGCAAGCCTGGAATATCCAAGTTCCAGTTCAACTTTCCCATAGTTCATTGATTCCATCATTACTCACTTCCCTTCAAAATGTCATCACAATCCAGAGGATTTGAAATAATTTCATGTCCCTCTAGAACAGAAATTCAATTAATTTATCCTGGTTTTACATGTTTAATATAACTTTCTCTTTTACCCTAATAATTGTATTTAGATGGTGCCACCTCTCTTTGAATGAATCAGAGCCTTTTCTTCATGTTTTTGAAAGAACTGCTGTGTCTTTAATTGTTCCTAAATCTTAATCCTTGTATTCTTTTCCTTTGTCTTCCAGATAATTCCAGAAATTAATGTTTGACCATGCATTGGTTGTACACAGAAGATTCATTTCCTTACACAGTGAGAGTAAAATAGTCTTATTTCAGTTGATTTCACACCCATTGTTCTTTGAGCAGAAAATCTGTCATTGACTTCATTCACTCTAATTACATGAAAATAACAGTAATAGCCATAGTACCATAGCCACGGTATATCTTTTTATTTTTCTTTACAATACTGCTGAGGAGCAGTTTATGGAGGCACCACTACTGGAAAGCTAAATGCTCTCCCAACTTTACATGCTGTGATACAGTACGTACTTTATCCCTTAAATTCTAAGCCTGAATTAGAAACCTAACCGTCCTTTCTATCATAGCATACATGGCATGGCTAAAGGAATATGGTCTGTCATGAAATTTCCAAGCTTACAGCAAATAATGTTATTGTTAAATATATGCATGTGTGTATAATTTCCATTTGTTCCTTAAGACCAAGACCGTGAGACTCTTAATCTTACTCTAATTAAGGAATGGATAAGTAGACGAGCCATAGGATGTGAAAGGGAGAGAAAAGCACTATTGGATAACTCCAGGAGCATGGTCTTGCCCCTTCATAGTGACAGAGAGGCAGATCCAAGCCTATTTGTCTCTCATTAGCACTTGATGACATTGCATCCACTATAATTGCAGTGGACGGCAGGAACTTCTGGGGAGTTCCTTGTGGCATCAAGTTCTCTACAGTTTGTTGCCTTCTTATGGGAATGATTCCCTTCATCCAAGTAAACAAAACCCTTGCACACAGTTTTAAGGGATCTTGGATGCCATCATGTCTCTAGGAAAGGCACTTCAAAGACACCTCTTTATCTGGATACTTGTTAATGTCACAGCACTCACACTGGGGATATGATTACCTGCCTTCTGTTCACCTCCCTGGTGGAAGGCTCACACTGTCTTCTCATCACAGCAATCATGGCATTTTTTCTACAATGCGCGGTAGATTCTGCCTTGCCCAGCACCTAGACGGTATGATTGCTGTTTAATACAGCAGCCTACTGTGGACCACTCCCACCATTGCCTTGGCTAAAGTCTATGAAGGATGCATTTTGCCAAAGTTAAAGAAAGTGGCAATCTCAGCCTCACAGACTGGGCTCTGTTATCTCCAATCTCTGTCACAGCAGTTAACCTAACTATCAGATTTATTTTTTTTCTCTTTAAGAGAGAAAATAATATTAAGAGTATCATGCTGTTAGACTGAACACAAAAGTTCAATGAAATGTTCAAAGGCAGAGTATGCAACTTGCTCTTCCAGCTCTTGCTGTTTTAAAAATAAAATGTGTTTTAAGGTATAACTTATGTTTAATGTTATATTAAACCTAACACTGCTTCTAAGTATCAGCTTGGCAAAACCATACAAACTTTTAAAATAAAATAAAAATGGAACTGAACAGGTTCATAATCAAAAAGCTTAACATATTTATTTTTTAAATACACCTTTTTGGTGTGATTTTCCATGGCTAGACAGTAGCCATTTGAATCATCAGGATGGAACGGTACTTGTTATTCTGTTATGTTGTTATTTTCTGTTATTCTGTAATGCTCCAAGTCTAATGAAGAATCCTGAGTATCCTTGAGCAGTTTGGTTTCCATGTTTCCACATTGTACTCACAGCAGGTCTCCAAAAGCCTGTGGCCATCGCTGGCTTGTCTACAGCTCCTACTGTTGTTATCACACATCGCTGGAAACACAGGTTTCGGGAGAAGCTGCAGCGAAACAAACCACGTGCAGACTTTGCGTGGACGTACCCTGAAGTGCAATGCCTGATGTGTTACTGGTTCGCATCGCCTGCTGAGGCACCAGAGAACAGCTACCTACGTTTATCCAGGATGCAGGAACGCAGTAATAGGTGGGTATTGTTGTGCGATTTGGTATACTATTTATACATAACTTGCTTAGCATTAGTAGCTAAATTTGCTGAAGGCTTAGGCCACAAGCTGTGAATTTTCACCTAGATATGTTCAACTTCTACCCGGTCAAGTAAAAGGCGGCCCTAGGGCCAGTTCAAGGCAGAAGATAAGGAAGATACATTCATTAACACAAGCTGCAGTCTCAGAGATAAGAGAAGAAACAGCCCACCCAGAGACAAGGAAAGGACCCAATGAAGAACAGGAAGACCTCAGATCCTAATGTTGCTACTGGTCCAAACTGTCTCATGAGGGGTGGGGGATTTAGATTGAAAGGGTATAATTGCCCAGGGATTTCTTTGTTCAAGGTAGCCAGCTTCTTCAGAGGCAGCCAGCTTGAGCTGTAGCACTGCTAATAAAAAGGACTTCATAGAAGAATCTCTTTTCAGCTTATTGATTTAGTGGAAACCTAGACTCGGACCCTGTTATGGTGGCTGGCGTGCATAATTTCCATAACAGTATCATACTTAGTGCAGACACACAGTTACATGGCTGCCTTTGAAAAAAAACACACTCATAGTCATGGGGTTTGCTTTTTAACTACTTGGTGTTCCTTTTAATTTCTTTTTTATGTTTCCATGAGTTTATTAAAAGTTGGTTACTTGTCTGTAAAGCCAATTTTTATTTATGATATGAATTTTCAGTGCTTTGAGATAACTACCGAAAGAGCATCCAGGCAAGTTCTGAGGTGATGTCTACCTACAGAGCTTCTTGCTTTTTCCTATGGTTATTGATGGTTTCAATTTATTTATTTATTCTCCTATACCACATTCAACAAGTAAAATCCCATTCCTAATATGCTGTTAAATGAAAGAACTGGCAGTCTAAGAAGGCTGAAAATCTGAAAAACGCAAGCACAGTCAGTAGCATTTAGTTAATGTCTTCAAAAGAGAAGCACAAGGCAATGAAGAAAGAATCTACTTACTGGACTGTTCTTTGAAAAGGACCTCAGTACCCTCTTTCTCAGCCAGCAAGCTATGCCAATGCATGGAAAAGAGTTTTAAGAATGTACCATAATGCATATATACAAAGGGATAAATGCTCTTTTAATGACCTATGGCAGTGGCAAATTACTTCATCCTCCTGCCTAAGCTCCAACTCAGCTTTAGCAGTCGCCGCATTGGAGAGTATCATCAAAGCGTCAGGCATTTTATGATGCACACTTCACCACTGAGGAAGCAGTGGTCTTTTGAAAACCATATTCCCTCTTGATCTCTGATATCCAAAAAGGGAACATTTTATAAATCCCTGAACAGAGATTAGAATAAGGCATGGAGGAAAAAAAAAAAAAAAAAAAAGACTTCTATTTTTTTATCCTCCTTCTATCCTTTTTTATCCTCAAAAAATGCAAGTTAAGATTGAATAGAACTTGTCACAAATCACAAATTTTAGTGATTTGAAATTTTACAAATGACACACTTTAATTTCTTTTTTTTAAGAGAAAGTTTTATTTTTAAACTGAATTCATTCACTGTAAATCATGCAAAGAGCATGAAAAATCCCAAGGGATTCTTTGTATTTTGATGAGTTAAACTAAAAAAAAAAAAAAAAAAAAGAATAAAATTGGGGGTCAACTAGAAATAAAATTGAATATTTTGGTGTGTTTCCCTATAATAAACATAAAAGACTAGTGAACTCAGTAATTTTTGTGTTGTATAGGTATACCCCCAGGTACTTTTCTCTCCCTTTTTTTTTATTTCCTTCCATTTTACTACATTTCTTCCAAATTTGTCCCTTTCGCTGCTTTTTCTGCTTCCACACACACATTCTTTCAGCTTTTTCTATGCAAATAGAAACTAAGCAATGCCTCAGCCCAACTTTTTGAAGTCTCAGTTCAGTCTAGGCTAGATATCAGGAAAAATAAGACATTCACCCCATCCCTCTTCAAGGACTGCATTGCTGCTGCAGTACAATTACATTATGTAACCCAGGTTGGTAAAAAGCAGTTAATACAGGAAAAGAAGTTTCTGAATAATAACACAGACATAATAACATTGTGCAGACAGATCCTGACTGACAGAATGAAACAGGTCTTCCCATTAAGAGAAAACATGAAAGTTAGTGAGGATGACAGTGGTAATAATACTGTAAAGCTCAGCTTCTGGCCCTTTGCATTTTAGACATGATAAAATTCTGTGACTTTATATATATATATCAGAGTTGAAACACTTAATCTAATTAACTGCTTACCCTCAGAGGAACTCACTTAGCATTTGTATTAAAGCTTTTTCACTCCATTTTCACCTGCTTTTCTGGAGTATCAGAAGATTCTGGGAAGAAGCAAGGGACAAGAATGCCAGTTAATCCCTTGATAGTCTTCCAGCATCAAAGCAGGATTACCTACATGGCCTCAAAAGAAACCTAACAGGACAAATATCAAGAAGCCTAAACCTAGACCAGTGCAAAAAGCTTTAAGTAGACATATATACATGTATATACACATATAGATAAATGAGCATCATGTCTCTGATCAGTTATATATTTACATTTGCATGTAAATTGTTGTCTTCATGTACTTGTGATGACAGGCCGAAATGGTTAGCTGCTGGGAAAATGCCATTTTTCCACTTCCTAAATGAAACATTTTGATTTTTTGTGTGTGTGTGGAAGCAACACTTCATTCCTAAATTGAGCTAATTTTAGATAACCAGTTGACAAATCAGATGCCCTCTGCGCTCTATTGACAAACCGCATTCACACCTACCCACATTTTTTGCACAGCATTGTTTGTTATTTTTGTCAAGGCATGGAGGCATTGCGTTATATTAAATAGTGCCTTTTAGGCTGGTTGTAAGAACACTGGGATCCACTCCTTGCTCTAGCCACATAGAACCAGCACATTATTCCTTTCTGCCTCAGTTTCCCCTTTCCCTATTCAGAGTATGCTCCTGAGAGCACAGATTAACCCTCAATATGTATTCGAGTAACACCTGTCACCAAAATGGCTCACTTTCAGCTAACCCACTACTTCCTGATATCCTCAGAATATTCTGATACCCTTGAATATTCTAAATATCATGAATATTCTGAATCTCCAAAATACAGCTATTGACAACTGGGCTCCAAACACTTATTCCATAAATCGTAATAATAACATAAGCAAAGGGCTTGCCGTAAATAAACTCATCTCTGCTTCCCTCCTTCCTCAACAAAAGATGAGGGGAGAAAAGATTGTCTTTGCAGTATGCTCAGAGTGCCAATAAATCTGGGTTATGCAGTTCCAGCTGTGGTCTGAATTGCAAACCTGAAAATGCCCCTCCAACAGCTGCATCCTGTTAGTACTGGTGGAGCACCAACACTTCCTTGATCTTAGCTGGCCCCTCATGCAACTGCAGATGAGTCTCTCTCCTGCTGTGATGCTTTTAATTGTGCTTGCAGAACTCACTTAAGCAAGGTACAGTCTTTCATTTTTCCACAGAGGATCTAAAGAATTGGAAAGATTAGTTTGAAACCTGGCCTGTAGAGTGGGATCTGGTGCTCTGTGTTAGTGCTTGGTAATTCACACCACCCAAGTTTTGCCCTCAGATTGTTTCCGAGCATATTTTAAGCTTAACCCCTCTCCTGGTAGATTTAATGGCACCCCAGAAGCTATCCAGGAGACAGTCTAAAGGCCAAAATCAGGAGCTCCTCTCTCTAGTGGCACCATAGGTTGCCTAAGTGCATCAATTAGACATTTGTGTGTCAAAGCAGGCACTCCATCCCTGATACAGGAGGTGGGCTCTGATCCATCCAACATCCCATGAAAGGGCCTAGGGAGAGAGCATATGGGGTAACACAGACTTTCAAAGCTCTTGGCACACTTTTCATTAGCAAATCTTTACACAATTTTATTTTTCATAAGATTAAATTAGAAGAAAACAAAGCCAGGAGCAGAACAGCACTTTGGTTTCTGCAGCCTTGGCAGCAGTGACCATAAAATGGTAGGGTTCAAGATCCTCAGGGCAGTGAGGAGGGTGCACAGCAGACTCACTGCCCTGGACTTCAGGAGAGTAGACTTTGGCCTCTTCAGGGACCTGCTTGGTAGAGTACCATGAGATAAAGCCCTGGAGGGAAGAGGGGCCCAAGACAGCCGGCTAATATTCAAGGATCACCTCCTCCAAGCTCAGGAGCGATGCATCCCAGCAAAGTGGAAGTCAGGTAAAAACGCCTGGAGGCCTGCATGGATTAACAAGATGCTCCTGGACAAACTCCAATACAAATAGGAAGCCTACAGACGGTGGAAGAAAGGGCATGTAGCCTGAGAGGAATACAGAGAAATTGTCTGAGCAGCCAGGGACCAGGTTAGGAAAGCCAAAGCCCTGATAGAATTAAATCTGGCCAGGGACATAAAGAGCAACAAGCAAAGCTTCTATAGGTATGTCAGCAATAAAAGGAAGACTAAGGAAAATGTGCACCCACTCTGGAATGAAACAGGAGAAGGGATATGGAGAAGGCTGAGGTACTCAACAACGTTTTTGCCTCAGTCTTCATCAGCAAGTGCTCTAGCCACACCGTCCAAACCTTAGAAGGCAAAGGCAGGGACCGCGAGAATGAAGTACCACCCACTGTAAGAGATCAGGTTCGAGACCATCGAAGGAACCTGAAGGTGCACAAGTCCATAGGACCTAATGAGATGTATCTGTGGATCCTGAGGGAACTGGCGGAAAAAGTGGCTAAGCCCCTCTCCATCATATTTGAGAAGTCACGGCAGTCCGGTGAAGTTCCCACAGACTTGAAAAGGGGAAATATAACGCCCATTTTTAGAAAGGGTAAAAAGGAAGACCCAGGGAACTACAGGCCAGTCAGTCTCACCTCTGTGCCTGGCAAGATCATGGAGCAGATCCTCCTGGAAAGTGTGCTCAGGCACATGGAAAATAAGGAGGTGATTGGTGACAGCCAACACGGCTTCACTAAGGGCAAATCGTGCCTGACAAATTTGGTGGCCTTCTATGATGGGGCTACAGCATTGGTGGACAAGGGAGGAGAAACTGACATCGTCTACCTGGACTTGTGCAAAGCATTTGACACTGTCCCACACATCATCCTTGTCTCTAAATTGGAGAGACATGAATTCAATGGCTGGCCCACTTGGTGGATAAGGAATTGGCTGAATGGTCACACTCAAAGAGTTGTGGTCGACAGCTCGATGTCCAAGTGGAGATCAGCGACAAGTGGTGTTCCCTACAGGTCGGTGTTTGGACCAGCACTGTTTAACATCTTTGTCAGCAACATGGAGAGAGGGATCGAGTGCACCCTCAGCAAGTTTGCTGATGACACCAAGCTATGTGGTGTGGTTGACACGCTGGGGGGAAGGAATGCCATCCAGAGGGACCTTGACAGGTTTGAGAGGTGGGCCTGGGCGAACTGCATGAAGTTCAACAAGGCCAAGTACAAGGTCCTGCACACGGGTCGGCGCAATCCCAAGCACAGCTACAGGATGGGTGGAGAATGGTTTGAGAGCAGCCCTGAGGAGAAGGACTTGGGGGTGTTGGTGGACGAGTAGCTCAACAAGAGCCGGCAATGTGCGCTTGCAGCCCAGAAAGCCGACCGTGTCCTGGGCTGCATCAAAAGAAGCATGACCAGCAGGTTGAGGGAGGTGATCCTGCCCCTCTACTCCGCTCTGGTGAGACCCCACCTGGAGTACTGCATCCAGCTCTGGGGGCCCCAGTACAGGAGAGACATTGAGCTGTTGGAGAGAGTCCAGAGGAGGCCACGAAGCTGATTGGAGGGCTGGAGCACCTCTGCTATGAGGACAGGCTGAGAGAGTTGGGATTGCTCAGCCTGGAGAAGTGAAGGCTCTGGGGAGACCTGATAGCAGCCTTCCAGTACCTGAAGGGGCCTACAGGAAAGCTGGAGAGGGACTGTTTACAAGGGCATGGAGTGACAGGACAAGGGGGAATGGGTTTAAACTGAAAGAGGGGAGATTTAGATTAGGTATAAGGAAGAAATTCTTTACTGTGATGGTGGTGAGGCACTGGAACAGGTTGCCCAGAGAAGTTGTGGATGCCCCCTCCCTGGAGGTGTTCAAGGTCAGGTTGGATGAGGCTTTGGGCAACGTGGTCTAGTGGAGGGTGTCCCTGCCCACGGCAGGGGTGTTGGAAATAGATGGTCTTTGAGGTCCCTTCCAACCCAAACTATTCTCTGATTCTGTGATGAAGTTTCCAGACGACAAGAGTCTTTTTTTCTCCTGTCATGCATCCTAGAGTCTCTCAATGCTGGCTGCAATGCTTCAACATGGAAGATTATAAAGGGTATCTCAAATAAAACTCCATGATTAGGAAACTCTGTTGGGATAGTTAGGACATGGAGCTCCAGATTCAAATCCTCTTCACTGTGAAGGGCCTACATGTTCTGCTTCCTAGCCAAATGCCCAGGGACATTGCCAAATGTGAGGGGCCAATGGCCCACTATGTATTTGGATAATTCCAGTATTCCCTGACAAAAGACAAGCAGAGATTGAGCATAGGACACTTTAAAGGCTTTTTCAATGTGCTTGATTAAGTTTCAGTGCACTTGAGGCCAGAGGACTTACGACTCTCTGTTTAGGGCTGAGGAGACTGAACTCCAAGCAGAGAATATATTAAGCATTAAAGAATAAGTGATATTGGAGATGTTTTCTGAGACATAAATACTTCACAGTCTTTTCTCCTAAAACAAACAGGGGTCACATTTGCTTTTAAAGGATGGCTAGAGTCACCTTCATAGACCTTCATAGCTGGTAATGACTTGGAGATAAAAACATGATTCTCCAGACGCCAAGAGGAGCTTGGACATCTCATTGCATGATTGAATGAAGACCTCCCAGATAGAGGGACAAAGTGTTTAGACAAGGCTTGACCCTACAAAGACCAGAAAGCTTATAAAATGCATGTGGCACAGCCATATGCATCTGCATTGGGATAGCTGAGGTACTCCTCCTTGAGGCAATGCAGCTGTGCTGTTAAAGAATTCATTTATTTGCTCTAAATATTATCAAAGCTTATCTCTTAGATCTCCACCTCAGAGTGGAAAGAAGTGCTTGGCACTCACAAGGGTCTTCTGAGCCTGATCTACTACACAAATTTTCCTCTCTTTTTCAATTTGGCCAGTATCAACTTAAAGGAGAGGAGGGGGAAAAAAAACCAACAAACCCTTAATTAGTCACCTCCTCCTTGTTGCCACAGGAGTCACCAAACCTAAAGAACACATTTTGGCTCCCTCCCTTGGATCCCTCCCTTGTGGATATTTCAGGGTTGAATTGGCAGCACATAATTGATAGCTGCTGGTATGAGTAGAGCTACTGCTTTTAATCAGGAACTTGAAGTTCCTCCAGGAACTTGTGCTGGATTCCTGGCAATGCATTTGTTATTCAGTGACAAATTTAGGATAAAGGAAAAATGAGCATACAAAATGTTTTTTGAATTTACCTCATTCTGCTCTCCATTATCACCAAAATGTTACTTCATCTGTTCAGGTTCATAAACTTCTCATTTTGAAGGACTGTAGTGCTAGCTCCCAAATTCAAAGGATTAAATGTATCAGAATCTTTCAGGGAGGTTGAACATCTTGACTATGAAACATAGTTCAGTATGTTTCACAAGATTAATATGAATTTAATTGAACCAGCAGAAGATATGGCAGAAGACTAATGCACAGAATGGCACAGCTGGTAATTCTTATTCTTCTGTGCCCGATCCAATTCTCACTCAAAAGGAGTCTTTCCAATTAGTTTAACAGAAAATGGATTGGACCCACAGGGTTGATCCAAATTGCAATGAAGTGCCCAGGAAACCTTTGCTAATTTCTGTAAGCAGTAAATAAGCTCCTTATTTAGTATAAATAAAATTGATACTGAAATGGATTGAAATGGTGGACAAGCTTTCTGTTGGTCTTTACAGAAAAATGAAGTTTATTCTAAATTTCTCTTTCCAGATTGACCAGTGGTACGAGAAAACAAGCATCATTATTCAGATGTCAATGCATTTTGTAGCAAAACCAAGCAATGATTACATTTTTGTAAGAAAGAAAATCCATTTTCTAAGTTTGAAAGAGCAAAATGTTCCAATAATTACACAGATTTGTGAAAACATAAATGAAAAATTCTTGATGAAACTTCCCTCATATATCCATCATTCAAAAATTAATTAGAGAAACTATTTTTTGTCTCTCTTCTTTTTACCTGGGATAATCTAGAATAACAATCCTTAACAGAAACATAAAAGAGGATGATGCCAGTTGGAAGGATCAGTGGATGGAAAGCTGGACTCTGATCTCATCTGTGTCTTTGATTCGTAAAACCTTTAGCAAGAATCAGTCTGTAACAGACGTAAATGTCTACAGATGTCTATGTGTGTCTTCATGGGTCTATTTGCCTAGATTCTTTTTATAGACAGTGGAAAGACAGAGGACTTAGTGGAACATTGGTCATTTGATCTATTTTTTTTACATTTACCTTAGAAAGAGCGGAGTCATATCTTTAAAGTGCCTAATTCTCTCTAATGACAATAAAGACTTTCTAGACAAGCAGCTTAGGTTTAGACATCCACATCTGCATGTGTAAACCCTTGTGGTTTAACCCCAGCAGGTAACTAAGCACCATGCAGCCACTTGCTCACCTTTCCCTGCGAGGGGATGGGAAGGTGATTGGAAAAACTCATGGGTTGAGATAAAGACAGTTTAATAGGATTACAAAGGAAGATGATGATGATTATGATGATAATTATACTAATAATAATGATAATAATTTCATACATGCAATTGCTCAGTACATGCAAAAGGAAAATAAAACACCCGTTCAGTCTGTTTCCAAGCAGCAATCCCACCTCCCAGCTAGCTTCTCCAGTTATATATGGAGCATGACATTATGTGGTCAGGAATATCCCTTTGGCCAGTCTGGGCCAGCTGTCCTGGCTGTGCTCTCCCAGCTTCTTGTGCACTTGGCAGGGCGTGAGAAGCTGAAAAGTCTTTGACTTAGTGTAGACACTGCAGCTACCTACGGACAACTAAAAACATTGGTGTGTTATCAACATTATTCTCATACTAAATCCAAACCACAGCACTATACTGGCTACTAGAAAGAAAATCAATTCTATCTCAGCTGAAAGCAGGACAACTCTACTCAGAGTAGACCCCTCCACTTTTTTTTTTTTTTTTTTCCCCAGCTGTTCAAGACAAGAATATATTTAATTGAAGAGAAACTTTGTCTCGCTGAGCATTACAGGGCAATATACTCCATGTTTTGAAATGCCTGCAGAGAAATTCAGGGTAAATCTTATTCCTTTCTGCAAGGTATATTCCACAGTTGTTCCTGTTGTGTCACTTGGATACAGCTACTGCTAGACTTTAGGTTTTCCTCCAATTTTACTACGATCAGAGAATTGTGCTGCTTTTCCTCAGATTTCAATCATATTGGGGTTGCCTGTCTTTGCTCTATTGCCCTCCTGGAATTGTACAGCTGAGTTCTGCCCCTAAATTATCTACAAACTATTGAGAAGTATGTAACCTCTTATGGTTATTGCATTTGTCCTTTTTCTCCCCTTTCCAGAGTGCTCACATCAGCTGAGCTCTTCTACTGGTGGAAGGATACTGTGCTATTCAACTTCTCAGCTTCTCAGTTTTCCCAAGCCTTTATCAAAGTAGTTCCAGCAATCCCCCCAAAGAACAAGAGTGTTAATATATATATATGAAGAATGCCTCATTAAAGATTAGCTGTGTACAGTACAAAGCCATGTAGGGGAGCATGCACGTCCTGAAGCATTCCTATTTCTCAGCTCTGGATGGTTGTGGCATGTTAAGTACCCTATACTGTGTCATAAAAAGGTATAGAGCACCTCTGCACTATTAATATTTGCTAGCTTCCTTCCAGCAAAAGCAGCTAAATCCCTGGTCCGTCTGGCTTTTTACCCATACTCATTTTTACCTTAAGTTTTACAGTAAAAGTCTTCTTCATTGATCGTTAAGGCTGAATCAGTGATATTGCCTACAAGTTAGAGATGGCAATGATGTAGACTGTGCAAGTGTCTGCTTGTGTAGTATATGTGATTAACTGTTATGGTGAGGAAGGAGTTATTCTTATATCTCATTCCCTATCAAACAATTTTATAGGAACAGAATCTATTTCTTCACCCTCTTTCACAGCACATCAACTTAAGCCTTCCCTGACCATGTAATAGATCTTTTCCACCTCTAATTGCTGAGATTTATTTGCTGATGCCTATGGCAAAGGAGGAGCAAAGCAGTAAGAACAATATACAACTGTTAAATAGCTGGATTTCAATGCTAGTCATGTTTGAGCATTTTATTGCTGGACAGTAATAAATTTTATGAATGTTTGGAGATAACATATGTCTCATCACCCTGCTCCTCACGGGGTGCAAATGTAAACAAAATATTTTATATGAGTACTTGCTATAAAATTTAAAACAAATCAAGTTCCTGTCTTACCCTGGTTAAACATACCCTTGCCACAGGTTGGTTTCAGTGCTCCAGGATGAAGATCCCAGATCAACTGCCAGTTGCATAGACTTCACACTCTGTCTTAGTCCTTATATTGCAAAAAGTGTGCGGCCTTAAAGCTGCTGAGAGTTGTCTGGGGAAGTAGGGCTTATTAATGCAGGCACAAAAATGTACTAACATATAGCTTTTGTACTGTAGACAGCTTAGAGTGTGGGCAAAGGAGCTCTTATCTGTTTGCACCCTCCTGAGTAGCCATGTGTGATCAGAATTCATTTTCTGGCCTGGCCATTAGGTGATGGAGCAAAGCAAATTCTATCTATCTCAAGGCAATTACAAGATGCCAGTGTAGCCAAAAGATCCTGATCCAAAGCTCTTTGAAGTCTAAATTCAGCCTCCCTTGGCTTTGATGGCATCTTAATCAAAGCTCTATTTCACCACTTTTACTTATCCCAAGTTCCCTTGGATCCTGAATTTAACTCTGTGAAAATGCAGATAGAGACAGAAGCATGATTCACCTCTACCAGTGCAAACTCTGTTTGGTTCCTACTTAGAAACACATCTAAATGACTTTGACTGACCTCTTTCATCTGGAAAGGTAAAAATTGACTTTGAGGGCTGCCACACTGGCCCCAAGTCCAAGAGGGACAAATATATCTTGATTTAGTTTGTGCATAGTCGATACCTGAAAGTTCTTAAAGTTTTTGCTGGCTCAGATCCAACCCATTTAACTTTGGGCATGCATCTAAGGAGTCTAATTGCTATAGGTTCCACGCATAAGCAGTTGATAAAGACCAGTCTCTCTAGAGGGCAGTGAAGATCTGTTAAGATACTAATTGCCTACTGAAGGTTCCTATCTATCTACATTAACTATATGAGGTTAGTAGACTGATGACAATTCTTATGTAAGCACTTCAAGTTGATGCCCAAATTTTTGTGGGACAATCCTGGCTGTAATTTTAGACTTGTTGTCAGCAGACATTAGTCAGGATTCAAGCTGCTTCTGTTCTGAGGGAGCAGCAGCAAGGGAATGGATTGAAAAAAACCCTGCAAAATCAAGTAACATTTGAGACAATCCTTCAGAACACTAGTAAACAGTTTCAGGCTAAATATTTTCTATCCTAAAACAACCTCCTAGGGAGCCCCACAACCAGGGACTCCCACACAGAATTGTGAACTGTCAATACTGGAAGAGAAGGTAGAGCATCATAGCATACATATCGTCTGAGAATAAGGCCTGCAGAGAAGAGTAGGGCAAGACACCCTGTCTGCAACTCATAGATAGAGCAGTAGGATGATTTAACATTGACTTTTTTTTTTTTTTCAATTGTTATAGCTTATATTTTGCTCTCAAATGTGAAATATTCTGCCACTTTTTCATTTTATTTTCATTCTTGCCATGAGCTGTACATCTATGCTGAGAGAATCCTTGCTGTCGAATTCGTCAAAAGGATTGCTGTAGCAAAACATTTCTGTTGTTCCTTACTCCCACTCAGAGCATTAACACAAGAAGGATATTGGATTCCTATGTATGTGTGATGCCATTTTTCCTATAAAAATGCATATACAGTACAGTGTTTCTTGCTTGCTAACAGCTACACACTGTTTTTATATTGATATCCTAATACATCCTCAGCATTTTTCATCAATTCTCAACAACAAGCTGTCCCCTACACTGATGTTGTTATGTTTTGATCTCCACTGGAAGCAGAGTAATGCGATGTGCAAAGAAAATATAAGGTCTCTGCTATGTCCATTTTTACATTAAAATCCCACTGCAATGCTGCCAAAAATCTAAGAAATTTGTGGGAAGCTATATACTGAAAGAATGAAAATTCAAGGGCAAGGGAGGTGAAAGGAGAGAAACTCTGTGTTTCCTGAACATTCTTAGCTCTTTTCCTTAATTGTACCTAGAATTCTGGTGTTTGTGATGTTTTGATGCTGCATGTAAGTTATTTGTAGGAAATTCAAGACCAAATCTATCAGGATAAGAACATGTGGATATGCTATTTATTTAAGCCTCAGCTGTCCAATTTGGAACCAGTAAAACATTCAAGAATACTTGTCAAAATTAGCATAAGTAAATGTTCACTAATGTGAAATAAATATGGCAAAATCTGCATTTCATTCTATTTTCTCACTAGGTACAGAATTCTAAACCCAAGGAACTTTGAGTGACAAAGCACCAAATTGGTTTTCCTAGTCATTTCCTATGGCACCCCACACTCTGCTAAAGGTTTCTACAGCCACCAAGTTCTATATATCTGAAAAAATAAACTTATAGCCCCCTCAGATAGACTAATCTGCTGGAAAACAAAACCTCTCCCTGTGGCTGGTAGCCCTGTCTTAGGTAACATCTGAGGTACTCTGAAGAGCTTTGAATTGTCCCCAGTGAATTCTCCCATTTGCCCAAAGCTTCCCTGTTTTTACCCCCATCCAATTATTAGAATGAGACTTCTTAAAGTAGGAAGAAATGACCCCCTAATGTTTTTGCCTAAGATATTTGCTCTATTTTCCCTTAGAGTTTTGAAAGGTTTTTTTCATAGTGGGCATCAATATCTCTTTATCATGCTGCTAAGGATATACATCAAAATACATTAAATACATGAAAATACATTAAAAACTACACATTTAAGAAACTTGAGCGATAATGTGGTGATAAAAAAGGTAAAGCAGTCTGGCTTCAGTGACATCAGTGCAACTGTACTGATTTATATCAGTTAAGGGACTGGACCAATAAGTTAAATCCAAACATGACAAAAATTTAATACGTATGTGGCCAAAACACTACCATGTACCACCACAGTGCTTATACTACAACGTATACATATGTATTACAACATATACATAGGTAGTTCTAATTTGATTGCACAGGAGTCATACCAGCTCACAATATTTCAGCAGACTTTATTATTGGATGCCTAGCAAGAATTTGAAACTATATTCAGTACGTTTGAGTTATAAGTTGCTGATAATTCAGCTCAGGTTTTCTACTTCTATTGCCATTGCAAGAGGAATGAGAGAAAAATCAACAGAGCTTATTTCAGAAGGAAACAGAAATATCTTTACTGCTTACTAAACTGTGCTTATATGAAGTGTCTGGTATGGCTGTGAAGCTTATAAGTGACCATAATAAGCAGCCTTTGTTGCTAGAATTCCACATCAAAGTCAAAGAATAGGATTCATGAAGCTAACAATTTTCAGATCACTCCATCAGCTCTTGGATGAATGGTATAAACGACCTTTCAGGGAGACTCTTGTGACTCCGTGACAATCACACCAGCCAGAGAACATTTCTCCTGTATTTTAGCTGAGCAATATCAGGTTACCGCCTAATCCTGACCTATCATTAATCACCACAGAGTCAGTCGCAGAAAAAAAATATTAGCAATCAGATAGAAAAGTCTGGAAGGAAAGAGGCTCCATTGCCTGACAGAAGCAGAAGTAAGTGCTCTGGCAGGTTGTTCAGATTTGGAAAACCCTCTTTGTCTAGCCATGCTCTCACAGCAAAGAGGATCAATAGAAAAAAATCAAATGCATTATCTTTGTTTACATCCTAGGCACAACAGTGTGAAAATCCTCACCAGGCTAAGGAGTCTGACGGCGTGTGATGGATGTCCTGTTTAAATGATGCCTTTGAAAGCTTTCACAATGCTCTGACAGAGGACTCACTGGAGAATAAATGACTTTCCTTTAAATTACAAGAGCCTGGGTTGAGAAGACAGTGTGAATGTCGTACTATAAATTCAATATATTCAACCGCTTCTGGTGCTAAAGAGCAATTGTTAGTGGTGAAAACACGTCCAAGATTGTCTTTGACCTAAGGAAGTTTTGGTTATCAGTAATAAGAAAGCTACAACATTTTATTTTGAATTATTTTTTCTACTTACAGAATATGCTTGCAATAAACAATAGAAATGTGCTTCAGGCTTGAATTTGCTATGCTGGCAATCCATATGAAAATAATACATAAAAATCCAATGGAAGCACTCATGTGTGCATTGTGTATTATCCTTAAGTGCATACTGAGAGTGTACCAGTAGAGCTATTTGGTATATTAAGTGTGTTATGAAGCTTTGGAATAATAGGTGAAATATCTGAAGATGGCAATATTACATAAACACAGCCTTTTGTTAGATAAAGTACCTATATTTCATGCAAAGCATGTGGGTTTATTGATAAAGAAAAGTTTAATCTTTTGTAAAATGTGCACACTCATGCTTTTCTCCGTATATTACCAAGCTAAGAGTAAAGAAAACCTTTTTGGAATAAAGTAGACGAACTGGCAGAAACACTCTTGTGGGTCTCTGGTGGAGAAGTAAACCCATGCTAAGCAAGGAAAGCTCTCTCACCTCCAGGCTAGACCTAGATACACCTACATTCAGATTACCAGATACCACAGCTAGAAAATTAAGTTCAAGAGATTTCAGCCGCCACGTGCACATCAAAATAAAAAGCCTATTTTGGAGCTGAGCCCTAAACATAAAACTTTTGGCAACATCTTTATGCACCCTGCTGAGGGTGGGATGCTATACTGAACAACCACAGTGGAAACGTGTCTCACGCTGTAGTGGCTTTCCAAAGACCAGACTCAGTAAAGGACTGTGAAGGACCTCATTATGGAGAGGACAGCAAGTTGGATGAAAATTATTTGCTTTCAGAACTCCCTAAACTCTCTAGGAGCTCTTACTTTTTTTACCATTAAACCAATCCGTATTTTCAAATTCATACAGCTTTTTGCTAAACATATTTTGCTAGTAGCTTGCCTAACTGAAAGATTTAGAAGTTTTTCTGGAGCACCATAATCTGTGTAACGAATACCTACAGGGGTGTCTACCATGTATCACTCTGATTGCCATTTTGTAATAAGGGAAACTGAGGAAGAAAAATGCTGAGAAGTTGCAGGTATTATATAAAATCAGAAAATATTAGTTCAAAATGTGAAACAAAAATTAATTACACACACGAGTAGGTCATTCAGCACTAAGGTGACCTTATGCCTTTGTCATCTGCTGGAAAAAGGAAGTTGCTTTAGTGCTGAATTACAATGTGTAAACACAGGTTTCTGTGTTCACTTCTTGTCAGATTTTAACTGATTGCCCAAATGAGTTGCTCAGAGTCACCACAGGAAGATGTCATAATAGGAAACCCAAAAGCAGGGGGAGAGTGTCCTTCTCTTCTCTTCTCTTCTCTTCTCTTCTCTTCTCTTCTCTTCTCTTCTCTTCTCTTCTATTCTCTTCTCTTCTCTTCTCTTCTCTTCTCTTCTCTTCTCTTCTCTTCTCTTCTTCTCTTCTCTTCTCTTCTCTTCTCTTCTCTTCTCTTCTCTTCTCTTCTCTTCTCTTCTCTTCTCTTCTCTTCTTCTCTTCTTCTCTTCTTCTCCTCTTCTCCTCTTCTCCTCTTCTCCTCTTCTCCTCTTCTCCTCTTCTTCTCTTCTTCTCTTCTCTTCTCTTCTCTTCTCTTCTCTTCTCTTCTCTTCTCTTCTCTTCTCTTCTCTTCTCTTCTCTTCTTCTCTTCTTCTCTTCTTTTCTGTCTTCTTTGTCTTCTTTGTCTTCTTTTCGTTTTCTTCTTTTTTTTCTTCTTCTTTTCTTTTTCTTCTTTGTTTTTTTTTTCCTCTCCACTCAGTGCCACGGATTTTGATAAAAAACCACTTTGTTAAAAATTTGGCTGAAGAACACCAGGGTGCTCTATGGAAAAGGCATATTAGATACCCAGGAAAGATGGAGATTCAGCCTTTCCGTTGACCTGTCCTTTACTTCCCTCCTTTTATTCTCTGGGAGACTTCCAGGTGTCTGCTTTCTGTGCAGTCTCCTCTGCATGGAGAAGTGCTCTGAGTAGACTGGGTGAGATTCACAGACCTCCTACTGCTGTACTGTTTTTTTATAATCTGTAATTTTGAATAATGGTTGGTATAAACTACATTAATTTAGTTAGGTTTGCACATTTTTTGGTCAGTAATCAAATTTGCCCAGAGAAAAAGACTTAGTAAATACGGCTTTTTTTTTTTTTTTTTTTTTTTTCTTAATCACTTTGTACCTTGCCTGAAACCACATAAGCAAGAATAAAAATGTTTAGTGGACTTTGGAGGTACTATGAATATACCCCAAAATCTCTGGCTCTTTTTGCAAATATCAGTCTAAGTTGATAAAACCTCAGTTCATCATAAAGCTCACAAGCACTGGTCAGTCATTAACTTTATATATGCTAATAATCTTATTTTTGTTCAGTTATGCATGTCAGGGTGCTCTTTAATTAAGTTCAGAAATTCACCTCAGCCAAACACATGTCCTGAAGACCAGAAATGTTTCCCTGAACTTCAAATTTCACTTAGGTCACAGCATGAACCAGAACCCTTATCCTAAATCTTAAATTCTCTATGGACCTCACAGCTGACTTTAGACTTGACATCGGCATCCACAGCCTATGTATGAGTAAGCCTAACTGCATGATGTGCTGACTTTGGCAGCACTTTATGCTTTACTATTCCAATAGAGTTATTGAAAATGGAATTAGGTTGTCTCCACTTTAATCAAGGGTGAAAGCAAGACAAGTTGGAAAGGAGTGGGAATGAGCTGTGCAAATTGTTGACTACTGCAAATCCTACTCCATAATTATATTTCTTTCATTGGTAGTTATTTGAATTCACTCAGTAGTCAGAGCACATCATTTCTAAAAAAAAAAAAAAAAAAAAAAAGAATAAAAATAATAATATTACAATTGAAGGTAATGGGGTGTTAATAAAATATAAATCTGCTGGCTGTTGAGGCTCATGGGTAGTAAACCAGACAATTATTGCTCTGAATGTTCCATTGAAAAATAAAAAACTGCTGTCTTTGGAAGTATTTGCTTAAACCATATTATTTGGTTTGCTCAAAATTTGCAGAGCGGTGTTATTGGAAAAGGTTGTTGGGGTTTTTTTTAATTATTTTCAGCAGAGAAATGAAAAAGTTTAAGCCCTGAATTATGGGAGAGAAAAAAAAAAAGACCCCATCAAGAAACACAGTTTAATGATCTTAGATGATGGTCTGCCTAGATAGCATGTCTTTTCTAGCTGTCTGTAATGTTGTGATCATAGTCATGTTAGCCAGTAATGTCTTTGCAAACCGGTTTGTGAAAATTTAAGTGTGGGATTAATGAAAATTGAGGCAATTAAGCTTACCAATAAGGTGTTTGTTTTTCTTATGAGTTGGCCAAAGCAATATCAGCAAGGCATGTGATTGAGAAACTGATTGATGCTTGGATCTGACAATGTCGCCCACAACTTTCTCTCCTAGTCATCAGGGAGCCCTTGTATGATCTTAAGTAATTCTTCGGTACCTCACTCTATTTGTACCACATTGACAACTTGAATTTTCACTCAGATTGGTTTCAAAGTGTGTTAAAGCCACCACAAACTGAAAAAAGCAGATTTATTTCTTCATATGCAATTGATAGCCCTAGTTTGCTTAAAATAATCTCTAAAAATAATATTTTCAAACTCAGTATTTGAGAATAAGGAGCCATGCCAAGGGTATTTCCACCCTGAGAATTCTTGTATACTGCTGTTTCTGTGTATATTAACGAGTACAACAGGTAGGATTTATCATAAGAGTGTGTAAAAGTGCTACACTGTCAAATGTTTTATGGAGTATGAAATTGTAAGTGTCAACACAATAATAGTAAGATGGGGATTGTAGTATAGTTAAGAGTGATCAAAATCAATAAATACACACAACTGTCTGGATGCATCATAAAAGCAGGGAGTTCATAATGCTTGCCTCTCCATGCCAAAATGAAAATAAACCAGAGAACAGAGGATCAACAGCTATGATATTTTAGGGTCTAGCAGCAGCATCCAAGCGATGTACTTTGATATTGGAGAATTGCCTACAGCAAAGACCAGACTGAAAGCTCTTTAAAAGCAATGGGATTCATTCTTTTGGCCTATGTGATTAAAAAGAGAAACAAAATGTGAGACAGTTTACACCAATTTCACTCTCAAGGCAGTCTTAAAATACAAAATCTCATCCTAATGATACATTTACCAGCCTACAGAAACAGTGGAGCCAAAACAAGTCTTTGTTTCCTCCCTAATTAAACAGTGGTTGTGTCTGTGGCACCACAGTTCATTGACATGGCACAGAGCATTAACATTGCAAAATGTAGAGGAACTATTCAAAACATTTCGTGATTAGCTTTTATTAATTACATGGTGAGGGTCTTTAAGAAAAGTGAGTTAGAAACCCATAAAGCTAAATTTGCAGAACTTTGAGTCTAGATCACTGCAATTGATAAGTAACTGTTAAAAAGCCCCCACAAGCATGTGACAGTGTATGTAATATTTTTGTAATATGTGTAATTTTTACATATGCAATATGTTTTTTATATATTCGTGATAGATGTAACATGTGGTATTTTTGAAACAAAGCCTGACATCCCATCCTTCCTTTTTTACATACCCAGCTTCAAATGGCCAAAATACAGATCTTCTAGCTGTGTTGGTTTTGCGTGGCAAGGTTTTGGTAGCGGGGGGGGCTACAGGGGTGGCTTCTGTGAGAAGCTGCTAGAAGCTTCCCCTGTGTCTGATAGAGCCAATGCCAGCCGGCTCCAAGACGGACCCGCCGCTGGCCAAGGCCAAGCCAATCAGCGCCTCTGTGATAACATATTTAAGAAAGACAAAAACAGTTAGAGAGCGCTTTTGCAGCCAGAGAGAGGAGGGAGAAGATGTAAGAACATCTGCAGACACCAAGGTCAGTGAAGAAGGAGGGGGAGGAGGTGCTCCAGGCGCCGGAGCAAGATTCCCCTGCAGCCCGTGGTGAAGACCATGGTGAAGCAGGCTGTCCCCCTGCAGCCCATGGAGGGAGGATGAGGGGGTGTAGAGATTCCACCTGCAGCCCGTGGAGGACCCCACGCCGGAGCAGGTGGAGACACCTGAAGGAGGCTGTGGCCCCGTGGGAAGCCCGCGCAGGAGCAAGCTCCTGGCAGGACCTGTGGATCCGTGGAGAGAGGAGCCCACGCCAGAGCAGGTTTGCTGACAGGACTTGTGACCCCGTGGGGGACCCACGCTGGAGCAGTTTGCTCCTGAAGGTCTGCACCCCGTGGAGGAGACTCACGTTGGAGAAGGCCGTGAAGGACTGTCTCCCGTGAGAGGGACCCCACGCTGGAGCGGGGGAACAATGAGTCCTCCCCCTGAGGATGAAGAAGCGGCAGAAACACCGCGTGATGAACTGACCGTAACCCCCACTCCCCGTCCCCCTGTGCCGCTGGGGGGGGCGGAGGTTGAAGCCGGGAGTGAAGTTGAGCCCGGGAAGATGGGAGGGGTGGGGGGAGGTGTTTTAAGATTTTGGTTTTATTTCTCATTCCTCTGCTCTGTTTTGCTTAGTAATAAATAAGATGAATTCCCTCTCTAAGTTCGGTCTGGTTTGCTCGTGATGATAATTAGAGAATGATCTCTCCCTGTCCTTATCTCGACCCGTAAGTTTTACCTTTTCTCCCCTGTCTAATGAAAGAGGGGAGTGATAGAGCGGCTCTGGTGGGCACCTGGCCCTCAGCCAGGGTCAACCCACCACACTAGCGCAATGACTTCTTGTGAAAATGCTGCTTGTTAGGACCCCTACCAGCGATACTTTTCAGCACAAATTTAATTCTAATGCAGGAGTAATGCCAGTATTTGCTGACTCAAATTTGGATATACACACAAATATGTTGCTGAATATGTGCCACGTTCTTCAGTTGTCCACCAGGGATCTAACACACATTCAGAGGACAGAATATCCTAAGGTGTGCAATGGCCCAAACAAACTTTCGTTTTACCAGGGTATATTCATGCACTTTAAATAAATCTCACTCCATGAGTGAAGCCTTGTAGAAAAATCACTTTAATGGGTTAAATTTGGAATAATAGGAGTTAAAGATATCCTCAGTGTGCAAGGGCCCATTTCTTAATGTGGGATGGTTATAATTAAACTTCCATAGGCAATTGTTTCATTCCATTTCCTCCTTCTCACTACTGCCCTTAGATAAATTGAAGGTCTCTCTGCATATGAGTTTAGAATTCAAACATGGTGTAAGTTGAGAAATCCTCTTTCCCTTCTGATGCATAAAAATGGAGGAACGATATTCATCCATTGCCTTCAACAGAATTAATTTTAGGATGAATTTAGAACACAGAAACTCAAATCTATTTTTCCATATATGCCACATTCTTGACGCTGGTTTCCTAAAATCTGCGCAGAAAAATTCTTCTTATGCAGAACTGCTGCGAAAAATCACATTCACAGCTATTCCACTTAAAGTGCCAAAATAAATAACAAATATTTTCCTCAGTAAAAAATTCAAAGTAGAATTGCAAATATCCTGTTCAGAACAGTACAAATGAAACTGCTCAGTTCAGAGTCTACCACTGGTGATTTCTGTCTTTGCATCTGGGCAGGAGCTGTTAAGATTTGTTTAATTATTACTTACACTATAATATAGTCCACAGAGAAAAATTAATTGCAAAATGTATCCATCTTACAGGGAAAGTAATATCAGCTAGGATAAAAGCTGAAGCTTTTCCAATTAAAGCTGCTGTCAGTAAAGTGCAGAATGTGATTGCAAATGCAAAAAAGCAGTTTAACTTTAGCTCTCCTGCAAATACACCATGGATTGGGTATGTGAACACCATCTGTCCAAATACTGGCCAAACTGATCTTTTTAATAATTATATAGATTCAAACACAGCCACCATGACATGCAGCGTAATCTTGCTTCAAGGTTCTTTGAAGACAAGCAAAATCTCTGTTCATCCATGGAGGACTAAGCCACGAGTCACTGAGCATTTATTCAACCCACTTCCATTGCATTTATTGGTTGCATGTCTGAATATGGACTCAATAAAGCTGAGGTCAGAAGAGGAGCAGAGTTATGTCTGCAATCCTCTTCCACAGTAATCCCGTTTCAGTCCCAAAAAAGAACAGGCTCCTTGTTCAATTGCCATTAATTGCTCTAGTTCCCATATTGCCATTTTGACATTATAAATATGGCATGTTTAATTAGTTAGCAGATTTATTAGGTTTTAATCAGTTGCCTCCTAAAGACTGCAAACTACTGGACCAAATGGAAAGTTATTAGCAATTTTAAACCAAAAGTTATTCAGAAATGGTCATAAAAAGTAGTGTCTGGCTTTTTTAGAAAAGTGACAAGCTGATTGCTCCTATTATTTTAAAAAATCTTCTGATGTTGATTAAGAAAAGAGCTTTAAAGATATTCTGGAGAGAACATAGGCGTGTGTTTAATTGCTTTTCTGAATAGGGACCTCATTGAAGGCCAAGTGACCTAGCTTTTGATTGCGTAGGAGTCTGCTGTAATTAATGGATGCTACTAGGAGGTGAGCTAGATGGGAAATCTTGGTCCTGTGTAAGTTTTACTGACCCAGGATTTCATCCAACATTTTGAAGTGTGGGGCTAGGGATGAATCAGATGGCACATGTAACACAATATTTTAAGTCATAGTTGGAAGTTTTATAGAAAAGACAAAGGATTTCCAGCTTGGATCCACTATTCCAAACCTCATTGCTCTAGCAAGGAAAATATTGTCAAGCACAGATTGCAAAGAACAGAAATGCCTTCAATCATAGAATTATTGTGTCAATTGACCTAGAAGCAGAGTTCTACCTTTTGCAAAAAAATGAGCTTGAGTTTAGTATTATACACTTTATGCTATTCCATTTCATTTCAAACCATACAAGTATTTAAATAGTCTAGTTATTTTGTACCAACTGAGGATCTACACCACCAGGTTTGTGAAGACAAAACATAGTTTTATTGGCATTTTACTGATGGAAACAGCAAAATCTGGGACTCAAAAGATACATTGTAATGTTATCAGGACTCATTTCTATCTCACACTAGATTGGAGTTAAATTCAGGGAATCATGAAAAGGGTGAGAGTAATGGCAGAGACAATCCTGATATAGAACCCTTATCAACCTCTCCCACAGAGATATGGTGTCTAAGACCATAAAGCCTGCCATAGCAGGTAGGAACCAAAGTCGTCCTTCCAAAATGGAAGGCAAATGGCCAAAACCAGCAACTATTGTTATGGAGAGGGTGTAATAAAGAAGGAATAAGAAAATACATCCCCAGAACACTCTTCCAGCTCCAGCAAACTGTGGCTCAGGGAAGTCCTGAGCCGGAGGTATTATCTCTCTACTCAATACCTTGTGATGGATTTTCCTTCCATGAGTTTTTCCAGTGACTTTTTGAATTCATATAAACTTAATACCCACAGGCTTGAATTTCGCAGCTTATCTACGTGTTGTATTAATGTTATTATATGAACTTGCTGGGTAGTTGACAACAAATGCTGGAAGCTCAATACCACAGCTTCCCTTGTCTATTAGGTTTCTTTGAAAAGCTACTACTTGAGAGGTAGAAGGAGCAGAGATCTCTTCCTGGAGGTCCTTTAGTATTTACCAACTGTACGTAGGTTCCCCATTCCAATTAAAAGACACCTGCACAACACCTCAATCTTCTTTACAAAGTCAATGATATAAATTTCAAATGCTTTTTAATGAAAGGGAGACATTTCAAGCACACCTCTGATTTGTGTACAATTGCAAATGGACAACTATGAGAAAAATTATTGGTATCACTCTCTAAGGTGGGAGCAGCAACTTTGGATTAATATAGTCCTTATTCAAAGGATCATTTATAAATAGAAAAATGAGGAAAAAGGAGAGTGAAAACCTGAAGTTGTTGCTAACCTGCCTGCTGCCTTCATATATCCTTTAACGAGAAAACTATAAAGCTGTTGCAGTAAGAAACCTTTTACTAATGTTGTACATCCAGGAAATGTACCTGTTAAAAGAGTATTCTTTCGTATAAAATCAAGGAAATGTAAGTAATCTGACATCATCATTTGCCTGGTGAGGAGGCCATTATCCTGTAGCAAAAAGCAGTTGTTTTATCCCTTGATCATTATACAGTAGAGTAAGGAAAGAAAAGCTTTCCGAAGGACTTCACACCATTTATTCCTTGCTGTTCATCCATTATCTTGATTACATTATTAAAATGATCATGATGTAATGCTGAGATTACTTTTTGTTCACCAATAGCTTAAGGCTTATAGTGTATACATTGCTCTTCTGTATAATCATGGCAGTATTGCACATCTTCCTTCCCAATACCACTATCTAATCTAATCTAAATCTACCCTCTTTCAGTTTAAAGCCATTATTTATGGCTGTGTTATTTTTGTGGAAATAAATTAACAAAAATGGCCTGGGCATAACCTCTATTCTTATGCATAATTTATATGTCTCCATAATTAATAGATGTGTCTGAGACACAAATTAGTCATTCTAAGTAATGAGACTTTTTTTAAGAAAAATGTGTTTCATCTCACACCAATGCATGGGTTATTTGCAGGTATTTATTCCTTTTAAATGACCAGTATGTAAAAATATCTCATAAGCACCATATTTTTTTTATCCCTTTAAGATTATTTTTATATACTTGTTTTCATGTGCAATAGTTCCATTTTTCTTTTGATGGTTATTCTCTCTTTTATGGCAAATAAAAATATGTTTGGATAAATTGCACATAAAGTTGTTTATTGCTGCTTAAATCTGCTGGAGGTTTAGAAAGAATATACCCTGCAGCAATTCTTATTCAAATTGGGTGAAGATCCCACCTCTTGTTAAAATCTGTGCTTTATTTCTTCTACAACAGCATCCTGCAGCACAGACATTAAAACAGAATAACCCTGGAACTCAGGAGAGGTTTTGTTGTATTGTAGCTGGTGTTCATTGACATAGATCCAGCAAGCATGAAACTATGTTTGTTTACAGGTCATGAAGGCTGAAGAAACTTCTGAATTCTATATTTTCAGCTCCTTTTTTCATTTACAATTCCTGATATGAAAACGCCCCCCTGGAACGGTACATGCCTGAGGCACACGGGCAATATATAGGCTAGTAAATAAAGCAAGTGGCAGACGGTCCTTTGACCTGAGGCCATTTGGTGTGATATAGCTTATGTACATTTATCTAAAATCAGGGAGACCTCTTTCCTTGTTTATGGGAAAAGTTGTTCCTCCTGGATTGTTCTTGAAGACGTGGTGAGAGACTACTAGCCATCATCGGCTAAAACCGTGCCAGAGAACATACTAATAATTAAATGGTAGAGACAATTGCAGTCCAGTGCTCACACTCCACTCATGTTTTATAAATTAGTATAGAAGTCAGTCAAAGATTTAGGGTTAGGAACCTGACTGACATGCTAGGGTAGCAGCAACAGCAATCCGTGCCCCAAGGAGCATGAGGCTGAATATGAATGCAGTTGGTTTCCCAGGGCAGGAGCTGTAGATCCTTCTTTGCTTGCAGGAGTGAGAAAAGGCAGGAATGCATATGTTCTTATGGTGGGTTGACCCTGGCTGGGGGCCAGGTGCCCACCAGAGCCACTCTATCATTGTCCATCCTTCACCAGACAGGGGAGAAAAGGTACAACAAAAAGCTTATGGGTCGAGATAAGGACAGGGAGAGATCACTCACTAATTATCATCACGAGCAAAACAGACCGAACTTAGAGAGGGAATTCATCTTATTTATTACTAAGCAAAACAGAGTAGAGGAATGAGAAATAAAACCAAATCTTAAAACACCTCCCCCCACCCCTCCCATCTTCCCGGGCTCAACTTCACTCCCGGCTTCAACCTCCGCCCCCCCCAGCGGCACAGGGGGATGGGGAATGGGGGTTACGGTCAGTTCATCACACGGTGTTTCTGCCGCTTCTTCATCCTTGGGGGAGGACTCTTCTCATCATTCCCCTGCTCCAGCATGGAGTCCCTCTCGTGGGAGACAGTCCTTCACGAACTTCTCCAATATGAGTCCTTCCCACAGGCAACAGTTCTTCACCAACTGCTCCAGCGCGGGCTTCCCACGGGCCACAGCCTCCTTCAGGTGCCTCCACCTGCTCCGGCGTGGGGTCCTCCACGGGCTGCAGGTGGAATCTCTACACCCCCTCATCCTCCCTCCATGGGCTGCAGGGGGACAGCCTGCTTCACCATGGTCTTCACCACGGGCTGCAGGGGGATCTCTGCTCCGGCGCCTGGAGCACCTCCTGCCCCTCCTTCTGCACTGACCTTGGTGTCTGCTGAGTTTCTTACATCTTCCCACCCCTCTCTCTGGCTGCAAAAGCTCTTTCTAACTGTTTTACGCTTTCTTAAATATGTTATCACAGAGGCGCTGATTGGCTTGGCCTTGGCCAGCGGCGGGTCCATCTTGGAGCCGGCTGGCATTGGCTCTGTCAGACACAGGGGAAGCTTCTAGCAGCTTCTCACAGAAGCCACCCCTGTAGCCCCTCCCGCTATCAAAACCTTGCCACGCAAAACCAACACAGTTCTCTGCTGAGGAAGTTTAAACCCCATGTCTCCAGAGGGAGATAATTACAGATATTGTTGAACAGAACACTTTAGTTTGTGCACATTTTGTTTTATGACAAGTGGTGTATACACACATCACATTCTATATTTTTCCATCTCCAAAGGCACATCTGAGAAAACTTTTCTGCTTGGAAACAAGCATAACTACAGTTATGTTGTATTGATCTCTGGTCTCTGTCTCTGCTTACAAAATACTGGTTTAGCTCATATGAAATGGCAAAATTTTATGACTAGTGATTGAGTTTAGTTTCTGGGGGTGCACCACAAATATATGAACACTTAAGCATGTTCTGAAAAATAAATCACACCCATGGGAACAGGCTAAGCTGGGTCACTGATATCACCAATCCCTTTGGAAACATGTCAGACATTAAGTAGAGCTAACACTAAATATTTGTACATAATCATGTGGTGACCCACCACCTTCTAAATACTGGTAAAAAATCAGCAACATCAAACAAATAAAATAACTTATTTCAAGAGGTTTTTCCATAGTGCTTGATTTTTTTGCCCATTGATGTCAATGGCAAAATTATCCTGGATTTAAAGGGCACAGGATCAGGTCATTAGTGTCTCCTAATCCATTTGTTCTAAACCTCCTAGAGAGTCACAAGGGCTGTAACTGTAGAAGAGAAGACATTTGTTTTAATTTTGCTTATTTGAGGTAACAAAATCTGGCACCAGATGCATTTGTGTGTCTGGGTCTAATTATTCTCCTTTCAAAGAACTGCTATTTCTCTCTCGCCTCAGGACCATTAAGGTGTTAAGTACAAAGACACAGCTTGATGGAAGTAGGCTCCAGACAGTCTGAGATGTGAAGAAACAGCATGGTGAGAGTTACCACATCAGACTGTTGATTAAACAAAGGTAACTCAGTACCATATCACCAACAGGGAGGCAGAGGAAAAAAAAAAAAAAAAAAAAGAGAGTGGAAAGAGACAAAAAATTCTACCCTTCCTATTTTTCACAAAATTGTTTCCCATTCGTTTCCTTCTCCCTTAACCTCTCTCAAGACTGAAGTTTAATATTTCTATTGAACGCAATCACAGCTTTGGTGGCTGCAGCAATTTATAAGGTAGAGATAGGCAAAGACAGAAGCTGGCGGTAAAGGTTTCCATATCAATAGCTGCTCTGTAAGTATGATCATGGGTTTGCAGCACTGCTGCCAATCAGTCATCTCATCACAGAAACACAGACTCAAAAAAGATGCCTCTACCTTCGCAATAAATTGACCTGGATATTAAAATGCAAATCCGTCATCATAAACCTCTGGAAATTCCCTTGGATAATAACAACAAATGTGAAGCTAGCTTAAGATTTTGAATAATGGCTTTGAAAATAATTCAGAAAAAAGGGGGGTTTCCCCACTTGTTTACCTGTTTTCCATTAATTTCATGAACCCAAAGGTTTTCTGTATTCTCTAACAACATCTGCAGACTAACCTGTGGCAAGTGGCAGGAGAGAAAAGAAAAATGAAATGGGGCTGTAAATCAACGTTTAACCCGATGGGTGCAATTGGAGCCATCTGACTTGACCTTGGCAGCTCGTACTGGACGTTTGCACTGTCATCCCCAGTGGTATCTTACCTGGGGTATTTTTCTGGCCTGAACGTGGCAATATGCACAGCTGGACGTGTATGATGCCTGATGCAGCCCAGCTATCAGCTCTGGAAGGTCTCAGTCAGCCTGTGCAGAAGGTCTAAAAGAGAGGTGGTTAAGATGCATTGAACTGACAGGAAAATTTTAAAATTTGCTTTGAGCTTTGTCTTTAGAAAGAAAATTCCACAATTTGAAAAGACAGGCTTTTTATTTATATATATCAGGGATGATACTGGTTTTGAGACATTATGTTAAGACTAATAAAGCTTTCTCTCAAACACGCTCTAGGAGAGGATTCAGCCATCTTTCCTGCTGGAGCTTGTTTGCCATTTTGTGTGTGGTCACAAAAGGTGACTTTTGGCTTAAGAACGGCTGTGGTTGTGAGGGGTTGGTGGTAAGCAGCTGTGTCTCCTCTTTTACAGGAACTGACAAAAGAGAAAGACATATCAGTAGAGGTGGCAGGTCTATTGCCAAGATCTTCTGTTAAAAAGTTTATAACCCAGATAAAATCTATTTTTACCATGATAAACCCAGCTAGACAGATCTCATACTTACAGCTTCTTTCTGATAACTGTTGGAAACTGTCTGGAATAATTTTAGCAGGCATGGAATACTGCAAGAATCCATATCTATGGAGTGGCTTTCAGGATCTGCCTCTAAATCAGTCAAGTTCTTTTGATTCCTTCTCTCTTTCACCAGAAACTGGATTACAGCCAACAATGCAATAAATTCTGAAGTCACATCAAGAGATAAGTAACCCCTTTCTGGTAGTTTTTCATGTTAACGTTGCAGACCCACAATTTCTTATTAATTGTGGTACATAGAAGCCCCATTAGTAATGGTACAAGATACCATGCAAACAAAAACTCTGCATTCTAACAATATAAAAGTATATATCGTTCACTGTAGCAACTCCCACTTTTACTTCATCAGATTATAGTTTCTCTTAATTCAGGAACACTCTTAGAAGTAAGTAAATAAGAGAATGGCCCACACATAACAAAGGCTATGTGTGAAATATCCACTGTGAGAACGGAAGCGGGAAGCATCCTCCAATGTCACCACCTTTCCAATTGACCCCACTGAGGCTTCAAAAATATCAAAGGTATATTTAAGGTCTTCCTTGCAGTTACAAAGTTTGTTTGCCAAAGGAAATGAAGTGGAGATTTATGGGAAATGTATGGACCTGAAGACACATGAGATCAGGATAGGAGGGAGAGAGGAAATGAAGGATAAGGCAGGGATGGAGCTCTGGCATGTAAATGTTGTTTCAGAAATTTGGGCCTCAATTGTGATTGGCAGCAATGGATATTATCATTCTCAACCAGCAGCTGCCTATCCTTTTTGACATCATGTTCAGAATAAGGAAACCAATAAAGATTTTACTTACAAAATTTTATTCTCCTTGATTCATCTGGAAATCAACTCTACAAACAGTTTTCATGGTTTCTGAGATGAAAATAGGTCTCTGTAGGTTTTTATCAAGTAAAACTCATCTTTTCTCCTTAGCACTCTACATCATTAAATCATCAACCCATCATAACAAGGACAATGAGAAGTGCTGAAATGATGGAATGCAGGCTGGGATCCTGCAAACAAGAATTGTATTCTCAACGTGCCGTTGAATGAGCCAGTGGAGCAAAGACTGGCAGCATACCTGTCCTGCTAAAAGCTGATTGATAACAGGGGTAGATTATTTATAGCAACCTTTATGATATGACTTTTTATAGAACTTCATGCAGGAGAGTACGAACTCAGCTCATTATTTTCTCTCATCCTGAACCAAGGCTCCACAGCTAAAATGCTATTGTTAGTGTGGATAAAGACCCTATTCTGAAGAAGCAGCATCCTCTAGCAAACCTGTTTCTCCCTCTGCAGGTGAGATCTTATTTCATTTGACTTGTGAAGAGTCATCAGTGCCCAATCTGATATTTTAAAGTTGATGAGGACACACAGCTCTGCCAATCTAGCAAATGTACATAGTTTGACCCAGTATAAACACAATAGCTGTGATCTTAGCTGACATTCTGGAGACTTAAGGACTGGAGAAGAGGTGAATTTCTATAGCCTACGTTGAGCAAAAAAAGATAACTAGGTAAAGTTTGACAGAGGTTGGAAAGAGTAGACAGAAAGCTATTTTATGATTCCCTGATTGCTAATAGTAACTCCGGGAGGTGTGCATGAAAATATTTGAAGAGATTTAAAGACTTGTTGCTGGACCAGATTGTTAAGAACCTAAGAAATTTTTTTTCAGAGGCTTGGAAACTGGGCAGGAGTGAATTGAAGAGGCCTTGAGTATGAAAGACCTGGCCAAAGTTATCTGACTAGTAGAGAGGAGTAGAAGTAATGCACTTTATGAGTAAATTACCAGGTTAGATAACTAAAAAAAGCCACAAGCTGCTAAATGTAACTTTCTTAACTCATGCATTTGCTTTCAGTGCTTCCTACAGGTATAACCCTATGTGCATGGCTCACCATGTGCATGGCAAAACCATGGTCATAAAGAAAACTTTCTGATTAACTACAAGCAAAGCTACTGAATATGTAATTCTTATGGGCATACACAACTAGATTATCCTTTTTACTTGGTCCTGGTATAAGCACAGGGATACAGACAGGTTTAAGAAATCTAGTCCTTTCTCTTTTATCTACTAGTCTACTGCCTGTCTCCAGAGGGAAAAAAAAAAAAAAAATCAGTGTAAAAAGTATGTGATTAGTAAAAGTGCTGAGAAAAAGAATGAAGAATCTGAAATCAAATCATGTTTTGTATTTTCTTTCAAGCAGTGTGAGTTTTATGAACTTTGCAGTACATGGAAATAGGGTCATTTGCAGTAAGCTATTCTGCCATTCAGCCTCCGTGGGTGCATTGCCACAGAGAATTCCAAATAGTCTCACTCTCCTTACAAAAAAGCAGAGAAATCTTTCTAGAGAAGGAGTTACACTTACCTACATGTATGCCTGTAAGATAATACTGTGCCCTTTGTTGTTTCTGTTTTTCTTTTTCCCCCTAATGGTTTCTAGTTAAAAGACACTGCAATTCTATAAATCATGAAAAAAGTAAAATCTTTTTTATCCTTCTCTTCCCAAACTGTGCATGTCTATGCATCTAGAATTTATACAGAATAAGTGTTACCAGTATTCTTTCTATATGAAAGACCCCAAAAAGTGATTGTACCAGACAGTGTATAAGGTCATGATGGACTCACCCGAAGATATGGAGATAATAGAAAGCTTTGGAGAAAGAAAGAAAGAGAGAAAGAAAGAGAGAAAGAAAGAGAGAAAGAAAGAGAGAAAGAAAGAGAGAAAGAAAGAGAGAAAGAGAGAAAGAAAGAAAGAAAGAAAGAAAGAAAGAAAGAAAGAAAGAAAGAAAGAAAGGAAGAAAGGAAGAAAGGAAAGAAAGGAAGAAAGGAAGAAAGGAAGAAAGGAAGAAAGGAAGAAAGGAAGAAAGGAAGAAAGGAAGAAAGGAAGAAAGGAAGAAAGAAAGAAAGAAAGAAAGAAAGAAAGAAAGAAAGAAAGAAAGAAAGAAAGAAAGAAAGAAAGAAAGAAAAGAAAGATTCCTTAGCAGCATATTTGGGAGTCAGGGAGAAAGCCCTGAGGAGGTTAAATGATTTGGCCAAGCTTACCCAGGGAATCTAGGGTAGAGCTGGGAGCTGAATCCCAGATCTGCAACCTGTATCTAAATCCTGAGACTGGGAAATGCTTTCATCCTAACATCCATCTCTGTTTCTCTCATGTCTGACTAAACTTTTGTACTATTTATTAGTCTATATGAAGATAGCTAATTAAGTTTTGAAAGGTACCTTGGCCTACCAAGCTGGCACGACTCCAGTAATTAAGCTGATGCTAGAGGCCTGCAGTTTGACTTTCAGAATGTTGTTATGTTAGGAATGTAACTATTGTTAGATAAAGCGCAATTAGACAGTCATTATTAAAAAATAATAAAAATATAAAAATCAAACCTAAAAAAAAAAAACCTTAAAAAAAAAAATAGCCCAAACACATAACTGGCAGAAATAGGAGAACTAAAATACAAGAATACTTGCCCAGCAACTCATTACACTAATCAACAAGTGACTCCTTGGGGCCATCAGCCAATCAGTAAAAATCAAACAATTTAGAAGATGCTCTCCAACTCATACACCCCATCCACAACCCTACTGGCATGACACTGCCGGCAAACCAGGAAAGGAGAATTAGAGGTAACCGTATTTCTTCAACTGCGCATTGTTATACACATTAGTAATCACTCTGTCACAAAGGCAATAAATACTCAAAAAACTCCTTCATATGGATGCTGTTATTGCACAGTAATTAATGCATGTGCTTAGTCTGTCCTGACCTAACCCATGACAAAAGGATGTGAGTGATCAAAATTTTGACTGCCTTACTCAGCATTTCTCTCCAAAGATATGCACAAATGTTTAATTAAATATTGAAATGAAATTAATGAGTTAGAACGTATCATCTGATGAACACAGCATCAGTCATAAATGGAGATTTCATTCTGAAACAACCGTATGTCTGATTACTGAAAACCATTAGAAAGGGAGTAAAAAACGATATTTTGGGTAACAAAACTATTGCCCTATAAAACCTGTCAGGTATTAATACCATTTTTAGACAAACAAATTAGTTGGTATGCTTTGTGAGATGTTTTAGATTACATGCATTTTTCTTGAACTGATGTGATTAGACTTAGCCAGATATCCACGCATAGCAATAGCTCTATGTTTTGTACAACCTCCTCTCTAGCACTTACAAATCTGAAGTATTTTTACCACTATTTTGTCCATTTTTGCTACATATTTTATGTAACAGCATTTGGCAATCTACAGAAAGCTTGGTGGTTTTTTATTAGTAGATCTAGCCTTACTTCTCATAGATGAAACACTGTATAAGAGAGAACAGCAAGAGGCACTCTCTGCAGTGAGGCCTCAGTTTGAATAAACTTGGATAATGAATCAACCTTTTTCCCTTCAGGAGATTCTTCTCTGCTAGCTGTCTGTCCATAAACAGTACCTTCTGATTCATCAGGAAGACGTTCTTTATATTCACATGAAGGGCTCAGAGCACATAAATCATCCAAGACTGAAATTTCACCTAACTTCAGCTCCTTAAGAGTTCAACACTAAGACAATGAGCTAAGCTCTTCCAAAAGTCAGTAGCAAGGCCAAGGCACTTCTGAAAGATGCTTCATGCCTTGCTAAAATAGGTATGCAGGTCTGGAAGTACTTTCATTGACCAAGGACCTATGGACCTATCTAGGTAGCAAACCTATAGCTCAAGTCAGGTGTAATAATCCTACACTTAAAACAATTTAAAAGTCTGACCTGCAGACCTCTACTGCTGGGATGATCAGTGACATAAAAACATAATTCTCAAGATCTCTGGTAGTGTCTGCAGAGTTGATATTTGGAAAACTAAGAAGTGTCTTTTACTTGAAAAGTGAATGTGTTTGATATGTAAATTATTGACAACAGACTTTCTCATTGTCATTTTTACAGAGAGACATTTTCAAAGCAGACCACGCTTTAGCATTAGTTTTTCCAAGTAAATAGATTACAGCCTGAAATTAAAGATGTTGCAGATATATTTGTACATTAAAAAGCCTGATAAGCCCAAAGATATAGGGTTTGGGGCCTGCAGGTATTTTGATAAGCACATTTTTGCCTTCACAAAATAGTATCGACTTGCTTTTCTAGTTAAATCCTTCAAATATTGCCTCTCCTGTTTAGAAATAATATTATGTCAGTACCAGAGTAGCCTTTTTAAAAGAGGTACAAATAAAGAATTCTTATTATGAGGAAATCAGCCCAAATGATGCTGAGTTCTGAACCATCAATCAATTTCTTCAGCAGTCTGCAAAAACTGAAGGCACTTCCTCGTGGTTAAATTCTTTTTACAAGCAAAAGCTTCACCACTCTCATGGATGCAACTGCTTCAAGGTGAACATCTGCCATTTGCACAACTGTTTCCAAAGGCCACCATTAGCTTAAGGCTCTTAGAAAGGCAGGTAAAGGCACTTTTACTGTCCTAAGAATGAGGGAGAGAGGTAAAGCTGCCTTTGTCAGCAGAAGTGGGTAAGAAAGGGCAAAGTTGGCATAGAAAGACAGGGAAGAAGCCAGTCCAGGAAAATCTTGCTTGAAGCATCTCTCTACTGGCAGGGTGATCAAGACAATAGTGGAAAGAAAGGTGAGGAACACAACAGCTGTGAGGACATTTTCAGATTTCCTTGTTTATAGGGTTTGGACATCTTCTAACTAGCCTCTGACACTGAATATTCTCAAAAGTAGGAGAAAGTGGATAACTTTTGGAACGTTTCTATCTGGGCATGCAGAATGTGCTCTCAGACTCTCTGGAATCCTCTCTCCTCTCTCCTGGCTCCTCCACAACTTTTAAGATTAAATTAGCATGGATTGATAACAAACAGAATACTGTCCAAAAGCTAACTCCATGAAAATACTTATATTTGAGTGGATCAGTAAATGTATGTCTGCTGGGTTTGTGTGTGAAGTAAATTAAGATCCCTTTTAAAAATATGATCCTTTAAAAACACAGCTATAAGAGATAGCTGATGTTCAGTAATCTTTTTATAAAAATAATGTCTTGGGATTTATAAAAAAAATTTAGCTCAGTTGTTGATATTTGTAGGCATGATTAAAACTTTGAGATTACAAACATCTTTATAAATTTAATAGAGTTCACTCCCAGGTTTAACACAATTGAAAGTCTTAACCCCCAAACACCTATCGAAATCCCTGCCATAGGTTAGTACAAAATCAGAGTAACTAAAAGTTGCTAAGTAGAATTTTAGCATAAAGTCTGCACAAGCACTAAAACTGATGCTAGACCTTCAATATTAATTATGTTGGTAGAAATAAAAATCTATAGGTCACAACTGATGAAAATAATTGAAGGAGTTTATATCATTTTGCTAGCCGTGTACATATTTTAAGAGTACTCCGTATATAAAGCTGGATGATACATGACACTAAATCTGAACAGCACCATCTCATTTTTCATAACCAATTTGGAGTTAATGTGATAAGTAATATGTACATATGCAAACCAGAGCTCTTATAAATGAAAAAATACATGATAATTTTAACTTAAATAACTAAAAAAAACCAAACCAAAACAAAACAAAAACCACCTCATGCTGTTTTCCTACACATTGCATTTTGCTGCAAGTAAAATTAGGCAAACGTTTCCACTAACACTGCATTTTACAGATAATTTATTTTCCAAGCTTCAGTGCCAAGCCCCAGCAAGATCTCTTATCTGATATGTGTTACCCATTGCCATTTCTATTCAGTCTTTTTTTTCTCTCACTGCAAGTATCTTAATCATGAAGAATGCTTTTTGTTAATCATTGAATTTGTATATAAATGTTTCAAAGTATTTATTCAATCATGTATGAGCTGCCATTTTAATAAGTTTGCAACAGTTACATGTCCTTATTGATCTCTCATAATCCTAACAATGTATTAAAATCCTTTATTTCCTCAGTATTCACAGTAGATACTCATTATCATTCTGGAATATCGGAATCAAGATGCATGTCAAATTATGACAAAACATAGTAAGAAATAAAAATACTAGAAAGTGTCATTGAGATGGAGTAAAGCTTTCCAGTCATTTTTCAATTAAACAATCTGAAAGAAAGAAAAAAAAAAAAATTACTCATCTGCTGAACCTGAAACATTTCATTTAATTTGACATGTCTAGGTTTTGACAGACTTTCACTGAGTTCAAAACAGGGTGTGGAGGGAGTTCTTTCTGCCTTCCTGGTGTCTCTGTTCCAGTGCTTGAAGACCTTGAAACTCTAACATTAATATTCTTGTCAATTGCCCAAGCTGTGAAATTTGTGATGAAAAAATCAATTTTCCTGAAGAGCTACAGCATCCAGGAAGTTTCTAACTCACCAGAAATTTAAAAGATATTCCAATCCAGACTGAAACTGAACAAAACCCAAATATATATATATTTGGCAAACAGGTAATCTAGATTCTTATTCCATTCACATTTGAGAAAAAAAAAAAAAAAAGTATAATAGTGTTCAGCTGAAGAAACTTTGGAAATATTACTGTAGCTTTTTGGAATCATAGCATTTGACTGCAGAGAAATAAATAGGAGGAAAGGATTAGATGAAAGGCAAGGAGATGGTTTTATTGATTTTAACGAAAAATATCTTCCCCATGCCCCTTTATATAAAAAGAAAAGCAGAGGCACTACCAGGACATACTAGATTATACACGAAGGAAAAGTTGTAGATACAAAATTTGGGTCTGATATAAAAAATGTAATAGGTGGGGCTGATGTAAATGATTAAAATCTTTAAAGGCAAAGACATAGTAGAGTATGGTGATGATGACAAGAACATACCCTGTACTGATGATAACTTGAGGGAGGAAATGTTGAAAGGGACAAATTAAGGGAGATAATCCATTCATACAAAAGTAGATCATTCTGCAACAGCAGTCAGATAAGAAAGGTTTATATCAAAAAAGTGAAAAGCAGACATAAAGAAAGAGATTTTATTTCATTTTCAAAATCTAGTGACTCTATGAAGAATGCTAATACAAAGTTTCAATAACATGGCTCTGAAATGTACTTCAAGGTGTGAAAGAACAGTCTCAAAACCAGAATACTTTTACATCTGATCAAAGTGAAGATGTGTGTGAACTAATAGCATCCTTGCAACTAAGAAACAGAGTAGCAGAGCTCAGTCAGTCAAAATCCTGGCCCAGATTATGCATTCATATAGACTGGTCTAGCCAAGGAGGACGTAATTGCTCACCCTCTCCAGGTCAGCTATCCATTCTGGTAAACTGTTATAGAAGTGAATATATGTGAAATGCTTTAAAAGATTCAAGGTACTCCTTCATATTTTTCATATGTGTTCCAGTTACATTATCCACTTTAAATATTAATATTGGCAGTGACTACAAGATATAAAATGCAGGAAAATCATCTTAATTATAAGACTTCAGAAATATTTTATGAGATAGTCCCATGAACCAATGCTGAAACATTGGCTCCTCTGTATTTAATGAGGTTAGGTGATTTTTCTGGTGTGAGATGGGAAATATTGTCTAAGGGAAGGAGGAAAAATATCTTGCATATTTTAAATTAAAGACATAAAAATATGGAGAAAATGATTGAGAAATGGTGGTTTATTAAGTTTACACTTGACATCTGAGCTTCTGTTATTCACTGCACGTGGTCTTATGCACTACACTGCTAAGGTAAAGAGATTTAAGCTCATATATTTTACCTTGCAACTGGGTTCCATTAAGTACAAAGATAATTACAATGTTTCATCCAATGGGAGATAATCTAGCATGTCACCATAGCTGTTTCAGTTTAGACTTCTATATTATTTAAGGAGCATTCCTGCAATAAAGGAAAAAATAAAAGCATAAAAGGCCTCCCTTCTTCCTAGATCCATGTTGTTCTAGTTCTAGGGAAGGAATTACAGTTTGATGTCTTGTGTAATAACCCCTAGCATCTCAACTAATGAACCTCTGAAGTGGCAGAACTATTTACTTTAATGTGTGGTTAACCATTCTTGAACTTTTGTTGGCTGTATACATAATTTGTGTGTCTCTTTTGCAAAGTCAGTTTCTCTAATTTTAAATTCTTCTAGTTAATTCCTCCTTCCCTCTTAATGATTCCTTCATATGTTGACATTAGTAACGAAATGTGAACATAAAACTGGGGTAGCAGAGTAGAGAATTAAAACCCACTGAAGATCAATGGAAGACCAATTATACGTGTTTTACTAGGCTGAAACTTGTGTGAGCCAAAAATGCAGAATTGGTCCATTTCCCTGGAACACACTTTATTATACACAGTAGATAAGCAGGTTCTGATTATTACGTTTGGATAGGATTTTCACGTACACTTTCCATATATTACTACTCAAAGCTTTATCTAACCGAGGCACATAACTGTATTCAACAGGCATCTGGAAAAGGTATATAGGAGTTAAAGTTTGTTTAAGTGAAAAATTGATTATTCTTCCAGAAGAAGGTTTCACTTTTTTTTTTTTTTTTTTTTTTTTCTCTGAGTCTTCGTAGTAAAATCTCTCAGGACAGCTGATAAAAAGAACTTGAAGTGTCTAATCTATAGACTTATAAAGAACTGCAAATAACCTGCACAAGAAGTCATAACTCACAGAGGACAAAGAAAATTGTCTACATTTCAAGTAATGAATCAGGCTTTTCTCTTTTTTATTTTAACTTTTATTTAAGTTTTGTAGATTTACAATGTTTTGAAACATTGCACAATTGATTTGGTCTTGTTATTTAATTTCCTTTTATTTTTTAGATGTAGTGATTTAGTCTAATATATCATCATGATCCTCAGCAGAATGATATATGTCCATTACTGCTTCTTCATAATGTTCAATAGTGGGGGGGTTATTTATTTTCAAAAGATGAAAAGTTGCAGAAAGGAATAGGGTCTCTTCCATGCCAAGCTGATTTTATTCCAGGTTTCTTTAGGTTTCTTCTGTTCAATGCATTGATTTGGAAAACAATTGTGCTTTCTGTCACCAGTAACATTTATTTTCATGAATCCATAAGATTCGTTTTCACAGCTCACAGTGTCAGCTTAGGTCCAGATTTTCCAAGAGACTCACTCAGGTACCATGACACTCAGCATTGCCACACCAGATATTAGACACTCAGCTCTGCAAATGGAATTCATATCCTCAAGTGGAGACCTCAGTTCCTTGTATACAGGAGCCAGGTAGAGTTCAGTGCTTAGTTTCCCCTTATACACTGAACTGACAACATCCAGCAGTAAACACTGAAAGGAAAGCTTTGCTGGGCAGTCAACACCACTCCCAGCTTGGTGGCTCAGGCAAGGATCACCATTCCGTTGCCTCGCAAAAACACATGAGATTTCTTTTTGCACAGATGACTGGCTCAGGTGATCGTCATCACCTCGATCACCTTGAGTTCTAACCCTGGAGTTGGCAATGTAGATTCAGTTCCCGCTGCAGCCTGAGGTGGTTTGAACCATGCATCCTCTCTTCCTACAAGTTTTTTAATCACACCCAGGTAGACCATACTGGGATATTGATATTTCTATCCTTTTTGACATTCTGAAGCCATAATAATCATCTTAACTTCCAGTAAAACATCAGATACTGAAATATATCTCCATCATTCCTTATTTCTACTATGCTGCTAAAAAAAGCATTGTAGCCTAATAAGAATCTTTATATTCTTATATCTTGTATGCATACATTTTGAGTTTGAATATATGTATTCTGAACTCGATCCAATGTCCTGTAAATGAGATTTTATATCGACTGTATTTCGAGATCACAACTATTAACTTTTTTCGAATTCCAGTGCCATAAAAAGCAGATTCAGAATAATTCTGGCATTTGTCTTTCCAACCCAAAGCATTCTCTATTTATTGCACATTTTGGGGAGATTTGATGGTTAGGACTTCTTTTTGCTTATGTTTGCAATATGACTTTGCTGGCATCCTGCAGGCTCATCTGAAATAGTTAATTCCTAGTCAAATAATATCCTGCTCTGAAAGCCTTTGATATGCTAATACAGCAATGTAAATTTCAGAGCTGAATTCAGATTAATGTACAGTAATTACTCACAAACACAGGTGAGGCTCTTTCAGTTTTACTGGCCCTATTTACAGATCAAAGACACAACTTAGCCCTGACATCAAAAATGTGATTTAACCTTTTGAATTTTATCACAAGGAACAAACCTGAGTTAAATAAAATCATTTTTAATTGTCAATTAAAAAAAAAAAAAAAAGTCATGTTCAAGTAGTCAAAGACAGCAACACTGTAGATTAGAAATAGCAAAAAGAGTAAATCCTGGCCTACAAGTAGGAAAACACAAGCTAGTTTCTTAGTAGAGCTAGCCATAAGCTCCACTATGGGTGGTGGGCTAAATTCTCCGATCTGTATCATAAAGAGTACTCCAGTAAAGAAATCCACTGACTTAGAGTACCCACTTCAGAGGAAAAAACTTTCTATTATAATCCTGGCAGAATCCCATCTAGAATGTATTTTTTTAGGGTATGACCTTAAACAATTTTATGGATACACATTACTATGCTAAAGAACATTTTCATAGAAATAAATCGAGATTACTCTTATGAGTAATAATGTACGATGCATAAATGCAAGATCAGAGACTTAGTTCCTCTTTCAAGTTAATAGAAGTTCAAGAACAAGTCCTATGTTCTGTATATATGCTAAACCAGTCTTCAGTAATGGGTAAATAGTTTCAAGAAATAATCCTCTTTGCTTCTCCATCAATTCTTCACTTAAAATGTTCAGCACTTATGTTCCTATTGCATACAGTCATACAGCAACACCATATTGTTTCTATTCTTCAGTCAGGTCTCAAAGGCTTTAAAGAAAAACACAATGAATTGTCAGTAAAAATTATTAATTTGCAGCAGGCTTCAAACACATTTGAATAAGATTTGAATCAATGTTATTCAAGATAAAAATGTATTACTTCAATCATGAACAACAAATAATGCTACAATGCATTCACTCCTCTCTTACAGGTCACTCTGGCTTACAAATTGGGATATTTTGTTCTGCTTTTTATGTCTTGTTCCTTATATCCACATAATATGTAAGTTTTGTAGATTGTTTCTGCATGGCACAGGATGTGGGAGTGTAAAAGAGTACACAAAGCACAACAGAATCACAGAATCACAGACTGGTAGGGGTTGGAAGGCACCTCTGGAGATCATCTAGTCCAAACCCCCTGCTAGAGCAGGATCACCCAGAGCAGGTTGCACAGGATCGCGTCCAGGCGGGTTTTGAATCTCTCCACAGGAGAATCCACAACCTCTCTGGGCAGCCTGGTCCAGTGCTCGGTCACCCTCAAAGTGAAGAAGTTTTTCCTCATATTGAGATGGAACTTCCTGTGTTGCAGTTTGTGCCCATTTCCCTTGTCCTGTCACTGGGCACCACTGGGAAGAGTCCAGCATCTTTTGTCTCCCACCCCATCAGCCAGCAATATCCAGCACAGCAAGTACACATCAATTTGCATGGCTGGGTGGCAGTCACATGTCTGCAATTTCTCTATCCAGCCTCAATTATGTCCTCCTGCATAGACCTTGACCTTTCCCATCCTAATCACACACATAAAACATTCAGCAAGTTATCATCAAGTCATGTTTTGATCATTGCAACCTCCTTTTCTCTGGCCCCTGTAGGCCCTCAGCCTTTAAGAAGGCTGAAAAAAAGATACTTTCCTTAGCCTGTTTCTTTCCAGAAGCATCCCCTTCACACAACTCTATCAATTTCTATTTTCCATCGCAGAAAACAGAAGTTATTTTCATCCCATTCCAAGTTTCTCATCTTTTAGACCACTCGCTCTTGAATGAAATTCCAGTAGTATTGCAGTGTCGGCTCTCATCACAGACTGGCCAACAGTGCCAGCCTCTGTCATTTGCTTTGCATGTCTTTGCTCTTTCTCCCTCCATATCCTTCCAATAACTTAATCCTGATACCTTCAAACTCTTTCAGATAAGAGTCTTTATGTGGTATAATGCACAGTCGCACTGCTTTGCATATGCTGCCCCATCTCTGTACGCTCATGTGTTTTCTCCTGCCTTATACTGTGAGTCAGTTGCGATGAAGAGGAGTTACTTGATTGTTTTATTTATTTTTTTTTTTAATCTGGATTTAATTTAGTGATGTCTCGGTCAATGACTAAGACAATGGCACACTAACATACCAATTATAATGCATTTTAGTAACAAGCCATAACATTTGGAGCTATTAGAGAGCTGTGCTTTATTTTCAAAGCCAAAGGACTAAATTCTGCTTCCACCACTTCTAGCTCTGGGTATCATATGACAGAGCTGTTTGCTTTATCTGAGTCAATTTCTTTTCTTGCTTTGGGAATATTTCACACACAATATGACCATTTCTTCACAGTCTCATTGCCTTGCAAAAGTTCTCATTTGTTGGCAAGGAAATAGTTTGGAGGTCTTTCTTTTCCATGACATTTTTATTATTATTATTACACCCTAGAAACATATAATAAATAACATGGCAAAGTAATCTAGGCAAGGCATCGTTTTTACCTTTGTCATTCATCAAGGAACTAGAAAGCCAGTACATATTTCCATTCAGCTTGTGTCAAAGATATTGGCATTGCTACAGAAGATGCCAGCCACTATTTGTTGCTTTGGTATTCAGAGTAATAACATTGGTTGTGATGAACACAGTTTGTATGGCCATATTATCCTCTGTATGCACTTTGCTCGGAAGATTTGTACAGTAATATTATCTGTCATGTTCGCCATTTCTGGCTGCCGTTAATACCAATGAACAAGAAGAACACTGCAGCTTAAACTCAGCAAGTCAGAAAAGACACCAAGATTATTTAAGTTTATATTCTCAAGTGAAAGAATACTTGTAGCTACTGCAAAACCTGCTAGATGAAATTGCATCCTCTATTCAACAGAAATCTCTCCATCCTTCAATGGGATTCAATGGGATCTTCAGTTGTTGAGACACACATCTTGTGTATAGGACAGGACCTCAAGCTTCCGAGTGGCACTCTCCTATCAACTATGGGAATCTTTGTGCATAGTCTTTGCATAAGGCAACTAGTAAGGTCCAGACTGAAGTTTATCTGTGTATTCTAGGGAAAGATTTTAAACAACAACAAGAAGCACTGTCAACCCTGCACTGCCGAAGTGTGTACCAAACCAGTGAAAACTGATGTAGAACTGAAAAAAGGGGGTAAGCTCACATAACACAATGAGGAAAATCTCTTTTAGTGCAAGAATCTCAGGATGTCAATGGGAATTTATCACTGACAAAAACAGGAGCCAGATCAACCAGCTGAACTCCTAAATCTGTAAGGAGTCCTCTGAAGCAGCTCTATATTGCTTAGTGTGTTTTCCAGGAGAAGGGGATGATCAATACTGATAATTCCGGCATTAACCTATGCCAGAATATGCTGGCATGACTTAAAAAGCATCAGTCCCTTTTTTAATTTTGAATTCTCAGAGGCTGTAAGACTGTTTGATCAAAGTATGGAGTCTGGTTAGCAGTCTGCAGCAAACCGTAGCAGAGCAACAATCTGGTAAAAGCTGAGCTGAAACCCTGACAGACATTCCTACCAGCTCTATGTGTTACTCAGCTCCCATATGCAAGCCCTCACAGGTGCCATAAAAAATACAAACATAAAAAAATAAATAAAAAAATAACAATCAATGTTGGATTTCATTCATCTCTATTCTAATTCCCCTCCTTCCAAAAGAGGGATGCAGTCACATAGGCTAGAAATAATGCTTCAGTTGTACTGGCTTTGTAGGCAAAGAAAAAAATAATTTCATGTCAATGGGCATAAAATAGAGGAGAAATCTTTTTCCATGAAGTTGAGAATTTCTGCACAAGAAATGCCAAATGCTCCTTGGGGACTTGCTATAGGATGATTTCTTACCAGGAAGGGGATGAGAGACATGACGGATTAATCTGAATAAGAAATTATCCACTATGCTAAAGGAAACAATGAAAATAAGTAAGAAAGTGATTGTTTTTTGCCATACTTCTTTTATGATTCAGTTTTCTTTAATGCAAAACATGTATGTTATTGATGCTTATTTTCTTGTCCACTTGAACTGAAATAGTGACATTACCATGAAAATGCTAATAAAAATGTATTCTAACTAGTGCAAACTTATGAGAGGTAATCTAATTTGGCAGATTTAACAATTTAGTAGAAGATCATAAAAATAACCAGATTTTCTTTATATGCTTCTCAAGCTCTTAAGCACCAAGATTTCATACCCTGATGAGACTTCAGAAGAACAACAATATTTACAGTCATTTGAGAACAACATATATAATAAAGTTTAGGTCCAAACCCCTTACCATTTAGTTAGTTAGTTAGTTAGTGAAATCTTCTACAAGACAAGATAATAATCATAGAATCATAGAATTGATTTGGTTGAAGAAGACTTAATATCATCAAGTCCAACCGTTAACCTAACACTGTCAAGTCCACCACTAAACCATGTCCCTAAACACCACATCCATACATCTTTTAAATACTTCCAGGGATGGTGACTCAGCCACTTCCCTGGGCAGCCTGTTCCAGTGCTTCACCTTTCAGTGAAGACATTTTTCTAATATCCAATCTAAACCTCCCTTGGCACAACTTGAGGCCATTTCCTCTTGTCCTATCACTTGTTACTCGGGAGAAGAGACCAACACCCACCTGGCTACAACCTCCTTTCAGGGAGTTGTAGAGAGCAATAAGGTCTCCCCTCAGCATCCTCTTCTCCAGGCTGAACAACCTCAGATCTCTCAGCTGTTCCTCATAAGACATGTGCTCCAGTCCCTTCTTTGGACACACTCCAGCACCTCAATGTCTTTGTTGTAGTGTGGGGCCCAAAACTGAACACAGTACTCGAGGTGCGGCCTCACCAGTGCCAAGAACAGGGGGACAATCACTTCCCCGGTCCTGCCAGCCACACTGTTTCTGATACAAGCCAGGATGCTGTTGGCCTTCTTGGCCACCTGGGCACACTGCTGGCTCATATTCAGCTGGCTGTTGACCAACACCCCCAGGTCTTTTTCCTTTGGGCAGCTTTCCAGCCACTCTGCCCCAAGCCTGTAGCGTTGCCTGGGGTTGTTGTGACCCAAGTGCAGGACCCGGCATTGAGCCTTGTTGAACCTCATACAGTTGGCCTTAGCCCATTGATCCAGCCTGTCCAGATCCCTCTGTAGACCCTTTCTCCCCTCAAGCAGATCAAGACTCCCACACAACTTGCAAAGGTACTGAGGGTGCACTCGATCCCCTTGTCCAGATCCTTGATAAAGGTAATAAAGGGAACTGGCCCCAGTATTGAGCCCTGGGGAACGCCACTTGTGACCCGCCACCAATGGGATTTAACTCCATTCACCACAACTCTTTCGTCCTGGACATACAGCCAGTTTTTTACCCAGCAAAGTGTATGTCCATCCAAGCCATGAGCAGCCAATTTCTCCAGGAGAACGCTGTGCGAAACAGTGTCAAAAAGCTTTACTAAAGTCAAGGTAGACAATATCCCCAGCCTTTCCCTCATCAGCTAAGTGGGTCATCTTGTCATAGAAAGAAATCAAGTTGGTCAAGCAGGACTTGCCTTTCAGAAATCCATGCTGACTGGGCCTGATTGTCTGGTTGTCCTGTATGTGCATCATGATGGCACTCAAGATCATCTGCTCCATAACCTTTCCCAGCATTGGAGTCTGATTGACAGGACTGTAGTTCCCGGGATCCTCCTTCCATCCCTTCTTATGGATGGGTGTCACACTGGCTAGCCTCCAGTCAACAGGGACCCCCCTGGCTAGCCAGGGTTGGTGATAAATGATGGAAAGTGGCTTGGTGAGCACCACCATCAGCCCCCTCAGTACCCTTGGTGGATCCCATCCAGGCCCATAGACTTGTGTGTGTCTAAGCGGTGTAGCAGGTCACTAACCATTTCCTGTTGGATACATAACCAGTAAAAAAAAAAAGTTACAGCCCCTAATGGCCTGTCAAGAAAAATCTCGTCAGAAATAAAGGAATACAGGGGATGTATCAAGTCTGGTTTCTAGATTTAGATTACAGTGCCTGTTACTTGTATTTCTCACACGAAGTTTTCATAAAATGTAAATGTCATCAACATAAACAGCCATTCACAGTGGAAAAAATAATGTCATCCCACCATGAAAGCTGTCTCCATCATAACGTATGATAGCCCCAATGGGCCATCAAGGAGACTGCAATTTTATTCTGCAGCACTAGTTGCTCACAAGTGAGTTTGATAGTGTAAACCAGATCGTGAGAGCACATTATTTTTAGACCACGTGTCAAATCAGCCGGCCAAATACAATGGAGACATAGGACTGGGAAGGATCCAAACCTAAATCAATGTCTCAGTGATTAATATCACTTAACCTATGTACCTCTTCTCTCCCAGCTGAACGTGAACCAGCTTATCTTCCTATTTCTGTTTTTAGGTCAGCTCTACCCAGAGCTATAGCTTGTAGGGTAGCAACAACCCTGTTCACTCTTAATCCATCGCCACCAACTTTGCACAGGCTTGGAGCCCTGAGGAAATTAGCCCGACCTTTCCTGTCAGCTAAACTATGCTATATATGTCCTATGTAAACACTTTGACCACAGCAAATGCAAGGTCATTTAACTTAACCCAGGAGACTTAAACTAAATTGGTATGATACAAGATGCATAATGTTAATCAGATATCTATATTACTGTCACATATGGACTTCTGTGAGCTTTAACACTTATTCCATGGAACACAAAAGACTGGATTATGTCCAACACTTCTTGGTAGAGCAGTGTGAACGGAGAAGAAAAACATCATTCTGCTTCTTTCCACGTATGAGTTCAGGTACAATCTAGCACATTTCTAACCAAGAAAAAAAAAAAAAAAAAGTATGCTTCCAGTTTCTTGTGCGACCTTCAGCAATTTCAGCCTCCCTCAGTTTCTCCTTAATTTCACCTCAGTTTTCATCCATAAAAATAGCATTAAATCATTTTCTTCATAGGAGCATGATGAGACTTCTAAAGCAGATAGAAAGCATTAGATAAAAAGTAGCAGAAACATGCAAATTACTGTTAGCAGAGCTGGTTTTGTTTCTAACTCACTTCCCCTTCACTGCTTCTGCCATTGTTTTCTGTTTTCCTCATCAGAATGAAACTACAGAGCACAAAAAGAAATCTTCCCTCACCAGCTACATCTCATGACTTTGCAGTGTTTCATTTATTTGTTTACTCACTTTCAGAGAGTCTTTCTGATGGAAATCAAGTCCAGACTCTTCCTCCTTGACAAGGTAGCTCCGCGGTGCACTTTTTAGCGTCTTTGTTATGCAAGAAATTTGGGCTTGAAAAGAGCTGCCATTGGACTGATTGAATTGTCTGGGAGAGACTTAAAATGTGCCCTGAGCTGATTAGGCCAGCCAGTGTCAATGATAGAGTAAGAGCAAAAGATTTAGCATCAGAGAAATTGCAAGGTTTATCTAGGAGGAGAAGTGGAGCACTCAGCACTATTTGCTTTTAAGCAACAAATATTTTGCTCTAACACTGCTGAGCACATCATACATTTACGGTTGTACTATGCTGGGGCATGCACATGTATTTTTCATGCTGCACGCTCTGACTGACTTGCAAGGTTTGTAATAACCTGAATTTTCTGGCTCAATTGAAACAAAGCCACAAGATTGAAAACTAGACAGCCCAGCAGAAGAATAGCTCATGGAGCAGTACTGGAATAGGTTCAGTCCACAGAGGTCACTGATCTCAAAGGACAAAACCTCAGAGCATCCCTTGGGCAGGACATAGTAAGAAGCCCTATGACAGTAAGGAATACCATATTTATGCCATAATACAATAATAGCTCAGACAAATGCCCCTGAGTCTGCAGAGTTCACTTAAAACTTTAATGCTAAGCAGAAAGCAGACACAACAGGGAGTATTCGCACTGTCTAACGTTATGTTCCTGGAGTCATCGGGGAAGGTTACACTCCTTAGCTACATGCTCTGAATCATGGTCTGGAGGACAGTATTGTTGGCTTTACAGGGATCACAGAATATCTTCTTGGTCATTTTGCTAGGATGGCAGTTTTTAATGGAATCAGTATCCATGAAATGGATGTCAACAACTTACCTCAAAAAATGCTCGGTTTTTTGTACATCCAGTATTTAAGACAGCCACAGGCATTTCACCTCTACACCATTGCAGAGGCACTGCAGTAGGCTGCCTGTGAAGATCCACCACCCAGCCACAGGAACCAAGAGGACCGTGGGACAGTACACTCAATCACGTAACATTCAACAGTGGGACAACGACACAGCCACCCTTAGGGCTTTCTCATTTCTGGTCCTTCTTCTCCCAATCACCTCCTCTCCCAGAGCAAATTTGAGGCTTTACACATGGACACAAAAGCAAATTTCAGGTGCTTAGGATTGCTCAAGAAGGTGGCTGAACTTACCAGCCAAGGGGCCAAACTGCTTACAGTGCTAGTTGTGCAGCATTTTTGCATTTTCTGGTGCAGAACAGACACCCTGTGGCTCCACCTAGACTATTTACTACTTATTTGCACATGGTTTTGTGGAAGTCCTATGAAACAGTGTCTCCTTCTGACACTGTGATCTAGGCTTAAATATTATCAAAACTCACTTGAAAAGTCAGCATAGATTTGACAGATATTTAGAAAATAACATATCTGTGTTCGAAAACATTTGCACGAAAATAACTTATCACAACATTCCTGACTTTTAGTATAGACAGACCATATAATTTCTAATTACAACTTTCACAATTAATGTTATGTGCACCTGTGATTGTTTGTTTGTTTGTTTGTTTGTTTGTTTTAATGCTATTGCATTAATATATGGCAAGAGGACAGTATACTTCACTTCTGCAAGCTTTAAGTTAAAAGACTGAAGCTGAGAGTTAGGCTGAAGACTGAATTTCATTAGTTATGATATAAATTCATAATATCCTGGAGAGTTGACAATCTAAATGTACAGGACAGACCAAGGATAGGAGAATAGCTATCACAAAGAGGTGAAATGTGTTGTTCAAAATGATGTATAAGGTTAGTGGTTGAGCCAGAAATAGAACTCAGGTGCAGACCTACTTGGCCATGGGATGACAGAGCCTATAACCCCCTCTTCTCCCCGCTGCCTTTAGCACTGTTCAGCACAGCATACCATAGCAAATTCCCAGCTTCCCCTCATCCCAAATTCAGATTGAAACCAAAGTCTTAAATGCCCCAGATCAGTCTCCCATTATGTGTTATCCCCAATGTCACAGTCCACATCAATATCATCATGTGATAAAATTACATGGAAAGGAGATAAATCACAGAATTGCAAGTCTGTGAAACTAGCTGGACTTACAGACTAAGTATCGATTGTTCAATTTCCACAACACTCAGTCTGCACGGGAGCATCAAGAATATATTAGGGATGATACTTGGGTCAGGGTGTTGTACTAAGACATTTGGACTGCTCCCCTGTACCTGAGCTAACTTGAGAAAACTGCACAGCACTGACACTGTGCTGCACACATATCCTAAATATCAACACTGGGATGCGGTTGAAATTAAGAGTGACAGAATAATTTAGTAGCAATGTGGGATGCGATTAACTGTAATGAGATGACACTGACCAAAATGAAATTCTGAATTGAATGATTTCCTAATAACAACAAGGCTATTGGAATGCAGGACTAACCCTCCATATGAAATGCTTCACTTTTTCAATCATTTATCTCATTGCAATCACCTGAATGAAAGTTGGGACAGGACCAGAGATTGCAAAAGGAGAGTTTGGTGGTGCGTGCATGGCTGGTGTGCACAGTGGAGGGACTGAATGTCTTAATTCTTTTACTAAAGAACGAGCATGTGTTTAAAAACATGGCGTCGTCTTATTACCCAGCCATACAATTGATGAAATGCAGTGGCAGCAGCCAGTCTAGGGAGACTCAGAGGAGGTAAGTGAGAGCAAACAAACAAAAGCAGTGGCAAACAGAAACTGCTTGCATAGACAGAACCCAGGCATTGCAACCAAGTTTTATTTTAAAAAAACGGATCTTCGATAGCAATGGACATGACACAAAGGGAGTGGGGTGGTACTTCCTGCAAAAATGGCAAAATTCCTAGAACAATGATGAAGGGTGTCTGATGGTTCTTATGGATGACAGCATGAGATTTCAAAGAGATATACTGTAGGTTTTATTTTTTTATTCCAGAACTAAAAGCAAATGAAGGAAATTGAAACTCCAGCATCTACATGTAAATTTGGAAACGTTAGAGATTCTCCACTAATTGACAGGATGTGTTGTGGTATGTCTGACCCTACATGACTGGAGAGATTGCTGAGAGAAAGATTTCACCCTGGAGAAATTCATCTTAGTTGTAAGGACAGCAAAACTGTCTGGGGGGAAGCTCCAAACAATGCCAATCATCGGTTCAGAACAAATACGGTCAAACAAAAGGTCGGAGACAAAGTAATAAGCAGAAGCAGAATGACCAAGAGGACGGATGTCCAATTCATGTCTAAGCAATACAAAGGCAGAAAGAAAGTGTCCGGACAGAGGGCAGCCATGGGAGGGAATGGACCATGGCAGCCTGGACAAAGGGAGCAGAATATGTCACAGTTCAGAATGAAAAAGCTTCCCGGGGAAGAGAAGGATGATGTCAGTGTAGGATGCAGTGCTTGCTATGGTGTGATGAGAGGGATGGCGAGTTTGAAGATACAGAAATGACTCACAGAAGATATTAGAAATGAAAGCAGCAGCATCACAGATGGAAATGCAGCAATATTTGTTAGGAGAAATCCGACTAGTTGTTAATGACTTACTGAAAAGCTTTCTGAGAAAACAGGTAAATTTGAAAACAGAAAAAGCTAGTAAAACTAGCTTTTTTTTTTCCTTTTTCTTTTGAAGAGTAATGGACTAATCAAAGCTGATTTACAGTGTCTGCAGGGCAACAACTGACATATGCCTTTTCAGCTTATTTTTGACACAAAGAGGCCGATCTTTGAAATCTTAATGACCATTAAGGGTTGTTGAATTTGGACTAACAATGCTAGATCAAAACCTTTTTTTCTGGAAAATTAGGAAAGAAATGGAAGAGGAAGTTTGAAAAGGTGGGAGAATCTAGGAGGAGGTACTTCTGTTTTAGCACAGAAGATTGAAAAAATAATTAAAAGTAAATAAAATATCTGATCCCAGAATTTGATGTACTTTCCTAACATAGAAAAATATTTAAAGGGGCATCCGAAGCATCACCTACTACATTTTCTATTTGTTAAATTGAAAAGGCAAACCATTTCTACTGTCAAGTAGAAAGTGCAAAAAGAGGGAAAGAACAAAGAATGATGAAAGTATTTACTGATGAAACAGGTTCAGCTTAAACCTAAAAATGTCAGTATTCCCTGTTAATTAAATCCTTAGAAGTAATTTGTTTTTAAAGACAATATTAATTAGAGAAACCTCGTGAGAGAAGACACTGAGAGTGATACCTCAAATGAGAGAGGTTTTCATTATACAGCCGATTCTCAGATCTCACTGACACAATGAACCCAGTGTAAAACAGTCTCAAAAACAGCCTTACTCCACAGATCTTGTTAAAAACAGAGACACAATTTCTCAAATTACACATACAAGATTGGAGGAGTGGGAAGACGGGAAAGGCAGAGAAAGAAAGCGCCACATAATTTCACCATGCCCATTAATCTGGCTTTCCAGGACTCTTACATTCAAGATATACATCCAGGATTATTCAGCTGCTGCAGGCAACCTGCTGCTGTAGGCTATTGTCTATGAGACCTGTAGTTACAGCTCCTTCTCCTGTCTTCCTTTTTCCCTTTTCCTGTTTTATTTAACCGTGTGTAAGGAGTTGTAACCCGTAGCCATTGCAAACACAAGATCATTCCTGCTAAAGGAAAATGATATCTGCTGCCTCATAATTTTTCCTACACAGCCATTTTTGTCTCCCAGCGACGACATCTTTGGCTTCTTTTATTAGTAGACACAATCCTGCAGGTGTGAGCTTTATGTGTTTGCTTATACATGGCCTTTATATCTGACATCTTGAGCTGGGTAGGTAATGTAGCTGAGGGTTTGTGCTATGTCTGTCCTTCACGAGTAGTTTAGAAACCTTCTAGGTATTTTGGTTTGTCTACTACTGAGAGGATACATTTACTAAAAAACATTTTGGAAATTGATTTTGGATCAAGCAATATCATTTTTCCAGAAAATTCCATGTAAACACCACAAACCAATTGCTATTTACTTATGTTCTCTTCCACAGCATTTCCTTTTTTCTTTTTTTTTTTTTCCCTGCAGGGTTAAAACTGGTTTTAGAGATGATATGGTATTTTTTCTCCTTTTTTTTTTTTTTTTTTTTTTTTTTTCATTTTCCAGGACATAGGAAACAATGCCCCATAGTACTTTTGATGATTAGCATCAGTGGAGTCTTTCTTGTCACCCTCAATATATTTCTTGTTCTTGTGGTGATACATTTATTTTCACCCTTGGTAACTCCTGTACAATTGACATTTAGTCCATCGCAGAAAGCACCATCTGCCCTTAGCTCAGTGCCTCCAATGAAAATTGGTTAACATGAGGTCACCCAGATTCAATGCAGACAGTTTTCCGGTGCCCAGGCATCCTTCCATGTATTTAGATTTAGAAGGTAATTTTTTCACATCAATGATTCAACACAGGTGAGAAATTCAATATATCTAGCTGGGATTAAATCACTCTTGATCTTTATTTACATCTCTGGAAAGGCATTAATTTAAATAATTTTTGAATTAGCAATGGAAGACACCTTAATGTGAAGAAAATTGTACACTTCTGCTCCTCCTGAAAACACATAGTAAGATCTTTAAATCTAGACCTTCCAAGGTATTTAGACTTATTCCTATTAAGGATAATTTAAATTTTTATCTTAACCAACTTTTAAAACCTTCAGTGTTTCTTTCAGAGGAATGGAGGTGCCTAAAGGGGATACAAGTGCCTAAGAGTCTTCTGAGAACTTGGAGCTGAAACTTTGTTTCTCACTTAACCATCTATAAAATGGGCATAATATTACATTATTATAGTATACTAAGTCACAAAAAGTTTATGAGCTGCCCAGGTATAGCATGTATTGCAATTCAATAAATAAATAGCAGTGAAACTCATTCAGAGTCTTTACATAAGCTTCAGTTGACTTTAGTATGGATTTAGTAGGGAACAGCTTTTGTCTCTGTGGTGTGTTGACCTCGGCTGGACACCAGGTGCTCACCAAGCCACTCTATCACTGCCATCCTCAGCTGGACAGGGAGGGGAGAAAATAAGATGGAAAAAAAAACCCCTCATGGGTCAAGATAAAGGCAGTTTAATAAAACAAAATCAAAGGTCATACACAGAAGCAAAGGAAAACAAAAGATTTATTCTCTACTTCCCGTCAGCAGGTGATGTCCAGCCACTTCCTGGGAAGCAGGGCTTCAGTACATGTAGTGGTTGCTCCAGAAGAAAAACATCATAAATAACAAATGCCCCCCACCCCTTCCTTCCTCTGTCTCTCCGCTTCTTATTGCTGAGCAGATGCCATATGGTATGGAATATCCCTTTGGTCAGGCTGGGTCAGCTCTCCTGGCTGTGTCCCCTCCCCAGGTCTTGCCCACCCCGAGCTCCTGGTGAGGGGGAACGTTGGAGAGACAGCCTTGGTGTGTGCCGGCACTGCTCAGCAGCAGCCAAACACCGGTGTGTTACCAACACCTTGGTGGCCACCAATACACAGCACAGCACTGGGAGGGTGTCCTACGGGTGAACTAACTCCATCTCAGCCAGACCCAAGGCAATCTCCTATGAATGGGTTTTGAGTTTGTTCCCCTGCAAAAGCCCTGAACTTGTTTACTGCCACTAATTCACAATTTTCTAATTAAGTGAGGCATGTCATCTAGCACCTCATTTGTACACAATGCTTGCATTTTTCAGGGTACTTCCTTTACACAGCAAAAGGCCTTTGCCTGGAACACAGAACAAGTACCAGCAATTTTCAAAGGACCTTTTTTCCCCTCTGTGATTTTTGGAGATTTTTGGAGAATTCACCTTAACAGAAAGCTAGACAATGAAAACTCTTTAGTGTGGGAAGAAAAAACAGACAAGACCCGAGCTGGAGATGGATCAGAACTCAGATTTAATATTTAAATAGTTTATTTATTTATTTATTCACAAATCTCAGAAATTATGCAATGCTTATTTCAATGTGAAATCAGTTTTAATCAGGACACTATAGAACCTTCTACAGGAGGGACTGGCAGACTTTTAACATGGCAAAGCAGATGGCTGTCACTGAAATTTTGCTTAGGTGGAAGGTAAACTGGTGACAATTGGTTTCCAGCAGCCCCTTTAATTTAAATATTTATTTACTGCACTTTAATTTTCCTGGTGTTTCATAGCTCTCATTTCACACTTGCCTCCATCAGCTTTGTACTCTGCTTGTAATTTGAAATTCCAGTAATCTGTTTTTCTACTTCCTTCCTTGGGCACCAATAAAACCTCCATCTGTGTTAAAAAATTAATATTGATGTGCAGATTGAGTATAAAAATGTACCTAGACCAGCTTCAAACAAGTCCTGGAGATTTCATTAAATCTTTTTAATAGCCACTGTCAGTGGGAACTCTGTGTTCTCAGAGAAAATGACTTGCTGTATTTCTTCCAAATCATTATTTGATTTTTAAAGCAAAACAGCCTTAGGCTAAAATAATAGACAATTAGTTTGCCCACAGTCAAATTAAGATTTGTCAGCTAAGATCCTTTATGGGACAGTAGATGTAGCGTGTTTTACTTTAAAACAAGAAATTCCACTTTGTAGGTTAGTTTCACTGATTGTTGTGTTACAAGAAGCTTGTATATTAACTGGTTCAGTTATTGCTTTAACAGTTTTATCTCAGAGTGGGAAAAGGATTAGACTGGTCCAAGGACTTTTACGGCTTTTTTTCTAGATTATTAGGAATACTAACTGAACTGTGATTACAGCAATCTAACATTACAAACACAGTAGCTGGGTCAGCGTAAAATGTAATCTGGAAAACTCTCATGATTCATCCAGGGTGCTTCTCATGATCTGTGCATTTGATTGGGAGATAAATTCAGATTATTTCGTCTCCATTTCAAATTGGGAAATATATGTAATAGATTCCAGGAGAGAAGTGAATAAGTAATATGTCAGAGTGCAGGTCAGGTAGAAAATTCATGAAGTTTCCTCAGAAGTTCTCAGGATAACACGAATGCGCAAATGGATTATTTTCCTCGCTACTAATGGGAAAGCGCTCTCTCAGCTAGGATTGTATACATAAATTATCATGAGATGAAGTAGGGTATGGATTTATAAGTACATCAACTACTCTGTGAGCAGCAGTTTCCTGAAAGCACACTTATCCTGCAATAAGCTGGCATAGCTTGTCCCTCAGAGAAAGTGAGAGGTTGCTCAGGGTCATTATCATGATGTAAATCCCCTGGTTTTCTTCATGGCAGTTTGTTTGGGTTGCTACATAGCAGTTTATCAATTAGAAACTATAAGCTTCTTTTTTTTTTTTTACTTCTTTCTACTGATTTTATTTCAGGCAACTCCTTTCACTGCAATAAAGCCACTTTGGTGAATATATCTCTCTTTTTGTTTACCTACTCATCATAGGTTGAGCACCAACCATACATTTAAGGTCTTGTTAAGTGTTGTGCTGAACGGGCTGCTAAAAGGAAGAATCATGTCACCTAATTTTATATATTTCCAAGTCAGGCATCCTGTTTAATCCAGTCACCAAGGATCCTTTTATCATCAGTAGACAGGTGAGATCCCATAAGAGGTCATAACAAAAGTCTATTTACCTTAATATCTTAGCTTTACCAGTGCTTACAACAGAGTAGTATGAATGGAAGAAACTTGTAGCAACAATTCCCCAGAATATTCTCCCACTATCCAACCCTTTCTGGCTCAGAGGCTGATATCTCTTTATTTATATCCTGCATGCAGTTTTCTTTCAGGAATGTCCAGTATGTCCTTGACCCCATGTCAACTTTTAGCATCCCAAATGTCACATGGGGCAGAGTTCTTGTGCGTAACCGCTTCTCATGTGAAGAATAAAAATCTCCATGTCATAGAGGTCAAAGACTCATTAAGGCATCTCTTTTCCTGGCTTGATATGCTTAGCTCTTCCATCAGTGGAAGCCACTCCATACCTCCATCCAACATCCACATTGTCCTTCTCTGAACCTTCCCCAGTTGTCTCATATCTGTTTTGAGACAGAAAACAAAACTGCAAACAAGATAGAGATGAACAGTGGATTCATGCAGTGAATAACTGAACCACCTGTCTGTCAAGACATTATCTCAGTTATTGTGTTTCTAAAGCATATGATACAATCAAGCTCTGATCTACCTTCTGACAACACACGCTATTGTAATACAAGTAATAATAATAAAATACAACATGGTTCTGATGATATACACCTGAGAAAGTGTGCTCTGGTACTGAAATTAGATTCGTAAACATCTATGAATATATTAGATAAATATATAGTGAAAGGCACATGCATCTTAATTAACATATATTGCAAGTAGTTGAGCCATGTTTTTGAACACTACTTTGATCAGTTTCAAAGTATTATTTTAAAGGGATTTCTGCTACTGAAGGGATTATTTTTGTTTTCTGTTCCTAGATATGCAAGTGGCAGGTGAATCTGTCTCAGGACTGTAAAGGAGTTTTGCAGTCACCTCTCCAGTACAGAACCTGGTTATCCCTGAGAGCTATGTCTGTAATACAAACCACAACTGTCAATACTTCATTGATAATGCATAGAACGCAAGGGTAAGCCTGAAGGTTTCGTAGCTTGAAGAGCACAATACATTGGCACTCTGTATGTGCATGAATGCACCTGGCTTCTCTTAGACAGGTATCTGCAATTTTGCTTGTGATTTGGGGTGATAATAAGGATAGATCTGACATACCAAACCCACCAGTTCATTCGTGAGCGTTCAACAGCGCTCTGAAGTTAAAGAAAAATGCTTAATCTGTTCAGAAATGCTAGCATCCTCAAGCTATGAAAATCTGCATCATACGTATACTGAGAAATAAGGCAGCTATAATAAAACTGTAAGTGGAATATCAGAAAGGAGAAAGATAGAAGCATTGAAATCTGTATGCATTGCTGGCCAAGGATTTTTGCATCATTTTTGAGGGCTGGTCAAGAACAAATGTATTTGTTGCATTTTAGCCTGGAAAAATATGCTGCTTTTGAAGCAGTGAAGAATACATTACTGAAACAGCAAAAATCTCATTTAGACATAATTTAAAATTATAGACATCTTGAAAAGTGTCCCTCTTTCAGTTCTGCTACAGGTGCTCTCCAAGAATATGTTACAGATGCATTTATACACATATATCACTCCACAGCAGATAGCTTTTCTTTTACTTGGATTAGTTACTGAAGTAACTTACTAAGCACAGTTTGTAGTTTGTGTGACATTCTTCAGCAGCGGCAGGGTTGTTGAAAAGTTGCGAGAGTTAATTCCAGTAGAACACAAGCTTGAAGAGAATATTTATTGTGCACTTGCCAGTGTTTTATTGTCTAGTGACGTTGGAAAGAACTTGTCATTTAGGCAGCCAAGGGAGCTCCTTCATTGCTTGGGGAGGGGGGAAAGGCTCATATTTTGTAACAAATATCATAATAAGTGTTCCACATTTTATCACTGCATTATACACCAGGGAGCATTCTGCTCCAAGCTATCACATCTGTCTCCCATGTTGGCTGTCCTTACTAAGCTGGCTGAACTCATCTCTAAGAGCGTGTTCTTTCCACACTGATCTTCAGGAACTCGATGCAATCCATCGTGATATTTTTTCTGCATGATAATGTGAGATGATTGAGAAAGGAGGGAGGGCTAAAATGTTCCTCTGGATGGGAGTACACACTCCCATCTGGAAGGTTCCTGTCCAAACAACAACATCCATTCACAATAAAATCATGGATTTCATGGATTTCAAAGAACTAAGGTAAAACATCAATTTTTAGAGGTGCTTTTGGTCAACTGAATTATGCTAATTCTAAAGCCACAGAAGAACATGCCCAAGTTTTATGAACTTCATGAGTTCTTGTGAAGTTAAGCATTTCTTAGTAAGCAGAAGAGAATGACACTTTTTTCCTTCAATTTTGTTTCTCTCTCTTTCCAAGAGAATAATTTGAAATCATCTAAGATTCTTCTAGGAATCTGAATTCAAATGTGCAGACTTATTTTCTCTATTAAATGGATTTAAATTAGTTTCAGAAGTTGGTAATAGTTATTTTCCAACTAAAGTGGGAAGCAAGTGTTGATACTTAAGTGTAAATAATGGGTGACTGAAAAAAAGCCTCTAAAAAAATTAGGAATAACCAATTTACAAGAAAGTGTGGAACAAATGGTTAGAGTTGTCTTTTTTAAGCGTGAGCTAAATAAAGAAGGAATTGGACAAAGACTCCTTTGTCAATATACATAAACTGAGAAATGCAGTGTGTGTTTGATTCTTCGTATTTATTTCAGAATTGCCTAATAACCGCAAGAACTCATTAGACAATGGACATTGTTAGATTTCTTATATACAATTGCTTCTACTAAAAGCAAATTGAAATTAACAGCAAATTTTATTCCTTTATTAGATGCAATTATCTTCTCACAATAGCTGCCATATCAACTACAAATTCAGTGCTGCACTCTCTTTCAGGTATGCGACTTAGTATGATTTAGTGAACTCAGTCAATCAGGAAATAAACATTGTTTCATCCAAAGAGGTGGAAATTTATCACAGCTTTTTAGTTCAGCAACACAGATTGTTAAATCTACTTGTCACAGCCAGAATGAAAATCGCATGCTGCAAGTCACCAAGATTAGTCCAAGTAGACAGCTGGTAGATAGTTCTTTTTTAGTATGTAGACCTTTTCTTATTTATCTGTTTATCTCCCTACACCACCCCACCACCATCACCCCAAACTTCTTTAAGCATCTTTGAGAAGAAAGTATTGTGACATTTTCTGTCATTTTTTCCCAAGCAGATGGACATCCATTTTTGCTCACAACCAGTTTGGAGGACATTTGTAATGATCTTACGAAGTGAGTTGTAACATCAAGGAAATAACTTCCTTACCTAGGCTTCCAGCATGGGATACCAGGAGTAAAGCAGTCAACAACAGGCTTTAAGTCTTATGCATGTGGAAGAAATCCATATACAATGAAAGTTGATGGAAAGTTCACAACTACAGACTGGGCGGGGAATGTACTGAGAGCAGCCCTGAGGAGAAGGACTTGGGGGTGTTGGTGGATGAGAAGCTCAACATGAGCCAGCAGTGTGCACTTCCGGCCCAGAAAGCCAACTGTGTCCTGGGCTGCATCAAAAGCAGCGTGACCAGCAGGTTGCAGGAGGGGATTCTGCCCCTCTACTCCGCTCTTATGAGACCCCACCTGGAGTACTGCGTCCAGCTCTGGGGGCCCCAGTACAGGAGAGACATGGAGCTGTTGGAGAGAGTCTAGAGGAGGCCATGAAGATGATCAGAAGGCTGGAGCACCTCTCCTATGAGGACAGGCTGAGAGAGTTGGGGTTGTTCAGCCTGGAGACGAGAAGGCTCTGGGGAGACATTAGAGCAGCCTTCCAATACCTGAAGGGGCCTACAAGAAAGCTGGAGAGGGGCTGTTTGTCAGGGACTGTAGTGATACAACAAGAGGTAATGGGTGTAAACTAAAAGAGGGTGGATTTAGATTAGATATGAGGAAGAAATTCTTCCCTGTGAGGGTGGTGAGGCACTGGCACAGGTTGCCCAGAGAAGCTGTGGATGCCCCATCCATGGCAGTGTTCAAGGCCAGGTTGGATGGGGCTTTGGGCAACGTGGTCTAGTGGAGGGTGTCCCTGCCCATGGCAGTGGGGTTAGAACTAGATGATCTTTGAGGTCCCTTCCAACCCAAACCATTCTACGATTCTATTCTATGATTCTATGATTACTCACCTCCACTTATCCTAAAGAAGGAATGAACAGGAAGGCTGTCCAGTCAAGGTAAAATTGTAATTTTAAGAGACCATATTAACCAGCAAGAAGGTAACTATATCTGGCAGCCTTTGTACTTTACTAGGTCTAATAAAGTGCACTTACTATCTCCATCCATATACATATAATGGATGAATTATATATATATTATATTTTATTTTAGGATATGTTTCTATAAGTAAATGTAAAGGTTCAAATTCATAGATAACCTTCTCAGAGGAGTCCCATTCTGCGGGACATTGCACAAACTTCTAATAAGAGACTGCCCATGCCACAAGGAGCTTAGATTTTAAACTGACAAGACGGTGTTTAGAGTAAAGAAGACACAGTGACTTCCCTCTTTTCTTTCAGTAAGGCAGAAGCACGTCTAAGAATAACACCCAGGACGCATTTCAACTGCTGTTATTCAATAGCTCTAAATACATCTACCGCAGTACTCAAGATCTTCCGTCCCCGTTTTACTTCTGCTACGGCATTCATTGTTTAATACAGCAGAGAAGATTAAGAGCTTTCCTAGTGTTACCAGGGTGGCTTTTTGTCTGGATTGGTTTAGTTTATTTAAATGATGCTTACAGTACAAGAAAGAAACCATTTAGCCTGAAAACAAGAATCTTAGATAATATTTGTACAGGAGATTTAAGGTGACAGACTGAAACAACAAGCTTTGCTATCTAATATCCTTCTATTTATCTAGTCTTTAATAGAACATACAAAGGCATTATTGCAACCCAAATGAAAAACTCTTGGAGTCACCGTGAGCCCTCAGTAATGGGTAGAGAATTATTGCTTTGTTGAAGCTCCCAGACAGGGTCAAAATTTAATACGAAAACTAAAAGTTCTTTTTTCTCTCTCTAAGCAACAGAGTAGAGGAAAATCATGCTAGCCACAAATCTCAGCACTTTTTCCTCTCCTTTCAGCCAAGTCTTCAGTCACCTTAGGACCTGTGACCAAATTTGAAATCCAAAGCAACATTAAAGCAAAAATTTTCCATATCTAAAGAAGGCAACAGATAATTTTGCCAGTAGGCATTAGTAAAATACATTTAGAAGCTGTTCCATAAATACAAAATTATCTAACTGGCATAAGGGCTTCATTTATGAATTTGCTTAAAACTTCTTCCTTAGACCTTTGCTTTTACTGGAAAGCACAAAAGATATTACAGGCAATTGTCAGCTAAGCATCAAGATCTCTTCAATTTCTTATGTTCATATTTATCTTTCATGGAATTTAGTCTGAAATTATAATTTTCTTCTTGTTTTAATTTGAAAAAGGAAGTAATTCAGCCTACCTTTCATAATTGGATTATTTTAGCTATGCCATCTGAGAGATTTTATTTTCCAGAGAGTAAGTATTTAATTTACCCATAGCACAATTTAATTTCTTATAAATCCTTGAGGATCTAGTTCTTTTATAAATCTTATCTAAAGGAGATACATCAATCAGTATGGCATCACTAACTAGACTATGGTATTTTCAAAAAATTATTAGCAGTCAGGGAAATCAAATGCTCTCTAACTATCTTTTTGAGGGCATACCATCTTCTATTAGTAGTATCATTAGGTTTATTAAATGGTTTCTCTAAACTTTTGACGTGAAGAATGTCCTTCATTAAGAAAGGGTTAGAGTGTCCTTTATCAGAGGAAGCGTAGTCTTGCAGATTGTATGATAAAAATTGCATGTGATCTGACCGTGTTGAATGATCAAAATTTTCCTTGGTTTAAAGACGTGACTTTTTTTATAACTAAGAAATATTCTGTTCATAGGTAAATAGGGGTTTGGTTCAGTGGTGTTGCAATGTAGTTACATTAGTGTAAAACCAACATACAGAAATACTTCTCAGGAAGTATAGCATATGGTCAACAAAATGTTCCCTTTAAGGAAATTTGCATGAAAGTTCAGTGAAGTTGAGATTTGACCAGCAATGTTTCATATTGAAGAGAAAACTACAACTTCTAGTAAGATTTATACGAAAGTGGTTTCTCAAACTCTGGACGAAAAACTATTTCTGAATTTTTACCTAGTAAATTCCATGTTTGTCTAATGTTCTCTTAACATAAAATGTATAACAGTTTTGGAGTTCCTGGTCAGCATGTCAGAATGCTTTATAGTCTTACTGAAAATAATTTGCTCAGTGTCATACAGGAAGGCCCTACTCAGGCAGCAGGGAATTAAACTTTTTTTCCAAACTCAAGAGAAGCACTTGTGTTATTAAACTAGGAACCTGACCCTCAAAATCACGTTTCTTCAAGGACTTTTATCTCAGTTACTTTAGCCACTGGTAATGCAGATGTCTACATTTGAAATAGTCACTCTTGGGCTCCTCTAGGAGAGGAAGAGAATCAAAATGCTTTAAAATTCATTCATTTGAATCATTTTACACATTTCTATTTGGGTAAGTGAAAATACATTCTGCAAGTGCTCATTTTTGCTCCATTGATTGTAAAGTAGTTCTACCAATGTCAGTTCTTGCAAGTTGAAAAAAAACATCTGACAACAGATGCCTACTTTTTCCCATATGAGTTACAGGAAGAGGATCATTCTCATACAGTGTTTGTTTAGTAGTAGGGAAGGTTTGAAATACCATTTGCATAAATTCATATCTCATGTTCTCACTTGCAAATTTGTAATTTGCAGAAATGTGTTAGGAAATTCTCAACAGACAAATCCAGGCAAAGACTTGATGGACACCCCTGGTCAGATTCAAAAAAACAGTGTTGCTACAGCAGACAACCATAGCACAATCTTTACATTTCCATTAATGTCACAGGAAGGAGGAAAGGAACATCAGGAAGCCAAATTCAAATTCCTTGCATATCTTAATGTAGTTAACTAATTAACCTGGATATTTAAGTCATTTTTCTATGTAAATATGGATATTAATTAAGTGGGTACAATAGAGGTAAAGCAGGAAGGAGGGATAGAGCTAAGCCTTAATTGTTTGGCCCTGTCAAAAATACAGAATCTTTTTCAAGATGACATTAAGTTAGGAAGTCAGTATTATGTGGGCCCTGGGTTTTCTCGCAGAGATCAGATAGTCATACAGATAGATGCTTTTTCCCTAAACTGAGAGATCTTTTCATTTCACCCAGAATATTCCCCATCTTTTAAATGAATTAATTGTCATTGACTTTGATTTCTGCATACTGAAGTTCTTGTGTTAATTTACTTCTCCCTGGAGCACAACATTTCCTGTTCTTCCACCAGTTAACAAAAATTGGCTTTGAAACAATTGCACAAAAAAGCCAGGCTATTGAAAAGAAGAATCTTAAATGCAAAAGTTCTGCAAAGAAGGATCTCTGATAATGGAAACAAGCACTGCAAGCGATTAAAAGCTGAAAGCATCTGGGAAAAAGCAAATTAACTGAGCTTCTGGAGTGAACAGACGTGATCTTTAGAGTTTAGAAATATGATTTCCCCCTTCTCATTCCCTAAAGAAACACAGAGGCAGGACACTACAGCCTACTTTATTTTTCTCATCTGAGGTACAGTTGCTTCTTTCTGGGGTTTATATTGAAGATACACAAGGCCTTATCCAGCAAAAAAATAGACTGTTCTGAATACCCTTGACATGGTTAGGGCTAAAACCCAAGGGAAAATAATTCATTTTGTTCAATCATTATGATTGATTAAAAATAAAATATAATGATTAGAGAGAGAGAGAGAGTGTACAAAAGTGGAGAATGACATTAACTCAGTGGAGATATTTTCACTGTCTGCTCAGCTGGAATATTGTCATCAAACAATTTCATCAACAGAAAGGTTTTATCTGGCTCATCTTCTGTAAGCCTTATAACAAATTCTGGTGTGAAACCAAGGAGAGAAAGGGATGGAACTTCTTAGCCTGGAGGTAGACATTGTTTATATTATTGCCTTTATTATTGCCTTCAGTTAAGCTTGAGCAGTTCACTACGTAGTACAAGCTCAGACCAAAAGGTCATGTTAACCCCCAGATCTTACTAGCCTATATTTGCAAAGAAAGAAAAGTGAACATTCAGGAAGTTAGAAGTTCCAAAAACTAAGAAAGGTTAAAGTTATATGTCCAATAAAGTATACTTTGAAATAAGTTTATATTTTATTATTCTTAGCCTACTAACGTACGTTATAACAGCTCTGCTGAAAAGGACCTGGAAATCCTGGAGGACAAGAGGTTGATCGTGAGCCAGCCCTGTGCCCTGGCAGTGGTGGTGGCCAACAGCATCCTGGGCTGTAGCAGCAGGATCAGAGTCAGGAAACTGAGTAAAGTCACCATCCCCCCCTTACTCAGCACTTGTTAGATCACAGTGAGATATTAAACAAGAAGACTGTGGGGGACTGGAGCACTTGCAACTGTGAGGAGAGGGACCTGGGCTCATTGGGCTGGGAGGCACCTAACAGCAGCCCCCCAATACCTATGGGTAGGTTATCAAACAGGTCCAGGCTCTTCACTATAGTGTACAGTGGGATGATAGGAGACAATGTGCATAATTTAAAACGAGAGGTTCAGGCTGCATAAAAAGACAAATTTTTCACTCTGAGAATAGTCAGGTGTCGGAACAGGTTTCCCAGAGAAGTTGTGTGATCTCCATTACTGAAGATTTCCAAGACCAGATTGCATAAAACCCTGAGCTACCTCACCTTGTGACATTTAGTCCGTAGCAGAAACAGCCTTCAAGATGTGAAAGTGTAGTTAGGCATCAATACCAAGAATAAGAACTTAATATTCAACTATTAAGTTCTAGAATAATCTTTATACCTGGGATAATCTTTATACTAGGGAGCATGGTAATTTGTGATCTGTGATTTTCTCTGTGATCTGTCCTGAACACAATACACAATGTTTGTCTTCCAGGGTAGGATCAGCTTACCAAATGTAAAAGTCTATCAGTGAGATAATCATCCCAGACTGCTTTCTCATTGAAGAGGAACTTTAGTTTACAAGTCTTTACATTCCATGACTGAAATAAATCAACACTTTAACACTCTAAACCTGCTAATTATTTTTTCTCTATTGGCTATAAAAGGAATTTCTCTGAACTTAGGTGACATTGTCGTCTTTGTGGTCCTCTCTCCAGTTGCTGGCACTTAGACCTCCACCTACACATGTGCAATACATAGGTAATCCCTTACCCAGAAAAAGAGTTAGAAATGGGTTTTAATGAGAAGACAGGTCAGACTCTGGTCATTGGCAGAAGGCATGGCCAGATGCACACACTGACCATCCCTGTGTATGCACAACCTTCCCTTTTCATCCCCTTATCAGTTTTCCCATGCTTGTTCCTCCCCCAACGACCTTGATCCCTCCCTTTTGCCACCTTTGGTTCATTCCCCAAACATCTCATAGTATGTTGTGTAATCCTGAAATGCTTTTCCCAGCACCAATGTCTCTCATCCCAAGAAGCAGTTACTCCCCTAGTCTGTAAGGTCCTCTCCCATTGACCTCCAGAGCTGGGTGTCACCCCTGGCCCAAGGGTCTGAGGCTGCTCTGGGACAACCCAGGGAGGGACCTTGTCTCTGAAGGGGTAACTGGGACTCGTCCATCTGCCCTCTGTGCTCTTTCATGTGTGGGGAGATGGTCTTTTATCTTGTAACCTAACAATACATATTTGCAAGGGTGAGAGCTAGAAGTGCACAATTTATCATTCAAATTTTGCAGGCTTTTCCAAAACAACACTAAAATGTAAGGGCTGGATCCCAAGCTAATACAAATCAGAGCAGCTCTCATCTGACCTTTAACAATTTCAGTGTATCATCACTTTAATTGTGCCTTTTCTTCAGCTTTACCACACTATGAAAATTTAATTTTATATTCCATTTTCCAGGCATTAGACATGGCTACATGGCAATATTGTCAATATATATAAAACTATATGAAAGTTATTTCTTTTCAACTCACTTGTTAAAAACTTTCTGGAAGACTGCATGACAGAATAGTTACATGAATATCAGGTTAGATATGTTATGTTGGCATGTGACATCCATAAAGTCTTCACAAGTTTTTAACTATTTTCCTCCAATATTTCACAATAAACAATAATCTTTTGTTTCAGATTCCCATCAGGTGATTAAAAAAAAAAAGAGAGGAAAAAGACATGGTCTGTATGAAAAGACAATAAAATGTGTCTGGGAAGCTTTAAACTTTATTATTTTTGGCACCTTTTCTTTTCTTTTTTCCTTCCATTTGCAACGAGTTCAATACATCACTTCTGAAGATGACATTCCTTTTTTCCCCACCAAACAAAACCAGAAAACTCCAAGCACTTGGATCATAAAATTATTTTTCTCTTTATCTTGAACTCCACTTGAAACTTTGTTGTCTGACAGTTGCATTTCCCTCATTACCAAAGATTTTGTGGTATCGCTTTACAGCTGACTTTGTTCTGACACATAAGATCAGAAAAGCCTGAGCCTAAATGCCTAAGTCATAAATTTTAACTGTCCTTCAGTTTAAATGCTTCCTGAAGACTGTTCTCCATTTGGTGATTTGTAGATGCCGGTTCTTTTTTTTATTCCCCACTGTTATTACATTGCCCTCTAGAAATGCTGACAAAGATTGGCTGCATGAGTTCACCCTGTGTCAGCCTTTCATACTCTTCCAAGTTGAAATGTTTCTATTGTCATTACCAAGAAAGATTCAACATATGTAGATGCATATTCCACACACTATTATGCTTCCAGCAGCCAAATCATTTCTTTTGTCATGCTGTCAGCTTTTTCAAGGCCACTAGGAAGCGCCAGTCTTTGCATGTAAGACCCAACTCACCGTGTGTGACATAGACACTGTAGGAAATGCAGTTACTGGAGTGTCAGTAGGCAGTTGTTGACCTCTAGACACTGCAAAGACCAGGGAGAAGGGATCCTCAAACTCCAGAGTTTCTGAAAATCTCTTGGTCACATTTTATAAAATCTGGGGGTGGTGAGTATGCTGTGTAAATTCCCCCTTTTTTTTTAAGTGGTAAGATACTTACCTGCTACACAAGAGGCATGACTGCAAAAAAAAAACACCCAAAAACCCCAAACAACCCACCAATGAAACAGGCTTTCAAAGTTTGTAATCACATAAATGACACCTTCTTCTCACATATGTCTAGGATGATGCTCTAAAACACATGTCCTGTCCTGAGATATGCACAGAGAGCAAGAGGATAGGTAAAAAGACAGGCTGAGCCTCTCCTGCCCAAATCAAGCAAACTGTATGAAATGGGCGTGGGGCTACCATAGTGAACCTATGCAGAAGATGGATGTAGGGCAAAAGGTAGCTGATTCTAACTTAGTCGTCTCATGGCAGGAACCTACTGTGCTATGGATCAATGCTTGTTATCACAGAACCACAGAATCATAAAATTGTTTTGGTTGGAATAGACCTTTAAGATCATCAAGTCCAACCGTTAACCTAGCACTGCCAAGCCCAACCACTAAACCATGTCCCTAAGCACCACATCCACTCATCTTTTAAATACCTCCAGGGATGGTGACTTTACCACTTCCCTGGCAAGCCTGTTCCTATGATTGATAACCCTTTCAGTGAAGAAATTTTTCCTAATACCCAATCTAAACCTCCCCTGGCACAACCTGAGGCCATTTCCTCTTGTCCTATCACTTGTTACTTGGGAGAAGAGACCAACACCCACCTGGCTACAACCTCCTTTCAGGTAGTTGTAGGGAGCGAGAAGGTCTCCCCTCAGCCTCCTTTTCTCCAGGCTGAACAACCCCAGTTCCCTCAGCCGATCCTCATCAGACTTGTGCTCTAGACCCTTCACCAGCTTTGTTGCCCTTCTCTGGACACACTCCAGCACCTCAATGTCCTTCTTGGAGTGAGGGGCCCAAAACTGAACACAGCACTCGAGGTGCAGCCTCACCACTGCCCAGTAAAGGGGGTCAGTCACTTCCCAAGGCCCATCTGCCACACTATTTTTGATACATAATACTTCTGGGAGTAAACCAGAGTTAGTTTGGGGTTAGACCTCTGTGGAGCTTACTTAACTTATTGACATATGTCACCTGTGGTGGGAAGTGCAGTCTACTGTATTCTTTATTCTGCTGTGGGATTAATTCTTATCAGGAGAACTTAATTATGCTTCCTAAAATGGAAATATGGGACAAAATAAATGCAAAAACCACAAATTACTCTTTAAAGTGATAAGGTAGGGACGGGAAGAGAGAGCTAGAGACATGTACAGGAATGATGGGGGTAACGGGGATATTGGAGAGGGGGCTGTTTGGACAGTGAAAAGATTCAAGAAAAAAAAATAGAAGCAAGACTAGTAAAGGTCAATAGTATGGAGAACAAGGACATGTGAGATAATCAGAGATGGGGAGCAAAGAGATCAACAGGAGCCCTTAACTTGGTAAAAAAATTAACAGAAAGGGCAGGCAAGGAGAGGCAAGTAAAGAGAAATGATGACTGAAGCCATAGCTCAGCCTGGGGAAACAGAGGCTGTAGAGTGCAGAAATGGTCTCCCAGCTGACTAGTAGTAGTAGTGTTAATACGAGTATTATAACCATTTGTGATGTGGTAACAGGCAAGAGCATTGCTGAGAATCAGTGGCTATCTGATGCTATGAATAATGCAGATAAAGTAACAAAATAGGCACTACTGCCATAGATAGCCCCTGGCTGCCCCAGATACAGCAGACACCAAGATAACATAACAAATAAAGCTAGGAGAATTGAACAGGAAAGCAGCAGTCACAGCTACTTCAGTTCCAGTGACTCAGAAGCAAATTCTGCTCACTAGGAAAACTTTCACAAGGAGGTGTATAAATAGACATCGTATTTTCTTATCCGTATTACTTCACAAATAGTATCATCCTACTGGGCTAGTTCCCCATCTCCTGCTCTTCTCAGACCTACAGACCACCTGTAAATTAATGGCAATCTTTCTCTTTAATCTATTAATAATTTCTGATCTGCAACTGAAATGAGTAAGAACTTTCGACAAGTCTGTAACAACCCAGCTGACCTCCCAAGCAGGTTCTGCCCTGCCATGTTTGACATGGATTTCTCTACGTGTTCAAGTTCTCATGGTGCTACAAGCTACGTGAAATGAATTTTCTGCAACAGGAAATATGGAATAGTTTCTTATACTCCTACAGGAATGGAAATGCATGACGTTAGGCATTTTCAACCCCATACAAATATTGCTGGGTTTGCATATGTCACAAGTTGGAAAATATTTATTTGCAGAAGCCCAGTTCATGTAGAAATAGTGTAAAATATTGGCAAGTTTTATAGCATTATGCTTTTAATTTAAGAAAAAGGTCTCATCCTCTCCCCCCTCCCCCCTAAATTCAATAATTGAAATCATAGAGGGAAAAAATTATCCCCTTTGGGCACCACAAACAGAAATCCTCTACTCACCTACACATTATTAGCCATTAAAAGCATAAACTAAAATCAGAGCAGTACTTTACAAGAAGGAGACACTGCTTCCGTTGTCACCTAATGTGCTATTTAAACAAACTAATTCTTACCACTGCCTATCATATTGCCTCTGAACAGCTGAACCCCATGCCTGGATTTACAACCAGGCACATTAGCCTTACACCTCATCTTAACTCAGAGAACCTTCTTCATTTCCTCTAAAAAGCAGAGAAACCTTTCAAGGACACTTGGGATTATAATGTCACTTTCTATTGTAAAGTTAGCTGCATGAAAACTGTTTTTTAGTAGGCAGAATTAGATGCCTTTTTGACTTTTTGCAATGATTTGGTATCATGCAAATCTCTTGGAGATCAATGGCTTTTCTTTAGAAAAGTGCATTACAGCAGATTCTCAGCTGATGTAAAGTGACAGTTTGAATGTCAAGGTTTACCACTTGTAGAGCTGGTCAAGTAGGCTTCGTTTCCATCAAATACACTATTTAATGAAAAATGGCCGTCAGCCCTAACTATCTAAATATTTACAGAGTGTTTATTGCCACGAATCTGGAACAACTAACTGCCTAGCTTACATTTTCAGAAACACAAGTCTCTCATTTCCTGAGACCTGAAGTCCTGCTTTCAGATGAGTTTGTTTGGTATCAGTGTCCTATCCTTCTACAAAATTTACACAGGTCTAATTTCCTTATTTGTCAATTAAAGCAATCTGGTAGGTTTTCAGGATATGTTGTGATATAAATAGACATCCCAGTTAGGGATGAAGCCATGTGACAGAAAGAGTTCTGTGATGAATGAAAAGGCATATATTTTATGTGGACGGATGTGACATACTTGCAAAGTGATAGATTAGGAACTTGCCCAGAGAGTGATGCAGAAGGTTAACTTTTCCTAGTGAAAAGTTATATAAGAACAGCTCATGTAAGACAAGATGTGGGTAGTTCTTTGAAAGAAGATGTTGGATATAAGCAGGGTTGTACTAAAAAAAAAGAAAATATGAGTTTTCACCCATCTCCTAATAATCAGACCTGAGATGAGGTGTCTAAGTTAGTATCATGCATGTTGCAAACTCCCCCTTGAGACAAGGGGAAGAGACAGGCCCCTCCAGGACTGATTCAATCCACTCCTCTTTGCAGCTCTGGATAAGTTATGTCTCAGTTCTTAGCTAGGATCACAGGAACAATGCTTTTGTGTTTGGAGAATCTTCCTGTGCTGTTGCTGAAGGAAGATGAAAACCAGATGGTGGCAAAGGATCACATTCCCTGACCTGAGCAGAGATTATGAAGTGCACTCCTGGCAGCTTGGATTGTTATTCCAGAAATCTGGCATTTCACCCCATCAAATATCTCTTTTAAATAGATATCTAGGACTGAAAAATCCTCTTGTTTCCCTATTCCTATATCATCTTCTCCTGACTTAGGCATCTCAGTTAAATTTCTACTACAGTAACTGTTCTCCAAGAGGCAGCAAACATGAGGTATGTGCATTGTTAAAATAAGTATAAACCTAAGTTTGTTTTCAAAGGCAAAAAAAATCAGTGTTATCAAAAAAATATTGTGTTTAGGTCTTCAAACACAGTGGTACTTAATACTCACCTTTGGGAAGCTGCATCTGCATAATATAGGGTTTCTGAATTGCCTCCCTAAGCTGTCAGGCACTGTCAGCATCACAGGGGCCAAACAGAGCATCCCAGTAAAATGTAGGCAGTGGTATTTGTACATTCACTTCCCCTAATTTAACCTCAGTTGTAGGATATGTTGACACATCTCAAAAAATTCAGGTAACCAGGCCTTGCCCTACATTTCTGTGTGTGCTTTGGGAATATACACTGAGATATGAAGATGCCATCCCCCATACAAAAGAAATAATCACCTGATTCATCCAGTGAAACAGTTCCCTATTTAGAAGAAAGCTCCAAGGTCAAGTACTGTTGTCTTTCATCAAAGCAAATTCCCATGGAAGTCAAGGGAAATTCTGCCAGATGAAGGACTAAATAAAAAACTTAGGTTCCGACCCCTGCTGCTCATAACTTGTGATTTATGCACTGTTTTTACCAAACGATGCACTTCATGGATTCTTTGATTCAATACTGCATGCCATCTTATTCCAGTTATTTTAAGAAGTGATCTGTGTAATGTTAGCATGATGAACCTAAATTGCAAAAAACACTGGCTGTCTGCCAAGAATTTGAAGAGGGAGGCACTCATTTTCAGAAGTGTTTGACAGCATCTCAATTTTTTTTTTTTTTTTTTTAAGTATCCCTGAAGGGCCATGTGTGTCCTGGCTTAAAGACTGGGAAGGAGTGAGGTGGGGCTAAAAGGCAAATGTTCACTCTCATCAGAATATGCTTTACATGAGAAAAATGTCCAAAGGTCTTAAGGTGACTGAGGACATGTCTGAGAATTGTCTCCTTACATCTTAGACATCTGCTGCTTCAATCAGATCTTTGGGTTTCTCTGAGGGGTTCAGTTCAGCAGACATAAAATGAATCCAGAAAGAAATGTATCCAGTTACTTGAAAGTAGTTTCTATTTCCAAGTTTTCACCAGCCCATATTTAGAAAGTCATCAAAAGTGACATGTTATGTATTTGCATTTTTTGTACAATATACCTTGGTCTGGTTGGCAGAGGCCTGAGTATTGAAAGGTCCCCTTGGAAATCCCATGACTCACTGAGGAGTAGGATATCTCACTGTTTTCATCACTTTGGAAGATTTTTTCTTACTAGTAACATTATTCTGTATCTTTCTACTTCTAAATATCTTGTTCTTTCTTCTGAAGGATCTAGTACTGCATGTAGTATTGGCCAGTGTTGGAGAAAGGTTGCTAGAGCTGGCCATGGGTCTGATCCAGTCTGGCAGTTTTTGTGATCCTACCAAAGAAATGTAGATATTTCTGAAAATCTGGCATTTGGGTTCATCAAGATGAGTATTACAAGAGCACTTATTTTACCAGTGGTCACCAAGATTTCAGACTCTGACTTGCAACTTTGCTACTTCACTTTTTTTGTTGGTTTGTTGTTTTGTGGTTTTTAAAGTTAACGTTTAAGAAAGTTTAGCATTCATAGGATCTTATTTTTACAAAGATGATGAAAAACCCAAAATGTTGTATTAGGACTTCAAGTTCCCCTTTTGAATAGTTAAGAATGCTGAGAAAAGTGCTCTTTTGAAAATCTTGCAATGTACTGTCTGTATAAAAAAAAATATATAATACATGCAAGCATATATTTCCTTTGATTCTTTTTAGACCTAAAAAGGGAACGTCTTACATAACATATATATCTGCAGAAGTACATTATCCTCATTTTTTTCTCATAGGCTGTTTGGAGGAGAGCTCCCTTTTCATCATAATTAACTACCGAAAAGTGGAACACTAGATGATTAAAAACATTTCTTTCTTTTTTATAAAATTATTTCTCCCCAGAGGCTAAACAGAAGATGATCTGTATATACAGACTTTTCTGCAGATCATGTTTAGCTATGTATTTATAAATTCCATGTGATTGATCTAGCCAGGAAGAACATTCTTATGAGAGGTATGTGGTAAAGGACAACCTCAGAATTAGATATGTGTCAAGCCTGAATCTTCTTATTAATTTTCTAAATGACATTACTGAAGTTTGTCCTGCTATTCTCTAGGTTAGAATATTTTAAAATTTAAATGTCCTCACTACCTCCTCTGGATTATTAAAAGTTGATGCCAATCTTACTTTCTTAATAAAAATTCAAGTTCATGCAGTAATAGCTTGTCTTCTTTTTTTTTTTAAATAGGATAAAAACAGTTGATGTAAACCACATCATAAACCATTTAATTCCTCAAAATTACACATTCTTGTAAGGATTCGTAGACAGCTAATGACACTGATCTTCAGTCTTATTTTGATAAAGGAAAATTCTTACCTCGAAGAAATTAAGTAACTTACTTAGGGGGTTTTTATTATTACTTTCTGCTGCATTATTAATGGTTTGTACTGAGTTAGCACTTAGAAGACTCAGTCAGAGACTTGGGCTTGTTTTGCGAGATATTTTACAAAAAAAAGAATGAAAGATAACTTGTATGCACAACAGCTTGTAGTATAAGAACAAGCATTGTTCTCACACGTTTTCATGTTCTTACTGTTACATGTGCAATTTATTTCTCATGTAAGTAGGCATTTTTGTTCATCAATTTATTGAACAAAATTTGATTACTAATTGGAAAACTGGGAAAACAAAAATATTTAATTTGTTTCCAGTTAGTGTAATTTTCGACAGACATAGTTTTCATGTTTTGTTTAACTCCAAATAAAGATAAAATATTATATTACAAAAATAATGAAAATTTAACAAACAACATATTATTTACTTTTTTTGAAGGCTAAAATAAACTCCATCTTATTAAAAAAAGTTATTAGTGATTTAAGTAATAAATAGCATTTTTATTTCCTTTTAAATGCCCCAAATTACAAAACTTAAAGCATTTGGTTAAACAAAAACCCCACATATAACATTCTCTCTAAAATGTTATCATAAGACTTTTGTCACCAATAATGCGGAAAGGTATCATCAGTTCAAATAGGGAAGATTATTATGAGTTAAAATAATGACTTGGAAGAGACAGTGACTTGAAATGTAAGACAGCCAACAGGATCTGGATTCACATCTGGTTCATTTATTTAACTGGTCAGCCTTGAGTAAGACTGTTCTCCCACCTTTCCCTATCTGCAGAGAAGTGGTAGTGATGCTGACCTGCATTTTAAAGTGCCTTTAAATTTGCAGACAAAACATGCTGTACAAAATCTAAAGTTTGAGTGTGTCCCCTTTCCAGTCAAATTCCAACAACAATGGAGACACAGAACTGCCCCTGGGGTCATTAATGTTAATTTGTAGAGTTCTTTGTAGGATATGCATAAAAGAGATCAGGATCTGCCACACAGCAACACTAAGCAATAAATGACATCAACATAATACTGCTTTCCTACAGTTGGTGTAAATGTTATTTTAAGAGCAATATATACAATGCTCCTTTAGAACTTTGAAAGAAGAGTCCATTGAAATTCCATTTACCACTGAGAGTTTTATCCAGTCTTATCTGTTACATCTTCATGAGAAGATTTAAATAAAATGGCTGACTAGAATAACGAATTTCTCTGAATACATTGACATTTCATAAATGTGACCTATGCTAACATCAAGACAGTGGCTGGAGAACCTAGATGGCATTAGAAATTGTAGTCTTTGTTCTATAAATAGACAGAAGACATGGTAAAAAACTGCTTTTAACTAGCACCAGTTAAATACCAGCTTTTTTAAAGTTTGCTGACATAAAACAAAAAAATATGTTTGGTCTTCTTCTAGGGCAAATGAAAAAATCATTTGCCACTGTGATCCAGTAAGAAAAACCAACCAGATCTGCAGGAGGTCTTTGAATAAGCAATTATAAAAAATGCACTAAACTCCCGGTAGTTCTGGAAGGAAAACACATGTTCAGAGTAGCAGATGACTAACCAGCTACACTTCTCTTGGAAAATCATTCCAATGGCTTTCAAAACCACGGCCAACAAACAAGAAAACAGAAGGATGATACTGAGCAAACCATAGGAGCTTAATTACTGTAAGTCATGAAGAATGGGAGAAAACTGCTCTTTTCAGGGGAAAAAAAAAAAAAAAAGAAAGAAAGAAAAAACAAACAAACAAAAAAACCCCACCTGTGCCAGGTTTTGAGAGTGGACAATTTGAGTCTGAGATACTTATATTACTATTACAAGCAGCTAATCAGTTACTGCCATCTACAGAGCTAATCTCACAGATCCACACAGATGAGGAAGTTTTATGTACATAGTGTCGCAGGGGTGCTCTGCAGGTCAGAACTTGTTCCCTCTAATACCAGGGGGAATCTAACCACCGACTTTAACAAATGCAGGAACATTCTGCCGAATTTATGACCATTAGTTTGGCTCTGCACAAGAGAGGTAACCTGCCATATTATTTTATTCCTGTGCCAGAGACCACTGAAGAAAGCTAAAAAGTACTTTTCACATTTATATAGATATTTATTTTAATTTGATAAAGGACTACCTGAAGTTAAAAGGACTTTTTTTTCCCCCCACAGTTTTTCTTCAGTCTTAACTTTCTTTTTTTTTTTTTTTTTTTTTTAAATAGAAAATACTCTAGGAATCACAGTTGCAAATAGCATCTTCCAAAAATATCCACACACAACAGTGAAATCTGCTTGAATTTTCAGAGAGCCTGAAACAACAGCTCTGTTGACTAGATGTTTGTCAGTAGTAGTGACAATAACATCAACATCATTGTCACAGCACATTACAGCATGCAAGAAAGGACAAAGAAGATCTAATTTTGCATTTTTAGTATTTTAGGCAAAATTGTCTGGGGAGGGGAAACAAAGAATACCTTTCTCACAGATGGTGTAGAAATAAAATTGGATAATAACACCCTTGAAGACTGAAGGATTGAAGACAGAGAGATGGCATAATCATTTCCATTTTCCTCAAAGAGGTGAATTCAAGTTTTTGTTAAAGTTATTACAATCGATATTAAATGCCTACAATATATTTCCCCACATACTTGTAGTATATTGAAATACATGGCACAGAAATGTAACCATATTTGGAGAGGAGCTGTGTGGGTACAGCTAGACCCTGCAACGGAATTTTCTTCTCAGAAGTGGATGTGAAGACTTTCTTTTCTGCCAACTACAACCTCTGACTGCAGCAAGGTTGGGAAATGGGTCACATAACTTCCAAAGCAGGTATTTGATTAGGATACTAGATCTGATGTTGCTGGAAAGTACTTTGTCCGTCTAAGTCACAGAGCAAAGCACTCCTGTATCGTTCCCTCGAGCCAAGAAAATGCACTTCAGCACAAAACAAAGGCAGAAGCAGTTGCCAGTTCAATCAGGGGGTGCTGAGCTTCACGGTGGCACCTGAAAACACAGCAGAGCCACACACCCCACCGAACTGAGCTGTAGAAAAGGCAGGGAGATGAAGGGCTGCAGTCCCCTTAACATCCTGTTGTAAATCTCTTTGCATAACCAAACCCAACAATAATAGCATTTCTTCCCAAGAGTGAGCAGTCATTTGCACACTAAGGAAAAACAGCGTGAAAGATATGTGTACCAGCACCATCTAGTGATGTCTGCCAAATCATTGGTTCCTTGATACTCAGGACCCAGAAGAAAGCACCCTAGCTGTATGCAGACCTGAACCAGCATGCCCACGAACACCGCTGTATGATCTTTGAGATGTCTTTGAATTTTGTGTCATAATCTCATCTTTACACACTACAGGCTTTCATGTTTTCAGTGAAGATCTTTCATCAAAATACAGGCAAAAATATCTGAACTTACTGAAACATATGTGATGATTGACAAGAGTACAGCTTGAAGTGGTGTTGCGTTGTGCAATCTCAATAATTTGAAAGTGTTGACTCTATATGTCAGAGGATTTTGCCTGGAAGTAAGTCATTGAAACATTAATTCACAAGTTAGTAATTAGTAAAAGCCTGATAATGATATTGAAAGGTGTTTCAGGTTTATGAAGACCTTGAGCATTCACACTGATCAATCACAAAATTTTGGATTTTGGTTTACCTGAATTTTCTGTTACAAAAGCAGCTGTGTTATTACCCGGAGAAACCTTCTTCTATTTTTATCAAACAGTGACATTACATGAAAAGAATAGCCAGGCCCATTTGCTGCGGACAGAACTATATAAAGTATTTAAAAACTTAAACAAAGGCACCATATTCCACATTTCAGAAGGCTCAACAGGCATGATGCCAGCAGAAGAGGTAACATACGTAGATCAGAGCTGATACATCAAAGCAAAATTCTTCTGAGGACTTAGGAATGCCAGGCTGGTAGACACAAACATTCAAATGTAAGAAGTATTTTTCAGGTATGAAAGAGTGTTGCAAGTGGAAGAATACTGCTATAGCAGATGAAATACAAAGCATTTTGTAACAGCATGATGAAGAAGCAGCTAGCCCAATCACAAGACTTAACAAGATGACAGCAGCACAGAAAAGAAAATAATAGTTTTTTAAACCAACACGGTGCCAAATCCTAATTTACTTTAGGCTGTGCTCATTGCAAGAGTAAGGAGATCAAATATCTGTTGGTTGAGTTGGAACAAGTGTAAAGCAAGCTCAAACACAACCACAGGGTAGGTCACGCTATTGGGCAGATGACCACTACTTATCTTATTGCACAGCTACAGAAAGAGGATTTGGAGACTGAATTTCCTTCTTTTGGGGAAGAGAATTACTTAAGGATCTAACATATTAATCTACACTCTTTGCATCCACTCAGGATTGCTGATTTCACTGAGGATCCTTCTATCCTCCTATCCTCCTTGCATAGGAATTTTGACTTTGATTTTCTGCTATTTTTTGAACACAAATTTGTTCATGAACGTGATCCTTTTTTGCAGATGATTACAGCTGCTGTAATCATGCATTAAAACTAACATTTTTCAACTGTGATCCTTAAGAGTCTCACCAAAAAAAGTCATAGCCTAAGCTCATAATATCCACTGAAATCATGAATAAAAGGAAGGATTTGTAATGTATTTTCCCTGGCAATCCACCTTCTTTTTATGTCCTCATCTCCACTGTCTCAGACTGCCCAGCGTTCCTGTGATATACGAATTCTTTATTGAAATCCACCAGCTGGTTGTTTGGTGTATTGATTAGGTACCTATCATGTCAGATCTTAGCAGATCAATCTTACATCATAAATATCTTTCCAGATGCTGCAAGATATCCACCACATGATATATACCAAAGAAAAAACTGATAGCAACAGCAGCTACCTCCCCCTGTGCAGAAATATCTGTTAATAATCTGTTAGTAATTTCTTCTTTTATCTCATGCTCAGAGTTCTACTTAACAAAGTTCAACTTGGCTTCAGTTGCATAAGCCATGGGCACTGATGCCACACGTATAGATACATCAAATAAAGTATGTAGCATACATGGAATGTCAGACTTGAGTTCCTGCTATTTATTGCTGCAAGGGTACCTAAAGAGTAAGATGAGAGTAGTGACTCCAGACAGTAGTATGCTGGTTGGTTCTTTTCTTAAGATGAATACGAGGAGGTAAAATAGAAGGAGCCATAACTATTAGGATGTTTTTGCACATTCCAGTCTGAAACAGTCGTTACAGCCTCAGTAACTGTGTTACCCATTAGCATTCTTTTCGCTAGAGGTGATTTACCATCACAGCTTATTCTCTGCAGTGTATAGGTCTAGAGCAATCCACGTGGTTAAGTAAGGAGATAAAAATCTATGTTTGCCACCTAAGTATTCAAGCCATCACAATTTAAATGCCAAAGTTATCCTGCTGAGGTCTGTAGCTCCCTGTACAATCAACAGTGTGAGATACCTTCCTCTGGAAGATGATTCAGAGCATGTAAATTAACTAGCTATGGTATGAACTTAATGTAGCTGGAGAAGATGAATGTCTGTATTAAACAGCTGCTACCGGAAAATACTGAATCCATCTGAAGGGTACGTCTTAGTCTCTAAATGGCTATAAGGCAAAAACTTGAGACCAGTCTTTGAAGGATAAGGGCCGTGCTATAGAAAGTCGAAGGTTTCACTTTTTTTTTACATGCGTGTTCATATAAATTGTTATGTACCCATGGCACCCTCGGCTGGCCCAAGGAATCATGAAGGACAAGGCTGTATCCCATTGTTCACCCTACTCAGGTTTGTATCTGACGTGGAGCACAGACTCTGTTATTCCAAAGAACTGAGCAGGAAAGGGAGGCATATATCGGGGTTACCCTAACTGTTTCTCTCCTATGCAACGAGCATTATTATTACTATTACTATTATTATTATTATTATTATTATTAGTGATGTTGTTGTTGTTACTGTTGTCACTGTTGTTGTTGTTGTTATTCGGATGGGAAGAAGTGAATTTCACCTTTGCACATGTGTCAACATGGCACTTCTCCCCACATACCTGCATAACTTGGGAGGCAAAGGATTTTGTAAGGAAAAAGTATCACTACACACCTAAAACTATTTGCTATGCATGTAGTCACATTTGCAGACATGATAATGGGCTAGGTGGACATGTGGTCTGATCCTGTAGACCTGTTCTAATCATCACTCAATTCCTACCCTTTCTCTCTGAGTCTCTTGCCCTTTCGTCCTGTATGAGGGAGAAAAGGGTCACCAAAGAATGGCACTTCTACCAATATACCCATGTACGGGCTTTTTCAACAGCAAAGAGGAGAGCCTTTGGGTTTTTTAACTTTTTTTTCCATTCTTTCTGTGAAAGTAACTTGAAACCAGATGGGATCATAAAGATAAAAGAAGTTCCATTAAGTACCAGCAGAGATGCTATTAGTATGCTAATGGACAGATGTTTTCTTAAAGAAGAGATAAAAGATATAAAAGGTGTCAGGAGAATAAATAGATCCTTTTTTTTTCAGTGTAGAATCCAACACTGAAATGACCAATAGCATAAAGCAATTCAGCAAAGGAAGGCGTTTATAAAGTAATTTTAGAAGTCTTGGCAACATTGACTCAAGGATTTTAAAAAGTTGCTATTAAAAGTTTCTTTAATAGCCCTATATATACTGGTGTCCCTGAGTGAAGAAGAGATGCTAGCTAGATAACGGCTTTTCACAATATAACTATGGTCAAAAATTACACCCAGTAAAGCAGTTTCCAAAAAACTACAGTGCCATAATACTTCATGTATGTTCAATCAGTGGAAAACAAATCTGATCACTAATATCTTAAACCAGCTACTTAAGATAAGAAAAACAGTCAAATAGGTCTTTTAAAAAAAGAAGTTCTTAAGCCACATATGCATTTATTTATTTTAATCTAGATATATGTCAGAAAACCATTATCAAATCCATATCTCAAGTTCTGAAATACTACCTTGTCTTTTTGTTTGTTTGTTCTTAATTAAATCTATTCAGGTCTGAACTTGAGAAAAGTCTTATTACCACATGAAGGAGCCTTCTGTCTGTGAGGTGATAACTGTACCAGGATGAAAACAGTCAGAGAACTTATAGGTTATAAACCATAGCATTATTACACTGTATGGAAAAGAAAAATGGAGGTTTTTTGTCCTTGAGAAAGCAAGAAATACCTTGTAACCAAGTGTGTTGTGCTGTGTCGCTGCCTGGTTTTAATTCTGACTCTGCAGATGCAGAATGCACAAGTTTGCTTTATTCAGGGAAATAGCTCCACTGATACTACCCATAGGAGGAAAGAGAGCCACATGCTACGTCATTTGCAAAATCACTGCAAGTAACAAGCAGTGATACTCTGTTGACATGTACCCAAATCCTGTAAGTAGCTCAGCAAATGTAAAAACTGAACAGGAATTTGTTGTTGTGGATTTTACAAACTGATTGACAGGGTTTCCAAGGCAAGGCAGTACATTGGGGATGGCCCCTGGACAGTCATAGAGATGTGTTTCAATTTAGTTTGATAAGCACATTGCATAACTTATGTGCTGATCTTCAAACATTGTCTTTACAACACCTGTAAAACATTAACAATGAAATAAATTTCAGTTTTTCAGCACAACGTGTATACTCACATTGCTTCACAGAATATAACTCCTGGGGACATTTTATTTGAATGTGTTCAAAAATATAAGACTGGAGCTCAGCAGATTTCATTGGATAAGCTTTGGATGCAACCAGCATTGTCAAAACCACTTAGTCAATGGATTAAACTTGCCTTATTTAGGAAACTCCTTTGACTGCAGTCTGCAACTGTCAGTGGAAACAAGAGGAAAATTTAGGGAAAAGTCTGCTAAAACCTGTGGAAAATTCTCATTTCTGTTTAATTCTGTTGAGTTTGCTACCTGTGCTTATGATTCTGCCTTAATCCATGGGACGGAGTCTCAGGCAGTTACTTTGTGCCACTAACTGTAAACATGGTGGGTAGTATTACGGGAGAAATACCCCCCTGGTACAGAGCTCTCAGGGACTCCAGAATCGATCTTTCCGCCAGCTACGTCATAAGAGAAAAGCAGGGTCAAGTGAGGGACACTATGGAAGGAAAAAAAAAAAGGGGGTATATTGGAGACTTTTTAAGCTACATTGCAACCATTGGTAGAATTGTGGCACTGATGCCAGAGCTAAAATATTATTGCTATTTGAAACTACACTAGCCAGTGTATATTCCCATCATAGCAGCTTTGGCTGTCTGCTATGTAAAAAACCCCCAAAACCAAAAAACAAACAAACAAAAACCACCAAACAAACAAACAAACAAACCACCTGTCTGATTTGATGGAGAACCATTGCCAGTGAAATTAGAACATTTCTTTGATAAGGGAGAACTTTGTCCACTTTACTTCTTATACTAGTTCCCATGAGGATGGTATATGAACACAAAAGGGACCAACAGAAGAAAAATTGGAAAAAAACTGGTGTTCCTCTTTGGAATGCAGAGATAGACGATGAAACAGCTACTAAAGTGAATGAAAAAGGAGATAAGAACAACATAGTGAGGTGAAACAGCTCAGCTTGAAAAAAAGAACAAAAACAGTGGCAAAGAATCAGTTTCTCTGTATCTACTGACACTATTCACAGGCAGAAATCAAGGGAAGATGGGGCTTCCACACTGAGATAAAAGGAGATTCTGATGCCAGGGAATGATAATAAAAGAATACCCTTACCAATCCTGAGAAAAAAGGATCTGACCTGGTAGACATCAAGGTGTACCAATGTGTACCAGTTCACTCCAAAGGAGCTACTAACAGGAATATGACTGAAAGATACATGTTATCTCTGTGATACTACTTAAATATACCCAATGCCATTTCTAAAGTGAGTACAGTATGAAGAAGAAAATTCTAAAACCTGAAATTTCAACCCTGATGTCAATAGTACAGGGACCTACATCTGATTTATCATTAGTGAGTGCTGTGAGCATAATACCAAATGGGACATAATTAAGACAGGGGCTTCATCTAATAGTAGATGCTGTCTCATTCATCAGGCAGCTGCAGCATACTGGGAGACACGTCAGCCCTCCTCTGTTCTAGGAGCACATGCAGTGCAATCAAAAGTCTGTAAAAATATGTCCTGTGAGAAGGCAATGGAAGAAATGGAGTTATTTAACCCAGAGAAGAATGTGGAACACCCAAATCAGAAGTCTTCAAATACTTAAAGGACTTCCTCAGGTTGCTCTGTATGCCTAGGACAGATGGAAAAGGAATGATAGTAGTGTGTTTCAGCCTCAGAAACATGGACCGGAATAGCAGCAAAAAATAATTCAAACAATAGAATAGTTATATACTGGGATAGGAGGACTGTGCAATCTCTATCATAGGAGGTTTTTAAAGACCCTAAATATGTATGGTGGTTCTGATGATCTCTCAAAGCACTTCCACTTATATTTTGTTGAATGTTACGCCTGGCTTCAGTAACACACAGGTGTAACATGCATTGCTTGTCCCTTCAGTGTATTGTTCATAAATATTAGGTCTCTCTCAATCCCAAATACTAAGTTCTAGCCAACTAAATTTTGGGGGTTGGGGGGGGGGAGAAGGGTGTTATGATTGTTCCAATGCCCGATATTGACTGAATTGTACCACCTTAAAGACTCGTCAACTCTGATTCTGTGTCCTGGTTTCAGCTGAGAGTGAGTTAATTCTCTTTCTAGTAGCTGATATAGTGCTGTGTTTCAGATTTAGAATGAGAACAACATTGACAACACACTGATGTTTTTAGTTGTTGCTAGGTAGTTGTAGTGTCTACACTAAGTCAACGACTTTTCAGCTTCTCACGCCCTGCCAGGCACACAAGAAGCTGGGAGAGCACAGTCAGGACAGCTGGCCCAGACTGGACAAAGGGATATTCCTGAAATATAACATCATGCTCTGGATATAACTGGGGAAGCTAGCTGGGAGGCAGGATTGCTTCTCGGATACAGACTGCACATGGGTTGGTTTTTTTCCCATGTGGTTGGCAATTGCATTTGTGCATCACTTGTATTATATATAGAGTCATAGAATCATAGAATGGTTTGGATTGGAAGGGACCTTAAAGATCATCTAGTTCCAACCCCCTGTCATGGGCAGGGACACCCTCCACTAGACCAGATTGCCCAAAGCCCCATCCAACCTGCACTTGAACACTTTCAGAGATGGGGCCTCCACAACTTCTCTGGGCAACCTGTGCCAGTGCCTCACCACCACCACAGTCAAGAATTTCTTCCTAATATCTCATCTAAACCTACCATCCTTCACTTTAAACCCATTACCCCTCGTCCTATCCCTCCATGCCCTTGTAAACAGTCCGTGTCCAGCTTTCTTGTAGGCCCCTTCAGGTACTGGAAGGCTGCTATAAGGTCTCCCTGGAGCCTTCTCTTCTACAGGCTGAACAACCCCAACTCTCTCAGCCTGTCTTCACAGGAGAGGTGCTCCAGCCTTCTATTCATCTTCATGGCCTCCTCTGGACTTGCTCCAACGATATTTATTATTATTATTATTATTATTGTTGTTGTTATTATTATTATTATTACTACTACTACTACTACTACTACTACTACTACTATCATCATCATCATCACCACCTTCCTTTGTTATCCTATTAAACCATCTTTATCTCAATCCATGAGGTTGTTTTTTTCCATTCTCTCCCCCATCCCCTTGGTGGGGGTACGGAGGGGTGAGCAAGTGGCTGCATGGTGCTCTGTTATTGGTTGGGAATAAACAATGACAGGTAAATGCATGCATGAAACAAATGTTATGGCAGCTCTATGAAATATTGAAACAACCACCTATAGCATAGTGGTAACTAGGGCTGTCCCTGCTTGTTGATGAGAACTACAAATTTTTATGCCAGTTTTGCGCTAATAAACCAATCAGAACTATAAAACGTTCCTGGGTGCTAGTACTCAATCTTCTGGATCACAAAACTTGGAATGATCTCTCCACGGTTTTGACCATGGTTTATCAGTAAAAAAATGGGATTATATTAATAGGAGCATAGGAAATGACAATGTAGTTAAGCCTATATTCTCAGTAAGCCAGTATCTTGTCTAGGAAGACTATGTAAGAAAATCATCTTAGGAGACAAATTTCATTTCTTCTCCAACATATAGTTATTAATTTAACTATTATGGCAGGAGGTTTGGAACTAGATGATCTTTGAGGTCCCTTCCAACCCAAACCATTCTATGATTATATTATATGATTCCAAACATTCTTGTGGATCAAATAAATTGCTAAATCCTTAAAAGTCTTAACTGGGTCTAAAAATGGATATGGTTCTTTCTCCAGAAAAGCACTTAATTTTTCTCCTTGCTTATCAGAACACAGGCAAATTTCAAAATAAGAAAAACTGTGAAATAGAACTACCCTTCTTTTAGAAGATATTTTTTCTGTTTCATCCTAAGGTACTCTTTCCAAAAAGATATACATATATATATATATTTAATCTACAATCTGGTATTCATTGTTAACATCCTGGAGAAGCATCTTTTTGGGTCTTTATTCCAAAGGAATATGGATCACAATATACCAGCTGCTGTACCAACACAAAATTATGCACAGTCCTTGTCTCAGAGAACCTGTGAGAGTCAGTCTGCAAAACCTATATGCGGGGTCCTCACAGTTGGCTGGAGTTAGCAGTATTACCTAGATTATGGGTTTGCGGGCAGACAGAATAGTGGTGGTGTCAATAGATCACCAATATCCACAGCTCAAAATAATCTAATATATCTTCTAACAAAAGGTTAGTAACTATTTATAATGCATATTTAGCAAGTCTGCCCTGCAATATGTGTTAATAATTTATGAATCCTTCATAATTCTTATATAAAGGAAATCTTAAATAAAGTTACCTGTTTCTCTATTAGAGAACATCAAGAGGCCTTGCAGTGAGATCAATTTCTTAGCGCGTTGTTAAACAAGTACATGGGGACAGCTTCTGTGTCAGTTTTTTCATATACTTACTAAAAAAACACATTTTTTTTTTTAAATCTCTGTTTTCCAGAGAGGGAATGGAGGTGCAGAGAGATGCAGATTGCCTCTTCTGTGTACCCATTTGGAGATTCCAGTGCCTAAAAAATAGACATTGCTGAGTTAGACCAGTAGGTCTTTCCAAAGAGCCATTTCAATCTCCTGGACATCTGTCAGGAGCAAGCCTTTCTTAAAGAGGCAGAAGTAATGGGTTTCTGTTCCTAGTATTGGGCATTATACCCAACCTCAATTAAATGCAAAGTGCACGAATAAATCACTGTAGAGCAGAATCCAGGATTTCCCTCAAGTTCTATTCAATTTTGTTGGATTTTTGGCTTATGACCTTTGTATTCCTCGCTCAACAGCCTCCCAGCTTCCAGTGAAAGCATCAAGAGCTCCCTTTCACCTTGCTCTTCCATTGCAGCTTGCTAGTCTAGTGACCAGGGCATTCCTCTGAGAAACATGGCTTTAATCTCACTCTGTCCCATGAGACACCTGAGGTCATGTCTCTTGCTTCTTTGGTAGGAACTGCAACCCAGAGCTACCAGCAGCAATGATCTGGGCAAAAGACTACCAAATTTACTAACAAATGGCTGCTGAACTCGGAACAGGGGGATCCTGCTGCTTCTGGACTTGACCATATTGGCAGGTCCGCTCTAACAAGTAGATATGCAAATCAGGGTTGCTGGTAACACCACTTTCCCTCACTGAGCATTTTTGAATGAAAATGACCTTGACTGATGTGTTTTGTGTTGAACTCAATGCTCCTCCAAAGGATTAGGCATGGTCTGAACATTTTTGATGAATCAAGACTCTTTGGGGACCTTCCCTCTGTGATTTCTGGCAAAATTTGGCATTCATGGTGTTCACACTAGAACACCTCTGATCACGCCTGGATCCCTACCCTTAGGCACTGAATTACCAGTGAATGACGTGGCCCTGTGGGGAACCACTGGTTGGTGTCAAGTGCTGGTTCTGTTACACTGAACTGGAAGTGTTCTTCCAGTGTTGTTCTTAAATGTTCTTCTTCCTTTATTACTATACCAGTCAAAAGTACATTTAAATTAGATGAAATCCAGGCAGTCTTAATGACAGATGCAATGGTCACCTCACATCTCTACATCCATGGCTTTGAGCTCTAACTGTGAAGCCATTCTTCAGTGTACCATGGTGCACTATCCCATCATATTACCTCACCAATAAAATATCCCACACTACCAAATGTATAAAAGGTTATGGAAACAGTCAAAAGCATTCATCTTTGACTTAACTTTTGATAAATGAAATCAGTCATTAAATTCATTCTGGTTCTGCATAATCTACTTGCTATTTTCTAATAAAACTATATTGTAAGTTTTATACCATAAAGGTTAGAATTTATTTCAGGAGAAAGTGATATGTATATATGGTGAAAAGAAGTGTGAAAAATTTTCTGTTTGGAACAGATGAGAAGTAGGTAAACTTTAAATTGCCTGAGCTCTAAGTGAGAAGACTGTATTTACCTTTGTTTACCTTCAGCTGTATCTCTGGGGCAGAACTGTGCCTATTATAAATTAGCTCAGCCAATCTGAAATCAGTGAAGCTAAGCAGATTTATTCTAGGTGAAGTTTCTATCTTTATATCCTCCATTCCAAGCACTAATTCCACAGGGTTATGTGGAAGTCCCATATGCTACTGTCAGTTAATATGTCTTGGTATTTTGGAGCAAAAGTAGAGAAAAGTAGCCTTTAAATCACTGAATGCAATATTATAATTACTCTATTCTTCCTTGCTCCTAAATTTTAGAAACAATTTTCATTTGCCAGACTGACCAACACAAGCTTCTTCAAATGACTGTATCTCAAAAACAGAAAATAAATAAATAAATAAAAAATCAGAGTTTTGTGAACAATTAGTTAAGGGATAGTTTCTGCTGGACTACCCACTAAAATATAGGTGAATGACTTTTAATTAGGTAAATGTTCTGTTTCACTCTACATGAAATATGGGGATGTATTTTAGATGGTTTCATTGTGATTTAGATAACAGAAATTGAATATGTAATTTGAAATTCAAAATAATCACAATCTTACAATGTCCAGATCAAATGGTACAATCTTTCTATAAAAAGGCTGGTTTTCAGGTGGAACTTACAGCTGCTCTTGAAAGCTTTTGGTAAATAAAATATTTTATAAAAATGAAAAAAAAATCACTTAGTTGTCAATATGAGATATTGTATAAGAAGATAGAAATAATTTTATAAGAAGAAAAATTTGATGACTTATTGTTTATTTCTTAAAAAATTGCCCTGAGGATCATGAGATGGTACTGGTAGGAGGTGTGGAGTGCAGAGGGAGCTAAAATAGAACCATAGTAAACTCATAGTCACCCTGTATTAATGTCCTAGTCTCTGGCTAGGTAAAAGGAAACAACGTTCAGTTTTCCAAATATGTTTCTTTGTCTTTTACTCCCAATGCCTCAAAATAAACCATTCCATTATGGGTCAAATGGTGAATTAATTCAAATCAGTTCTACATAAAACCTAACTTGCATTCTATGACTAGAGCCACCTATGCCCAGGACATGGTGGTGCTAGTTAAGCCCTATATCAGAGGTAAGAACAAAAATAAATACACTTTTCCTCTTCTTCCTTGACACATATCAGAAAGGCCAAAGTCATTTTTTATACAGTGAGCTGCTGTTTGTTCTTTAACAATTTTCCTATTGCTCAGATGTTTCATAATGTACTTGGAATATCTGCAATTTATGAGGTATTCATGGTGCTCTTTTCTCCTCCTCTTGCCTGTTTGCAAGGCAGTGAGCAGTATATTAGCTACGTTTTTGAGTCACCAGTATAATCTAAGGCTTTCAGAATATATTTGGTTACTTTTTTAGAGATTAGTGTGTTCTGGTTAATATCAGATGTTCAAACCTATTATTGCAGTTGAAACATCACTCTCAACACATTATTGCTTTTTTATTTTAGTTTGTTATTGTTTGTTTTCTTTAAGTGTAGAACTCTGAGAAGCTTTAGATGAGTCTTTGAAAGTAAAAATCATATAGGGTTTTTTTTTTTTCAAATTATGAATAATAATTCATTTTAACCAAGGCTTTATTTTTTCATGCTCCAGACATACTGGATTCTCCATCATATTGAACTGAGCAATATTGAGTCTACAAAGAGCCTGGACTAGGCAAGAGTTCGAGAATCAGTGGGAATCACAACTTCCTCTCTCCAAGAGACCTTCCAAGCTATTAAAACTAGACATAGGAAGACAGAGCACATTAAGAGTTCCTTCCAAATTCAGATTTACTTTATAACAAAGCTTAGCTGCCTGTTGTGTTCATGTTAATTTATAAGTTTCTCTCTTCATTAAAGTTCCAGTTTGACAGGACATTTCAACATCCCTGTATTGAAACCATTTGAGGTTCTGCTTAAGTTTAAACATATGCCTAAGTCATGTTAAAAGCTAGGAAGATTTAGATGTGAGCATAAGTCATTGTTACACTGATACAGACTTAATGGACCACAGGACTTATCTAAAGTGGATTAATTCAATAGAAAGACCTCTGTTGATTGAAATGGTTTGTAGGTCAGAGTCTAGACACATTGTGATTTTTCCTCCCTCACTTTTTATAGACACTGCAGTACTTCTTAATTTTGCCAAATGTGTTTTATGTGCTTCCTTGTTGAATGGGTATTTTAATTCGGCATAACTAACCAGGTGCTCTTTTTGCCAGGAAAGTACCACAAGTCTCCAAGTACCACAGCATAGGACCGAAAATGTTAAATTCTTGTAAACAAAACAAAAAAACACAAACAAAGAAAAACCAAACCAAACCAAACCAAACAAAACCAAAAAAAGGAAAGAAATACATCAACAGTTTGGGATTAAATTCCTTTCTAGCAGTCTCCAGAAATTACTGTTTCGGGTACTGACTGAAATGTTTTCAACCTGAATATTTTATTCCATCTCTCTATTTAAACTAATCTGACTAACATTATTAAAGAGTTATAAAAGTACTTAACATTATAAGATAGCCACTTACTGGACACTTACCTATATACTTACCTATGTACTAACCTATGATGTATCGTTGTGGAAAAAGGTGTTTTTATAAAGGCTGCAAACATTACAAAGTGGCTTATATTTTAATAATAATTTAAAATGCAAGACAAACTTCTATTTACAGATTGAAATGTATTTTCATCTACTATACCTTACCCCCCAGTCCATATGAAAAACTGAAGCCAACAGTAATTCCACAGAAAAAAAAAAAAGAAAGGTGTGAACCCAAAGGTCTTAAAATTGTTGGACAATTTTCTCTACTGAATGGGGTTTGGGTGAAGCTCTCAGTACTGAATGTGCAATTGAATTCTGCACTGCAGAGGACAGATTTGCATCCACAGACAGATCGAAAAAGAATGTTTTGGCATGAGTTTCTAATTAGTTCTCCTTGGGCCAAATTTGTTCTCACTTGCACTGATCATCAATTTTGCTATTCTCAATTTATACTGAGGAAAGTGAAAGAGGAAATCTGCTCTCCTCATTCTGTCCTCATTTTCATACCTTATTGACAAATAACCTGCAACAATCTAGAAGTTATTGAGCTTGCCTTGACTGTGATTTCCTGAGGTTTATTAGCAGCAATTTTTTTGAGGAGATTTGTGCTGAACCAAATTTCCTTCAGCATAAACTTACCACTCTCAAATTCTAAGAGGGAAGGAAACCCACACTGAAGCACTCGTTAGTTGGTTCTCTATGATGCTGAGTTCCCACGGTGATTTGAGAACATATTTTCATTTTAGCCTTGCAGCTCTTCATTTCCTTGGGGTTCAGAAAATATAGCAGGCTTCTACTAGACGTCTGCAACACTGAAACTTGCAGAGTGATTTAAGAACAGTTTCCATTTTAGGCCTGCAGACTTAAGACTCCCAGGAATTGGAAAATATGGCAGGCTTAGCTGTATGGCTGCAGCTCCAATTGCCAGGGTTATTTCTGGTTTGTTTGCTTGCTTGTTTTAGAGAAGCTTTTCATTTCTATTCTTTTTCCAGTTAAGATTTAAAAAAAAAAAAAAAAAAAATCAAATACACAAACCTCCCGTAAATGCTTGCATATTTGTAATTTCCCCAGTGATGGCATAAGAACTTTTCTTCTAATTTCAGGGCCTGGAAATTTGCAGGGCATTAGAACAGAAAAGCAAAATACATTTTTTGAAAAATAATGTACTGAATGGATTGTCACATCCACAGGCAAACAAAGGAAAGTTGAGACAATGTCACAAGTGATAAACTCTATGTGGCTGCAAGTGGAGAGAAAAATGGAAGTCCAAGTTAAACAGTTGGAAGAGTTAAAGAATCAAACAATGTAAGGCTAGCAGTTCTTAGGATTTTACACAGGATCTGATGTACTCTTACTCAGCAGAGTGAACAGCTTTGTACTTCTGATGGCAGTGAGCAAAATATTTGGAGAGAGTTCAGTTCAAGTAGAAACCCAAGAATAAGGTTGGGTGTCTACAAATAATACAAAGTAAAATACTTGCACACAGCTGAGGAGCAATGCCCAGACTAGATAGGAAACTGTCCCTTCAGGCTTCTCCTTTCCCGACTGAATGAATCTAACTCCCTTAGCCTCCCCTCACATGCCATGCGCTCTTGTCCCCTAACCATCTTTGTTGATGCTCCTCTGGATTCCCTCCAGTATGTCAGTCTTTCTCGTACTGCTGAGCCCAAAACCAGACATAACGTTCCCCACGTGTTCGTACAAGGGCCAAATAGAGGCAATAATCATTTCCCTCAACCTGCTGGTTATGATGCTACTAATGCAGCCTGGTATGTGGTTAGCCCTCATTGCCACAGAGGCACACTGCTGACTCATGTTCAACTTGTTCAGCATGAGGACCTCCAGGTCATTTTCCACAAAGCTGTTTTCTAGCCAGCCAGCCCCCAATCTGTGCTTTTGCATGGGTTTATTCTGCATCAGATGTGGAACTTTGCTGGGTTTTTTTGCCAAAATTCATGCAGTTTGTGGCAGACCATTTCTCCAGTACATTGAGATCCCTCTAAAAACCAGACCTGACCTCCAGCAAATTGATCATTCCCCCTCAGTTTGAATTTGTCTTTGGTTCACTTATCTCAAAGTCCAAGTCATTGCTTACAGGAAAAAGTATCAGCGCAGTACTGACCCCAGGGAAATGTCACTCATAACTGGACACCAATGGAATTTCAAACCACTGACCACTACTCTTTGAGCCTAACAGTCCAGTCATTTTGCTATACACATTGTAATCAACACAGCTAGTATATTAATTAGATTTTATCCTCTGACTAAAATAAGAATATGGAAAATCAGGTTGAAAGCCTTGCTAAAATCAAGGTAAATGACATCCACTGGCTTCCCGTTACCTGCACAGTCAGTTGTCTCACTGTAGAAGGCACAACTTGCCTTTGATCAGTCCATGCTGAATGTTCGGTGGCTTTACCATCCTTCACATGCTTGGATGCAGCTTTCAGGAGAATTTGCTCCACAAGCTTCCCAGGCACTAATGTGAGACTTATAGTTTCCAGATGCTCCTTTTTGTCCTTTTTGACAAATGGCATTATATTTGCCTGTTTCCAGTTGTCACAAATCTGCCAAATTTTGACCATTCAAAGATGACAGAGAATGGCCTTGCAGTGACATTGGTCAGCTCCCTCAGCACTCTTGGATGCACCTCATCTGGTACAATTATCTGGTTAATTTGATGTCCTGAATTGTGATGCAGAGACTAATATCAGAATGGCATTTTTCTCAGTAGACCCACATTTATAAATTTACTGTATGACCTCAGCCTTTACCACATTGCTCTTCCTAAGCTGTATCTATTCCATCATGGTAAAGTTTCAATATCTGTTCTAGCTGTTTGCATTTCTTCAAAACTGCCATTACCAGACCTCTTGTGTAGAGGTAAGATTAATTTCCAGATTTCAGAAATGTGCAACTCATGTTAAAATTGGACTGGAATGTTCTGTATTTCTTATTCTACAGCAGAAGTTGCACATTTTCCAATAAGATAAACCACAGCTAAAACTCTGTCTCCTCTCCAGTCATATAGCCATGTCCTTTCTTGTCCTCTGAGGCCTACAAACATCATCTCATCTATAGTCCACTAAGCCATTAAACTCCACAATTAGTGGGGCTCTGATTCTTTCCTTCCTTTCCTTTTTTTTAACTGTTAATGTCACACCACAAGTACACTTGCATTAGAGCTGTTTATTCACTGAACTGAAAAATCGATGTGTTCACATCTAATTGACAACCTTAATTTGAGCAATTGCATATATCTAGTAAGACCACTTTTCATACAGTGCTTTCCACACCTGAATCTCAGATTACTCCCAGAAGAAATCAGCGACATTATCTTTAGCTCTCAGAGAGCTAACATGAGCTACAGATACTTACTGAAGTACATCAGCGGGCCAGAAGCAGAGCAAGGATGCTAGCACAGCTTGACTAAATACTTAACCCAATGCTGTTTCCCTAGACTACCTTAAAGGTATTCTCCTTAAAAGCTCTCCAAGGCACATAAAAAATTTTAACTTTGAATATTTAACCTGGACCCTATGAAACACATGGACTTCAGTCCCTTTATATCAATTACCAAAACTGCCATTTGAAAGTGATTTTGGGCAGAGAAACTCTCTTCCTACTGTTTCTGAAGCATCTAGATAATCACTGGGCATTATAAAATAATCTAGATGTGATAGAAATAATACATTAACTTCCTTGACAGGATTTCTTCCAAGTGCCAACCAGAATGAGAAAAAAATAAATGTGGAACAAAACATTAACCAATAAATACATGTTTTTGTTTTAACTACGTTAATCAAAAAAGTCAATTTTTCTATGACTGAAGGAAGATTTCCTTTCCTGCCAGTATAAGGAACATGCAAAACAAATGAACTTTAGCTTACACTACATTGCACATTAGACTGCAGATAAATGTTCTATGATTTCCAGTGAGCTTACTCTGCACTCAGCTGTCAGCTATGGAGGTAGATAACCAACACACGGAGAAAACTCCATGACTATGAACATGAGCAGCAGCTCCATAAAATCCATCAAATCACACCTTTCCTGTGATCAGCTGATCACATACCAACAGCTGTGACTGACAGGTGATCAATCTAAAAATTATACAGAACATTGTCTACATATAATTTTAGGACCAGATAAGAACAATGGAGAGATCTGAGATAAGCCAATGAAACCTTACTAAGACCTACTCGAGGCAACACTCTACATGGAAGAGCTAGAGACCACGCAATGTGGCAGGTGTTGTGTTGTGTGCTGTTGGCAAAGCCCAAGAGCAAAAATGGATTGAAATCACCCATTGGAAAAAGTAGGAAAAAAATGTAAAATGCACTGAAAATTGAAGTTTTATGTCACATTATTAGTAGTATTACAGCGGAATCCATAATTTTAGAACTCCAGGAGTAAAAGATAAAGTGCTGCCTTCTCATGAGCTTGCACAACAATTTCAATTGTCATTTTGCCTATTGTGTTTTGTGGCTCAGCTCACTCCTGTGATACAAACCTGCTCAGGACCACTGATTCTTTTCGTACGTCTTAGACATGTATCATACCTTTTCTTATTTGAATCATTTCTAAGAAAAATAATCCAAACATTTTTAAACTAAATAGGATGGAATGGATAAGTAAAATAAATATTCAGTCTCATGTACAAAAAAATGAGGACCTTTCTCAGTGCAATCAAATCTGTTCATCCTTACTTACTGCAAAATATAACACTCCTAAATATATGGAGAACTTTATGAGAGGGTTTTTTTTCTCTTTTTTCCATTTTATTTAGTGGCCCAAAAGCAGGAATTTTATAGCTATGAAAATACTCTCCACAAATTAGAGATGTTAAAGGCCACTTACTGGCTGGCCAGCCCATCTCTTTATTTAAATATTCATTCCCACTCATCTTACAATCACAGAGCACGTGAATTACTTTTGGAAGAGTTTATTGTGGAAGGTAACGAGACTATAACTCAGCAAGCTGTTTGCTAAGGTTCCTGGACAAAAAGGACTCAAGCAACTGTCACTGACTGTGGCACAGGAAAAGGCCAAACCTTTGACTTTTGGATTACATATCTGATTATGCCATAGGTATTTATGAGCCTGATCCTACTGGATATAAATTTGCAAAGTTTATTTAAATTTTTAATGAGAAATCTTAATGAGAAATCATATCTCATTCTTACTTAATTTATATGCAACTTACAAATTCTTTCTTCCCACTGCATACCATTAATAGTTCTTTCAAATAAAAATGCCTTTGACTGGACCATTAGATTTTTACTTGCACTAGGTTAAATTCCGTGTATTCCCTAAGCCAAAATAATCAGTTACAAAGAAAAGGAAACAGTCCACTTTTCATCCTTATAACTTCTATTATATTTGTAAGAGTTTTATTTGCTCCACCCAAGGTGCAGCTGATTCAGAAAGAGAGATTAGAGTCCTCTGTTTGGACGTGTCAATCTTTTCTTCCAGAGCACTTGGGCTCTGTAACAATTTATTGGAGATCTTGTACACCACGAAGGCATAACTGTTAACAGAAAGAAAAACACAGAAAGGAGATAAGTTTATTATCAAATTAGGTAATGGAACACAGACTGATACTGTAGGAAAATGGTGCTGCAAGGACATATAACTTCTGGGCTGGAAAGTCATCTGTTTCTTGCCATATTAATGGTTAGTTCTGTTGTCAGGGTTTATACAAGCATTAATGGTTCACTATCTGTATAACCTTTCTCTATTCATTCCTGCAGTTGATATCTCAGGACTCTTAGCGGATTGTGTTCCAGAGATGGCAGTCCAGACAAGGAGAACAGTCTCAGAACAGTCCTGTAGTCTTTCAGCTCAGGCTATTTCTAGTTGGAGTGATTTTTTCACACTTCACAAAGATATCCCAGATGTCACCAGCCCTCAGGGACCCAATTCATTTAAGAAACTGGGTAAGGTTTCAATCCAAGGTACTGTCACACACATGAAGGATCTTCTTAATTTCACCTTCAAAAACATTTCAGCTCAAGTTCAAGCTAGGTCAGAAGGGAGGAAAGAATCTTATATTTTTGTTCTGACCTCATTTGCCCTCCCTTTCTCTGGCCTGACAATACAACCAGGCTTCCAGCAAGGTCTCGGTTCCATTTCACTGGAGAAGTCAAGGACTGAAAACAAAGACCAGGCTAACTTATCACCTTTGGTTGTCCCTTCCAGATCTGTGCTGTGACACTATGATTAGAAAGATGAAGAACTTCTACTGCTTTGTTTCATCGCTCTATGGATAAAGAAATAATCTTTTTTTCCTGTAATAGAATACCAAATTAGCTTCAGAGTACTGTAAGACAAACTTTTGGATATCACCTTCCTAACAACACTTCTATTCTCACAATCTACACACATATAATATTCTTAAAATAAAATATTTGATACTAAAATACAACATAAATACATAACACAAAGCAGGTAGATCATGATCTGATTTGAGGGGGCTAATCAGCTATGTATCCTACACGGACGCAGCATAACAGTCAGTGATAAAGCGAGTTGGGGAAAGAGAAAGAGAAGAATCTTCCAGCTTCAGTAGTCTTCAAACAAATTAAAAACCATATATGCATCTTTCAAATCTGTAAAAGCAGTAATTACTATTCTAGTCATCAATCAGATAGAACATTATCACTGAAACTTGCTTCCAACTTTTTTCCTCTCCACATTTAACATTATGTCTTCACAACATAGTAATTCAGTAGAATCTAAATCCATTAAACTGAGTTACTTAAACCCAAATAAAATAAATCTGAGCATATGTGGCAGCCTTTATCAGCACTGCAAGTGGCATTCACATACCTGTTCAGGTCCTGTGTTCAGCCACACTACGGCATGATCTCATATAAGCACTTTTTCATTTTTGAAAGGAGATATGAAACATTTGAGTCAATATGCTTTAAAAATGCCCACAGGTATCCAGCAAACATATTTAACAAGGCAAAGCCTGATGTTTTACTTCCGTACAGTCTCAGCAATTCATGATGCAGTTAGCTCACTTCGAGGAATAAAGTAGAAGGCATCCCCTGGCTGCAGACTATTTAGCGGTCACGGCAATGCATGCAAATGGAAAAGGCGATATCTGAGTGGTCAGTGGATAGACCTTTGTGTGTACCGGCCACCAGTGACACACAGATATACAAGGAGATATAAACTGTTCCTGAAAGGATGGCAGAGCTTACCTGATCCCTCTTCTGCATCCCTTCCATACTGCAGGACTGCTCAGGATGTAGTGTAAGGTGCAGCTCAGAAGCACACACACGGATCATGAAGAGCTGTGAGAGAGCAGCAAGTGTCAGGTGCTGTACAGCCTCAGTTTTAGGTATGTGAGAAATTCCCAACAGAAGCCTCTAGAATTATTCTGAATATTAATCTTTAATGAAAAATCCCTTAACACTGATCAAAAATCAGAGGGGATGCAATAAGCAGAGAATGAGAATTTCAGGAATGCATATGATTGTAGAGGAAGGTGACCCTCTTCTGGGATGCATATTTCTGCAGAGTGAAGCATCCCTGCAATTCATGACTATTTCTTTATGCTTTTAATCCCTTGTCTTCACCTTCCTTACAGATTTCATGTGTAGCCACAACACAAAATTTATTCTTAATGCTCAACCACATGTTCAGGAACACTTCAGCTACTCTGAAATTTCCACAGTTACATATCCAGCAAACGCAAAAACTGTATTTGACAACCACTGCTTCAACCCCTTTCTGCTAATTAGGCCCTACTGGATTTCCAGCTGGATTCCCCAGCTGGTAAGAATCGAGGAAGCCAACAGAAAGAAAGGGGGGGGGGGGGGGGGGGGGGAGCTAAGAAGGAAAACTTGGTAATAAAGGTCAAAATCATCATTAGTTACATTTTTCTCATGTTATCATAGAATAGCAGTGAAAAGATCTTATATTTTAATTTTTACCCAAATACAATGAAGAGGTAATAACACTTGTATTATATGGAAGCTCATTCTTTGCTGTTACGGCAACCTTTGAGTAAACCTTTTGTAAACAGATTGAAGAAGCAACAGTAATCATGGTACACTTGGAAGTTGCTGCAGTGTTTATTTCTTCCTTGATGAACAGCTGCTATAGCATTTTGCACCATTAAAATTGTTTAGTTAGTTACTTAAATGCTAAAAGCAATTTCTGCAGGGAATTAATTACCTCTCTAAAAGCTTTAATGATTTTTTTCTTGTTTTCCATTTCAGAAATACTTTCGCCAGCTATAGATTGAAGACCAATTCTTATAGTGTCAAAATTATGCATTGACAATGACAGGTCACTAAAATTCTGCTTATCCAGCAGGATGAATTTCATTGCAATAGTTTAAATTCCTGTTAAAGGCATGCCTCTCTCTGCAGGCAGGAGAGTAATCAAGGCAGGAGTGGGGGGAGAAATCCAACCCTGCCATCTGGTTAGAAAAAATTTAGCTTTCTGAAGAGAAAGGACAGGATGATCAGCACAGCTTTTTCTATGAGATGAACCCATGAACAATTCATTAGCTGTGTGCTCTGTGTTGAAGGATATCTCAAAATCTCTGCCAGGATATATCGTTAGACTAAAAATGCTAGGGTGTGCTTTTTCTGGATCAAATGGAATCACAGCTTTGACCAGTTTTATTTTAGCAGAAACTTCTGTCTCATGCTTGAAAGAGTGTAATGATAAACACTCCTTCCGTTTAGCACAGTTCTTGGCAAGTTCACAGCAGTCCTCAAGGTCTTTTTTTTAATTACCTGAGCTGCAGCTAACATTTCCCTAGGAACCAAGCTGGAAGAAACATCTGACAAAATGAACAAAACATAGATAAACCCAGACCAAAGTTCGTATTTAGTTCCATAGTTATTTGTATTACAGTAGTGTAGGACTTCAGAACTCACGTTAGGTATTATGACCCTCTTGTGAAAGGTGTTGTTCAAATATATTTCCTCTTCCTGAATGCTTTAGAAACGCATACTAAAACACCCAAAATGGATGCAGACAGGAGGACATGTTGGAAGAAGAACCTCAGTGGCTGGTACAGTACCTGGTGTCCTCCAAGTATCACTGGTATGACTACAAAATAGTCAATGATTTTGTAGATATACTATCAAAGAAATTCCTTTACAGAAGATTCAACATAAACAAATATTTAGCTTTTCAATACCACTTCCCCCAAGTGTGATAGAAACCATAAGCACCTTTTTTGGAAGAGATAATAAATTAAAGGTGAGAAATAGCATTATGAAAAAAAATGAGACATCAATTCAAACTTAAAAGGCAAATCAGATCAACTGGAATGAGTATTGACTATGAACGAATCGGTGCAAGGACGGGTCTGCAGTCCAGTGTTAAAATAAAGACTACAGTTTAAAGCAGTCAAGCCTTTTGTAATACAAGCTATAGGGCATTGTTTTGTGGTACAGAAAAGATTGTTAAAAAACTAAACCAGGGTAGGTTCAAAAGCTATATTTGCAACAGTTGGGAGGGAAGATTTAAATTCTAGTGGCAAATTCTTCTAAATTTAACTTAGTGGAACACTTCTGTGGTTTATGGTATAATTTCTCCTACAATTTTCACAGATGAATTTACAGTTGGCTGCCTACTGTTAAATGTGTTTTCAGGATTTCAACATACTTACTACACTAACTAAATAAACCTCTTAACATCCTTTTGAAGAAAGGAAGAACTTTTATTCATCAATACAGTCAGGTTGAACAGAGAGAGAGATGAAGAGCAAAGTTCAACTTACTTACTTTTAAGAAATCCAGAAATAGCTGGCTGAATGTGTAAGACACCCCAAATTCCCACTATCATCAATGGAGATCTCAGTACAGTCCTGGAATCTAGAGAGCTGAACAGCTAACAGGGACAGGACTCATTGTCTTATCTATAAGTACCTTAGATAATCTAGATCACCTTAGTCAATATAGATACCTTACAATATCTAAGATGCTTCAACATGTTGGCAAATATGGCATAGGACTTCTGGGAGACCCATAATCTTTCTGATGCAGCAGCTGCATAGCAGGTAAGAATTCCCAGAGTACCTATAATGTAACTAGACATCTATGTTTAGGCAATGAATCCTATTCTACGTTTCCACTTTGGGAATCGGACTGCTCTCAAGGCTCTGCTGTATCAAGAGGTAGAAGTCTAATTACTGAACTGAATGACACATCTGAGGTGTTTGCTTGATTGAAAACAGAAGCTCTCAAAGTCAAACAGTAGGCTGATGGTAGTGACCCCACTGGAAAAAAAAAAAAAAACAAAAACAAACCCAACCAAAAAAACCAAACAAACAACAACAAAAAAAACCCCTCCCTTGATTTTCTTCTCCTATTGTTTCTTTCCACCTTCAGATGGACAAGGGTGACCATTTAACAAATTCAAATTCCCAGTGTTAAAAGCAAAGCTATTGAATCAGTTCAGGAGAATTATTTCTGCACAATTACATGCTGTGCAGCCATTTGTGAAAGTGTAAAGTCAGCTTAAAGCAGAGAAACTGATATGTCACCATCTATTGATAGTGGTCCTGATGGAAAGCAAAGGACAAAAATCAGATTTATGTAAATGCTACTGTTATCTTCCCATTTAAAAAGTGAAACTGGCACAGCTTTATTTGTTTTGGTTTTTTTTTTTTTTTTACATTGGGCAAAATACTTGTATCTCATATGTTATAGATAGAAGTCCAGTGTAGGAATGACAAAAATGACAACTTCAGCAAGAATATCTGTGGATTAGTCAATTCATGCAATACATAAAACTGATGCTTTCTTGCTATCTGAGTGAATCAAAGAACTTTGATTCCAGATTACCCTTTCTGTTAATTTCTTCAACAATGAAATTATTTACTTATGCCTCCGAATTGACTTGCAGTTTGTCTCTCCGGGATCCTTTGACCTCTTTTCTCACCTTGAGGAGTATATTACTTTGTAAGTAGTCTAGTGAAACAAAGAGGAGTATATTACAGAGTTAATGGTATACACATCCTAACTTTGCCTATAATAAACATGTACAGTATTCTCCAATTTCTTTTAGCAATCAGCACCCTGAAAACATTGTTCTCCAGAGGAGTGAAACTCACCCCAGTAGGAAACAGCAGAACAAGGTCTGAAAGTCACCTAAGTTCCTATTTCATGACACTCACTTTCTCTGTTAGTCTTCCATACCAAGCAAATATTCTCTTTTATCTGAAGGATGAGGAAGGTATGAACAACAGCTACTAAATTTTCAGCACATTTGTCTGTAAATTTCATGTAAAGCTGCCTTGAGGAAAATGGGTTATCTAGTTCTCCTCCACCCAATCCTATGACAAGAAAAACTATAATGTTGTTATTAGCAGATGTTTCCCTAAATCATTCTTTAAATGATGCAGATTTTGCTACTTCTATTGACATTCCTTAGCTAGCCTACCAGAAATGTTTTCCTAATGCCCAATCTAAAGCTCTCTTGCTAAATATTAAGCCAATTCTCGTCTTGGATAATAGACTAGGGAATACAGTTATTAAACATGAACACGTGGATACAAAGCTTGAAGGAACTGTAAATGTTTTGGAACCCAGAGAACAACTGACTAATTTCCATTTTGCAGCTTATCTGAAAATGGTTGTCATGTCTGCCTGTAGTCTCTCATTTCCTAGACTTTCCATATTACCTCATTTTTCAAGATGTCTGATCATGCTCTGTACTCTTACTAGTTGACATACATCTTTTTTGAGGTTGAAGTGCCTCAAGCTCCAAGTAAAGGGCTTAGTAGTATCAAGTCAAGCAGAACGAGTAATCCATGTGTCTATTGCAAGATAAACTTACTTAATACAATGCATGTCATTAACACTTGTTTCAAATTGAGATATGCTGTAGGAGAAGATATTTTTCTCTAAAGCTGCAGTCTAATCAGTTGTCCTCTTCTTTATTCTGTTCCACTAAAAATTTCTGCCTAAAAATTTGCAATTCTTCTTGCACTATAAATTTAATAACTGTATTCTCTTTTCTGTTATCCAAGACAGTAACAAAATCGTTGAAAAATACTGAAGAGAAAAAAAATCCTTCAGAAACCACATAAAATTCTATCCCAGTAAGTATTTCCAAGCACTTTTACCTTTTTGCCTTAGTAGTTAAATCAATGACATGTTGCTCTATCTTGCTGTTCAGGATAGTTTAGATTACTTCTATGCATAGGTCTTGATTTGCCATTGCTACTTAATCTGAGACAGTCATTATCTGCTAGCTGCCCATCAGCACTGGGCCTATAGAATGACAAATCTCTTCCATACAGTCCAAAAGATAATTTTCTTTGTGCAGGCAATAAATATTCCTAAGGACTATTAGATTTCTTTGGATTTGGATCAAGGAATAAAAGAGAAAATCAGTTTTAAATCTTTTTAACTACTTTAATTAACACTTCCCCTTCACACAAATCTGGTATAGACATACTGATCATGAGCTGGAATATATATATGCAGAGGTAATATAACTCATCATCACTAAAAGTGAGATTTATATAAGTTTTGCACAACTGCTACTGAGTAGGTGGCATTATTTTTTTCAGGAACATTTCAAATGTCCTTTTAAAAGCCAATCAAAGATACTCTTGATATGTCCATTTAATTAGAAGCTGAAAAATTTGATCCTTATACTGTTGTCAGGAGCATATTGCATGCAGGGATTGAAATACATTTGATTGGCTCCTCAATGTGTAGCTTCATTTCAAGCAACAATTCTAGAGAACAGATAATTGGTGCCCTGCAGCTTTCCCCACTGAAAATCAATTGAATTTCCATTACGTTTCAATTGTCTTGCAGTGGGAAACCTACAGGGTTTCGTTGGCTGGTGTTTTTTTAATATTACCTTCTGCACTAGAGAATAAAAGTTTTTAATGTTTTCCCTAGGTAATCTACTAGCAACACAAGAAAATAATCAATTCAAACAATCTGCTCTCCATGAAACTCCCTTCCCAAAAGGGCAAGTAATCTTCTCCTGTATTGTACTGATTTTTTCATCCTTCCAAGCCTTGCCTCAGTCACTGTGGTCTGCAGCTATTTTTGCAATGTGTTGTTCACCTAGTACTTCATCTGGAAATGTTTTTCTATATGATTATTCACAGCAGCAAGCACCATACCCAGTAGCAACACATGTGTAGAGTAATGCAGTACTTCAAGTGTGTACATCTCAAAAGGCAAAGAAAAAACATTTGGTTTGGTGTTCATTTGTTTACAATCCCATAAATAACAGAACTGTCTTTCCAAATTTGTCTAGCCAAGTCATGTGGCCATATCAAACTGAATGCAGGAGAGACTGAAGTAAGGTGAGGCAAGGGCTTGTATCACCACTTTGTATTTGCTTTCTTTATTTACAGTAACGGCTTTCACCTCATTAGACTGCACAAGACATGACATCCATCTTGACTCCTTACTCTTCTTTGATCCCCAATGGGCAGTACTGAAGAAAGTTCTTATAGTCATCAGGAGAAAGTTGGAAGAATGTAGCTCTGTGTTATCAAACACCGATTTACCAAGCAGAAATATACACTCATGGCTTTCCTTATTTTAGTGACAGCCTTTGGAAACAGAGCACAGTGATATTTAACTGTCTTGTCAGAACAAACACAGGTGGCATTTGGGAAATAAAAGGGGAAAGGAAGAACTAGTGCTTTATTAGATTAGATCAATTGAAAGGGATTGTTCTTTCAATGGAGGACTGTTTTATTAACAGCAGTCTCCCATGCCTTATTCTGATATTGTTACATGCCTTTAGAAAAGTCAGGGAAAAGGAAAGCACTATTTTAAGCCTTAATCGGGTACCAGAACAGATGATTTCTGGACAGAGAAAAAATGATGAAAAATCTTGAAATGAAAGTTTCAAAAATGTGATTCTGAAACTACATTCAATTTTATATTTGAGGTTTACTTATACTACACAGAGTTCATCAATATGTTCCTTCAAGTTACAATAAGAATTTCTTTTCTTTAGCTTTTTTAAAAAAGTTATCTTTTAAACTATTTCACTGATCAAATTTACCATTTTAAATACCACTGAATGTTGATATTCTAGAAGAATATGGAGTTAGATTATTTTTAATCTATAAATAATTTCCAACATTTCAAACAACAGAGTTCAAAAGTAAAAGGTATTCTCAGCACCACTATGAAATGCTGCTCAAAAGTACTTATGAACCAACAGCCATCAAAGAAATGTCTACCAATGCTTTCCAATATAACGAGATATCATCTATGAGTCTGAAAACTTCACTTAGCATTTTGAAGTTATAAATTGTATTCTAAATGCGTTCTCCCCATGTAATGCTGAAGAGTTAGATCGAGCGTTTGTTTCCACAAACTTCAAACATGTGCCAAATTACAAATTTAATTCACAAAGTATAACCAATGACATACTAATCGATGTTACATTAATATAGCTATAGAAACAACATTACATTAATTAGAACTTTGTAAATGCTGTAATTAAGATATTCAGTGACAGCTGCCTTTCCTGTCCCTTAGCTTCACCAAGAAATCTCTCAGCACTACTTATTTTGGAATCGTCAGCTGCATGGATGCAGGAAGAGCCATCTGTTGGCATTTTTTAAATGTTAACTGACAGAGGTTCCAAACAATTGCTCCTAATACTTTTTAAAAAAAAAAAAATTCAAAATAGTTTTAATTATTTTTAAAAATTCTGTATCTGACTTTGGCAGAATATATGTCATTAGCACTTAAAAATGCATGCATCTTTGGCTTCAGATATGCTTGATGTTTTCTACCAACATAGGATCAGAATAGAACCATTGCCTTACATGTGTAGATAAAGCACATTAATATTTTATCCTTAGTCATATTTGTAAAGCTTTATTACTCAAAAGAGATACATTCATCTACCAAAGGTTTATAAAGTCGCTCTGTGGATACTTGTTCTTTTGCATTGTCAAGTCAAGGTTTATTTTTCCTCATATTAGGGACTTCCATGGGTTCAACACAGATCATTTTGATACCAGTCTACATGATCCTTGTTTCTCTTCTTTAACCTTAATATCATAGAATCATAGAATCACAGCATAGTTTGAATTGGAAGGAACCTTTAAAGGTCATCCAGTCCAAACCCTCCACAATAAGCAGGAACACCTTCCACTAGATCAGGTTGCTCAGAGCCCCGTCCAACCTGACTTTGAGCACTTGAATAATGGGGCATCAACAACTTCTCTGGGCAACCTGTTCCAGTGCCGCACCAGCCTCATAATAAAAAAATTATCTTTTAACCAGGTTATCCTTCACATATAGGAAATGCATAAAGCTACCAACACCCATATTTTTTCCCTTTCATATTCTAATTTCTTACTTATCTCAATGGATTTTGGATCTTACTTGTCAGCGCAGCCCACACACCCTCAAATCTAGCATTCCTACTCTGTTCATTTAATCCCACCATATGAAGCCATTTCCTTGTGAATAACATTTCTCCCTCCTTGATGTTTACACCCTCCAAACAATCTGTTGCTGTTATCAGACCTGAAGGAATAATGAATTCAGTGAATTACACATTTTTTCCCTGTGTCAGCAAGCAGATGGCAAAATTCTCAAACTCATTCATCATTTGAAATTATATTGGAAGAGCCTTCAGTTTTGCTGTGTGGGAGCTACATGAATGACAGATATTCTGCACATCCACATTATCAACTAAGTTAACTCCATGCTTAACTCCTGTGTCCCAGTTCCCCAGTCATCAACTCTACAGAAGCATTCATTTTCTCCTGAAATCTTTGGTAAACTAGCTCTCCCTTAGGAAAAAATTTTGCTGTAACTCTCGGATAGTTTATTTCAAGGACAATTTGCCACAGTCAATATGGATAAGATAGCATCGGGTCTTATTTCCTACACCTTACATAGTTCACCACTACTATAAAAATAGGCTTTGGTTACAAACTGTTTAAGTGCCTTGAAGTCGCATCCCAACACATATACTCAGTACTATGTGAGAAAAACAATGTTCTGGTGGACTGCAGCTCAGCTGTCATATCATTTCAAACACTGCAATGAAAACAGAAATAGTACTTATAATCTAGGGCCACAGGGAGCTCAAAAGCAAATCTAAGAAGGCTTAAGGTTGTGTTGTATAAAGCATATATGGCTGCAATACTGCTAAGTTTATAGGGCTTTGAACTGAAGGGATACAACTCCTCTGCATCTCTTTGCCTCCAGTGAAGGCATTTAATATTGTAGATGTAGGCATTAAGCCTCAAACATAAGAATCTTTTCACTCACCCAAGGAAATGTTCTGGTTCATTTGACAATGTAGCTCCTCAGGTGGAACAAGAACAACTTCCCTGCTCTTCCACTGACAGAACGTGGCTGTGGCAGGACTGGGAGCTGTGGTGGGTTGACCCTGGCTGAGGGCCAGGTGCCCACCAGAGCCGCTCTATCACTCCCCTCTTTCATTAGACAGGGGAGAAAAGGTACAATGAAAAAAAACTTACGGGTCGAGATAAGGACAGGGAGAGATCATTCTCTAATTATCATCATGAGCAAAACAGACCGAACTTAGAGAGGGAATTCATCTTATTTATTACTAAGCAAAACAGAGTAGAGGAATGAGAAATAAAACCAAATCTTAAAAAACACCTCCCCCCACCCCTCCCATCTTCCCGGGCCCAACTTCACTCCCGGCTTCAACCTCCGCCCCCCCCCCAGCGGCACAGGGGGACGGGGAGTGGGGGTTACGGTCAGTTCATCACGCGGTGTTTCTGCCGCTTCTTCATCCTCAGGGGGAGGACTCCTCTCATCATTCCCCTGCTCCAGCATGGAGTCCCTCTCACGGGAGACAGTCCTTCACGGCCTTCTCCAACATGAGTCTCCTCCACGGGGTGCAGACCTTCAGGAGCAAACTGCTCTAGCGTGGGTCCCCCACGGGGTCACAAGTCCTGTCAGCAAACCTGCTCTGGCGTGGGCTCCTCTCTCCACGGCTCCACAGGTCCTGCCAGGAGCTTGCTCCAGCGCGGGCTTCCCACGGGGTCACAGCCTCCTTCAGGTGTCTCCACCTGCTCCGGCGTGGGGTCCTCCACGGGCTGCAGGTGGAATCTCTACACCCCCTCATCCTCCCTCCATGGGCTGCAGGGGAACAGCCTGCTTCACCATGGTCTTCACCACGGGCTGCAGGGGGATCTTGCTCCGGCGCCTGGAGCACCTCCTCCCCCTCCTTCTTCACTGACCTTGGTGTCTGCAGATGTTCTTACATCTTCTCACTCCTCTCTCTGGCTGCAAAAGCGCTCTCTAACTGTTTTTGTCTTTCTTAAATATGTTATCACAGAGGCGCTGATTGGCTTGGCCTTGGCCAGCGGCGGGTCCGTCTTGGAGCCGGCTGGCATTGGCTCTATCAGACACAGGGGAAGCTTCCAGCAGCTTCTCACAGAAGCCACCCCTGTAGCCCCCCCGCTACCAAAACCTTGCCACGCAAAACCAACACAGAGCACACATAGAGGTGTATGCGATCTTTTGGACTTTATTCTCCCAGAAGCAGCAGAAGTAGAGCAAGCCTGTACTTTCTAAGGTGACTTCTGAGTCCGTAACACTGGTTAGGACTATGCCCAAAGATGCAACGGAGTCTTTAAAGAGCTTCATTAATAAAATATCAATAAAGCATAAATAAATCACTATGTCAAATAACCCGGTTGAAATGTAACAGCTACTTTGCATGCCTAAGCATATCACAAATTGCTTGTAAATCTGATGCTATGGTGTTTATAGCAACCTCTGATTTTTAGCAGCCTGGGGCACTCTTAGGAGAGTGGGGGGTTTTTAAAACATTAATGGCTAGAATGAAAATGAGACTGATAAATCTCAGGGCCTAAATTTTCAGCACTGATTCCTGTAGTACAATCTAAACTCATTAATTGTGGGGTAGAGGGATTCCCTAAAAAGCACGGGGAGATTTCTTCACCATAGAACAGGACATACAGGAGGCAGTCTTAGACTAAGGAACCAATGAACATTTTGTTATAAAAGGATGTACCTCAAATCCTAAACTGATCTGAGATGCATTATCTGCGACTAACCATCCTGAATTCCTTCCCAAAACACAGTACCTCAGCTCTTTTCCTCAGCTCTTTTCCTTGGGCAAAGAGTTCATTCATTCATTCTAAACTGCCCTTCATGGTCTATATCATTATTTAGAAGAACCCCTTATGAAGTGGAAAACCAAGGCTTAATTCTTTTCTTTCACTGAGGAGTTTCAATGTAGTGAACCTATTTCTCAAGAAATTAACTGCCCAGTTCTATACCATGTAGGAGGTCAACATTTCATCAGTATTTCCTTACCTAGTGACTTTTTAACATGAAGTCTAGAAACCTTATTTAAAGAAAGAACTAGGTTGGGTTATAAATGCTACTCTAATTATAGGGCTACAGAATTATGTTCATTCTTAGGCTTAGTGAATCCAATAAACCATGGAGACTGACACTATTTCTCTCATACATATATCCATACTCTCTCTTCACTGATAAATGTAACTGTGCTTTGCAAATTGGAAGACATGGGCTCAATTGAAACCGAGCTGCTGAGAGAAGTATTCTGATCCCTACACTAATGTGTTAAAAATGGGAAACGTGGGGAGTTTGGGGGGTTGCTGGGTTTTTGGTTTTGTTTTTTTTTTTTTGGTTGGTTTGGTTTCATTTTGTTTTTTATTTCAAGCTAAATAAGAGGAGGAGTGCCTTCTCTGTAAAGCTTGACAGGACTTTTAAACTAAAAGAGGGTAGATTCAGATTAGGTATTAGGAAGAAATTCTTCACCAGAAAGGTGATGAGGCACTATAACAGGTTGCCCAGAGAAGTTGTGGATGCCCCTGGATCCCTGGCAGTGTTCAAGGCCAGGTTGGATGGGGCTTTGGGCAACCTGGGCTAGTGGAGGGTGTCCCTGCCCATGGCAGGGGGGTTGGAACTAGATGATCTTTAAGGTCCCTTCCAACTCAAACCATTCTATGATTCTACGACTCTATGACTTAGACATAAAAGAAATATGGTTGCTCGCACTGTCAACTCTGGGCCACTTCTTGTCATTGTGAAAGAGAACTTTCCAAGAAACTTGCTGAAAGTGCTAATGACCATAGGCATCTATGGTGAGATTAATCTCACTTCTACACCTGAGTTGGGTCTAAATGATTGAAAGTAATTTTTAAATACAGTTAACAAAGCTTATGATTAAGGATGAATACGGGAACTATGAAGACTCCAGTCCTGCTCATAAGCAAATTGATTGGATTCATCTATCTTTCATTCATCTGGAACGTATCAATAACATTGTTCTTGAACTACATAGCAATGCAAAAATATTTTAATTACTTTAGTGATTACTTCAAAATTAGAGATTGCAAAATTATTTTAAAAATCCTAGGAAGAAATCCTGCAACCTCTGGTATGGACTTTTTTTCAAGCAAATGCTCGCTAACACCTTTTATTAGCAAATACTCACAGACAAAGGGGTTTCATCAAATTACATGCCTTTCAATCAAAACTACTAAATCAATAAACCACTATGTTAAAAAATAGAAAAATTCTTCAGTAAAATTTATGTCAAAGAGTCAGCATTGTTTCCATCAAAACAAGCAATTAAATGAACATAACAAACACACCACAATCTTTATGAGCTTCCATTTGCAACTGATTTATTCATGTTTAAAAATGGAATTTTGTAATGTAACTCCATTATGCCCTGAAAGGCATTGGTAAATCAAAAATTCACAGTAATAATAAGAGCAAAACTTTCATCCATTTACGAAACTTTTCCAATAAGTTTTAAAATACTTTTTAAACTTTCATTTTTGAGACTTTCTGCCCTTTTAGATTCTAAGTATCAGAAAACTAAAATTGATGTCATTAAGAAAAACTTGGATTTGCTGATTAATAGTATAAAAAGAGAGAGGACTGTAGTTTAAAGGGAAAATTCATCACCCAATCAATTGAGGACTTCAGGAAAGTCTGGACATAAGTGTGAACTGATTATTGTTTCCACTGGCACAATCAGATCATTAGAAGATGTCCTCCTGTTTGAGTATTTTGCTGCACTGGACTGAGACTTAAGTTTGAAAACCTTTGTAAGCCACAGAAAAATGTAAAAAATATCTTCCTACTGAGAAGATCTTGCCTATGTGAGCAAGGAATACTTGTATGAGGAGGTTTTTCAGGGTTTATATTTTCACACATATTAATGACACTTTCAGAGGACTAAAAATCCCCACTCCATTTCATAGCGGAAACTGATTATAGGGGAACTAAAATTGAAGATAATTTTCTCTTCTAATTCTCCTCTTCTTTCTTCCTCAGAGGAAGCTTGAGGACACCAGAACTGATGAAAGAGATTAAATGGGTTTAGTCTGACTTTGCAGAGTAACTGTTAGGGATTCCAGATTTTACAGTTGGTATTAAACATATTCCAATGAAACAAGAAGGTGACAGAACCCTGTCCTTGAGGGATTAATGGATAATTTCAGAATAATTATCCTTCCAATTCACAAGACTGAAGGAAAAAGAACTTTTAATCAAATAAGGAGAACTTGGTTAGTTATTTGACAGTGTTCTTTGTTGGTTTAGGCTAGACTGCACCACAAAGGATCTGTAATAATATAAGATTGCAAAGTGAAACACACTCAGGATCAACATACTCCAGAATTCTGATTTTGACTATAGTTAGAAGCAGATGCTAAGAAGAAGGTGCAAGAAATTAAAACCAGACAGATTAGAAAAAAAAAAAATGCAGCCTCTGCACTCAGCTGCATCCTGGTTTCCAGCAAATAACACTGGTCCTACAGCTCAGCATGTTGCATTCTTTGCAATTCCTTCTGCCTTTAATTAGAATATGCCCAAACACAGTCTGATAAACATAGGCATATCATCCCTTTTGTGAGTCTTGCTACATTCCTAATTCAATGAAAAAACAGTTTGTTACATTTCCGAAAAACAGTCTAAAATAGGGAACCATTTGGCCCAGTAAAACTGCATTCAGTCTCTCATTCCCCAACTCATACTTGCAAGTAAATAAGCAGTGGAAGGGAGACATCGAGCCATTCCTACCTATTCTCTGTTACATACATCCCCAGAAGAGCTAAGAGAACATAGCCTTTATAACTATTCTGCTCCAACGTACACACCAAAGGGATATGAAGCGCAACATCCTGCATCCCAGTGACACTGTAAAGTATGAGATTATAAAATCTTCAGCTATATACAGTGCCTGGCAAAACAATCCTGGAATAATAGATACAAGTGGATGATATTATAGCATGAATATGAACTATAAAATAGATATAGCCAGCTCTGATATTAAAGAATACATAATACCTTGTTAAATAAGCTATTGCAGTCCGGGAGGCAGAAAGTTCACTTTGATCTAGTCAAAGATCAGCAGAAAAAAAAAAACAATTGAAATATGAACTCTTCTTTAAAAAAAAAAATAAAATCCAAAAAACAGCAAACAAATGTTATTCCAGGAATACAGAATTTTCATTTCAGTGGGTTTTAGTTTATTGTTTCAGCATTTAATATAACTTACAAGAAAGCTTTTGTACTGCCTTCCCTTTAGGTAGTGCATGAGTCAAAAAATCATAGACTCGTAGGATCATGGAATGGTTTGGGTTGGGAGGGACCTTTAAAGATTATCTAGTCCAATCTCCCTCCCATGGGCAGGGACACCCTCCGCTAGACCAGGTTGCTCAAAGCCCCATCCAACCTGGCCTTGAACACTGCCAGGGATGGGGCATCCCACAAGTTCTCTGGGCAACCTGTTCCAGTGCCTCACCACACTCATGGCAAAAAATTTCTTCCTTATGTCTAATCTAAACCTACCCTTTTTCATTTTAAAAATGTTGTCTCTTGTCCTGTCATTACATGACCTAGTAAAAAATCTCTCGCCATCTTTCTTATAAGCCCCCTTTATATATTGAAAGGCTGCAATAAGATCTTCCTGGAGCCTTCTCTTTTCCAGTCTGAACAATTCTCCCAACTCTCCATAGCAGAGGTGCTCCAGCCCTCTGATCATTTTCATGGCCCTCCTCTGGACCTACTCCGACAGCTCCATGTTTTTCTTGTACTAGGGACGCCAGAGCTGGATGCAGTACTGCAGGTGGGGTCTCAAGAGAATGGGGCAGAGGGGCAGAATCACCTCCCTTGACCTGATGGCCACACATCTTTTGATGTAGCCCAGGATACAACTGGCTCCCGGGGCTGCAAGAGCACATTGCTGGCTCATGGTCAATTTTTCATACACCATATCCTTCTCCTGCTCTCAATCCATCCATCCTTCAGTCTGTATTGATATTGGGGATTGCAAGACCTTGCCCTTGGCCTTGTTGAACTTCATGAGGTTCACACAGGTCCACCTCTCAAGCCTGTCAAGGTTCCTCTGGATGGCATCCCCTCTCTCTAGCTTTATCAACCGCACCACTCAGCTTGGTGTCATCTGCAAACTTGCTGAGGGTGCACTCAATCCCACTGTCTATGTTCTTGATAAAGATATTAAATAGTATTTGTCTCAGTACAGAACCTTGAGGGACACTACTCTTTATTGGTTTCCACTTGGACATTGAGCCATTGACTGTAACTCTTTGGATGCAGCCATCTAACCAATTCCTTAACCACCTAACAGTCCATCCATCAAACCAATGTCTCTCCAATTTAGTCGACAGAATGTTGGGGGGGGACTATGCCAAAGACCTTACAGAAATTCATGTAGATGACATCTGTAGCTCTTCCCTTGACCGCTGAAGCAGTTGCTCCATGGTAGAAGGCCACTAAATTAGTCAGGCATGATTTGCCCTTGGTGAAGCAATGTTCACTGTCTCTAATCACCTCCTTGTCTTCCATATGCCTGACGTATCTTCCAGGAGGATCTGTTGCATGACCTTACTGAGCACGGAGGTGAGGCTGACTGGTCAGTATCTTCCAAGGTCCTCCTTTTTATCCTTTTTAAAAATAGGCATGATGTTTCCCTTTTTCCGCTCTATGTGGACTTTGCCTGACTGCCATGACTTTTGAAATATGATGGAGATCCACCAATTCACTCAGGATCCTGGAGTGCATCTCATCACATACTATGGACTTGTGTATGTTCAGGTTTCTCAGGTGGTCTCAGACCTAATCTTCTCCTACAATGTGATAGACTCTGTTCTCCCAGTCCCTGTCTTGAGTTTCATGGGCTTGAGAGATTTTGGAAGGGAGATTACCATTGAAAACTGAGGCAAAAAAGTTGTTGAGTACCTCAGCTGTCTTCTTGTCGGTTGTCACCAGTTCTCCTGCCTCATTTATCAGGAGGGGGTAAGTTTTCTTTAATCTTTCTTCTCTGTCCAATGTTCCCATAGAAGCCCTTATAACTATTCTTCACACCTCTTGCCAAATTCAGCTCAAACTGTGCCTTAATTTTCCTGATCCCATCCCTACAAATCCAGGTAGCATCCCTATATTCTTCCCAGGATACTTGTCCCTGGTTCCACTATCTGTGCATTTCTTTCTTTCACTTTAGATTGACGAGGAGGTCCTTACTGAGCCATGCTGGCCTCCTGCCTTCCTTGCTTGATTTATTATACACAGGAATCAAGGGCTCTTGCACTCTAAGAAAAATATCCTGAAAGAGTTACCAGTTCTGTTCATCTCCTTTGTCCCAGGGGGTATGTGGGATGCCGGACTTATCCAGGCTTGTTGGTGCCGAATACAGGGCCATTACGACCCAGCAGAAGGGGCCCTCGGGGAGTCCAGCTTGGGCGAGAGCAGGGATTGAGCAACTTGCTTATCTTGCACTGATAAGCACTGGACCTGAACAGGGGCAGGAGATGAGCAATTTGTTCATCTTAACAAGATGCAGTGCCTGACGGGTCTGCTCCTTAATCAACTAAGTGACGCCTGGGGTGAGGGGGAGTCTTCACAGCTTGACGTTACTTTGGTAAAACTAAACAGACCACCACTCCTCTGTACTGAACGCCTTTGTTCTCCGCCACTTCCCCCCCCCCCAGCCCCGATCAACTGCGCAACAAGCCTTGTTAAGGGCCAATCGACACACAATACCTGACTTAGTCCCACCTCGCCAAAAGTATAAATCTGGCATTTAGAATCCTCTTTTCTGAGGACAAGAACTCCAACTATCCGGACGGGTCGACGGGCCTGGACCTCTCTCCTCCCCAAGCAGGGACGCCTCTTTGGTAAGACTTGCGCCTCTGATTATGTCAGATGTTACCCCGGGAAAACTATCATTAACAAAAGCGCTGAACTATTAACTTGAGCCCAAAATTGTTGCAGTTAGTGCATTTATCAATGGCAATTCCGAACTTTTATACCTGTCGCTTCAATAAATTACCTATTTTTTCTTTTCAACTTTGCGAAACTGTTTCAGTGAAAGTCCTTAGTGGGGCTCTGACAGGCAAACGTTGACTCTGATAAGTGGCCGTTGACCAAGTCTGGGACTAAGACTGGACCTAGCCGCACCTAGGCTCCTCTCTGAGAAGGAGTTTAGAAAGCAAGGGGGTCCTTTCTGAACCTCGTGACTCAACGGGAGGGCCTCCCCCAGCCACATATCAGACTTGTACCCTTTCACGCGACAGGGTCCCATCCACTAATTCTTTAAACAACCAAAAATTTGCTCTCCTAAAATTCAGGGTTCTGCTTCACTCTTCACCTGTCCCATATTCCTCAAGATTGTGAATTCCACCAGGGCATGATCACTGCAGCCAGTGCTACCACCACTCTTGACATCTCTAATTAGTTCATCTATGTTGATAAGCAATAGGTCTAGTAACATTTCTCGTCTGGTCAGGCTGTCTATCACTTGGATTAAGAAATTATCCTTGATGCATTCCAAGAGACTCCTGGATTGCTAACAGCTTGCTGTGCTGTTTTTCCAGCAGACGCCAGGGTGATTGAAGTCCCCCCTGCAGGATCAGAGCCTGCAAGCATGATGCCTCCTATAGCTGAAGTAAAAGAATGCTGGATCGGCAGGCTCACCTTGATCAGATGGCCTGTAGTAAACACCAACCACGAGGTTTCATTTGCTGACTCGGCACCTAATTTTTACCCATAACTTTTAATGTGTTCATCACTGTTTTTCAAAGACAGCTCTGTGCAGTCAATTCATTTTTTTTTTATGTAGAGGACAACCTGTCCCTCCTCCACCCCACCTTTCTTGCTTGTCCCTTCTGAACAATGTATAGCCATCAATTGCAGCACTCCGGTTTTGTGATTCACCCCACCACATTTCAGTGACAGTGATTAGATCATAGATTTCCAACTGCACAGTGGCTTCCAACTCCTCCTGTTTGTTCCCCATGCTGTGTGCATTGGTACAGACGCACTTCAGCTGGGCACTAGATCATGTAACCTTTTTAGAGGAACATACCCTAATTCCTTTAAGGCATTTCCCTGTTGGATCCTAATACACCAACAACCCCTGGATCTTCTCTGTTGCTCAAAACTCCATCTCCTTCCCTTGCTAAATCTAGTTTAAAGTTAAGAGCAGAGACAAGGGTCCAGTCTCCAACTGATGAGTTACTAGGGTCAGTCAGCTTGATGTTGAATGCAGACTTACTTAATTCTTTAGATGTTCTTTAGTAATATTTCAGCAGATTTTTGTGAAATTAGTGTTCTGAGAAAATGTTTAGCTCTAGTTGGATAGGCCCTTACAATGGAAAACCCTTGCACTGGAAAATTTCATCAGCGCTACTTAATCTAGTTTAAATAATTGATATAGAAATGTTTTGTACAGCTGTGTTAGATTGAATTAGACCCTAACTTGCTATACATTTTTTATATTTTGTTTGGGTTTTTTTTTTAACTCTTTAAGCATAACTGAGGATATTTATGAGGAAAATCAGCAGGCTTATTTTAAACTGCTTGATACATTGACTGGTTCGAAATTAATTTGCTTCCTAATTATATTTCCATCCTTCTGAAATTCAGTTCTAAATCAAAAGCACCAAGAAAAGATAGTGCATTTCTTAACAATTTCTTAAATTTCCTCAAGGAAAACATTATGTGCTTCTGAGTGTTTGGGTCAAAGGCTTTTGGGAGATTTCAGCTGGATTTGTGACAGGATGAAGAAAATCATACTGCTTGAATTTTCCGCAATCAATGAAACATTCATCCAAATACTCAAAATGGCAGCTAATGTTACAATTAACATTCCATTTAATGGAATGCGTAAGAAAATCCAAAAGACTTTAGTCCAAACCCATCAACCTTTGTTCCAGGCACGTCTAAATTCTATGAATATGCAAACTGCACTTTGAACTAAATGTTTCTTTTATAATTCAGGAAAGGAATAATATATAGAAAGCTATGTAACATGCAGGATGCTCTAGAGGAAGAGAAGGATGCACACTTGCTTGCTCTTAATTTAAGTAGCACTCCTTGGCTCTAAATCCTGATCAACTTTTGGAAGAAGCAGAAAAATTTAATATAGCTACTTTTTCTTCCACATTTGACTGACACCAAGCTTAGCTAATGCCCAAAAGAGAAAGTGTTTATCCAATGAATTGGGTCACCAAGCCAATGCAGGAGAGAGCAGAACTCCATTCATCATCTTGCTGAAGAGTTCAGTGAGCTCATTGCTCACTTTCAGACACTGGCACCTAGGAATGTTTAAATCTCTTGATCTTCATTTCTTTAGATCTCAATTATCATCCCTAAAGGTGTGTTAAGTCTGATCTTAAATACACATTGGAATAAATGCATAATGATTGTGAGGTCTTCGGACACTATGATAATGAGATCCATAAAAAATATGAAGTCTACAGAAGTGCCTCTGCTATTTTCTTTCCTTATATTATCCAGAACTTCATTAATAAATATTAATGCTATTTTAATACTTAAACACGTTCCACCATGTGTTCCTTATACTTTCTACCTTGGCACCTAAACTTCTCTTGAGAAATTATAATGAATTTCTAAAGACTTCCCCAGCACATTGTCTCAGACCAAGCAAACTATCATTATTTCCCATTTTACTGTTTCTTCCTCTACTTTAATAATATCCATAATATACCATCCAGAGTACAGGTAATTGATAGGTGGTTCAGTCAATTAGAGCTCTGCAGTTTGCTGAATGTTGTCTTATAACTGCTATATAGCTGAACAGGAAAAAGCAGCAAAATAGAAAAATCTTTTTTTATGAATTCACAATAAAATACACAACACATTCCTTAGAATTTACAAATAATAATGATTTCTAGAACTGCTCTGCCACTAAGCAGCTCTTAGGACCTGCCACTCTATGGAATGACCTGAAAAACTATTTATTTTCTTATCAATTGGTTAGTTTTTAACAATTTAAAAAATTAATTGCCTCTATTTCTTAGATATCATTAAAAATGCAAGGCCCTGTTTCCAGCTTGATGTGAGGCTATACATAAATTTTTCAAACTGTGTGGCTAAGACATACTTTATTTGTGTCCATATTATTTACAAACATTTGTAAAAAATGTTTATTCCTTCAAATTAAGTAATTGTGATAGCCCAGCTGTTCAAGAATTTAGCCAGGAGTGTTAATTTTACAATACTTTCTTCTGAATATAAGCTATGAAAAACCCTACTGTAACTGCAATTTGTTATAGAACACTTCTGAATCTCTTCACTCATTATAATACCTTATAACTAACTAAGCAAGTCTAGCATAAGTCCAAAGAAGAGCTAAATATTATATATAAGAAATATTATATATATATATAATTGTACATTCATATTTCATAGACTATAACATAGTCTACTCTGTGAACTTTGGAAGACTCCTGCATCATTTCCAGCCACCAGCTGGACAACTTCCTGCATGTCTACAGCTACAACTATATAGATAAATCGCACAGGAACAACTTGCACTGCATACCTGTAGTTAAATGTTTTAACTTCTCAATTTCAAGCACCAGAACAGGATGCTTGGGAGACTGTCTTCCAGTTTCCAAACCTGTCTCAGTCACTCTCTCAGACAGAGATGTTTTGGTCCAGATTATGCTAAACTATGCATTTCCTGTTTAAAACTATTTGTAATTGTGCTTAAATTAATTTGACCCAGATTAGTTTATTAATGTAGACACACCGGAAGAATACTTTTAATGTCCTCATGGCCATCCAGTGAAATTGAAAAATTCAGGAAGCTGAAAAATAGTTGAAGTTATGAATCAGATTTCATAATTAACTTAGAACCAATCCACAAACAAATGCATTGCATCTCTGAACTGCTTTAACTCCAGTTAGTTGGGTTTTTTGCACATAAACTTAATTCCAGAGGAGAGCGAACTAGCCAGGAAACATATCTAATGTGCAGCACGTGTACTGATGCTACCTGAAGTGCAGGTAGCAAAGGACAGATGCCATCTTCCATAACTCACTGAGAGATACTTCACAGAGCCACTTGTCTTACAGCAAGCCAGGAGTCTTACTGCAACAGACAAAGAAGTGAAAACTCACCGGACTTGAGGAAGATGTATCCAGAGATCTTGGTAGTGCACAAAAGAAGGTAAAAAGCCTGGCATCAAATCCAAGACGGGAGGTATGATCACAGGAAATATAGCCAGAAATTGCTGAATACAAAGTGCAAGAAGCACAATGGCACAGAATCTCAGACAATTAGCAGCAATTAACTGACAATTCATCTGAATACAGAAGAAACCACTCCCTGGCTGATAGTTGATCATGGCATACCAGTTTTACAGATCTCAGGACCCAGCAGTGAATCACATCAAAATGATGCTGATCAGACATAGGTTCTACAATGAATTCATTTCAAGGAGTGGACCACAAACAGACCAACATACTTGGAAAAGGATTGTTGTCTCCCACACACCTGGTTGTCCATATCATCTGGTATCCAGCATTGCTGCTAAACAAAATCTGTTTAGGTGAATAGATGATAAGAATTATTAACATAGCTGTTATTGAATTTACTGAACTACCTAAATATACCAATAGAATTAGGAATTTCAACAAAATATGCTGAGGAAAAAAATATCTTTAATTAGAAATGTCTGCATTTAAATTCCCGAATAAAATAAAGACATAGCAGTGTCTGGAAGATGACGACTGAGATTTTCCTTTTCGTGGTAAAAATATCAGAACAGTAGAACTTTTCACAAAAAAAAAATCCCATGCTATGATCAGTGGTACTTTGATGAAGTTACAGAACCAGACAAACATCCCATATTACATGTGATACAGAGAAAAATATGTGATACTACGTATGGTACAGACATATAGGATACATCATTCATGTCATCTGGAGGTTTCTTCTGTTCTACTGGAGAGGAACATGTTATATGCATATATAGTTAAATAATGCACTGTCTTAAGAGTGGCATAGGGTTTCACATAATCGCTCCAGTCTGGTTGGCTTATCCCACATCATACAGTTCACTTTTGCTGTCAATGATCTGAAGAAAACCAATACAAGCAGGAAGCACAGCACTGAGCTAAGGTAGGACAAGTCATTCTCAAAACATTACAAATGCAGCTGAAAGCAGAGGTTATTGGATATCTCATGTGAAAGCACAGTTCACAGGAGATTTCCAAATGAAAGCCATCTGGCTGCACTTTTAAAGAATCTCCAGGATTGAGGATACTTTTTCTTTTATTGCTACTTACACAAAATGTCATTTAAAGGAGGCCCAAACATAGAAATCAATGGTGATAAAGAATATACAAGTGAATAAGAGCTTGAACAAAATACACATAACCCTGGAGTGGAGCTGGGTGCATCCAGGGAATTCTGTGGCTAACTGAGCCTGCTCAAATTATACATATCATATATACATAGATTATACATATCGGTTTGCTTGGATACATCAATGATAAATGTTTGAATAAACAAGGAAAAATGGAGGCTGGGATTCTAGTAGGAGTTCATTTCCAGTCTAAAGCAGCCCGGCCTGTTGCAATGGTTTACATCAGAGAATGAAAAAATAGCAATTTCCTACCTTGCAGAAGGGCTGGGAGAAAAAATCAGGAAGCATGTGGACCAAAACCATAAAATCACCTGAAGTTCGTGACTGTCCTCAGGACTGGTAGCAAAGTACTGGGATTTAGCTTCCAGTGCAGATTTATCACGAGAGAAGGTAATTAATGGTCTGTAGTACCTCTGCCATCATAAATTCACATGTAGTGTAGTGAGTAACTTCTAGCAGGGCACTCACCATGGAACCTTCCTGTCCTCATTACAGAGGCATCCTTCCCATGCATCCCAGAATGGTGACATGACATCCATTCTTAAGTGTCACTCCGAGAATTGTAATTGGTTCCTTTTCTAAGACATCAAGAGGATATAAGGAATCAGAGAATTCTTTAGGTCTGAATATAGCCAGACAGAACCATTTTCTGTATGTAGATTTCATTTTGTTTACATGACCGTTGTGGGCAAAACAGTCTCAACTCAGGGAGCTTTCACTTAATTGAATTATTTTTAGAAAAAATATCTAATCACTGATTTGGGTATTGAGAAAAAGAAAACATAAGTAATTAAACAAATACTTAAGTAAACACCTTTTTTCCTCCTTCCCCAAGCAAACTTAAGTCAAACTCTTATCCTCTCTCTTCAAAGTCTCAACTTCCCTCATTTTTGCTCTGGGTTACACTCAAGCCCATCCCAGCTCCTTTGGTGAGGCAACAGTGCAGGAGGTCAGGGTCGTATGAGTAGTGGTTTCTTCCTGCCGATCCCTGGTTCCTACTGTCTTTCCTCCACTTCTTGTGACTTTTTGGCTTTCCTGTGCCACTTCTGCTTCCCAGCGTCCCTGCCCCAGCATGGGTCACCATGGCCACAATCCCTCAGGGTGGTCCTTGCCCCAGCATAGGTTGTCCATGGCTGCAGTCCCATTGGATGTCCCCGCTGCCGTGTAGGCCCGCTCACACCCACAGTCCCCTCAGAGACCACCGCCCTTTGGCGTGGAGGCCCAGCTGCACTGACTGTCTCCTGCCTGCCCTCAGCAGCATGCTCCTCTGACTGCCACCAGCGACCTCTGCCTGCGTCAGGGAGCTGCAGACCTTTCTGACTGATTGACATTTTGTCTCCCCATCAGCTGGAGACTGTTTTGACCAGCACCAGGCATGGATTCTTCCATGATGAGAGCATTTAAACATAGTCAGTTGGATATTAATGATAATGTAATCTGCAATCTAACCCCTGCTCTCTACACACACGCCTCCCCCCCAAAAAAAAAGGGAGGCTGAGCACAAACAAGGTGGGAACTGAAGACTGAAGAACAACCTTGCATGTTAAAGGAAATTGTCTCCCAACTAACCTCTGGGCTAGCAAGACCATAAACAAGAGGCTACTCATCTCATACATAACATACAGTGTCTGGTTACTCTGTTGTTTCATATAATCTGACAATAAATCAGCATATCCTGCATGACATGCCTACTCAAAAAGAACAACAAACAGTCACCAGTCCTTCCAATCTCAGTATGGTTTTACAAAACTTAAAGACCTTGACTGCAGTGCAGACACATTGCATACTCTGAGGAAACTTTATTATTTGTATTCATGCATAGCAGTGCTATCATTATACATTGCGCCACTCCACTGTAATTTGGGTACTTTAATGCTAGTGCAATTCACTGGGCCTGATTATTTTATTTTCACTCAGTTTTCGTTCATGCTGGAGAACTGCATTGACTTCAGAAGCAGTGTTGTTAACTTACGTGGAAAGAGAGAAGATTCATGTCTATAGGCTTCTGCACCAGTTGATTTGCAGAAATAGATCAGCAGACAGAAAACTATGCGAGGAAAACTCCTGGGAAGCATCATGTAAGAGTTATTGATCTGTACGATGTGGTCCCACCTATAAATCCAGAGCAGTCTGGGGTTGGAAATAAGCAAGAAGCAGTGGTGAACTGACACAGTTAACTTCAGCTGACTGGAGGTTGGCTGAGCAGAAGTGTGCCATTGAGCATTGAGTCCACCATCCACAGGCTTCGAAATACGGTGAAATTTAAAAGTACAACCATAGTCTAAAAAATCTTTAAAGAGGAAGTAGATTCTTAGCAGTTGCAAGTTCTTCTGGGAATTATACTGAGTCAATAAGATGCATTTATAATTCAGGTACCTTGAGCACTAGTCATATTTGCTCCTGCTCTACTAATTTTTGCTCAATTTTTAATAACTCATTGGACTTTGATCAATTTCAAGGTCATTTTCCTTGAATAATCTGGAGACTTTGCCACAAGCTTTCCAGATGTCATTATACTCAGCCTCAGAAAAATAATTTCTTAGTTAGCATGTGAAATGCTAAGTATCTTTCAAATATTCAGCACCTTGTGCATTCAGAATGATTTTTGTCAGCCCAAACTATTCTCCCAGAGAGAGAGCCGTTAGAAAAGGTCATGCTGTAGTTGCAATGATCGAGGTAAGGAATGAGACTTTGCTAACTCCGGGCACTTTTGAGCTGCTTTGACCTGTAGTTTAGGTGACACTGAGTACCAGTCACAAAGGAAGAATCTGCAGGTTAACTTAATGCAATACTACGAGACATCAAATATCACATTTCAACTGGCACCCACAAGTGGGCAGCTTGAACTAAGTAGTGGATGACATCCAGCAAGGAGCACATATGGGAAGGCCAGAGAGATATTTTTTCATTTCCTTATTCTTCCTCCTGCTGGAGAAGACCTTACAAAGTGCTATAACTAACTTCAAGCATAGTCATAAGAGATGCTTTCACAGAGAGGCGAATCCCTTGCAAAAGTCAGTTAGATGAAAAAATAGGAACCCAGAGCAGTGAGTGAATCCAGGTTTTTGAATTGCTTGCAAGAGCCACCAAGACTGTCACAGAAGCCTAGCCCTATGTTTATGTCAAGAATAGGGTGGGTAATGTGTTTGTGTGCATGAGTCCAGTGCAAACCCCTAGTGCTCCCAACCCCACGTCAGGACTAGACCTAGGAATAAGCTGCCTCCTCCCTCTCAGACAGTCCTGCACAGAAAGCAAGCCAGGAATGCAGGTCGGAAGGGGATTGTGGCACACCTCAGCAAGGTCTCAGACCCAGTTATCAGAAGATCAGGACCCATAGATGCTCTCCATAGCGTACTTTTACCTCAGTCAGGATATGACTCCTCCCTCAAACCACAGAGACATATTTTTCTTTACCCAGTAGTATAGGTGACTGTAAGGATCAGGTAGAACACAAAGCAAGCACAGATCAGCAGTGAACTTGTATTCCATTTTCTTGCTGTTGACATAGGCATTAAGTAAGTGGCAAGAAAGAACTTACATAAGCATGACACTCAGTTCAACCAGAGAGTTATTCACACTTCAGCAGGTTGGGCTGACCTGACTTCAAACTGCAGATGTAGTTTTGAAAACCAGAATGGAAGAAAACTTGCTGGATAGATGCTGAAAGTGTTATGCCACAGAAAAGAAAAAAGTACACAGTATAATATCTACTTGAAACAGTTTTACCAATAATTCTACTGACTCAATTTTAAAAGCCTAAACATGAACTCCTTTGCAACATACAATGAATATACTAATAGAGTATAGGAAAACACAACTGATTGAGTTAGCTTTTTTCAGGATGAATTATCTGGAGTAAAAAATTTCATACCTGTGTTCACCAGTTAATCTATCCAAGGTACTATTGAATGGATGTGTCAAAGACCAAAGAGCAAATAAATGCTCTATTACCAAAAAGAGTCATAAGTGACAAAAGTGTGAATGGGCAAAATTCAATAAATATATTGATATTGTTTTTTCCTAAAACACCATTGTAAAGGCACTTCTGTTCTCCACACGTACAGTGGTAGATCCATAAATGACGTTTAAAGATAACTAGTAGGACTTTCCATATACTCAATAAGTCCATTTTATACATTTGAACTTTAAAAGGCAAACTGTATTTTCTACACTTCTAGTGAAAAAACATTTTTATTTAAAATTTATTTTAACTCTACCAAAAACAATAAACAAGAGAGAAAAGCAATTCTAGGAATGAGAGTAAGTTCATATAAAAAGTAAAAACTGTTTAATCGCCACAAACAATTTTTCTGTAGGTAACATAACTGGCAGCAGAGCAGAAACAGAAAAAAACCAGAAACTTGCAACACCAAATAGAATCTTCTGACATTTCCTACGAAGAGGTGATATATTTCACAAGGCCGACACCAAATGTCAAAGTCCCTGAATTTTTGTTTTCTGATTGTCCTTAGAGAATAAATATAAACTTTGCATTTTTGTAGTCTTCTGTGCAGTCTGACTCCATTCAGGACTAGAAATGCATATGATGTAATGACCTTCTTCCACCAACACATCCAGAATAATGTAGCAAGCTTTTCTGATTTTTCAGATGACAGAGATACAACCGACTAACAATCCATTCTTTTTTGGATGCTTATCCAACATACACCCGAGATCCATAGCTACATTCTCATCAATTTTTCTCTACTGGGGACACCAAACTTTCTAGTTATGCACTGTTCATGTCTACTTTTGACTTACTCGGAACTCTACTTACTACCGGAACCAAGGAGATCTGGTGCACTTCCTTGAGCTTCAGAATGAAATGCCTCAGTGAATTGTGCCTACTTTTGTCTCAAGGATATGCATTATGCATCAAAGATATAGATGTGTTAAATTAATGCGCCACCATGATTTCCAGCATCTGCTTTGTCCATTAATTAGGTTTGCTGACAAATTAAATACCTTGGCTAAGAAACATAGTACAGAGCCCTTTTTAAAATAAGTCTTGTTTTTCATTTGGTGATGCATTGCTTTATTGATTAAAATGTGTTACACTCCAAAGCCTCAATGTTTTCTGCAGGACACAAAGTTCTGGCAAACAGCAAAAGCAAATTAATTCCATGTTCTGAATTTTTCTCACACTTAGTGGATCATTTGCTCTTCAGAATGTCCTTCTTATTACATATTTTTCTTTCCTTTCCCCACAATTAACCCCAGAAAAGTGAAATTAAGTTCAATGAACTAATGAATTGAACCTCACACAATTCCATACAATTTTTAAGGTTTCCCTTTTGAGAGTATCAGGTTTTATTCTTTATCTATAAAGAGATATCATTATCCTCAGTGGTGCAACAACTTCATAGTTTCATTTTCTGATAATAATAAAAAATTGAAATATCCAGGAAAGAATTTGGTTGCTTAGTGTGTAACATAAACATCTGAATTTGGAATAAGGTCAACATTTTAAGGCTGAAAATTCCTTCTGAAGCACTGTGTAAGCATAGATGCATCCAAATTCAGTAGGAACCTTCGTGTTTGTTGTCACATTTCTCTAAGTATTTGAAAGTTTATTTATGCACATACTCAGAAGTCCTTCAGTCTTGCTCATTCTGGCTTCACCATTTGTCTCTTCAAACCTAAACTAAGGATTAGAAACAAAAATTATTGTACTCAAGCTTCTTGAAAGAATCCATCTAAAAGATATAATCTATGAATCACATACTGCTAGGAACAGTCTCTTCATAAAATCCAGCAGTAGGTCTGCTTTCTTTTTAAAAAGTAATAACATGGCATTCTATCTTTCTCATTAAATAACATCTTATTTTTGCAAGCATCCATGGAGGTAGTGAAAAATATGTTTATAAATTTATATGCTCTATTTATAGTAATACTTTGCAAATATTTGTCTGCAGATGGAAAAGGGAAAAACAGTTGTCCTATTCTTAGTTGTGTTTACGTATTTCATGCTAAGCATGAATGCCTCAAAGATCCTTAGGAGATAAGAACCCAACACAATCATTCCAAAGTGAGCGCCTTACTCACACAGCTAATGAATCAGACTTCTAATGATGAAACCCTCTTGGATGGTGATCCCTCTTTCCATCCTCAGCTGTTGGTATCTGCCTTCTGTTTAAAAATGTGACGTCCCCTTCTCCTAATTTTATTACAATATCTCCTGTACAAATAATTAAAAAAAAATTAAAAAAAATCTTCTCATTTAGAACAATGAATTTCAAATGTTACCTGTTTCAGTACATATTCATAATGCAAGTGGCATACTTTATTTGAAAATAAAGAGGTGGTTCAGTTAGGAGGTGGATTATATTTATGGGAGAAAACCACAGTACAACATAGGTTGCTTAAAGTACCTTAGAAAGTCTTTACAAGGACAAATAGCTCAAAGAGGAAACTGGTTAAATGCAAAGATGTGCATTTTATTTCTAATTTAACAATAAGAGTAATCAATCTTTAGAATATACTGCCAGGGGCTATGGTGTCATCTCCATCACTCTGTGTTTTTAGATTAAGGCTATGGATGGTTTTATAAACTTAATCAGATAAAAAATTTTGGTCTTCATAGAAGATTAAACAAATGCTACAAGTGGAGTTATAGAAGAGGGCAGACCAGGTGCTCTGTTTCTGACCCCATAGTCCACAGAACTGTACATATAGCGTTGACCTGTGCTGACACTGAATGGAAGATTTTCTGTGAATTTTAATGTCAATGTAGTTGAATTAAATGTTTTGAGTTAAGTTAGAATGAGTAATAGTCCTCAACCAAATTTATTTTTTAATTTCATTAAAGCTGCAAATAAACTATACAGCTCTGCCTACATCAAGTCTAGTTTTCTTATGCTTCAAACATATCCAAAATATTTTTTAATCTTTTTAAATTAAAAAAAAACAACCCCTCGTAAATGACCAATATGTACCGTATATCTTCTCTCAGGTTTACACAGTTGATAAGGATAATAAAAATTTGGGAGAATTTTAAACCAAAACACCATTTTACAGATATCAAAGTCAAGGCAAGATCTCTACAATAGTGAATCTAATAACTTTTTTCATAGAAATAGAAAATGTCTCAGGGAGGAGAAACAAAGAATCAGAATAGCATAATGTAAATACTCCGAGAACTGAGCTGTTTAAATATCTTTTGATAAAGAAAGGACTGAATCTGAGTTTCTTGAACCCTGAGTAAGAACCCAAATCAGTTCTTATCATGTAAAATGCTTCAGAACTATTTTTTGAGAATTACAGTCCTAGAAACAGGCCTAGCAATTACAGATAAAAATATTCAGTGACTTCTTTACTCTAGTTTTAAACTGCCTGAACTGATAGTTTTGATAAATGCACTAACTAATTATTTTAAAATCAGTCACTTAAGTTATTGTGCTCACCATAATAGTATCTTAGTCATTAATTCTAAAATAGAATATCAATCACTGGAATTCATAATACATTTCCATATTATAATGTAAAAGTAAAATACTTAAATGGCTAAATTAATTTTTAGAATCAAAAGAATAACTGTTTCTGAAATTTTATTTATCTTATAAACCCAAGTTACATTTTATTAGTAATAAATTTTAATAGTCATTGGCTTATCTATGGGACAATAAAATGATGCAGGGAAACTATCTTTCTGAAAGTTACTAAAATAATAAATACAAATTTTCTGAGAAAATTTGAGTATAGCTAGCTAAGAGGAAAGATAATACCAGTGAAGGAACTCTTTGAGAAAAGCAAGCCTGAAATTATAGGTGATTTTTCAGTTAAACCAGAGGATCAAAATCCCTACTAGACTGAATATTGCTAGTTGGAAAGACTCTGGAAAAGAGAGGATGGAACATTTTTTGGCCTAGAAGTCATGATCCATAGTGAAAGATAAAAGAAGCTCTTTCCAGAAGAAGTGTAAGAGACGGCCTGTTTAAGGTCTGCATCTGTCATGCAGGAAAGTTCTCTTTGAATGCAAATAGCTCTTTAATCTAGAAGATAAAAAGGTCCAAATGAACTCAGAAACTGAAAGGTAGAAAAACTCAGACTACAAAGAAGATGTAGTTTTTAAACAATCAGTACAATTAATCATTTAAAAAAAAACCCACCTTGTCATGAACCTTAAAGGATTCTATATAATTTGAAAGCCTTCCAAAAATAGGTTATACCTCAAAAGTTTCATGCAAAAATTGTATGAGATTCTTCCTTTTGCTTTTAAAGTCTACAGATATAAATCCATCTTAATTTTATTTCACTTTTATTTTTAGGTAATACATTTTTTTTTCTGTAAAAATCCTCTTTTAAAAAGACCTGATTAGTTTAATCTTTTAGGAATGCTCTTTAAACCTTAATTATTCCATCCATTTGCAAATATAAAATGTAAATATTTTTGAAGATCACTCACAAAGAGAGATTTAAGATCCTTTAGACAAAAAGTCTTTGTATTAATACAAATTTAAAATGCTGACTGTGATGGTAAAAGGTGAATGGACAAACTCATATGTCAGTCAGGACAACTCTGGCACTTATATTCAAATCTATGTTTAGATGCTAAAATGAGTGTTAAGGCCACATTTGGTTTTTACAAATAACCAGACCTTTGTCGCAAAAGTGAAACACAAAAGATCAAATTTGGAATGGTTTTGGAAAGTCATCACTCCAAAATGTGATCTATGGCTGCAGACCATTGGAAAACTGACCCAAAGGGGAAGCAGTGGAAAACTGAGAAATCCAATTTTAATGTACACTTTCTGCTCCAGTCCCTGGGAAGCTGGAGCACTCAGTGGACATTAATAACAAAAAGAATCAAGACTCGGAAAACAAAGCTCCTCTCCTTTGTACACATAAATATGGACTAAAGTCTCAAAATATATATGCTTTTGAAAAGAATAAACATATTTTCTTCTTTGTGTCTCACTTGTAAAAAAGATGTGCTCATATTTATCTACAGAAAAGCACTCATTTGGGTTTTTAAAATATTTAGGAATCTTCAGAATATTCTATGCAAAGATGAATGAGTTAATTTCCTTTTGAAATTACCACTTCAGAGACAATATCTCACTAAAAAAAAAAAAAAAAAAAAAAAAAAAAAAAAAAAAGTCACTGTAATGTCTTTAAGGGATATTTCTTAATCTTGCCCTGATCTTGCAAAATCAGCCATACATAAAAGTGAACAGGCACACATGTAATACTACCAATTAACAGAGAACATCTTTTCCAAAAGGGGAATGTTACCATCTCATAATTCTTTTGCTAATACAGACTTTATTTGAATTGTTCTAAGCATGTATTACAATGTCTAAATTAGAAGCCAGAATGTACTTTGATCTGGTATTTCTCTGAATGGTAGTGACTGTAATAAGCAATAATCTCTAATATGTTACTCATGCTGAGTACAATTTGATTACGTCCTTAAAATGTACAATGCTATACGTTGGTGGTGTTTGCCATTTTTAAATAGCACAGAACAGAGAATTTGTCCAATGTAAAACTGCAGGCACCAGTGATTGACTTGCTGGGTTTGTTGTTTTTGTTTTTTTAAAAAAAAGACTGCATTTCCTAGGGAGATTGCCTTGATGGTAACAATAGAGAATCAGAACCCAGGTTCAATAACTTAAATTAAAGGAGCATTTAATTTAAACTTATATTATTTCACTGATCTCTCAAATAAATTCTCCTCTGTCAGCAGAGAAGGACCTGGGAAAGTGCAGAAGAGAACTTGAAAAAACTTAGGAGGTTTCTGTACACATGCAAGATTTACTGCACCAGTCTATATTTAATTTATATTTAATGTCTTCAGTAACACACTGATTCAGATGAGAACAGTTCTCATAGACATCAGTGAGCAGGTTTACCTTGACTTTGTTAAGATCTAGACAAGGTTCCCAGGCCAATATCCACCAAAGAGCTCTAGGCGTTAAGGCGCTCAGTACTGCAGTGCCTGAGGTGTTCGGAACTCAGCTCTGCAGCTAAAATTGCAAGGTTGAGGGCTATGTTTAATGTACTTTGTCAGGCTCCCTATCACGTTTTGCAAGAACCAGTGTTCAGATGATTGGAGGGGAGACTTAGACTTATCAAGAATGAAAGCCCAAAGGAAGGACTTCACTGTCAGAAACATGGACTTAGGGACTTGAAAAATTCTGTTAAACACCCTGTGAAACTGGACATGGAGCTTGCAGCCATGTCTCATGTTGGGACCTCTTCAAACTGACATTGTCTTTTCTTTCATCCTGAAGGACTTCCCAGCACAGGGGGACAGCTGGTAAGGGGAAGCTCCTACTTAGAAAAAGTATCCATTTAGAAACTTTTCTATTTTATGTTATTGCATTTAATTTCTTGTATCAATAAACATCTTTCAGTCTTGTCATCTTAGCACCAGTCAATTTCAAACACCTGCCCTAATGAACACAAAAATATGCTGCATTACACTAAGTCATGTCATGGGTCAGTAGACAGTAATATGCTAATACAATATCACCATTGATTTTCTAAGGTATTCCAGTATAATACATTTATAACACATACAACTATTGTCGATATATGCCAAATTGGCAAAATTGCACCAATTTGATTAAAAAAAAAATAACAAAATGATTAAATGAGTAGAATATGCAATAGCAATATGCTTAGGCTTTTCAGAACTCAATTAAATGATTTCACAGCATCTTTCTATGACCATACCACAGATCTCAGTCACCTACTTCTTAACAGCTTTGCTATTCTTCTAAGAATTGATTAGCTTATACAGACACTCACATATCACTGCAGTTATAAGACAAAGAACATCCATATTCTGGAATTAGTTTGTTCAGAAAAATTGGCTTGAGATTAAAGCCATTGGCTGGGACCATTGGTGGTAATCAACTAGGAATTCCTTGAAATATTCTCCTTTGCTACTGTGGTGTATTGACCTTGGCTTGATGCCAGGTGCCCATCAAGCTGCTCGATCACTGCCCCTTCTCAACAGGATGGGGAGAAAATACGGCAAGAAGGTGGTGGGTCACAATAAGGACTGGGAGATCACTTACCAGTTACCATCAGGGGCAAAACAGACTCGACTCGGGGAAATTAATTTAATTTATTACCAATGAAATCAGAGTCGGGTAAGGAAAAATAAAACTAAATCTTAAAACACCTCCCCTCACCTCCTCCCCCTGAGTGGCACAGGGGGACGGGGAATGGGGGTTGTGGTCAGTTCATCACACAGTGTTTCTGCTGCTCCTTCCTCCTCAGGGGGAGGACTCCTCACACTCTGCCCCTGCTCCAGCCTGGGGGCCCTCCCACAGGAGACAGTCCTCCATGGACTTCTCCAATGTGAGTCCTTCCCATGGGCTGCAGTTCTTCATGAACTGCTCCAATGTGAGTCCTTCCCACGGGCTGCAGTTCTTCATGAACTGCTCCAGCGTGGGTCCCTTCCATGGGGTGCAGACCTTCAGGAGCAAACTGCTCCAGCGTGGGTCCTCCACGGGGTCACAAGTCCTGCCAGCAAACCTGCTCTGGCGTGGGCTCCTCTCTCCATGGTGCCACAGGTCCTGCCAGGAGCTTGCTCCAGCACGGGCTTCCCACGGGGTCACAGCTTCCTTCAGGGCACATCCACTGGCTCTGGCATGGGGTCCACAACAGGCTGCAAGGTGGAAGTCTTCTCCACTATAGTCCTACATTGGCTGCAGGGAAATCTCTTCTCCAGCGCCTGGAGCACCTCCTCCCCCTCCTTCTTCACTGACCTTGGTGTCTGCAAGGCTGATTTCTCTCACATAATTTTTTTACTCCATTTTTTTCTCTCCCAGCTGTTGCACCTATCACAGAAGTGCTACCAATATTGCTGATTGCCTCAGCCTTGGCCAGCAGTGGGTCCCTCGGAGCCGGCTGGAACTGGCTTTGTCACACATGAGGGCAGCTTCTGGGATCTTCTCACAGAAGCCACCGCTGTAGCCGTCCCACTCCAATAACCATGCCATGTAAACCCAATACAACTATTTGTGGAAGCTAACACCCTAAAACTATTGAATACACTCAGCGGAGTGATTTCTACAAAACGCCACATAGGAATTTCATTCAAAATCAATATAAGAGTGATGCCACCCACTCAGATTAAAACAACTTATTGATTGAAGTCCTCAGCCTGGGGTAAAAAGGCTTTGGGTCCATGTTCATCTCAGTCTGAGGAGACCCAGACATACCTGCTTCTCTGACCCCTTACAACTTAAGGGTACTGTAAAGCTCATCATCAATGTGTTGCCTGAGCAGAGCAGTGTCCATGTCTGCTGTTGAAGCGTAACTTCAAGAAACAAACAGTACAAGAATTGTGGGCAGAAGAATGAGCATGAAATGCACAAGGGAGCATAAGAACCATTATACCGAATCCAACCAAAGGACAAGCTACCCCCATGTTCTGTAGGATACACTTAGAGAAAGAGTATTAGAAACCAATCACTTTCAAGGTGATTCTAGAAGCTGTCTTCCCACTTACTCACCACCAGTACCATACTAACCACCACCTTATCCAAGACTTTGCCCAGTTTTGGGGACCTTCAGAACTTCTTCAGATGATTAGTGGCACAATTCAGTTATTTTTCATCTCTGTGAAAAATAAATAAAATAACCAACACAAAAACCCCTGCTTCTTTATATTTTAGTGTTGTGTAGTATGAGATATACCTCCTCCACATTATTCTTAATTTCATCTCAAGACTGAAGATTTCTAGTTTACTTTTATTTTCCAACAGAAGCTGTTCCTTACCTCATAACATTTACTTTCTTCTTGACTACATGCTTTTTGGGGGGTCTACTTTGTCATTGTGGAGACAAGACATCAACCAGACACAGGATTAATGACAGAGCCAATGTCAGAGTCAGTGCATTTACTTAGCTCTTACCACTCTAACAGAATTTAAATAATAATAAAAATAAATAAATAATAAAAAATAATATTAACTTAGAGCTAATTGTTACATACATAGACTTAGGCTTAATTTTCCCATATGAGTGCCTCTATGTGTGCCATATCTATGACTGATATACTTCTGAGAGCAGAGGAAGGATTCAATATTTTGATACCTGTTTCTAAGATTATATTTTTGCCCAGTGACCGTTTAGTATTAAACACACTAAAATAAGAAGGCAGAGAGCTGTCTTTCCTCTGCTTCAAGATTCATCTTTTAAATTGGTAAATTCTGGTGTCTGAACAATGCGCTGGCTATTGTGAATACCTCCCTGAAGTAATTAATCCTCTCCACACATTGTGTATACAAGTCAGGCATCTCAGGAGACACAATTCCTTTTTTTTTTTTTTTTTTTTGCTAAGGGTAATAGGAATTGTCACACCTACATTTAATTGTGTTTTTTTTCCCAGAAGTCATACAAGAAGTAGCAGAACAGCTCAAATGCAGAATATCCGGGAGAACTGAACATGAAATTATATAGGAATGTGAAAAAAGCAGGGCAAAATGCATCTCCAGTCAGGTAGCACAGAATTGAACTGCCTGGCACTTATGGCCATTTGCTGATTTAGCAATTTATGAAGTTAAAGCCTATAGTAGAATTCATTAATTTCTATAATGTAAATTATTTCCTCAGAAGTGTATTTCCCATAAGTGAGATGGTTTTGCTGCGGCCATGAATAAATCAACAATGAAATAATCTTTATAGGCAGTGCTAAAAAAAAATGACTCGGGGGAAAAACTGAACATAAATAACAGGGAAAAGTTTACTGAAAAAAACCCACACAAACTCATTAAAAATACATTTATATTATGGAAAAAAAAAAAAAAAAAAAGACTATGTGAAAAAGCAATCTGCCTAAACCTAACATTGCAGATCTGACATTCATTGTATTGATCAAAACCCTGTTTTGTCAGGGAAATGTTTGATAATATTATTTTGACATCAATTCAGCAACCAACAGGACACAGAGAAATCTTTTAGGTCTAACATGCAGTTTTGAGGTTTTAATCAAGAAAAGGATGATGACCAACATTTTCTTGAGTGACTAATGATTTGAGATGTATTATTCCCTGTGTGCCTATATAGAGATGCCTTGAAGGGAATCACTGGAGGAAAAGAAGCAGTCAGCAATTTCTGACAACTCTCTTTCAGGGTGCTCCAAAAGTGACACCACAAATCAAGACTTCTCAACTCACTTTTCAAAATCTGTCTGTGAATTCTGTATTCATACAGTTATCTTTATACGTACATTTGTATACAATAAGGAAAATAGATTGTGTTGCTGCCCCTTTGCCTTAAATGAGCTTTCAAGGACATGAGCATGTTTCTGTGAAAATAGAAAAACAAATAAATAGCGGACAAAAAACTTTCTTATGCCAAGAAGCTTTGGATCTCTGATGGCTCTCAAGAACACAGAATTGCTTCTTCAGGCTCCTGTGGTTGCTCCACACGTGCTGCAGTTCAAAGATTTTAGGTATTGTCTTTGTACTCAGGGAAGCTGCTTGGACAAAGAGCAGTAGATCTCACGTGCTGTTTGCCTTAGACAGTAATTCATTATTTGTAGCTCTCTCTTCCTCAAATTTGTCTTATTTCTTCCTTCAGTCAAAAAGGGCAATAATTAACATTAAGTGCAAACATTTTGGAGCAGAGTTCACCTGCCAGTGACCATCAGTACCTTGCTTCATCAACTAGAGTCATGCTATAAACATTTTTATGTATACCCAGACTTAAGATTTTCAGGGTAAGTAACATATTCTTACAGTACCTACAATGGTGGAACCTTAGTATCTGATCCTATAACTTTTATCTACACCTGTAGAAATACAGTATAAATAAATATAAAGGTATGTGGGTCAGGACTGATGGTAATCTCTAATTAGGACAGCCCATCACTTCTTTTTATAAGAATCTGGTTTTAATAGGTTATATCTACCTTATATTTTAAGCGTTTGGCAGTGATTTTTTTTTTTTTTAATCTATTTTGGTTTGCTTTCTGCTGCATGCAAGAGTATTTCATGGAAGGTTGGGGTTTTTTCTTTGTTTTGAAGGAGCCCGAATGGTTGAGAAAATGTTTGTGGTGGGTTGACCTTGGCTGGACACCAGGTGCTCACCAAGCCACTCCATTACTCCCCTCCTTCAGCAGGACAGGGAAGGGAGAAAAATAAGATGGAAAAAATACTCGTGGGTCAATACAAAGGTAGTTTAATAAAGCAAAAGCAAAAGGCCATGCACCGAAGCAAAGGAAAACAAAAGATCTGTTCTCTACCTCCCATCGGCAGGTGATGTCTGGCCACTTCCTGGGAAGCAGGGCTTCAGTACGCGTAGCCATCGCTCCAGAAGACAAATGTCACAAATAACAAATACCTACACTTACTCCTCCTTTCTCTGCGCTTCTTATTGCTGAGCAGACGCCATACGGTATGGAATATCCCTCTGGTCAGGCTGGGTCAGCTCTCCTGGCTGTGTCCCCTCCCAAGGTCTTGCCCACCCCCAGCCTACTGGTGAGGGGGAACGTTGGAGAGACAGCCTTGGTGTGTGCCGGCACTGCTCAGCAGCAGCCAAACACCGGTGTGTTACCAACACCTTGGTGGCCACCAATACACAGCACAGCACTGGGAGGGCTGCTGTGGGGAAAGGTAACTCCATCTCGGCCTGACCCAATGCAATATTTCAGAGAAAAATACTATTGGCAAGTACTGCTTTGTCCACTCTAACAACCCTTTAGAAACATTTCCTTTGGAATGTCCTTTCACAGTTTCATCCTTTGAAAAAGGAACCTGAAATATGCCAGTCGTCATTTGATATCAAGAATGTGCCATTTTCTGGCCTCAGGAAAATAGAGCCGCATCAGAATCTTTTGGGAGTTGCTCAAGCATCTGATGCTACTTACCAATTACTGAACTATATATCGCTAGTGTCCCCACAGAATGCCTGAACTCAGAAAGACTTCCCTTATAATGGCTTCCCATTAGCCCTCTCCCAGTCTAGCTACATGATGCTCTCTCAATGAACTGCAATATTTTAAGTGAGCATTGTCCATTCCTGAGCAGTGAATCTTTAGGAGAAAAATATTGTTGTACAAGTACAAATGAAGAAAAGAAAGCAGAATTAATTGGCCAGGCCATCTTTTTCCTGGAATCTCCTAACTTCCAAGAGCTTGATTTGTTAATCTTAGTACTATTTTTGCAGACTTTATGTGCAACCTATTTTATATATGTCTGGTTCTGATTCAATAGCACCTCAAGTTACAAACTAAAGTGACGTGGAGGTCAATCAACTGCTTATATTTCATCTGAATGAAATCACACTATTTTCCTATAATGGAGGCTGAATACAAAATGTGATTATGTTTTCACATCATGTATATGTGTACTGAGCATATTTGTCTTTATAACACCTAAAGCAAAATAATATGAGTTGAGAAAGATTTTTACATCATGTGTGGCTGTGAAAAAGCTCAGTTTATTTATGTTTGGTGTTAATTATGAAATGGTACATAGTCACATTACCTTTAATTAGCAGTATTCCTGCAGTGATCAAGCTTTCCAATCATTACTTCATTTTTGCACTAAAAATGCCTGTTAAATGTGGTTTCTGATAGGCATACATAAAGAAACTATAAAGGGTGTGGGAGACAAATCAATGAAATAAATATTTACAGAGGATTAAGGTCTGTAAATTATGTATCTTCCAAAGAACATTACTTTCCTGTCAAACATCCTATTGATCTTCTCAGGCTTTTTAACTCTTTTTCCTCTCTGGTGAATGTTTTCTAATGAGAAATAGAATATTGCTACATTTCAGAGATAACTGACCTCTCAGACTACAACCTTCATTGGTTCTGTATGGATATCAGGGAGAACTTGGAAACATGCAAAAAAAGGTAGAACTGACAATACGTCTCCAACTATTCCGAATACTTCAAGAGTAGCCAGTCTTACTGATCCTCCAATCCAAGTACCAAACTTACTGTATAACCAAGATCCATAAGACACATATACATGCTTCGGAGAAGGTAAGAAAGAAAGTTCCAGACAACATTTACAAATACAAAAACTTCCCAAGGGTCTCACGATTACATTGCAGAATAAGTTTCAAATGGGTATACTTCTGGGGTACAGAGGGCTCTGATAATGTCAACTTTCCTTATTGGCCCACTAATAAGAATATAAGAACAGCTTCAATGGGTTGTGTCCTCAAATCTGCCCAATAGCAGACACTTGGGCAAGAGTAACAATGAGTGTGTATTGTACTTCTTAAAATCCTCCTCATGTTCTCAGGAACTTCTTCAACCAAATTTCATTTCCACATATTTAGTAACACTCAAAGGATTTCTCCTTCATGAATTTGTGCATTTTTCCCTAGAACCAATGTAAATTTTTAGCACTCACAATATCCCTGTCAAGGAAGGACTCCGGAAAAGAGAGCATGGAAAGTTTTGTGGCCTAGAAGTCATGATCGGTAGTGAAAGATAAAAGCTCTTGTTCTGCTTGTACAAAGAACTACTTCCTTCTGTTTGTGTTGAACTAGATTCATTAAGCTCATTGACCTGCCCCTTTTGTTAAAAGAGAATAAACAACTAATCCATAGCTATACTATTTTGTGTGGGGGTTTTTGTCATTCATGATTCTGTAGCTCTCTACCACACTGTCCCCTTCAGTTATTTCTGTTCCCAGCTGAGTCCCAGATAATTTCATTGTTCTTTGTACATAGGTCATCCCATATCTCTCAGCATCCTCACCCACAATCTCACACACTCTTCTATATCCAGACAGGCTCCACAGCTCTGCAGCTGGCAACATAATGCAACTTGTCATGGGAAATGTATTTGAGTGGCTGACAACCCATGTGTACCTCAAGACCCACATCCTGGTAACCCTTCCAATATGCTCTCTTTAGCCATGAAGGTGGAAATGGTGTTAACATCATCTAATTTTAGCATAACCCCAACAGCAGAGGCTCCTATTAGCAATAAATCAATCCTCAATGTGTCCTAACATCAGATAAAGCAACCCCAGAAAAATATCGTGACAAACTTCGGAGACAGGATTTCCACTCCTCCTTGCTGTCTCCTTCACCTTTGGAGTCTCATCACTAGCCTACAGCTCTGCTTCCTGAATGTCATGGTAGCCTGAAAAACATTTGGAAAAGTCAGCTAAAACACTTGGAATAAAGCCTTGGACTGCATAGATCTGGAAGCTGGGTTTGCTCATTTTCAATTACTGTGAAATTTCCTTGTAGCTAGTGACAAGCAAGACATGTCTGGGTAAATTTACACTCTCTAAGTGAGAAGTCTGGGCTCTCTACAGTCAATGGACACAGCTGCATTTTTCCAAAGGGAAAGTCACAGCCTCTATTTCAGGCAGTGATTATAGTCTACAAGGTCAGCACAATGCAGTTCTGAGAGGTGCCAAAATCCATGCATGGGCACTTTATGCTTCCATTCATGCCTTGCTTTCTACCAGTGAGATCCCAGAAGTGAATCAGTAAATCCCTGTGATCAGTGATGTCTAAATACATTTCTGGTATTCTTCATTTTAAGTTCGACTTGCTTAGCTTACGTTCTGAGCTGTCAGAAAGCCAGACAGCCACACCAGCACAGTGCTAAGCCTGAGCTAAAAGCCCTATTTAGTATTGCTATCATATTTACTACAGTTTTGTAGCTTCCACTCCAGAGAAGGTTTGTATCCAGCTTGCTTGGTGTGAGCCAGAGTGAAGTCACATCCACTTGCCAAAGGCAACATCAGCCATCCCTAAAATTGATGTTCAATCTGATAATCACAACAGGAAACTCACCCCAGACCAATTCACCAGCAGCTAATCTATATATCTATAGAAAAACTGAGTGCTGATTTATATTCTTTGCATCCCAAAGTGAGGAAAAAGTGGGTAACAAGCTGTAGCATTTTGTGCAAAGTCATATTTGGAGTTTTACTTCTTATTCTGTGACTGAAACTAGAATTGGCACTCTTGTCCCCAGGCACTATGTAGTGTTCCTGTGCTCTATTAGTACAAAGGTTGGTATGAGCTGGTCTTTGTGTCTCCTTGTAGAAGGAGCGGATCTAACTTCACTGGTCACATAAAGATCCATGGGGACCATAAGAAAGTTAGAAATCAGTTCTTCAAATTAAGATGTATCTGTGAAGTTATGAGCCCAGTAGGGAGGCAAGCTGGGCAACAGCATGATTCCTTGCCCATCATATGCCCCATAGCATATAAACTGCTCCTGGTCACATTAATTAGACTAATCCAGTCCCCTAAGACTCTTTAGTACACCTTCCACTATTTAGACCACACATGCTCAGGATCTCCAAAAAATGTCACCTGTTTGTCTGTAGTGGGGCATTGGCGTTTGTGTTTCCATTTGAGAAAATCACGGTCTAGTCACTGTGTTCTTCTCCAGCTCTGGAGCCATAAAAACAACCTGTTGCTCTAACTGTAACAAAGTGCGGAATACAGGAGAGGAGAAAGTCCCCTCCTTTGTGAGAGCAGTCTCAGTCCATGACAAGGTTATAGATATCCCTTACTCAATGAATCTGCATAGGCCCACTTTTCCCTTTGGAAATATACGATTCAGAAGGTCATGACTCCTGGTCAGAACTTTAATAGGCCTCTGAGCACGTACTGAAGAAAGAATATAATCCTCTTTCCACTTAGGCTCACAGCAAACATGTGGTCCTTTTCAGGGCTCAGTAGCTAATTAATAGCAGAATATGTTTAAGTACAGTAAGTTGTTGTACATGCTTTGGAATTCAATGAAACCTAATAAGAAAAATCAGGCTCTTTTATGTAAACTAATCACTTATGGTTAAGCTCTCTTTGTAACATCTTCACTGCATTATTCCACAGACAATAAATTGCTCCTTTCAGTGTAGGCAATATTTCTCAACTCTCATGCACCATAAATCATATTTTCTTCTCAATCTGCCCGTTTTATTTTAAACAATTGTACTGAAGTGTGCACTACATTTCACATGCCATATATTATCTCCTATCAACAGCTGCTTTAACCACCACGATTCCTACTTTCCAGTTTCAGTTTCATATTTATGTATCTTGTCAGCTGGGAAAACAAATACCTTGAAATCAGTTCCACACCAAGAGCAGAAGAATATTACATTGGAGAAGGCTGTGAGTAGCACTGTGGGATTTTTGACATGATTTTTATTGACCAACACCAGCACAGTTGTTAATGATTTTGATAAATAATAATAGATCATATTTCTGAGGCCTAAGGAAATATCGTTACACATTATTACATGGTGTTTACTTTGAAGTACTGCAATCGCTGCTAAAAACAGCCTGTTAGACACTGAATTGTTTTTATTGGTTTATGATGGAATGTTTTTGTTTCTTGTTTGCATTTCCCAGTTGACTAGAATTCTGTATAGTTTGATATCAAGCTGAACAAAATTCAGAAAATTAACTAGATTTACAGAAAAGAAGTTCCATTTAAGGACTTAGCAGACTTTAGGGATAAGTAGGAAAGAAAATAAATAACTCCACCTCATAGCTGTTCAGAATTATATTTCAAAGGGCTGCAATTCCCCGTGACATGCATGAAAAAATGACTAGGCCCTCAAAACTAGGGAGCAGCCATGCTTACAGTACTGTTATAGATGAGAAGTCAGGAAGTCACTTTTCTTGAACTAACACTCCTCCAATAAAAAATGTTCTCCATGATGCAAGGAGGCAGTACCTTAATGATCAATGCCTTAGGGAGGTTTCACTGTTGCTGTGTGTGTTATACAAGTGCTATCAGGCATAAGCAAGATCATGAGGCAGATAGCTACCTAGTTTTATCATTAAATCAATTTTGGGAAAAACTGGCCATTTATACAGGGTGCAATTTATCCTGTGGTCCAAAAATTAGGCGTCTAATTTGTTTATTTAAATGTTCAGTTGTCACTGGATAGATAGGACCACCTCAGGAAGGCAGTTCAAGGAATTACAGAATTGGTTTCTTAAAATGGAATGTACTGTATTTCAATTTGTTCCTGTTGCCTCTTGTCCTTCTACTGGATACCACTGAGAGGAATATGGCTCCATTTTCTTTTCTCTCTACTGCTTGGTATTTATACACATTCATAAGATTCTCCCTGAACCTTCTTTTCTCCAGGCTGAACAGTCCCAGCTCTATCAGCTTCCTCTTGTACAAAAAATGCTCCAACCTCTTAATTGTCTTCAGGGTCCTTCACTGGATTTATCCAATGTCTTTGCATTGGGGTGCCCAGAAAAGGGGCACGGCACCCCAGGGCTGAGCATAGTGGAAGGATCACGTGTCTCCACCTGCTGGCAACACTCTTCCTAACAAAGACCAGGAGGCTCTTGGCTTTCTTTGCTGTAAGTGCACATTGCTATCGCATGGTAAGCTTGGTGTCCACTGAGATGCAAATGCCCTTCTCTACAAGCTTCTTTCCAGCTAGTCAGTCCCCAGCCTGTCCTGGTACATAGAGTTGATTCTCCCCAGAGTAAGAACTTGGCATTTCCCTTTGTTGAACACCATGAGGTTCCTGTCAGGAAGGAAGGACTGAGGTCCTTCTGAATGGCAGCACAACCATCCGGTCTTTCAGCCACTCCTCCCAGTTTCATATCATGTGCAAACTTTCTAGAGTGTACTTCATCTTATCATCCAGGTCATTAAAGAACATGCTAAATAGTATCAGTTCCAGTGTTGATCCCTGGGGTACACCACTAGTGACTGGCCTCCAGCCAAACTTTGTGCTGCTGTTCACAAGCCTTTGGGCCTGGCAGTTCAGTAAGCTTTTCAGCTGCCTCAGAGTCCACTTCTCTAGACCCTACTTCCTTAGTTTGTGGGACACAGGGCAGAAAACTTTGCTAAAGTCAAGATAATCAACACCCAATACTCTCATCCACTGAGCTAGTCATAAAAGGCTATCAGCTTGATCAAGGCTTTCCCCATCATAAGTTCATACTGATCACTCCCAACCACCTTCTTGTCCTTAATATGTTTGGAAATACTTTCTAATTCATACTGTTCTTGCTTTCATGATATATATATTTTTATATGGTCCCTCTCCACAGAAATGTACCTGTGGCAAAATCAGTAGCTGGTTGATAAAAACTGATCTAGATGCACAGAAAGATCCAAGGTTTGTACAGATTTTCATTATAACATACTTTGATTTGGTTTTTGATTTTTTGGGGGGTTGGGGATTGAAAAATCATCTGAAAAGGAAAGAATTCACAGATCTAGTCAGATTACAAGTCAGCAGCCAATTGACACCTTTTCTTCTACATTTTCAGTGTTTATCTTTTGCTATACTGGACAGTTGCTTTCTGTTTTCACAGTTCTAGTAGAGTAAGAGTTCTCTAGTAAGAGTTGAACTATGAAGTTTAGTGACAAAGAGCTCTATGAGGACCTAAAAGTAAAATTTTCATCTTGTTAACCTGCAGAAAATTTGCTTGAATAACATCTGGCCATTCGTTTTCTACCAGTTACTGTTTGAGGGAAATCAGAACTGTAAGCAGATAGAAGCTGTGAAATATGATTGTGACTTCATATGGGGATAAATGTTAGCCACTCTTCACCCTTAGTTCTTAAAGGTAACTTGCATCTAACTGAGGATAAATCACAAGATCCTGTACATCCACTGAAGTTCAGAGTGCTCTGCAACTCATTTCTTCTAATGTACTTTTAAGTATCATCTCATAACTGCTTTAGTAATCGATAGATCTCTTAAAGGTCTGCAAGGTGGGCATGTTTAATGATTTGATAGGTCTTTAACAACTCCAAAGAGACGAAAAATTGGTCTAAACTGCTGTAGATTAGAGGAACTTGAGATTGTACTGCTTTAGTTGAAGTGTTGCATCTTTGAAGTTTGCATTTTTCTTCTTTTGACTATATATCAAACACTGATTTATTGTTTACAAGTTTACTATTAAAACTCCCTATTTTCAGTCATGCAAATGATGAGTGATAAAAGACTGATACGATTCTTCTGAAAGAACACACATTAAAAATCTAACATGCAACATCATTAATGGAATTCCTTGTCCTTGCAAATCCTCCTAGAAATATTAGACAGTTTAAGTCCAACAGCAACCAAATTTCTACCTGATGGAGTATGAATATTCAACAATTTTTTTCTTTCATTTGTTTAAAAAGAAACCTAATCTCTATTTAAGCATTTGAAGTGATAACGTCTTCCCATAATTATTTACTTTCATTGTTATGTTGTACGTTATTTCCAGTGTGAATGTTTGTAGCTCTGGCTTCCAGTCATTGGAATTGAGAGACTACTCAAGTCACCTCTAAAGTCTCATAAATAGCATAGAAATCATAGAATATGCTGAGTTGGAAGAGATCCAAGAAGATCATGGAGTCCTACTCCTGACTCGCATAGCGCAACCTAAAAGTTAAACCATATATCTAAGGGAATTATCCAAATGCTTCTTTAACACCAGCAGGCTTGGGGCCATGACTACTTCCCTGGGAAGCTTGTTCTAGTACTTGACTACCCTCTCAGTGAAGAACTTTTGCCTAATATCCAATCTGCATGCCCCCTGATGAAGCTTCATATCATTTCCACATGTCCTAAAACTGGTCACCAGAGAGAGATCAGCATCTCCCTTTGTGCTCCCCCTCATGAGGGAGTTGTAGATAGCAATGAGGTCACCCCTCAGTCTCCTCTTCTGTAAGCTGAACAAATCTAGTATCCTCAGACACTCCTCATAAGTCATGCCCTCTAATCCTTTCACCATCTTTTTTGCCCTCTTTTGGAAACATTCTAATATTTTTATATCTTTTTTATATTGGGCAGCCCAAAACTGCATACAATACTCTGGCTGGACAGAGAAATGTTTGAGAGGAGCTTTGAGGAGAAGGACTTGGGGATATTGATTGATGAGAAGCTCAACATGAGCCAGCAGTGTGTGCTTGCAGCCCAGAAAGTCAACTGTGTCCTGGGCTGCATCAAAAGAGGTGTGACCAGCAGGTTGCAGGAGGGGATTCTGCCCCTCTACTCTGCTCTTGTGAGACCCCACCTGGAGTACTGTGTCCAGCTCTGGGGGCCCCAGTACAAGAAAGACATCTCTCAACACCAACAGAGGCACCTCTAGAGTCAGTGCTGAGTAAATGAGGAGCTATTTGACTGTCTGCAGAAGTGGTTTTCTAGCTCCACTGGAAGAAAAAGTGATAATTTTGGAAATAGTTCATATGTTCAATGATAATACAATGCTATTTGGCATGTTGGGTTGACCTTGGCTGGCTGAAGGTTGACCACACCCAGTCACCTGTCCATCCCTAGGGGAATGGGGTAGAGAATGGGAAGAGGAAAGGCAAGAAAAACTAAATATAGTTTAATAAGCAAATAGGAAGAAGAGAAAGAAGAGAAAGAAGAGGAGAAAGAAGAGAAAGAAGAGAAAGAAGAGAAAGAAGAGAAAGAAGAGAAAGAAGAGAAAGAAGAGAAAGAAGAGAAAGAAAGAAAGAAAGAAAGAAAGAAAGAAAGAAAGAAAGAAAGAAAGAAAGAAAGAAAGAAAGAAAGAAAGAAAGAAAGAAAGAAAGAAAAGAAAGAAAGCATCAAGTGATACAAAGGTAATCATCTCCCACAAGTAAACCAATGCTCAGACAGTTTCTGTGCAATGACTACCTACTCAAACACCACCACCCTCGCACTCTGTTTTTATTGCTGACTATAACATTAAATGGTATGGAATATTTCTTTGTTAAATTTGGATCAACTGCATTGTTTGCATCCTTTCCCAACTTTGTGAATACCTTCTCACTGGGGGAAATGAATGAGAAATAGAGAAGACCTTGACACTATCCAATAGTTAATACCCAGTATAGGGAGCCTCTGAATTTTGAACACAAGGCTCAAGAGCCCACATCAAGGTGGAAACTCACCTGGAGATCCTTTTTCCAGGGGTATCAGTTTCAATAAATAAATTCTCAATGCTTTCTGAAAAAGAGTTCCCTCAAAGGTACCTCAAATCTTATATCAGAACCTTTTTCCTTCCAAGAAACCTCAAAAAAATATATACTATCGAAAATGATTAGCTGCTTTCAAAAATCTGACCCTCATTCCATCCTCTAGATTCTTAGCTATGCTGACAAACTCAGGAAAGCCTGCAAAACCCTTCATATCAAAATAAAAGAATTAAATTTTTTGTTAATTAAATCCCTCCTTAGCAGAAAACCATCAGAGGCTAATATCCCACATACATCTTACTTCAGCCTCATGCTGCCATTCTGTACAAGATAGATTTCACCCATTAATGCAATTTTATCAATGATTCCTACTCTTAATAATCACATCAGGACTTTACAGAATTAAACATATGAGCCAAAAAATAAGAGCATGAATGCCAGCTTGCCTGTAATACTGAGCATGATACAATGTTGTGCTGTCTTTATGAAGGACTCAGAGGATCTTGGTCATTAAAAGGCAATAATGGAAGGGTCCTCCAAAGAGCATATTTTGATATTCAAAGTATTACAAAACTCCTGAAAGGTGATTAAGTTCAGCTAAGAGGGCCATAATCCAGGAATTCTCTTGCTAAATAACAAAGCTTGAGCATTCCATCAAGTCAAAGACCTTAGAAAACTATATCCCTCACTAGAGATATTTCTGATGCTAAACATGGGCATTATGAAAAGAAAAATGAAAAAAGAGACCTGCATAAGTAGCCTTTCGTGGAGCCTCTCCGGTAGATCTGGCAGTGGTGCATACTTATTTCCTCTTCCTAGGGGACTGTTCTACAGGTTTTTATTCCTCAGGAGTGCCCATATCACACATGTCCCCTTCCCACTCACATATTCAGCCAGTAAGCTTCATTTTCTAATTTTCTTTTTACAATCCTGCTCTCATTCACAGAGGAGTTGTTTGCATAATCTTCCTTGAATTTGCTACTACCCAGTCCAGTAAGATCGGCTACATGAAAAATTACTTCTAACCAGCTTGTAATAGTGAGGGGAAAAGCACCCTACAGGCTACCCAAATATAATATTAGATTTTTTTTGTTGTTGTTGTTAAAATCTAAAATCCAGATGCAAGTATCACTAATGTAGGGTTTGACATACTCTGAGAATCCCTTTCAATTTGGAGAATATTTTAGTAATCTCTTTTCAGCTGCAATAAGACTCAACAAAGATAATCCATCCCAGTGAAAAGGGGAGATCTTTCCTCCCTTTCCCATTATTTTTTTGGGACCCTACTTCTCTGCCATCCAAGTTTAATTGTAGTCAAGGTAAATCCTCAAATACCATTACAAAAATAGACTGTGAAGATAATGATAGAAATTATTCCTTTTCATCAAAACATGGCATATAGTTTTCCCTGGTGAAGCATTTAGGGAAGACTAATGACAAACAAATCAGCAGGTCATGTCTTTGTAGTATCTAGATGTTCTTTCTAGACAGAAGACTTTTCTAGATTTCTTCCCAAAGTTTTGTTGCAGATAGATCATGACTAACATTCAAGATGAGCTGAGATTTCATCACAGTGTAACCCAGACAAGACACACAGTTCCTCTACCAGGAAGCATTTTCATAGCTTACGGATAAATAACATTTTAAAAATTATTGTCAGGTTAAGAGTCTTTTTTGAAAATAATTTTTTCATTCCACTGTGTTAAAAAATGCTCATATGGGAGCAGAAATTTTGCTTGTACCTTTTCTAATCAAATAATATGCACACTTCCTGACCTCTTCAGGTCACAGTTAATTTATTATCACGATGAATGCAGACAGCATTGCCTTCCCTCTACACACTCCTGAGATTTACCACATGAGGTATTTTTAAGTATAAATCCCTTAACATCTGCCTTAATTTAGTAGATAAGATCATTAACAGCCATTATATCTAATCAACATCTAATCCTTGTAGAAGGGATTCATTAGCAGGATGAAATGGGAGCAGAAGCCCACTAATGATAAATGTTTATTTTCTTTGAATAAATTTCCACTAGGGAAGAACTGGCAACACTTTAAAAAACTCTTCCAGAACAACGTTGGACTGCGTATTGAAGGTTCACCCTCAAGCAGTAGGTTATTAAGAATGTGAGGCTTGTTTTTATTTCTATAAACACAAAACAGATTCTTCACAAAATGGAGAAAAGGGTCAGAGTTAAGAATAGTTAGGATGACATTTTGCTTGTGGTGTTATCTGGAGTACAATCCTCTTCCCTGAATGAAGATGATATTATTGTGCTTCCAGAAGCTTTTAATTGTATGTGGAGATACAGGATCCCATAGCATAGCAACAACATTTCTGAGGTCTGTATGGAAGGAAGAGAAGAATGTGACTGTACAGCTATGGGATTTCTGTGTCCTTTAAAGTCACCAGGTACACTTTCTGAAATGCCTGGCCTTGGGCTTCTACCTTTTCAAGTTAAATTACACAGCCCTCTGACTTTATATTAGAATATAAATCACAGTAACTATATTTTAATGGTTTATATGTCAGAATGGAGTGATTTGGGGTCACTTGATGGCTGAAGAGGAACTCAGTGATAAGGCAAGCTTCTGCCTTATCTGCCTTCTTTTTGTTGTTATTTTAAATTGGCTGAAGAAGGAGGCAAGGCTTAAAACTAGTAGTCTTAATAAAGTCTCTAAATAATTCAACACTTGCTGAGAACTGGCTTATTTTAAGCTATTCTTCTACTTCTCACCATTTTTTTTCAGGCAAATGGTTACAACAATCATAAATTGAAAAGTAGATCCAAATTATTTAAAAGGCTTTCACTGTAGCATAAGAATTTGCCTACTGTTCAAATTCTAATCTAAAGATGATCAAACATTTATTTCTCATATATTGCACTTTTGTTTGCTTCTACAAGTGTGGAAAATACTCCTGTACTTTGGCCATTTGTATAAGTAAACTTCTGCCAAACCCCCATCCATCCTTTGGCTGAAGAGAGAGAAGCTGAATGTTAAACATATCTTGATCCTCAGAGAATCTATATATTCTATCCTTTTGCACGTTTAACCTCAAAGATGCACTTAGAAACTACCGTTTTTCTGTTTCTGGGGTTTGGTTAATTTTTGCATTCAAGTTACATTGAATAAAACTCCTATACATCACTAAAGATAGAGTCTGGAATCCAGACCTAACACTGACCATTTCTCCAAAAATATCTGTGTCTCTAGGATATATAGCAAAGCTCTGTCTCCCTCTTTCTAACCCCATCAATGCATGATTTCTGTGCTCTTGTAACAGCTTCAACAGAAAGTACGTCAAATTGACGCATTCTGGCTTGACTACAAGTCAGTGGTCTCTGGGGGTAAGTCGTGCGCATCGACCATTTCAATCTGGAAAGAACGCACAGAATCCACAATTACCATTTCATAGCATGAGTATCATTACCATTAAGCTAGTGTACAAAAGCCAGGCTCTCATTAGTAATTAGTGTAGCTGTGATTGTTGTGTATTGTCTTGAATTTACAACTTAGTATTTTGATGTGGTCAAAGCAGGTTTACCAGAACAGGATTTTCAGACAACTTGTATGCAAGTACAACTAGTCTAAGAAAACTAAATAGTTCAGGATAGGAAAAAGATTCCTTATCTTACAGCTCAGCAGCAAGACATGTCTTTGGACATGTGCAGGACTGGGGAATCAAATCTGGAGTACTGGCCTGCATCAGGGTCCTTTAATGAATTAATCCTAAGCTTATGTGGCAGTTGATGACTGAACATGACCAACTAAAGTTCATCAAAGTGGTTTAACCTTGAGAAATAATAGCATTAAATTACTGTTAGAAAAAAATGTAATTAACGCTTAGCCCACAAAACTTCTACACCTTGGATCAACATGGCCTCCAGACTATGGTGCTGGCATACTACACTTACACTGCACCAGGTAGGATAGAATCGAAGAATCATAGAATCATAGAATGGTTTGGTTTGGAAGGGACCTTTAAAAGACATCTAGTCCAATGCACCCTACAATGAGCAGGGACATCTTCAACTAGATCAAGTTGCTCAGAGCCCTGTCCAACCTGACCTTGAATGTTTCCAGGCATAGGGCACCTACCACCTCTCTGGGAAATCTGTTCCGGTGTCTCACCACCCTCACAGTAAAGAATTTCTTCCTTATATCTAGTCTGAATCTACCTTCTTTTAATTTAAAACCATTACCCCTTGTCCTATCACAAAAGGCCCTGCTAAAACATTTGTCCCCATAGTTCTTGTAAGCTGCAATAAGGTCTCCCCAGAGCTTTCTCTTTTCCAGGCTCAACAACCCCAACTCTCTCAGCCTGTCTTCATAGCAGAGGTGCTCCAGACCTCTGATCATCTTCATGGCCTCCTCGGGACCCACTCCAACAGCTCCATGTCCTTCTTGTCCTGGGGACCCCAGAGCTGGACGCAGTACTCCAGGTGGGGTCTCACAAGAGTGGAGTAAAGGGGGAGAATCCCCTCCCTCGACCTGCTGGTCACACTTCTTTTGGTGCAGCCTAGGATATGGTTGGCTTTCTGGGCTGTGAGCGCACATTGCCAGCTCATGGCCAGCTTTTCATCCACCAGTACCCCCAAGTCCTTTTCCGCAGGACTGCTCTCATTCCTTTTATCCCCCAGCCTGTATTGATACCAAGGATTGCCCTCGCCCATGTGCAGGACCCTGCACTTGGCCTTGTTGAACCTCATGAGGTTCACATGGGTCCATTTCTCAAGCTTGTCCAGCTCCCTCTGGATGGCATCCCATCCTTCAGGCATGTCAACTGCACCACACAGCTTCGTGTTGTCTGCAGACTTGCTGAGGGTGCACTTGATCCCACTGTCTATATCATTGATGAAGATATTAAACAGTACTGGTCCCAGTACGGACTCTTGAGGGACACCACCTGTCACCGATCTCCATCTGGACATTGAGCTGTTGACCACTACTCTCTGGATGCAACCATCTAACCAATTCCTCGTCCACTAAACATTCCACCCATCAAAAGCGTATCTCTACGATTTAGAGAGAAGGATGTTGAGGGGAACCATGTCAAAGGCCTTACAGAATTCCTGTTGGTTATGTTGTGGATTCAACTGTCCAACAGGACAATTGGTTATGTTCTTAATTTAAGGGCAGTCCTACTATCTGGGGTCTATATTTTCTTATGAAAGCAGCCAGCTCTAGCTTAAAAGTTCAGGCTACCTACAAATTCCATCTGTTTTCTTTGTAGGTTATGTTGAAATAATATTTCTCATCACCTTCTTCCCTGTGCTTGTCAGTGTGAGGCCTTATAGACTTGCTGGAGGTTTATGGCAAATTAAGGCACTGCACTGAGCACATTTGAGTTATCTTCCTAGGAAGAAGAACAACAAAAGCTCTTTCAGAAGATAAGTGTTTATATTGGCCTAAAAATCACCTTGATGACAATCTGGACAGTACTGTAGACACCATCTTTGGCTCACCTCCTGGTCAGATTTGTTCACTTACACAGAAGTGCTATCCTGAATTTTTTGACCTATTTCTTTTCACTAAGGGATTTTCGGAGTTCATCAAAAGTAAATTAATCTGAATCTTTTCAAAACACTTTATAATTCTGTCATGAAATCTAAAATTGAGACATATTTAGTATTTGCCCTTTATATTTGTCCTTTCACATCATGTTAATCTTCCCACACCCCTCATTTTGCATACTTATCTCTGTCTTTTTTTTTTTTTTTTTTTTTTTTGTGGTGGTGTTGAAATCTAAAACCCGTACAGAAGTTTTCACTAATGTGGGGGTTGACATACTCTGAGAAGCCCTGTCAATTTGGGGGATATTTTATTAATCTCATTTTTTCAGCTGTGATAACACTCAACAAACAAGATGAGCAGCCCCAGAGATAATTATTACAGTGATAAATGCAGCTATGGATAGGACTTAACATCAAGGTCAGGAAAATTCACACAATCTGTTTGAGAACATAATGTTGTAAAACTTAATTCATAAATAGATAGACTTTGAGGGAAAAAAGTGAACAGAGATGAATAGTGAGAAGTGCATGCTCATTTGGCACTAAACATCTATTCAGTATTGACCCCTAAGCAGGAAAAACCTTCTCAAGACATGAGTCTCCACCAAATTGTTCCATTTGGGACTTAGTGTCTGTCCTTTCCCTAAGCTAGCAGTAATTCTCTATCTACATGGATCCCTGAAATTTACCTTTAAAGCTGCTCAGTAAAGGTCTGTCTATATCTTTGCTACTCTTCAGAAGGCAAAATCTAAATGCTGATGCACTACAAAGCCACTGCTCAGCTCATGGAAACAGGGAACAGGAAGGGGCCATGGGTAGAGAGCCAGCAAGGATCATTCCCTCTAAGCCAGGGGGAAGGACTGTGAAGCAGAAAGTTTGGATAGATAGTAACCAATGTTTCCTTGAACAATATACCAATGACTGTGTAAGTGAGCATCAGGTCATCAAAACACCTATTCTCTCATATTTAGTTTTTTAATGGATCATGAATGTAATTAATTATATGCCACTTTCCCAGCAAAAAGCCTTACCTAGGGAGAACAGATGAGGAGAGTCTTTCACCACAAGCATTATCCAGTATTTTTAAAAAGATCACATTAACTACAATACAGTCATATTTCTGGGGTAAGAAAGGCCTGATTTTCAAGAAAGAAGTGATTTAAATACACATATAGAAATTCATGCTGGTTTAGAGCATGCAGGTTGCCACTCATCACAAAGGAGGCAGCTCCTACTGCCTCCCACTTGAGTTGGCTAACTACTATTGCAACACCTGACAAATGGCTGTCTAACACAGGCAGAATGATTAACAAAGCCTAGATTAGGATTCATTAAAAAGATATTTTGATAATAAATGCATTTCCATTAATTCAGTCCAATCCCTTTACTCCCATGCATCCCGCAAGACTTTATTAAAGAACTGTATGCCTCTCAAGAAAGTACCTAGGCAAGGTGCTCACCTTCCACGACAGACTGCATAGGGATCAACATATACATATGTATGTTGAAAGTTCCACATACTAAATGGATAGGAGCCCAAAGCCAGCAAGGGGAAGCAATGAGCATTTGGGTGATTCTGAATAGGTCCCTGTCTGCTGTAACTCACTATGTCATGTCTTCTTTGCAAGATACAAAATAAGTAAAGAGCACAAAGATGCTTCAGGCTGTTCTAATGGTTTAATACAACACATCAAGATTTCATGACATAAGATTGCATAACTTAACATATAAGAAGAGACAGAGACAAGTCTAACATATATTGAAGCTGGTGTCTAAAATCCAGAGCATATGAGAGTCAAGAGCAAAAACCTTTAGTCTTCATTGCAGCAGAATTTCACTTTGGATGGAATCCATTCCTTGACTTGACTAGACAATGAAGACCGCACTTGCAACTGGTCATCAGCTTCACTTCTCCTGTGCACTGCATCCTGGTGTAGCTGGATGCTGGTACACATACTGTTCAGAGTATAAAATATAGCAGAGACATCTATACCTACAACAGGGTACAGCTACACTAGAGCAAAGCCAGTGGGGAAACCACATGCTGCAATTTCTACTGACAGCCATGGGAAACAGTACATTTTGAGGAAGTGCTAAAAACAGGATATGAAGTTAGGAAAAATAAGCATCATCATTTTGAGTATATTGAGAGCTGCAGTCCTCACTTTCGAAGAGCTTCCTACTACTCACCCATTTTATTTCATTCATGTTATGTGGACAACAGGTTAATCCACTGTGTTGCTTTTCCACCTTCTTCACTGTTACTGTCAAATCAATTTGTGTCAGTGAGGTTTGTTTCACTCGCATACCTCCAGGTGCTTACTTATACTTGGGACTTGTGCTTTTTGTTGTTATTGTTGTTTTTGCCCTGAGCAAGTTATTTTGGCTGCTGAAGCAACGCATTGCTATACAGAGAGTGCTAAAACCCAGAATGCAGATAAAGGAAGAGGTATGCTGCATGCTGCAATTCAAGCTTTTACAACAAGTTTTACTGTTCATGCTTCTTGTTTTCAGGCAGGGGAAGAGGGGAGGAGGGAAATTAAATTCAAGCAAAAGCACTATTTTCTGCATACAAACCCCACAGGACCAAATCCTGCCACCTTTATTCTTCTGGAGTAGGTCTGATCAAGTACACAGAGTTCACCAAGGAGAGTTAGGTTGTGCCTTTAGGCACAGCCCTGAGGAAAGAGTGCAAACAAGGGATCCAAAGGCTAAGAACTGCTCTGAAAAGGTTAATTATTTTTTTCACTCCCTCACATATTTCCTTCATTATTTTTATTTTGGAATTACAAGGGATAGAAAACAACAGGTATATATCTCCACTGAAGAAAGTGGGTAAGCTGGAGTTGGAGGAAATCAAGTGCTGATTTTTAATTCTGGTGTGGTGGATTGACCTTCTCTGGCTGCCAGACCCCCACCCAGCCCCTCACTCCCCTCTTCAACAGGACAGCAGGAGATAATAGGATCGCTTCTCAGCCTTCTGGCTAAGATCAACTATAGGATGGAGAAGTTCATGGGTCAAGAAAAAGACAGGGAGATTACTTACCAGTTACTGTCATGGACAAAACAGGGTCAAATTGAGGAAGACTAATTTTTTGCCAGTTAAAAATAGAGTAGGATGTTGAGAAAAAAAGGATGAAACTAAAATCATCTTCCCATCATCCCCACTTCTTCCCAGGCTGAACTTCACTCACGAATCTTCTACCTTTCTACCCCCAAGTGGCACAAGGACCATAGGCAATGGGGGCCACAGTCATTTCATGATGCTTCTCCTCTGCTGGTCCTTCCTCCTCACACTCTTCCATTGCTCCAGCATGGGGTCCCTCCCATGGGATATAGTCCTTCATGAACTTTTCCAGCGTGGGTCCTTCCCATGGACTGCAATTTGTCATGAACTGCTCCAGCATGGGTCACAGTTCCATGAGGTGCGGTCTCCTTCAGGAATCGATTGTTCCAGTATGGGTCCCCCATGAGTCACACTTCCTGCTGGAAAACCTGCTCCTGTGTGGGCTTTACCCCATGGGCTTCAGCTTCCTTTGGGGCATATCCACCTGCTCCAGCATGGGATCCTCCACAGGCTGCAGCGTGGGTATCTGCTCCACTGTGGTCCTCCACGGGGTGCACTGGAACAACCTGCTACCCCATGGTCTTCTGCACAGGCTGAAGGGGAATCTCTACTCTGGTGCCTGGAGCAACTCCTCCTTTTCCTCTTCACTGACTTTGGTTTCTGCAGGGCTGTTTCTGTTGCATTTTTTTCTCGCTCCTTTGTCTCATAGCTGTTGCGCTGTGTTTTCTACCCTTTCTTCAATATGTTATCACATATGTTCCACCAGCTTGGCTGATGGGCTGAGCTTTGGGCAGTGGTGGGTCCATCTTGGAGCTAGCTGAAACTGGCTGTGTCTGATATGGGGACAGCTCATGGTGTCTTCTCATAGAAGCCACTTCTGCAGTCCCCTCCCACTACCAAAACCTTGCCATGTAAACCCAATATATCTGGTTAAATAAAATCACTTGGATATGTGAAGTATACTGCAAAAAAAAAAAAAGAAGTACATCTGCTTCTAAATGAGAGAGGGGAGTGACAGCAGGAACAAAGACCTAGTGACCTGTGACGGATGCATTTTGGCTTGCAAATATAGTTTAGTATTCCGAGTAAGGTCTGTGACTGTACATTTTAAACAGTGCAAGAAGCAAACTGAATCCAGCTTGCTCTAGCCTTGCATTCATGAAAGCAGCTGTACCAAGAGAGTGAATGGCCCCACCATGCATTTGGCCTGGCCAGCTAGCAGCCTGCCGATCAGTTCCTGCCGACAGCTGGGGAGTTAGCCTGGGCCAAGACCCATTCCCAACAGAGTTTAATTGGAAAGAATTTTGGAGGGAAAGAATGTTTAAAAGTATAAATAAACCATGCTATGCCAGTTGGGCTCAGTTCCAGAGTGTGATGGGTTGACCCTGGCTGGAGGCCAGGTGCCCACCAGAGCCACTCTATCACTGTCCATCCTTCACCAGACAGGGGAGAAAAGGTATAACGAAAAGCTTGTGGGTCGAGATAAGGATAGGAGAGATCACTCACTAATTATCATCACGAGCAAAACAGACTGAACTTAGAGAAAAAATTCATCTAATTTATTACTAAGTAAAACAGAGTAGAGGAATGAGAAATAAAATCCAATCTTAAAACACCTCCCCCCACCCCTCCCATCTTCCCAGGCTCAACTTCACTCCCGGCTTCAACCTCCACCCCCCTCAGAGGCACAGGGGGACGGGGAATGGGGGTTACGGTCAGTTCATCACACGGTGTTTCTGCCACTTAATCCTCAGGGGGAGGACTCCTCACATCCTTCCCCTGCTCCAGCCTGGGGTCCCTCCCACGGGAGACAGTCCTTCTCAACCTTCTCCAACATGAGTCCTTCCCATGGGCTACAGTCCTTCACCAACTGCTCCAGCGTGGATCTCTCCCATGGGGTGCAGACCTTCAGGAGCAAACTGCTCCAGTGTGGTTCCCCCATGGGGACACAAGTCCTGCCAGCAAACCTGCTCCAGCGTGGGCTCCTCTCTCCACGGATCCACAGGTCCTGCCAGGAGCTTGCTCCAGCGCGGGCTTCCCACGGGGTCACAGCCTCCTTCAGGTGCCTCCACCTGCTCCGGCCTGGGGTCCTCCACGGGCTGCAGGTGGAATCTCTACACCCCCTCATCCTCCCTCCATGGGCTGCAGGGGGACAGCCTGCTTCACCATGGTCTTCACCACGGGCTGCAGGGGGATCTCTGCTCTGGCGCCTGGAGCACCTCCTGCCCCTCCTTCTGCACTGACCTTGGTGTCTGCAGATGTTCTTACATCTTCTCACTCCTCTCTCTGGCTGCAAAAGCTCTATCTAGCTGTTTTTCTCTTTCTTAAATATGTTATCACAGAGGCGCTGATTGGCTTGGCCTTGGCCAGTGGCAGGTCTGTCTTGGAGCCGGCTGGCATTGGCTCTATCAGACACAGGAGAAGCTTCTAGCAGCTTCTCACAGAAGCCACCCCTGTAGCCTCGCCCCCCCCCCCCCCCCCCCCCCAAACCTTGCCACGCAAACCCAATACGCAGAGAAAAGTCCTGGGCAAATATAATTTATTCTTATAAAACATAGCTAGTAAGAATGCATGGAAGAGGATAATGAATGAGCACATCTCTTGGCTGGTGGGCCATTCACATACATTTCATCAACTAAGATACCATACTTCATCCACTTCTTTTTTCTTCTACAAAGAACAAGAAACATGGAAACGTGTGCTTCCTACATTCAACTTACAAAGATTGTTTGAGGAATCAAGGCTTTTCATTTGTCATATATCCCTGGCTGCTCTCAAAGATGTGTTGGAAAGCCAGAGCTGAGACTGGATACTTGTGTCATATGTCATCCCACTTAGCACTACTGGTATCTGTGTAAGTAGAAGACTCAGCTGAGACCCTCGTACAACTCAAGGTTTGGGACCCATCTTCCCCACATACAGCTTGTAGAGAAATGACACACTTGGGACTGTCAAGAAGCGACAGCACTGGCTAAGAAACATCTCTGAGGTTGAACAGCTGCAAGTAGGCCACCTGGAACTAGAATAATCAGCATTTTTTTCTACAGGACCTGGTGCGCTTAGCATACCTGAAATGTGCATACCAGCTCAATCCAAGAAAGATTCATTTGCAGCCTTGACGTTACAGTATTTAACACTTTTTGGACAGGAGTAAATTCATTCTGCAGTAGCATTTGCTCTCACCAGGATTTATGGGAATCCATGCCTAATTACTGCAGTACTGGCAGTCCTCCAGCTCACATCCCACAGTCCTGCTTCTTACCTGAACAGATCCACATTGTTATTAATGGCTATGTTTGCACAAATATAGAAAAAGGACTAGGGACCACACTCTGATGTGTAACCCAACTGTTTTAGCACACCTTGCACCAAAACAGATAAACCTCCTTACATTCCCAGCACAGAAACCCAAAATCCAACCTGACTGTTGAAGTGTACCACAGCCCATGCTAACCCCTGAGCTGTGCCTGAGCGTTGCTGGAGCGAGCTGACCCTCACCAAAACCACGCCAGGCTAACAGGCCATGTGGATGTCATGTAAACCTCGTGCTATTAATGTAGATGTAGCTTTTTAATGCTTCACTGCTCCAGAGACATTTGGCGACACATTAACTCTATTCACATATTGTTTATCCATCCTTTCAGGTGAAAATATACATATATATGCATGCACATGCTTCAATGTGGATGGTTTAACCTCCTTCCCTCAGGTTATTGAATTCTTAAAACCAGACAGAACATGTTTCCCTTGTTGCAACGTACATATAAGTGATAACTATAGCTGTAAGAAGAGCACACCACTTCTCAATGCCACCACTTTCTTGATGCCAGTGGCTGCTTCCCATTGTACTTAGACTTCAGCACCAGCCGATTGTTAATGCCATTTTCAAGTTCTATGAATAATCAAGAAAGAATTCTCAGAATTTATATGGTTCATCTCATATTACCTCCAGATGTTGGAAACATCCTAAATATACTGCTTAGTGGACAATGGTGCATCCGTAGGTTTTTGTAAACACTGCAATCAAAGAAAAATATCTACGTAGATAATGACAATGGTGTAGTGGACAGTAAACCAGTACACCCATTTATAATTTGGGCAATATAGAGTTTATTCACACATAACTTACACCAGACTAGAAATTAATCGTACTCCAAAATGTTTATCGACTTTTTCTTAAAATTACTGTACAGCAATTAGCAAAAAATCACCAAGATTTATAATAAAGCAGGGTGGGCATTTTTCAGTTTGCTGCAATAACATCAAGGACGAAATTTTGTAGAAGACTTGCATCACATGCCTTTAGGAGGAGGATACACCATGTGCCAGGCAACCCCTTTTCCCGAAGGGCTGCATTGGCACTCCTCTATATGCGTGGCCCTGCTAAGTACCAGATCTCAGCCACAGCATTGCTGAGTAGTTTCTCTCCCATTTCAAGACCCTACACATCAGAAGCAAATGAGCAGTAGACTGCAGCTCTGTATAACTCATGAACCACTGAGAAATGCCATGGTATGTGCATCAAAGCTGTGAAGAATATCAGTGAATGTCAGCGGTACAAAAGATATGAGCTGATTTGCCAGAAGTGGAGTGATCTGGTAAAGAATGCAGGAAGGTTGGAAGATCTGCATACATACCCCAAAACTACACTGATACAGGCAGCGCTCACAGTGTAGACAGGACCATCATCCATTACCCATAAGCAAAAAAAAAAAAATATTAGTATCATGCTGGAAGGAAACTACCTACTGATAACCATGATCTCTAAGGAAGCCTTTCTGAATTACAGCCCTTGTGTGATTTATATAGACCTAAGATGTTCCCTTCTGGTCAGAAAATTATGCTTAGTTTTAAAATTACTTTTTAGCTTGCAATTTTTTTTAATCATCTCCATTCCAGAGAGATCTGTGCCTCTTAGATTACACGTTTTGTGATATGTCCAAGGATTTTCTGAAAAAAAACATTTTCTCAGTACATTTAAATATGCTAAATATTAATCAGATCCTCAATCTCAAGAAATGTACTTGAGTATTTTAATCCTGGAAGGATCTCCTAATTCTTACTGAGACAGAAGATTTTACTTCCAAGTAGATTTAAGTAGCACATTGCTGTCCTGAGTTCTGCTCCTCTGCCTTTGATTTAAATCTTCAGTGGAAAGCAAATAAAAGATACAGAACCCTAATTAAAGAAATTTGTCTCCTAATATGGTCATTTGCTGTTCTAATTAAAAAAAATAAGGTTTTATTAAGTAAGGGCAAATGATTTAAGGCAGCAGCCCCTTTTTATCACAGTACAAAGCTGCAATTGCTTAGATAACTCTTGACTGCTCTACAAAATTGCACTTCTGGTAAAGATGCAAGAATTGAAGGCTGACATTTTTAAACCCAAATCGTTAGATGCTCTCTTTACTAGCATTTTACTTGACTGCTTTTAATTCCGCAAAGTTGATATATGATAGTGAAGTCTAGCACACAATAAATTTCACCCTGAGTGGACAGAGGTGCTGTCAAGTCTTATCATCTTTAGAATGAAGGCAGAAGACCCTGGCACAATTCACTTCTAATTAAATTTTACTCTCCATTGAACACTCTGCTGAAGTTCACAGCTGCTGGCAGCAGAGGAGAGCCTAAGGCTGTGGTGCTATGCCTGATACATCTAGTGGTCCTTCCACATTCCTGTAAACATCTTATCACCTCATCAAAGCTCCAAGCTTCATTCTTAACACCCTAAGGATAAAACAGGCATGTTGTATATTGCTTCTGGATGGAGCTAAATGGTGAGTGCAGAGTGAACCTTTCTAAATCCAAGACTTATTTGCTTTAAATTATGGATGATGACAGAAACCTCGCGGACAAGTATATAATATTAAAGATTTACACAGCTCCCCCAGCTGCTATAAATAGGTGTTTAAAAACTCTATTTTGTTCTACTTTTGAAAACTAAGAAAATATACATCCTGTTGAAAGAGGGCAATAAAACCATAAACATACTGTTTAAAAAAATGTCAGTTATAAAACAAATAGTAATTTATGCACATTATGACAGCATCACTTCTTCATACATGGAAGGAGGGGGCAAATAAACATTTACAAAGCCTTCTCTATCAACTGCTTCCTTAACCTTCGCCTTTGTTCTGATGTCTGTGGTAACTAAATAGGAAGGTGGTTGTGATGTTAAAGAGTTCTTAATATACTCATCATTACACTGTGTTGCCACTGTCTCATGTGCACCTGTTTTAACTTCATATTTAGGCTGTACTTTCTTCATGACAGGAAAAGTTGAAGTTACTAATTTTATGCAGCACCTTGCACAGTGACACCAAATTCTCAGGGTTATTACAGGTAACAAGTCACCACAAAGAACTGTTACCCATGAGAAGAAAACCGTGTAACCATGAGAAGAAAACTGATGCGACCCTTATGTATGAACATCGAGGGGCATATGTAGCAGTAAGTAACAGCTTATAAATGAGTCACAGCACTGAGGGTGAAAAGACCTCTGGAGATCAGGGTCAGCTAAACCAGGTTGCTGAGGCCCATGTCCAGTCAAGTTTTGAATAATTTCACTAATGGGGACTCCACCTTCCTGGGCAGCCTGTTCCAGTGTTTGACTACTCTCACTGTAAGAATGTTGGGGTTTTTTTCCGCTGTTTAAATGGTATTTCCTGTATTTCAGTTTATTTCAGTTTGTGCCCATTGTCTCTTGGCCTGTCCCTAGCTAGTCTGCGCTTGCTCCAGACTTCCCATGAGTCTCAGAGACCAGGGATTCCTGAAGGCAAAATATACTAGTACATATCAAGGCAAAGGCGGCACTAAGTACCCTTTGCATGTCCTTTGTCACGAGGTCCTCTGCCCCATTCAGCAGCTAGCCCACACTTTCCCCGAAAAGTCTTCCTTTTGCTGCTGCTATAGCTGCAGAAGTCCTTCTTGTCATCCTTTATATCCCTTGCAGATTCAAATCCAAGCTGGCTTTCCTAATCCCATCCTTGCACACTTGGAAAATGTCTCTAAATTCCTCCTAGGTCACTTATCCCTGCTTCCACCTCTTGTATACTTCCTTTTTATATTCCTTTTTTTTTTTTTTTTTTTCCCCAGGAGCTTCTTGTTCATCACAGGAGCTCCTGTCAGCTTTGCATGACTTCCTGCTCAAAGGGGTGGGCCAGTCGTGAACTTCAAGGAGTAGGTGATCCTTGAAAATCAACTGACTCTTCTGATCTTCCTCTTCTCTGTAGGACAGTATTTCATGGTATTCTTCCAAGCAGTTCTCTGAACAGTCCAAAGTCTGTTCTCCTGAAGTCCAGGGTTGTGATACTGCTATTTGCCCAGTTCTTTTCTCTCAGGATTCTGAACTCCACTATTCATGGTCACCGCAGCCAAGTCTGCCCTCAGCCTTCACATCACAACCAGTTCTTCCTTGTCTGTAAACCCAGGAATCTTTTGGGATAAAAGCACAAGAAATAAACAAACCCAATCTGCTATGGATGGAGATAGTACCTCCAAGGTGAGCCTGAGAGATTGATATTCTGTGTGAATCTGACATATATTAAATTTAGTGTTTTAAGAAACATTTTCTACAATCTGATCTTGAAATACCATTTTTTGATCATGGAAAACTGTTTTTCTATAACATCAGTTTCAAACAACTGGAATACATTTTCCCTCTTTCTTTGCAGAAATTCTTAAGTAATTAGTCTTGGGAGAAAGCCTAGATAGTTCTGACCTTGCAAAAATTATTCATTGTAAGTAAAATAAAATGTTTCCCACAGATAAAACTAAAAATGCCTTTAAGAGAGAGATTGTATCAGTTGATGTTGAAAACATGATCATTTCGGCCTAAGGGTAAAGAAACACATAACGATTAGTTATATTTTCAAGATCACCATGATCAGCTTCTTCAACAGAAGTATCTCTGTCTCACTTTCTTGACAACTTCTCCCTTGCTGATGGTGGTTATATATTGTTACAAATGACGATTCTTAGCAGAATGGCGCACAAGGTAACAGGGTTACATTTTTTGTAAAAGTGAAAGTGCAAACTGGCAAAGTGTTAGCAAAGATGAGTTAGGCCTGTCTGGACTTTTAATCCATCAAAAAATAAAGACTAAATTGATAAAAGCAAACACTGGAAAGACTGCAAGGCTCTAAATCTTACCTACTGCTTTGTTCTTATTGTTCTCATGCCTCCTGTGTGCCTTTCTTCATGTGCTTTATAATAAGAACAAGTAAAGCAGACACGAACTTTTTCTTAGGACCCTACAAAAGTTGATTTGGATCTTGAATCTGGGGATGTCAGAGAAAGTAATGGAGCTTTTCAGCACTATTAGTAACAAGAGGGGAAGTGACAGAACCCTGACTCAGCTATCACTGTTCTTTGGTATAGGAGATCTGGTGAGGAAAGCTGTCATAACTTGTTCTGTTGGAGGCCACCAAGAAGTTACCATCAGCAGCAGAAGAAGGGAAGACTGAAGGGACTTGTTGGGACTTGGTGATCTCCATGTCATTCGTTCTTGAAGAAATTTGTGGAACGGACAAGCTTATGTGAGAAAACCGCACGTGAAAAATGCCTGAAGTGACTACAAAACCCTAGATAACCTTCATGTTTGAGAAGTAAAAGCTGACATAAAATTCTCTTTTCAGTTTCCTCCAAAGCTGCCTCGACAAAATCTTTGACTAGCTACAACCCGTTCATAGGGATGAAGATCATGAATGAGCATAATACTATTTAACACACTTACAAAGCTTGGGAAGTATGTATTTTAAAGCAATTCCAGGTGCTTGGATAAGATGAACCATCTAGAAATATATTTTTTATTATTATTTTGATAATTATCCAAATCATACAAGTTTGTACCCAAAAAAATGTACAACTTGCCTTTTTAGATCATAACAGATGGATAAAAAGGCCAAGAGAGATAATAAAAGCCAGATGATCAGAATGTTGGTGCATTCACATTCCTTAGCCAGTTAAGATCACTGATCACAACTGCCCACCTGTTTTCCCTTGGTGGCATTTCTATTAAATATGAGTAGAGGTTAGTACTGAGGAATAATCTTCTGGATGAAATGGTTGCCTTAGGAAAGCTTAATTCTAAGAATACGTTAAACTGTTTATCATTAGGTGTCTCTCTTCCTCACCTCTTGTACAGCCACATTTTTCTGTGACTGTCTTCTGATTTTTACCATTAAAACACATCATTAATCTCCATTACAAGTCTGGAACTTGCCTAATTCAGTAGAGCTGAGGCCTTGGGGCATGACCTAAATATGAATCAACCAAAAGTTGTTACATCATAAGACTGACGTTGTCCAGCATTCAAGTCTTTTGAAGAAGCCACTGGTTTTGGAATTAGAAAGCTTGGTCTGTCTTATTGAATGCACAAGACCGAGGGACTACAGTTTTCCATTTGCAAGTAAACAGGCATCTGCAGCATAAAACGTGTAGTATTGGTCACAGGGAATAGTGAACTGACACACAACAGATAAAGAGCTTTTCTGGGGGGAAATCACTTTGCATTTGTTTTTTTACATTGGTGACCTAAATACGTAACCATAGAGCCATATAAATATGGGCCTTTGCCCCATTGCTTCCTACTTCCTTGCTCCCAATGTTTGATATGAAAGCACTGTGCCCTCCATAGGTATGTAACTAATTTAAATTCACAGAAGAAACACTCCACAAACAGCTTTATTCTGAGTTAAATCCTGCCAGATGTTGAGGATTCTTAATTTCCATTGATGTCAATGGGACTCAAGGACAACTTGGTGCTTGGCACCAAGCACTCCATGCCACACAGTCAACGGCACCTCTGGCATTGCATATTGAAAACCACCGTCTCCAAAGATATCATTAATGCTGGTACACAGAGCCAGCAATTGGCCTGTGCACTTCCAAAGCTTCATTTTGGCTGTATCAATCACCGACCTGCCAGGAGCTGAGGTTCTCTTGCAGGAAATGGTTCTGGAAATCAGCATACGCAACTAGTCATCCAAGGGGCATCAGACACCGGCTGGGTACGTTCAGAATTAAACCACAGAGCCGATGATCTTTTCTTAAAGTGCTCAGTAATGTAGATTCATCACACACCATCTGCTGTTCAAAATTTGGGTCGTAGGATAGGCCCTTCCCAGAGAAAATGTCATTAGTCCAAAAATGTCTTACTAAGTAGATATCAAGGGAGGATGCACAAACAGAAATTATATGGTAAGAGTTAAAGATCAATAATGGAGGAGGAGATTTTCTCCCATCTGGAGAATATTTGTAGGATTAGGAGAATCCCCGTTCATCTTCCAAATACAGATCTTTCTAAATGCCATTAAAAACTGAGACAGATTCTTCAACCCCAAAATAGCCTATCGATTTAACACATTAGCTTCCACAATCTAGGAGAAGACATTAACTATGGAGTTATAGAGTTGGTCTCTCTATATAACTATGTGATTTGCACAAAGTGAAATAACCCCTGTAGGCACGGCTGGAAGGGGAGCGTGACTGACAGGCAGCATTTGTGTCTCTTACTTGCCTGATAGGAGACCTAGCTTCAAATATAGGCAATGCAGCACTTTGCGATGAAAATCCATTTTATGGAAGCATTGCTTTAATCGTTAAGGTATTCTGACTGCACAACGAGGAGGACGTTTCTAACAGAGGCTAGAGAAAACACCGACTCACCTATAGCTGAATCTGCTGTAGAGGTAGTAGACTCTAGTTTTAACATGAACTAGCTGGTGAAGGTGATGACTTTGCAGAGGTCTGGAGTTTACCTTTACTTGGTAACTTATTAAACTGTAAAATTTTCCATCAGGTGTAGGAGAACAGAGGCAGTAACACAATTTTTCCCTACTTAAGATGAAATTTTCTGAAAGGAAGATCTTTTAAAAACTTAGGGCAAATCTGGGCACTATCAGCTGCCTAAGTTTCTTGCACATTATGCTGTCTTGCCTAATGCGGTATTTCTTCTAAATATTCATAGTCCTTTGTTTAAATCAAATTTACTTTCTTCACTTTTGTTTAGAGTATTCAGACTATGTACTGAACAATACTATTTTTGGAACATTTTGTTATTACAGATAGTTGATTTCATAACGAAATTGTCACATCTCAGACCCTAAACCAGTGTACAGTTTTGCTTGTCACTGTTGCTAAATTTAACTTAGCTCTCCAGAGATTAAATACAGATTCATTAAGCTGCTGCACGCTTTTATCCATCCTCATGTTCCTGAAAGATTTCTCATTTATTACAAAGAAAACATGGCTAATTGTTAATTAGAAAGTGCATACGAATGTGATAAGATTTAATTAACTCAAACAAATACAACTCAAACCTTTAATAAAAAGATTTAGTTGCGCTTTTTTTTTTCCTCCCTGAAAAAAGTTCTAGTCTAGATTTGCAAAAGTCCTATTCAATGTTCCCGTTAACCTGCAGGGTTTGACCTTCAAATATATTCCTTCAAAACAGACCAAAAAAAAAAAAAAAAAGTAAAAAGAAATCTCACAACACAGTTGAAAATCTGCAAAGTCCATATATCAAACTTTGCTGGGAAATCTTAATTGAGAGAGTTTTCCATCAGAAAATGCTCTTTCAACAAGAGAAGTATTTAATGAGAAAAGCAAGTCAATATTTATGGAATTCTCTGCAGAAAAAAAATAATCCTTTATATCCTGGAAAAGTTGAAAATTAACTTTTCATATAAAATGTTCATTTTCAAATTGATTTTTCTTTAGAGTAGTTTTCTTACACAGGTTATATTCTGACTCAGCAACAGTCACATTGCACTGAATCTCTTTCAAGTCAAGTTAATATCAAATTATGCTCTCTGCTCCCATTGACCTCTGTATATTCAGGAATATGAAGGATCAGGATGTAAAATAAAGCAAAACAGGTAATAGGATTCTAACATCTGGGACTCAAAGCTTCCAGTTTATGTTTCTGTTAAATTCAGCTTGTAATGTGCAGTTACAACCTCATTAATAGATTAAAAAGATAACATTAAAGATAAATTACCTTTTAAGTTAAGGGCTCAGAATTTGCAGTTATAATGCAGTGTACAACCTAGGCTTAAATAAACTTCTGTGAAATCTGAGAAACAGGAAAAAAAAAAAAAGAAAAAAAAATATTAATTGCCCATAAAAGTGAAACAGTTTGAAAGACTTCAGATCGATGGATGCAGTAAAATGAAAATTTCCTTTATCCCACACTTTTTATATAAAAATTACCAATTCTTCTTGATGAGCCTCAGATGATACTCTAGGAGGAGACATATATTTTCTCTGCAGCAAGGCTCCTGAAAAATAATGGCATATGAAGGATTTACTGGGAAGTCTCTCAGCGTTTTCATAAGTTTCTCTCTCTCATGGAAAGTTCTGTTGATGGAACTTATGTTGTATTAAATTTACCTGTATCTACCACTTAATAATTACAAGGTGCATCCAAGTGCTCAGTTTTCAGCTAAAAATTGGGAATAAATATTCTACTCACTTAAAATGTATTTGGATAGATGCTATAACCCAAACATAATAAGTGACACTGTATGCCATCATCTTTTTTTTTTTTTCTTTTTTAAATAAAGGTATTGTAGCAACTCTAGAAATAAATGCAAAATTAAGAATCCAAAAAGGTCTCAAGACTCAGTATGTGTCAAGCAGTCCTATGAGATCGTAGGACATCTGCTGTTTTGCAGCACATGCTGGGGAAGAGACGCAACAGGAGAGTTTAATCTGAAACAGCAGTAGAGACCAGGCATCTCTCAGCTTTGTGGAGTGGCATTTATGCCTTGGAGAAAAGCACCGACCCTAGAAACAGTTCTGAAATCCACAGAATATGCCAATAATGCACCAAGAAGAGCAAATTTTTTCTGGTCAGTTCCAGAGACAGAAAAAAAAGTTTTTTCTCATAACAAAACATCCCAGACAGAAAAGGAAGAACAATACAAGCCAAAATTTGGGTTGGATCTCCCAGCATTTTCCATAACGGGGAGGAGGTATAACAATTCAATATAATGCCCTTCAAACTCTGCTACGTGTCCATATTCAGCCAGTCTTCTTGAAAAAGAAACTAGATTTTATGTGCAGGCTTGATGATAGAACCCACCACTTGCAACAAGGTCAGCAAAACCAAACTTGGTTGCTCTGGGGTATGTAGGGTACAACTGCCTCACCGTCCTGCAGGTAGGGAAAATGAGGCAGGAAGACTAGTTTTACACAGAGCTGATCACCCCCCTTTGAGACCCCCATCAGTGTCTTAGATGTGAGACACCTTCCCTTCCATTTAGCTGAAATATCTTATATATTGAAATTGCATCTCTGCTGTGATTAATATTGTGTTCATGCCTAGGATATTGTGTTCACGTCAGGATATCAGCTGCAAAATTAGAAGGGATGGTAAAGTATCTGGTGAAATGCTCTCTCCTTCTCATACTCTCTTAAAAAAATTATCTTGCAAATCTTCATAAATTACAATAAAAACCAGAATTCAACTGCATGAAGAAGCACATTCCCCATTTGCCATTTTTCACATGTCTAGAAAAGCCATACCACATTACTACCCTAATAACTAGTGTGACTTTGAACACCATAATACAAAACATCTGTGTCCACTCCCACAGTGACCAATGAGAGCTAATTTTCTACAGCCAGGACAAATTATCATCTTCAAGGATGACAGCATCTGTCTCTGTGATGTATAAACATGTCTTCCCCTTTGGCCTAAGAGAAGATTCATCTAAGCAAGGGAGCAGAAACAGGGGCATTACAGCAAGGATACCCCTTGTGAGAAACCAGCTGTTAGCTATTTATCTTCGTATGGCCGAGGAGCCTTTATCCAAGATACAGCTGTTCCTTCCTTTCCTCCTTATTAGCTACACCTGCCTCATGCAGATGAGTGTGATTGTTAAATGCTTTTCTCAGTATTTAAAGTTTTATACCTGTTCTTAATATTCCCTTGTTCACCCAGGTAGTAGTTTAAAGACACTCACAATTTATCTTCATGGTAAAAAAGAGACAGGCTTCTTTTTATTTTCATAGAGATGAATGAATAAAATATTCCTTGTTTTTTTAAGGTTTTACAAATCCAGGGAAGACAGCTATTTTCTTCCATCCAACTATGAATTCTTGATGCAGCTGTAACATTACACGACCTCAAAATTTTCACTAGGACTGAAATTTCCCAAAGGAAACATGTGCTCCTAAGCATATGTCACCCAATTCTTCCTCTTTACATGAGACTCAGCTAAACATTTAGTAGCCAGTTATGCCAATTACAGTGCCGTTTTTCCCTTCAGATAACAGCATTGGCTTTTAGAAGCACAAAGGCAGGCAGGATATATTTTCTACCCACCCATATGCAGGTGTATACTGGATACTCAAAGTCTTCACACTTGCTTCCCGTTCTGCCCTTCCTCCTAAGTGTTCTTAAGTCCATGCTCCTCCTCACTGCATACTCATATCATTTAGCAAGATTTCTTACAGCAGCACCTAAAGGCCCCACCCAAAACTTGAACTGCCTTTTGGAAGTATTGTATAAACATGCAGCAAGAGATTGCAAGTTATCCAGCTAAAAGCTGGGAGCTGAGAACGAGCAGATCTGGGAATAGACCACAGGTGTCCCAAATTCTCACTCAGTGCCTTTTTTTTGCTGTTCTGTCTCAGAAATGATTGATTCACAAGCATTGTAACATTTATATCTGAAGCCACCAAAACATGATTGGAAAAACTGCCTGACAGATTCAGCCTCTTAATGGCACAAAACACACAGTGACACATCCGTTTTGCTCAGGTTTCGACTTTGCCTCCTCATTAGATCAGCAGCCACGCAGAGTCTGAAATTCCATCCAACGTACATAACAATTGATGAGTACGTTGAGAGTAAGCACTAAGATAGTCAAAATTCATGCAACATGAAAGCTTCTTTCAGCTTAACAAGCAGACGAGCAGAAGCAGTCCCTGCACACGGCTGAGGTTTCCAGTGACGGTATGCCAGACACGTACATACCTAGCGTATTCACAGACCGGGCTGCCCGTAGCCATGGGCTGGAGGCTGCACGAGCTTAGCCTTGCATGGTGTCCCTGAATGTTTTGGTGGGAGCAGAGAACACAGTCTGTCCTCTTTCATTTGCCCTATTCAAAGCAGCAGCAGTGCCCACCAAGCACAGCTTCCCTCCTGACACCATCTCTTGCTGGCTGGCACTCCACCCTCGCCTGAGATCCCAAAAGCTGCAAGTCTGCCCGTGTCTCTCACTAGCTTCATTCATCGACAGTTGATTTCTGTTGTGCTCAGGAAAGGCATGGGATGATAATTGCAAATCATTCCAATAGATAAGCAGACCAAATAAAGTAGTGTCTGGTAATTCATCTAACCCACTTCTTGGAATTAAAAGGGCTTTCTTGTAGATTGAGAATAAATTAATCATGAATCTGTAAACCAGAGAACACTGGTAAACTGAAAGAGAATAACGAGTACATGACAGGAAGCAGAGCATATCATATGCAAGGATGTATTTGCTCATTAAGAACTACACATAAATATGCAACCTTCTTTTCTGAAGGACATGAAGGATAGGCTGTAGGTGGAAAACACTAAAGAGTAACAAACAAACATTTGCTCTTATTCAACCACCCACGTGCTTTCTTGTAAAAATAGATGCATGCAGACAGACAGAGAAACAAGCCAAAAATGGGGGCAGAGGCATATGCACAATATATTCACAAAGATTTAAATAAAGGATGTTTCGCCGTTTGGGAGATGAAGGTTGTCTGAACTTCTTCATCTAATTGGGAAAGGATTTCAGCAGCAATTCAATTATTTAATACAATTTACATTAATTTTTCTCCAAGAATGGAAGGGGGAAGGAAGACAAATTACTGTTTTTCTTCCCTGTGCTGCTTGTCCTCCCCGCAGTCATCTGGATGCAATGCAACAAGACTCCCAATGCTGCCTGTGCTCTTTGGCCACACACTAATACCGCTTTTATATGCTTTATTATAAACTCTGTTGCTTCTTTCTGGTCATCTCTTCTGTATTGATTCTTAGTACTGGGCCTGCTGCAGCATGCTTTTACTTACAAACTTCTAAATCACATTATCTGGGGACACTCTGGCTTCTATACTGAATTCCTCCTTATTCTCAAGAAAAACTCTTCTGCCTCTTTGTACATCAACTACAGAGAGCTGTGTGCTTGGCTGCCTGTAATCTGAAGCTGGTATCATTTCAGAATCTGATGTAGGATTGAGTGACAATCAGCTAATGAGGTTACTGCCTCTAGGGTCTTGCTCATCTCTCCAGAGCCACAGCAGTGTAATAGGTTGCAGAAGGTGGTTATGAAATCATTTGCTGTTCTACCTTCCTCTTACTTGTACAAATGAAAATTTCTCTGTGCTGTAGCATAAAATACTTACCAAAATACTACCCCTTTTTGAAGAGCCATGCAGCTTCTGGAAAATAAAATGACCCTGCTATTACCTCATTGTATAGGGTAAGGTATGTTTTCCTTCTTGTTGCTAATGTAAATCAAAAACCTCATAGAGTGTCTGGAATCAGTTTTCCCAGAACGGCCATTCCTCGGAGCCCTAGAGACCAAAATGTGATGGTAGGGTTATTACAAAAGGCTGTATAAGTTGTGGCTATTTCTTATTGTTTCAATATACCTCTCCACCTCCATTTTCTCAGTCTAGGTTGCTTTAGCACAAAATGTAGCCTTTTAAAATGGAAATTTGTTATTGCCATGGTGCACTTAAAGCCAGCTTCAAATTCTTGTTTTCTCCCCAAGCTTTGAGGAGTAGTGAACTCACCTCAGCATGTTGCCTCAAGTGCCCTCTATTTTTTAGACTTCTTCCTGATATGATCTCCTGAAGTGTCAAGGAAATCTGCCTGGTTTGGATGATGCCTTCAGTTTTTTAGTTTTTTAGTTCGAGGTTTTTTAAAAAATGTTACATTAAGATTACAGAGGACCAACATCACAATGAGCATAAACCTGCCTTTATTTCTTGAATGTATATTCCTTTGTCTTTGCTGCATGTCCACCATTATCCATGCACCATTAGCACCCTTACGCTCTGCTAATAATCTTGCATTTAAAGCCCTCTTTTGATGGCTATTGCATAAGCTATTTTAGTTATCTGTCTGCCTTTCTCACTTTCTTGATCCTTGGTGTCGTGGTTTTACCCCAGTCGGCAGCTGAGCATCATGCAGCTGCTCGCTCACTTTCCCCCCATCGGGATAGGGGAGAGAATTGGAAAAGTTAAAGTGAGAAAAGACGTGTGGTGAGATAAAGACAGTTTAATAGGTAAAGCAAAAGCCACGCACACAAGGAAAGCAAAGCAAGGAATTCCCACTTCCCATGGGCAGGCAGGTGTTCAGCCATCTCCAGGAAAACAGGGAACGGTTACTTGGGAAGACAAACACCATCACTTCGAATGCCACCACCCCCCTTCTCCCAAGCTCCTTATAAACTGAGCATGACATCATATGGTATGGAATATCCTTTTGGTCAGTTGGGGTCACCTGTCCTGTCTGTGTCTCCTCCCAACTTCTCGTGCCCCCCCAGCCATCCCGCTGACAGGGCAGTGCAAGAAGCAGAAAAGGCCTTGGCTCTGTGTAAGCACTGCTCAACCATAGGTCCATAGAACAAAAACATCTCTATATTGTCAACGCTGTTTCCAGCAGAAATCCAAAACATATTCCCACACTAGATACTATGAAGAAAATTAACCCTCTCAGCTGAAACCAGGACACTTGGTATGCCAGATCACATCCTAACCCTCTTCCAGGACTTAAGCCAAATCCCTGTTAACCTTCTGTAAGCTGGATTAGTTCCATAATGACCAAGTAAGAACCAGAAACATTATTCCATGTTAACCAAATGCCCATTTCCATTCAGTACTATTTAGAAAAGGAAAGGGAAAAAAAACAAAACCAAAAAACAACAGTTGGCAGAGTATGTCCCCAGTCTCTGAGCTCTTTTAACTGAATACATGGTGACTGCACTCACTGGACCAACAAGGCTGTACTAAAAGCCATAGAATTGTTATGAAGAGGTTGAAAAATAAACCTAGAAGTATTCTTTCAAGTGGCATGATTAAGAGTTTTCTTTCAATCTCTGAGAACCAGGCAGGGTCTGAAAATCAGTAGGGATTGTTTCCAACACATGGATGTTAGTCTTCAGTGTTTAATTATGATCAAAATGACATTTTATCATTTTAAGTGTACATTTGATATTTCATATCTATACTGTGTTAGGTACATTGCACCACAGAGAAACTGAACATTTACGACAGTCTTTATCTAAAATTTTTCTTTCATTGTTTCAAGCCAGTAAAAACAGCAATTTAACTCATCTCAGTAGAGAAATAGCTTTCCAGTGATCATCGATAAGGCAGCGCTCAGACCACTTGTTCCTAAAATATTTTTTCAGAACTACCAGGAAAAAAGAGCAGTAATTAAAACCACCAGTGTCACCCAGGTTCAACCCCACTTGTTACAGAGCAGAAACATTTTTAAAAGGCAAAGCAGAAGTATCCTGAGTGAAATGCATCATGATATGTTGTAAGCAAACCTGCTGTCTTGTGCAGTGGATAACTCGGCTTGGTTATCCGGGGCCAAGAAGATCAAATAAAATCAGGGACATGGGGAAGGAAACCTATACTTATCAATTCTGTGGTTTGTTTCTTTTTTTCCTGTTTCTTTGCATAGATGAAGGTGTTGCAAGCATATGGCTAGGTCTCTAATAACCACATCTACTAAGAGTAAGGAAATATGAAAGGGAAAATTCTACACATTCAAGTTGCTTCTGCTGTTCTGTGTTTCTTTACTTTAGAAAATAACAGAAAGAGCCATAGAACACTTCAAAATTATGGAAAGAAACTGAAGCCTTGTTTTAACATCCATCAGTCACCCCTAACATTATCAGACACGATTCACTTGCCATGTCCTTTAGAAACTAGTCATGATGTGAAAGTCCAGAGAAGCAAACTCATGCACAAAGGTTGCTTCAAGTGCATCGACAGGAGTGATGGCTGAAACAAAAAAGGTGGCAGATGGAGCATGTGGAGGGGACATAAGTACATGGATATAAGACACCATGGAAAGTCCTTTAACAACCTACACAGAAAGGATGGCTATCCCACAAAATGCTGCTATGAGCTTCTGGTACCAAAGGAACAGTGCAACAGTGCAGCTGTCTTGTCCACCTTCTACTTTGCCATGTCAACAGACCCAGGTGGCCAGAAGTACTGAGAGGTTCTTTGCAACACAGACTGGCTTTTCTTCCCAATGCTTGGGAAAATTTATTCTGAGCATAGTTTAAAGAGCTTTCCAGTGGGTACTTTGGCTAACTATGTATATTTATTTTTGCTCTTCTCTTTATTATACACACCAGAAGATTTAGAAGATCATGTTGCTCGTGGTTGATTTAATTAGTACTTGGGGAATTGGGTCTGGCAGGTTACATGGCTGCTTGCAGGGTGGAAATTCTCAATTAGCAGTATGCTAATGAATGCACAGAAGCCATGTTTTCTCATTTTCACCTTTTAGCCTTTGCTCAATTTCATGGGATAAAACAGGCCAGTTATAATTTTTGTCAGAACAGGATTAATAGCTTGAGTTCACACATCCAACATAGGGTTGTTTTTGTCATCTCACAGAACAGTAATAAGTACAAACCACTTAGATGTTCTCATTTCTAGTAGTTCATATGTTTTAAGCATCTGAAATGTTGGGGAGTTTTTAATGGATTATTGCATTTCCACATTTTAGTAGATTCATTTTTGCTGTTTCACTCTACGAGAGTCATCATTCATTACCAAGTCAATGGCTTCTCTTTGCAATCAGAATTTGTCTTCCAACTCTGCAAAACTAGCATATACTTCTGTGCTAGTCATCTCGCAAGTCATGTTAGGAATTTTTTTTTTATTTCTTTTTAGTCCTTTTTTATTTGTATTTCTTTCCTGTATAATATTTTTATAACATCAATATAATGTTAGTAGGAATCCCAAAGCAAGTCATGTGACTGGCTTCAATGCTGCCGTTGATAAAACTCTAATGGATTTAATGGTGGCTGCACTGGGCATCAGGAAGTGGGATGTGTATCCTGTGTAAATGTATTCAGCAATAAATAGAAAACGAATTAGTAGGCAGGACTCTCAAAATTCTGTTGGGAAAGCCAAGCAGGTTTTGCTGTTTTGCCTTGTTTTAATCTGGTATCTATTACTACACAGCCTTTTTCTATGATCTTGTTGCTGGGGTCATTCACAGTACAAACATTATTTCCACTTAAATGACGCAAAGCTTATGAATATATTGGAAGGGAAGAGGGAAGATTCTTTTCCTTTCTCTATAGATATGGAAGCTGGCTCAGCAATACAAAAGTGATGAGATTACAGTTGATTTATTTCTCTGTTATGGACATACAAAGAATATTTAAAAAAACCCATGAAATTGGATTGTGGTAAATTATTATTTTTATGTAGGTGGTATTTCAAGAAACCCCATTTCTGCCCATCTCAGTACATAACTGTTATCTAAGACTATTACTATAGAATGAATGCCCCATCTCTGCAAGTGTTTAAGGTCAGACTGGATGGGGCTTTGAGCAATCTGCTCTAGTGGAGGGTGTCCCTGCCCATGGCAGGGGGTTGGAACTAGAGGTCCCTTCCAACCCAAACCATTCTGTGATTCTATGATAATTGGTGTGCTGGTTTTGCTGGGATAGAGTTAATTTTCTTCACAGTAGCTAGAATGGGGCTGTGTTTTGGATTTGTGCTGAAAACAGTGCTGATAACACAGGGATGTTTTAGTGACTGCTGAGCAGTGCTTACACAGAGCCAAGGCCTTTTCTGCTCCTCACCCCACCCCACCAGCGAGTAGGCTGGGGGGGCACAAGGAGTTGAGAGGGGACACAGCCAGGACAGCTGACCCCAACTGACCGAGGGATATTCCATACCATATGACATCATGCTCAGCATATAAAGCTGGGGGAAGAAGAAGGAAGGAGGGGATGTTCAGAGTGATGGCATTTGTCTTCCCAAGTCACCATTAAGCGTGATGGAGCCCTGCTTTCCTGGAGATGGCTGAACACCCGCCTGTGGTGGGAAGTGGGGAATGAATTCCTTGTCTTGCTTTGCTTGTGTGCGCGGCTTTTGCTTTACCTATTAAACTGTCTTTGTCTCAACCCATGAGTTTTCTCACTTTCACTCTTCTGATTCTCTCCTCCATACTGCCGGGGGGGGGGAACGAGCGAGCAGCTGTGTGGGGCTTAGTTGCCAGCCAGGGCTAAATCCTGACAATTGGGAAAAGAAAAAAAAGAGTAGAAAAAAAAGATCATCCTTGCCTGAGTGACTAGAAAGAAATAACTTCCTTTTTTGAACACAAACAAAAAACGTTTTTCTTTGATGAGCAATGAGAAAAGAAGCTGATGAGCAATGTTTCCCTTCTCTGATTCTTTTTACAAATAAGTTTCTCAAAGAAGCTTCCTGCTGTTTTAAAATAATGCAGAGCATCATGCTATATAATTACTAATAAAAAGGTATCATCTGTTTCTGCAACTACAGCATAAGCTAGTTGTTTGACTGTAAAAAAATATTATAAAGAAACTTGGAATAAAAAATATGGAACACTTGGCTTACTGAAAAGGTTCAAAACAAACCAAGCATTTTGCAGTTACCTTCTGCACATTCTTCTTTAGTGACTGTTTCATATGTCCATTAAAAGAGAGATATCTAAAAGTTAGGAATAATTAGGTGAAGATGAAAATGGAAAATTATACTGATATAATAACAATTGTAAACTTTTCATTCTTTTTGAATTTGGCATGAGTTTTTGATTCACATTAAAACTTAATCAAGCATTCCCACCTTTCCATTTGAAAGGCATACATTAAGCACATTTCAATTAATTAAATTATATTTTTCAGAGAAGGAAATTAAAATAGTTACTATTCACATCTGCAATTACATGCCCACAGTCACCTGAGAGTGATAGCCAAAGAAGAAATATTGAAGTTAAAGATTTGTATGCATTTGTCCGTATACTAAATACCTCCTCAGAATGAAATAAATACTGTCAGAGAGTACAACCAAAATAGAAAATGGAACAGCCTGCAGAAAAAAAAAGAACAGATTCAAGTGTTTTCAAAATTGGATATTTGAGGTTAAGTACTGAAGATCCCCATTCAGGCTAGCTATGGGAAATGAGTACTTCAGATAACAGGTGACTGAGTGCTCATGGACCAGTGGCACAGCTATCAAGCGAAGGAGCTTTACAGATGCAGCACAACCTGAGGACATAACAATCAAAAGCCCTGAGCCCTGAAGCTGGGCATGGTTAACACTGAATTAGGGGTTTCATCCTTTGCATCACATTCCTGGCCTGTCACCCTGGGCCGTTCATTCCAGAGAAAGACAGTAACGTCTACATATTCTTTACATTTCTGAAATTTTACTGGAATATCTGTTCTGGAGTCCCTGCTTTGCTTGTCCCAAACTCCAGTCACGAGTCAGCAGCTTTCTTGGAGCTTCACTTTGCTTCTGCAAGCCAAATTGCAGCTGAATTTTGAGGTACATGCTTTACCGGCTGTACTGTCCTTCTCAAAAGAAATACTATTTCAGTCTTAGCAGTTAGTAAGCACTTTATATTTTGTAAGCATTATCTAATCAGTATCGTGCTCTGACATTGCTAGCCTCATTTCACCTTTGCAACATATCAGCAACTCAGGATGGGTGCAGGACTTAGGAGTCAGAAGCACAGATATAACTAGGATTCAGCAGTTCTGGCAGAGAGCCTTTTTCAATCCACTAGAACATGCTGTCTCTCATCACCACTAGAAATGGGGAGGGTTTGTGCCAGGAGTAGTGACACACCTGCTAATGACTGCTCTGTGCTGAGCCACGTACCACTAGTTTAAACTCACCCCCACAGAAGCCAGTGGTAAAGTTCTCCTGGTTGCAGCAGGACATATATGAAGAAACAATGCAAAAGCGCAGATAGTATGGCATATCTGCACATGCTTGTCCTCCCCAGCATGGTACTACGTGCTAGCTTAGCCTTTCAAAATACACTGACTACAGCTTGTATGCTGCATGCAGAAGGAAGAGAAAACAGAGCTGTATTTCGTAAAGTCATTTTAACTGAACAGACCTTTTAAAGCTTTACAGAGCAAGGGTTTTATTACAACCTTCATATTTGATGGCATTTGATTTTAATTTACAAGTGGATGGACTTGTATCAAGTTGCCCAAAGTCTGTCCTTCATATTTGGGTTTCATTTTCTGCCACTTCCCTTTAATGATCTTGGAAGCTCATCCAGAGCCATGTAGAGGGACCTTGACAGGCTTGAGAGGTGGGCCTGTGCGATCTTTATGAAGTTCAACAAGACCAAGGGCAAGGTCCTGCTCATAGGCCAGGGCAGTCCCAAGCACAGCTACGGGCTGGATGGAGAATGGATTGAGAGCAGCCCTGAGAAGGACTTGGGGGTGTTGGTGGATGAGAAGCTCAACATGAGCCGGCAGTGTGCACTTGCAGCTCAGAAAGCCACCCGTGTCCTGGGCTGCATCAAAACCAGCGTGGCCAGCAGGTTGAGGGAGGGGATTCTACCCGTCTGCTCTTGTGAGACCCCACCTGGAGTACTGCATCCAGTTCTGGGGTCCCCAGTACAAGACATAGAGCTGTTCGAGTAAGTCCAGATGAGGGCCATGAAGACGGTGAGATGTCTGGAGCACCTCTCCTGTGAAGACAGGTTGAGAGAGTCAGGGTTGTTCAGCCTGGAGAAGAGAAGGCTCTGGGGAGACATTAGAGCACTTTCCAGTCCCTACAGGGGCTACAGAAAAGCTGGAGAGGGACTGGTGACAAGGGCATGGAGTGACAGGACAAGGGGTAATGGCCTTAAGCTGAAGGAGGGCAGATTTAAATGAGATATAAGGAAGAAATTGTTTTCTGTGAGGGTGGTGAGGCACTGGCACAGGTTGCCCAGAGAAGTTGTAAATGCCCCATCCCTGGAAGTGTTCAAGGCCAGGTTGGATGGGGCTTTGGGCAACCTGGTCTAGTGGAGGGTGTCCCTGCCGATGGCAGGGGGGGTTGGAACTAGATGGTCTTTAAAGTCCCTTCCAACCCAAACCATTCTATGATGCTGTGATTCTATAAACTCATAACATTTTACAAGAGTTGCCATTTTCCTGACAGTATAAAAATCTCAGCAAGACATAGCAAGGAGACATCTTTGCATTTAGACTAAAATAAGTATTCAGAATCAGTATTTGTCTTCCTTACTGCTGTCTAATTACTGTGATTAGGTCTAGCATGTGGTTTCGCTGTTCATTATAAATTTGTTCTGTTGTTATAACATAGATGTCTTCCTGATACTTTTCTTTCGAAACTAAATTCTGAACATTTAGCACCCAACTGACAGCCCCTTGCTGCTTTCAGTGTGTAATTTTTCATCAATAATCTCATTGATCTGTGAATACTTGCTCACCAGAGGGAGTAAGAGGACTTGTACATACTAATGATTTTTCAAAAAGTGATTCATTGCTTAAGCAGCAGGGGACACATTCAGGTATCTTGATACCGGTGGTACTGTCCTCAGTAACGCCACTGCGACTTAGGTCTGTGGTGACAGAATATTTAACCAACGTATTGGTGTCAGAACATGGTCCTTGGCATGTTAAAGGGCTCCAAAATGCATCCACCCCTGCATTAATGTAAAAGGGATGTGGGAGTGGGCAAAGCACTCCACCATAAAGAGGAAGCTCTTTCCTACCAGTTGGTTACAGGACAGATTGCCCTGAGGGCAAGAAGAAGCAAAGATGTTTTGAGCTAGCATCAGCCTTCAGAGTTTCTACAGTTCCAGAAGGAAAAATCATAAATAAAAGAGCAGTTCTGCAGGTCCCATGGAATAAAAAGTCTGAGTGGACTCTCAGCACATGTGATGTATCATCAAGCTGTACTGACAGATTTGACTGTCTTGTACTGTACCTAGTATCTTCCCATATGGAGCAAGTGCTTTTCCAGACATGTGGAATACCCTCCAGAAAAGAAGGTGGTTGCTCTGAGAAAAGCTGTGCCCAGTATACTCTTCAAAACAGACTGGGAATTTGACAACTGCTAGAGAAAAGCCCATGCAGACACTTTCTGAAATCTCTTCACTGGTGGGTTAAAGTCTTATCAGCTGGCACCTAGGCCTCAGGACCTGTGGGGTCATGCCTTGAATCAGAACTGCCTACAAACATGTGTACCTCCATGAATAAATAGCTGGTAAATCACATCCCCAGGTGCATTGCACAGGTGTTTTTGAGGGAGGTGACTTGTAGGTATCCTTGGTGTTTATGCTGGAGTTGCTCTGTTACAACCGTTTGCAACAAAAACAACAGCTACATTTCTACTTTCTTCCATGTCAGTGACCAGCCCATAACTGGACAGCCCAACCCATGACTTCACAGTATCTATCTGTTGATGTAATCTTCCTGCTACTTGATCTTCCCAGTGCTTTTTCTCTGTACTGAGGTTTTGGCTCAGCGCTGCAACATGACGTTTTTCCATAGTCTGTTTAATGAGGTGCAATATACCCCTCCTTTGCTGACTCCTGTGAGGATGAACAAAGGGAAATTCACTCATCAGCTCAGAGAGGTACCAGGCACAAGTGGGAAGTCAGTCTCAAAGCTTCCACAGATACAGAGAAAGATTAACAACATCAGGCAGGTTAATGTATTTCAAGCACCACTTAGTAGCAACCATAACCATTAATGAACATACTGAATGAGATTTTTACAGGAAGTAATTCACCCCTTTCCTAGTTTTTGGTCTTTCTGAAGAACAGAAAAGGGGATATGAAAGTCGCTGTGTAGGAGTGTGCAGCTTCAGGATAAAATACCCACAAAACTTCCCTCCTCTTTCCATCAAATGACTCATATCAATGCAATTGCTTTTTACCAAAGTGCTTTGTAACTGAGATGGGCCTTTCAGACAGAACATTTTTGACTGATAAAAAAATATAAAAAACATCCTGATGGAATGATGTGTTTGTCCATTTTAAATTTGCCTCTCTGGAGACATACTAGAGTTGTGGAAAGCACACCCAAAGCTACAGCCAATGCCCTAGGGCTGGCTGAAAGGACATCAAAGAGGTCTGTGTATCTAGGAGGAATTAAAGACTATTGAGGGACAATCTGGCTACACAGATGGAAATCAGGAGTACCCCACATAAATCAATAAAATAAAACTGGCTTAAGAAAGACCTAATCAACCCTAGAATTTAAAAGGAAATTTCCCAGAAGTTCTTATTTTGTTCTGTGCAGAAGAAGAATTGAATCTGAGCAGAGTAATTAATTTAAATTTTTTGGCATAACAAGGTACTCATACATCAGAACCATATTTGCAGAGTAGACAGAAACAATGCCAGTGGACTTGGAGACTTCTTATTAAAAAAAAAAAAAAAAAAGAAAACAAACAAAAAAATCCCACAAAAAACCCCCAAGCAAAACAACAAAAACACCAAAGAAAAAACCTCCACAAAAAAAAAACCCTTACAGGTCTGTTTACACATATTTTAATTGTTCAAACATTTAAGCTTTTAAAAAATTAAGGTAACAGAACTAAGCTGCATAGCTGGGAGGTGCACATCTCAGCAGAGTTTTTCTGGAGGGGGCCACTCTCAAAAGGTATCATACAGGTTATGGAAGACAAAAGCTAGCACAAATAGAAAAGGCTAAGCATGCTTTATGTTGAATAGATTTGGTTTTTTATTTGCAGTATATTGTATTTCTATACTATTTCTACAGTAGGTTTGGAATTGTCTTTATTTAATTCTCTGGAGCTCTGGAGCAGGTCCAGAGTTCAAAATGTTCTCCAAAAAGCAAAGGTTTCTGCTACTCAAATGAATTTATAACTCAACAAATCCAACACTCAAGCTTTGCTGCAAATTTCATCCGTGATCCAAGCAGCAATGAAGCAGAGAAAATAATTACATATATCTAATTTTTGGCGGCATAATATAACCTATATCTCTATGGTATAGTATAAGCTACAAAGCAGATCCACCTGTTGTCTAATATGCTCATAGTGCAGAGCCCTTACATCTCCTTGATTTAAAATTAAATGTAAATTTAAACATGTGCTTAATTGTTCCAAAGAAAATAGCTAAATCAGCAGAATAACTTGAAATAGAAATGATGAGAAGAGTCATTTCATCTGACTTTATACTTCTGTTTTCCTCAGATTGCAAAATCCCCTGTGAATGGTATGCATTTTTCTACTGTAAATAAATAAGTAAATAAATAAATAAGCATCCTGTCTATTTTAGATAACCATATGCAGATGATCAGGAGTTGGCCACCCACAGCGACATTAAGGACTTCCAATTTCCAAGCCCGTTGCAAGTTTAGGAAATACAGACTAACATCATTGCTGACTTCACAGCAGTGCCTGGGAAAGCAAGGTGCCATTGATCGTGAGCCAACGGGAATTCCCACACTTGAACCAAGTGGCCTGAAACAGTACCACTCTTCTCATCTGCCTTGCTTCATTCTGTGCCCTTAAAGCCATGCAAAATGTAAACATAATGAGTTGCAGTGTCTTTTTAAAACAAAACAAAACAAAAAAAAAGTGGTTGTGCCCAACCTGTGTGAAGCCTTCCTAGGGAAGCAGTTGTCACAGCAGATGGTGTCCTTTTCATAATCCAGGTTGCAGAAATGGCAGCGAAGCAGAATGAATATTGTGTAAAGGTTGTAAATGTCACAGCCTGTTACTGCCTGGGCACCTGTACAGAGCAGGTGGCAGCGCTTTAAAAAATGTCCATCCTGTGAGGCCACTTTTCTAAAGTGGGGATGTATGCACCGGAACGGGCTGCTGCTTCTTTTGGTTATCTGGTTTGAGTTCACAGTGGACAATGGAACAGTCAGGAAGGGTTAAGCCATTCATCAAATGCAATTGAATGACAAATAAATTTGTCTTTAGCAAGAGACAGGAAAGAAATAAAATAATGGTGTGCTGCAGGTGAATACAAAAAATGCCTCCAGCTCAGCCAACTCTAGTGCTGACTGCCCTGCAAATGGTGTTGCTCTCTGATGCAGAATTGAACCAGGAGGGTTCGGCAAAGGACTTTCTCAATTGTTGTGGTAGGTTGGCCCTGGCTGGGAGCCAGGTACCCACCAAAGCCGCTCTGTCACAAAACAGACTCAACTCGGGAAAATGAATTTAATTTATTACCAATGAAATCAGAGTCAAGTAATAAGAAACAAAACCCAGTCTTAAAAACACCTCCCCCCACCCCTCTCTTCCCAGGCCCAGCTTCACTCCCCATTTCTCTCCCTCCTCCCCCCAGTGGCACAGGGGGACAGGGAATGGGGGTTGTGGTCAGTTCATCACACGCCGTCTCTGCTGCTCCTTCCTCCTCAGGGGGAGGACTCCTCACGCTCTGCCCCTGCTCCAGCCTGGGGTCCCTCCCACAGGAGAGAGTCCTCCATGGACTTCTCCAATGTGAGTCCTTCCCATGGGCTGCAGTTCTTCACCAACTGCTCCAGCGTGGGTCTCTTCCATGGGGTGCAGACCTTCAGGAGCAAACTGCTCCAGCGTGGGTCCTCCATGGGGTCACAAGTCCTGCCAGCAAACCTGCTCCAGCATGGGCTCCTCTCTCCACAGGGCCACAGGTCCTGCCACAAGCCTGCTCCATTGCGGACTTCTCACTGGGTCACAGCTTCCTTCAGGCATCCCCTTGCTACAGTGTGGGGTCCTCCACGGGCTGCAGGTGTCTATCATCTGCTCCACCATCATTCTCCATGGGCTGCAGGGGGACAGCCTGCCTCGCCATGGTCTTCTCCACAGGCTGCAGAGGTATTTCTGCTCCAGCGCCTGGAGCACCTCCTGCCCCTCCTTCTGCACCAACCTTGGTGTCTTCAGAGTTGTTCCTCTTACACATTCTCACTCCTCTTTCTATCTGCAGTTGCTCCTGATGTTTTGCTTAATTTTTTCCCTTTCTGAACTACGTTATCTTAGAGGCACTACCACCGTTGCTGATTGGCTTGGCCTTGGCCAGCGGCGGGTCCGTCTTGGAGCCGGCTGGCATTGGCTCTGTCAGACACAGGGGAAGTTTCTAGCAGCTTCTCACAGAAGCCACCCCTGTAGCCCCCCCTGCTACCAAAACCTGGTCACGCAAACCCAATACAGCTGTGAACAGACTGAAATTGGGTATTACTATTATTCTTTATTTCTTCCAGACATATTCAAACCCTGCTGTGCTGAAAGCTCTGTAAGTATCTTGTTATACCATGCTATAAAACCCAAGGTGCTGAGTACTTGCAATTCTAAAGATCACAAACTGCTTGTAACTCAGACTTGGGCAATTAATCCCTTGCATGAGGAGAAATATACTTCTAAGCCTGAAATTAATTTAATGTGATTTGCACTTCCAAATGATGGTTTTCCCAAATGTTTGTTTGTTTGTATTATGATACCAGATATATCTGTGAAGACAGCTGAATACTGTAAGACTTGCTTTATTTCAAGACAAGAGGGCTAAACCGAGAGCTGATTTAAAACGGCACAGGTCTGTCAAAGTCAATAAAACTACATAGATATGCATGGACGGAAAGCCATTGCCTGAGTTTTCTTCAGTGTCGCCTTTGGGTTGTTTTCACTGACAATGATGTTTAGTAGCATTATTGCTATTCTTACTTTTGTAGTTAGTCTTTGTAGAGTTTTCAGATATTCATATTTGGGATAAAATTGCCCAAAATGTAGTTTCTTTTCAGGACAGGATGTATTTTTAGGAAGCTTGAAGGAAAATATTTAGTGAATGAGCCCTGGCTGCAAATCAGCCAGCTTGCTGTTGACAATGGAGAGGGCAGTTTTCTCCTCTGCATTTTGGGTGCTGTGTAACATAGGGATCAAAAGTGGATTAATTAAGGAGTGCACAAGACTGTGATGATGCATTTAAAGAAAATTCATGGCTCAGAGGATACGAACTGTACTAAACCATTTATTTTTGCTGTACTTGCAGCCACTAGGTGACACTCTGTGCTGCAGGAAGATCCCAGCAGCATCCCTGGTAAACAAAAGAGACAATGTCTGGTTTCAAGCTATGTGGAAGTCTGTTCTTTTTTCCTGTAGATACAGATCTTCTGTATGCTCTCTGTTATAATTTGCTATATCACGGCACGTTCAGACAAGCAGAATTAAAGTTAACTTTGACTGAGTGTTTCTTGATTTTTGAACAGTTAGTTCTGCATCCTTCAAGCCCTATTACTGTGGAGGAATAAAGTGGGGAGAGGCATAAAATACATAAATGTAGCATGCTTGCTAAGCATAGCATTACTAAGTCAATACAATTATTTTTCAACTAAGCAGCTGAAAGGGGTATGTAGGAACACTAAAAGTTAAATCAACATCGTATTGATATATAAAAGTGCTGATGGTGCAAGGGGAATACAAACCAATCAACAGACTAATTGTTATCAAGAAAAATTCTAAAAGCTTCTCATTATCACCACTACAACATATCTATTAGAGAGGACTGTATCTCCGTCTTCACCTGCTCATTACAATGGTGCATCTCTTATTAACACTCAATTAAAAGAAAACCTATGCTGAGTTTACTTTTGTGTATCGTTTCCCGAGAGCTGATTGCTGTTTCCAAACAAGGAACTCACTTTATAATAACATCCTGTTCTTCCGCTCCAGAAAAAAAAAGAACACCCCCCCCCCCCCCCCAAAAAAAAAATAAATCAACACCTGTTCATAATCCATCCCTTACTTTGCATTCACCCTTACCTCTGGTCCAAGAATACAATTAAAACAAAGCACACTGTTTATTCCTACAGCCACATCGAGTCTTTGTTTTTGAAGGTGGCTTGACAAGGTGTTTCTATTTCCCTTTCCCTTCACAATTTTTGCCAGGCAGAATTAGATTATGGGTATATTTACAGAAGGAGGGGCAGATATGCCCTGACTCTCCTCCTCATGCTGCTCGTTGTCTGAATGTGAAGAATTTCTAAAATACGTTAGATCAAATAGCACCATATTCCTCAGAGTTTATTTCTAGTGTGAAAAATTACTCCCTAACTGACTATACAGTGGTTTGCAACTGGCCAGGCTGATATTTCTGCAGCTGCTCAGACTCCAAAGCTCTTTCTGAAAACAACATAGATTCCAGGGTTAAGAGAGGATGCACTAGTTCTCACTGCTGCCCAGCTCATGCATGTGTCCTGAGCTGAATGACCACCTGATGTGACTTATCCTATTGTGAAAACTGCATGGGCTTGTCATCAGCAGAGCAGCTACATGATACTTTAGTCTGTCTAGGAAAATTTTGACTAGGTCACGGACCAATATTAGCTCTGAACGATGTTGCAGTCTTATCTGAACAGTGTGATATTTTCTGATTTTTCCTTGTATTTCAGGTCATCTTAGTCTAACTCTCAACATCAACTAAAACAAGTGGTTGCTTGGAGACCTTACTTTGGTAATGAATAATCCCATTGGCTCTCTTATAACCAAATTGTTTCTTTTCAGTGTCTTGCTGCAAGTTTTAATGAGGATCCGAGTCTGATAAACATTCTCACAAAACGCTGACAGGTATCAGACTCAGTATGTCCAACTGCAGTACGCTTGATTTCACTGGTGTTATTTGTGGACATTTTTTGGCATGTTAGAAGTCCTGGCAAACACCTTACACAGGAAGAGTATCAAATATAAATCTTAATCCATCAGGAATTAAAATGTGGTTCATCTCTGGAAAAACATGTATTAAGTTTACAACTATCCAACGGTAATTTTTCCCAGTCTCCTCCTTTTTCTATAGTAACCTTCCCTAAAAACTAATGCAGCCTCTAAGAACTACCCCAATTCCTTTTCTCTCTACCTCACATTCAACAATAAAAATTCTGCAAGCCAAATGACATCCTTCCTTCTGCCGTCATTGTTGCCAGGAAAAGGCTTTGTATGGCTATAGCTGAATGCAAGCATGCAACAGCTGTGAATTGCCTTCATGTCAGGAGCAAGACAAAAAAATTGCTTAGCTATTTTAGGGGGAAAAAGACCTAAATTCCAGCTATGGTCTTCCAACTTTCATATCAGCTACTGGCTAAAAAGACCCTTTTGAGAGCTCAGATGGGGCTAAATATGTTGTCTTTTCTCTCCACCACCCTTGCAAAACAAGAGTGTGCCATGACAACCAAGAGAGCATGTTTCAGCGACATGAGTGTCTGTACAGACTGATACTCCTTGCAGAGCTTAGCACTACCTGTTGTAACCAGTATAATTGATTTCATTGCTTTCATACCGTTATGTCTGCACTACACTCACCGGCAGTCCAGAAACCCATTATTCTATCTCTTCCCACGCCTCAGACTCAGTAAATGTACAAAGCCAGCCATTGAACCAGGCTTTTTCATGACATCTGGGTTGAACATTAGGTGCTGTAGGCGAAAAATCTTCAGCTGCCTCACCTAACACAGTTTAGTTGGAAATAAATAGATATAAAAAACTAGGTGACAGACATCTAACATCCATCCTCTGCACAAGATCACAGCATGCATGTAAAGCAGATGCATGCAAAATAAAGCTACGGGTCATAGGTGTAAGAAGAGCTGCTATAAAAATTAGGACCTCAGCAGCAACGAAGCAGTGAGCATAATCTTCACCTCTAACACCTCACCAGAAGAAGAGAGTTCTGATTTCCTTCCATCCACCTGCAGCATGCAAGGTTGTCACACAGTAAGAAAACTCTTCGGACATACAGTGGAAAAATGTCTCAGGTAAGAATATTTTGTTCAATTTCAGATAGTCCAGATATTAAAACCAGCACTGATACTTCCCCTACTTACAGATTGCTTCTGATTAATGACACATCAAACAGCTCTCTGATGTCTTCTCCATCATGGTGATGACATATTCCTGTCTAGTTAGCCTGAGAGGTTTCAGTGTATAGTTCAGTAAGGCTACAGACATTCAAATTACCTAAACACATTTGCTTGCATAGAAATGTCATCTACTGCTTGTGGCCCAGCCTTCACAACTGGCCAGCCTGATCCTCAGTTTAGATGCCACACACAAGGACATCATAAAATATTCACTGTCTTGAACAGCAACAAGAGACCTTCCAGTTTCTGGACGATGAATTATTCTGATGCAGTGGAAATGGATTCCAACAATGTATGAAAAGCTAATACTGTTCTCACTACAGGACAATAAATCATTATCTTTGCATAACGCTGATTCTCAAACAAGCCCTTTCTTCTCATCAAATATTTTTCTGAAGTCCTTTGCTTAAGGAACAGCAACATCAACCACAGTACATGAAATCAGATGAAATGTAGTACATTCTTTAAAGCTGCGATGGTAAGGCTCTGTTACTGGCCTACAACCTTCCTGTTAGCCTCTGCTGAAGCTGCCAAATGAGTCTCCAAGGAACTATCTAGGGTATTAAACTGCTTCATCAATCCTGAGTACCCAAAACCCTCTGCAGAACACAGTACAGCTCATGCAGTGAATTACGATCCTTCACTAAAAAGAGTGTGCACGTTTGGAAAGCCTTTCCACATACCGTGACTTTGCTTACGGACATCGCTTGTGTCCATGAACCCACAAGGCATCTCCATTCCCAGGCTTCAGTACAGCCACAAACCTTCAACACCCAAAAGGACCGGTAACACAAATATTTCATGCTTAACAACAGAGCTATGAACAATTAATGCCACCCACAACTGAAACAGTCGAGGCAGCATTTGAAGATAAAACCACCTTAAAGCATAATAGAATCCAAGAAACTCAAGACATCCAACCTTGATATATTTATTCATAGCCATAGCAAATTTACATTCAGTTCCAAGCATGATATAATTTGGATTCAGACTAGGACTAGGAACTAAAGCCACAGATGGAAGATTTTGTAATTTCTATACATAAATGCATTTCCCTTGACACCTCTGGAACTTTCGATACTTCAGACTTGCCTGAAAAGGTGATAGGCAGAAATCTGCTAAAACTCCTAAAAATATTCATATTCTTCCTATCACTTCTGATCAGGTGTTTTCCTGCAAGAACTGAGTCCTCCATCAGTGGAGTTACACAAGGTCCACTTGTCTCTTCTATACTTTTTAACGTGGACATTAAAGCACCAAGTTAATTGCTGAGGAAATTTGAGTTCAAGTGACATTTATGTAGAGATGAAGCTGTGAAGTACAGGAGCTATGTATACAAACATGTTTGTGTATAGAAACATAGCTCCTGTACTTCTCAGCTGCAGGCTGTACAACCATTCCTGAAAAATGCCTAGTTAGATGAGATCAGCTAATGGGAATGCCCATTTGGCTAAAGCCAAATCCCAGAGAAAGGTTTGATACAGGTGAGCATCTACAGCCATAACGCAGCCTGTGACACTGAAAATATATGCCTGAAAATCATCAAATTTGTTGATAGGCTCAGAGCACTCCTGGATTCCTGACTGATACTATTGGTGCTATAAAACTGCATGTACGTATTTTTATCAGATTTGTTTAACTAGGAGATTCTGGCTGATCCTGCAGTATGATGAGACAATTATTATTAGAGCCTTATTTTTTTTCTTGGTGGTACCACACTCATGTGATATAACTGGGCATGAAACTTTCAGGATTTCTAGAACTCCAGTTAGCACTTCAACTTCTCCTTAGTAAATGTTTGGTCAAAGTAGTTAGTGCATCATTTAGGTCAGAAACCTTCCATTCCTTTCCTCCTTAACAATCTTATCTATCTGCATCATGGATATACTCCTTACAACAAGGCAATTCCATATCAGACCCAGTGCTGGATTCATACTCAGAAAAGGATCGGATAGATGATCACCACCTCTATCAATAGATCAAACCTATCTTTGCACTTCCATGAAATTTAGATCAAATTTAAGATTTCAGATTTTATTTTTAAAATGCCCTCCAGGATGGAGTCTATAGAGACTCAGAGGAGCTAAGGGCTTTACGGTGACCAAGTCCACAATAGAGCTTTGCAGGCTCAGCTGAGTTCTCTGAAGAGGAAGATAAGAGGCCTTTCTGAGGCCTGTATTTAAGCATCCAGTACTAAGACCAGCACAGACATTGCAACCATCTGTTTCAGGAACAAGAAACATATCTTCAATCTTACGTATATTTCATATAGAAAAACACACAAATCTTCAAAAAGATAAGTATCGCACCAGTTCTTATATGTCTTCCACTGGAGAAGGACTGACAGACAAACACTGTGTCGCAAGGCATAGTCATATCTTTGATGCACATTGGTTGGAAGACACTCAAAATTGCAAAAATAGGATGACTATGCAAGATGTTATCCTAAGTGACCATCTTTGTATGAGGCCTTCAGAGCTCAGAGGTACAGACAAGAAGTAAAAATTTAAAGTAGTCTTTTTATTAACAGTTACAACTCTGTAAACACAATGAACAAACTAACCAAGATGATGAGACTGTCACAGAGCAGTCCTCAGAATAAACGTCACGTGTAAGGTCACTGTAGTGGCACCGCTTCTGACAGCAAGGGTAGCAATATCCAACATAGACATTCAAGTAAGTACAAATATTAATGAAGTACATATGTTAACTGTTGTTTGTGTGTCCACTTTAGAACATTCCATTAGTTACCATATTTAACTCAGTTAAATGTGTTTAAGTAGGAACTACTAGCCATCAAACTAAACAGGGAAGGAAAAAATAAGGTACTAGTGTCAGTAAGCTTTGTAAACTCTAATAATGGGGTATAATTGAACTTTAACCTTTATTCCCTGTTTTGAGTTCTGTAGTTCTTTCATTAACCCAGTACTCTGGATCCTCATGTAAGACCTGCCAGCTCATCAATAGATGTGTAGACACATTTCTATTTCATTTACTTTATTGATTTAAAGTTTACCAAAAAAGTAAATTCCTTGGAACCTAGATGATATATGTATGTTTTATCACTATTGTTTCAATTTTCTTCTGTTCCAGACAAATTTTACTATAAACAAAAGCTCATAAGCCTTTATTCAAAAGGTACAACCAGTACATAATACTGTAAAAGCAGCAAAATATGAGGCTGTGCAGCAGCCCTTGCTTTAGTTAAAAGTATTTTTAATGACTTCATCCTTCATGGTTGCCCAAAGCACCCTGTGAAATAAACCTTTAACTCTTACATCGTTTCTGTCTTAAGGGTAATGAGCCATATGCAAAGACATCTGCAATGCCTGAAAAGAATGATCATTAATTAGAGGAAGACAGGACACTTTCTGAGTGCTGATATGGAAAAAAAAAAAAAAAAAAAAAAAGCCTTTCAAAAAGTCACTGGAATTAAGAAAGAAAATTTGCCCTCTAGTTTGCAAGATGTGAATACTGTAGGTATGATTTTTATTTCTTGCATGTGCTGGGAAGTAAAATTACTACACTGTGAGAGCAAGACACCAGAGAGGAGACAGAGAGCCAAGAGAAGGGAATTCTGTGAAAAAGGCTAAGAAAACAGCATATGTTGTTTGCATAGAAACCTCTTTCTGACTTATCCGGAAAGTCTGAGGGAAGACCGAAAAGCAGGGCACAGATTGTAGACTTAACCTCTTCTTTTCCCCATTCTAATAGCCCTTAGTTTACAAATTACAAGGTCAGGCACTCTAATCTTGCAGTTTGCTCTGGAACTAGGTGAAACCTTGGCATCTCCTCCCGACTGAACATCCATTTTGAGTCACCTTCGTTTACACCTTTGCGTGGCACCATCTGGTATCAGGCACACCATCCTGCAGGGACAGCCCTATCTGCCTTCCCAACGAAGTGTGAGAAGCTGTACCTGCAATAGAGTGGGGGTTTCGTATAAATTTGTGATTTCTTCATTGGTAGCAATCCCTAGATTTTTCCTATCTTAGAGAAAAAAACAGCTGGAAGTGTTTTGCAATTGAAAGAACAGAATAGACGCATAGGATAGAGAAAATAATTTACACGGAGAAGTAGAAAGAATGATTCATGCCAGACTGAGATAAGAGGAATGAATCATCACCTTGGTGATCTCTCCCCATTGATCATAAAGGGAAATGAGACAGCTAGTTCAGAACAGATGCCTGACTTTTAGACTCCTGAAGTCAGATGACCATAATCCCTGTCAAGCTTGAGAGATGAGTGGTTTAGGGCTCCAAGGTCTACGTGTTCTCAGAGGTAGCTCCAGGCTAGAAGTCTGTTTTACACCCAGGTTTAGTACTGGTTGGACTTGTCTCTTGGTTTTTATCACAAAGACCTACTTTGCTGTTATATTCTCTGAGGCGGGGTATATTTTCCAGGAAACTTGCACTTTTTATAGACTTACAAGTAAAGTCTTCTGTCTTTTATAAGAACTACATACATAAATACCACTGACTTTTACAGGATTTCTGCTCTACTGCTCTGACTCTGTAGATCCACAGTTTACATTTCCTAACTGATATGAAACCAAACAAATTACGGTTCTGTATATAGCATTTACATATTTGGTGTGCTAATTGATCAGTAATGCCATATTCCCTCCTGTTGTGAGAAATCTCAGTATACAAGGCATGGACTACCCAGTGCATGCACAACAGACTTGGTACCCAGGTACAGGAGTGAAAAGGAACAAGTTGAACATAAATTATCTTGGATTAGCATGGCCATGAGTCTGAATTGATAAACTCTGTTGTTATGTCACATCTAAATGAGAGCTGCTTGATGTCACATCACTTTGTAACATGGAGCACAAGTGTTCTAGTCTGTCTCCATTCCCGGTTAGAGAGAAAAAATAAAGCATATCTTTTCTCAGTTGAAAGAAACCCTCAAGACTGTAATTTCTTCCTATTTTGTTGCCATTATACTGTTGTTATGTACAAGTTCTTATGGTTTCATTTCAGTCACCCAGCAAATTATAAATCAGTGATTTCTATGTGCCTTCACAGGGAAGGATTGAATAGAAATTTATTAAAACTTCCTTCATGTTTTATATAAAAGAAGCATTTGTTCATAGGGAGTTCCAGTGTATCACTGTTCCAGATTTTCAGGAAATACAACTTGTCCCTAATTCCCAATTTTTAGATACCTATTTAAATGGAAGCTGTGGGCTTCATGAACATGTACTCTCTGATTTTTCTCAGAGTCTGCTCAGCTGAGGAATTTGGCCCTGTGCACTGAGCCTGTTCCCCAGGTACGCCTACCCCTGGAAGCATGACAATCACTAAATGATGATTTAGATGCATTCTGGGAGTTTCTGGAGAGTAAGCCCTTGGCAGATGGAGATAGCATCTGAACAATTCTGCCAGATTTGAGCCAGCATTATGATTAATGTATATACATGACCTGTGGAAGTTAGAAAGAATATTTGAAACAAAAAGAAATAGGGAGTGCCAACAGAAACCTCCAAGAGTATCAGCCTCCTCCTGATGCTGCTGTTAACTCCAATTAACTAGATGGTTTCTACCAGATTCTTCAGAAACAGAGTGGTCTGTTGAATAATCACTACCTTTTTTCCAACGGATGAGGATAATGGCAATTCAAGAGATTATCAGGTACAGCGTGCTCACTTTTTAGGACATTGGATTTACTGACTGCTGCTTTCTTGAAAGTTAGACATGGTAATGCCATGCATAACGTAGCAGCTCCCCAAAGGACACTGTTCTTCATGGAGTAAGGGAGGTGCAAGTCTGTACTGTTATGTCTTAAGCCATCAGTCATTCAAAGCAGTAAATAAACTCTTTGTAGCACATTAAAAGAAATTGCCATGTGCTTAAACAATGTTAACACTTATACTCTAGGAAAGAAAATTGATATGATCATACTACTCAGTATTGACATCATAGTGACTAACATGGAGGAAATCACAGCTATCAGACAAAGAGATAGACCTCAGGTGACACTTGGAATTAAGGAAAACGCACAGATAATAAATGTCTCTCTTGAACCGTTAGGAGAAGATTCCTTTAAACACAGGGTTTTGCTCCAAACAACAGCTTGGCAATTTCTGATTTTTAGAAGGAAAATCTGTTTCCTTTTACTTGAAACACTTATGGATCATAGCCCAGCCATCAGTGACAGATGTTGATAACACAAAAACTACAGCTGACAGAAATTCTCGTCATAAAAAAAATATTATGACTAAGATATCCATCCTGCCAACACTTATTTGTAGCCTTAACTTGTAACAGACAAACATTTCAATGTTTGTAGCATCAGGGCCTAAGTTTAACTGGATTTTTTTTTTCCTTTTTTTTTCCCCCTTTCAGTAGCACAACCTGTTTGGCATTTCCCTGCATGTGTTACTAGGGATAGCAGAAGCTGAGTTATTAGTTGCAGGGACAAGAGATAAGCAGTCAGTGATTTTCAGGCTTGAGGTTGCAAGCCTGGAAACATCAATAGAAGCATGACTGTAATCCTGAAAACAGTCAAAAAAAGAAAAAATTGGGGGGTTACTAAAATAAGCCTTAAATTCTGCTTCAAAAGGAATGTGATAAAACTCCCTAGGTATTTATACCTTCCAAACACCTTTGTGAAGGAAGTTAATGTATTTATCATTGCACATCTGGGGAAACAGGCTCCTGAAGGAAAACAGCCTTGACTGATCATATTCAGAATTACTCTTGGATTTCATATAGAGCTATTCCTGGTACACCCCGTTGGGAGAGAAGGGCTGATCTCAATGGGGAGATTCACCTCAACTATCCAAGCAAGTAGATACTTCCTCTTTAGTCCCCTCCCAGCTCAATGAAGGGAAACAGGGACTCGTAAGGCACAATGTGTCTGACCTCTTTTAGGTGGCTACATCAGATCACACCCTGGAGAGCTGGGTGTTGTCCTTCTCTCAGGCCTGTATGGGAAGCTGAGGGTCACCACGGCAGGCTGAACTCAATGATCTAAGATGAAGTGAGATGCATCCCACCCCAAATCACTAGGTTGAGGAAACATATAATTTGGTGTCTAAAAGGATTCAGAAGTCAGGATTTCTCTGACACAATCATGCCTAGCCATTGATCCAGTTTTGGCACCTGTAACAGCTAGATTTGGGCCTTGGGACTCCCATTGCTGGAGGTTACACACACAGGCACGTGCACATTTAGTACCATCCAGCCAAGCAGCAGCACTTTATGCTCATGCAAGCATCTGTTTTTCTTGCCCTCCACCTCCTCCACAGAAGCATCCATCCTCCTCCTCACCTTCCTCTTCCTCACACATGAGCTATCACTTCCCCCCTCATGTCTTGCAGCCAACCTTCCGTCTCTCTTAACATACTCACCATACTCAGTCCTTTCTGTACAGCTAAGAAACCATTTATTGATGGATTTTTAAGAAGTCCATTTTAATAGACATTGTTTATTTTTTTAAAAAATGTTGAAAAAGTACATCTCTTCAATTTGAAATGGAAGATACCTGCCCTCCTGACACTGGGGTATCACAGACAGATACAAGGCTAACAGCATCCTGTACCTTCTGTGTGCTGTAGTTGTGTCTTTACAATTCTTGCCTCAAGGATGACCTAGGGTTTTGTCAGATCTTTGACAGAAGCTTTTTAAAAGACCTCTGGGAGTCGGGGGAAAAAACCCAACACTTCCCTTTTCCTAAAATATTGGGATTTTCTTATTCATCCCTTGTTGCCCTAAGGATGATAAAGTTGCCTAAATGTATGTGCTTCACATGATATTTTTCTTCTCAGAGTCTCATCAGCAGGAGCAATGTGGTCCAATTTCCTCCCCATCCCCAGTAACTGAACCATAAATTGGCAAGCTCACCAAATGAGGGAACATAAGCATAATTGCACTTAATTGACAGGGCATCACACACAGCAAACTACAAGTTCAAGGGCGGAAACATTAATGACAGCAGTGTGTATATATAGTGACATTTCTGATCAGGAATAGGATGCGGAGATGTTTTAATGGCCATACTTAATGTTATACACGCCGTGCTACATTTAACCTATTTGAAAGCTGGTGTGCAGGTTGCACAGCGATAGAACATTAATAAATTGCTGCTGCATGTGGCTCCAATTGAAGAGAGAATATGATTCTTAGCTCAGGCTGCACTTTACAAATACTCATCATTTACTTAGCCAGGGAAACAATGCTTCCCTTATTAACTTTTCTTATACTTCAACAAAGGTTACGCAATTTTATTATTTTTTTTTCAAGGTGAGTCACCTGAAACCCCGGTAATGGTTTCATGTTTTCTGTTAATTGCAGAGAAACCAAAGCAGGCAGCAGTTTGCGTAACCTTCAGGACACAGCGATGTCTAGCTAGACCGTGTCTTCCTCGCGGCTCAGAGATCACATGTTCTGCTGGTTCATCTCTAATGGGTGGCTGTCACCGACTGTACCATTAATGTTCTTATCCTAATGGAAAGCAATTAAGGGCAATATTTTTAAAGAGGACCAGCTAAAGGGCTGGTTTATAACTTAAAAGAGGAGTGATTTTCAGCCAGTGCTTACAAAGTGTTTAAAATTGGCAGGTAAAATAATTTATAAAACCCAGAAGTGATCAGTGTGATTTGAGAAATCCTGCCCACAAAACATAACTACAGAATTTGATGGGCTTTGATATAACAAAGATCTGTATATCCACTATTCAGTGTAGGTACATTTCAAACATACCGCTAAGCTTTACGTTCATGTTCTGATCCTAAATCCCTTATTGCCATGAGACAAAATGCACAGTCTGTGCTCATAAGGCTGTTCTGCCCATCAGAAAACCACAATATTGTTAATATTCTGGGACAGAAGAGTGTCCACAGAGTTATGTGTTTATTCACTCTGCCATTTTCTGAAGGCAAAAAAATCTTTGGTCCCACTCCTCGTACAGCTGGTTCCACTTGCATGCACACACCACCTAATCTGAGGAGTCATTTAGTACACGAATGTTTGAGTCACAGCTTGAAATTTTACTCTCTTGCCTTTATGCTAGCCGTTATCAAATGTGCCTTTATACAAATTAACAGGGGCCAATTAGCAGGAGCTTCAGATAAGCCTTTATGTGTTTGATTGTATAGCAAAGAAATTAAATGACTGATGTTTTATCTTAAACTTACAAAACCAAAATAGCTAACTAGTATAATACAAGCACTGACCTATCCTCACAGAACTGACACATTCAGAATATCATTGTAATTAACGTTTAAAAGGGTGGAAGGTAAGACAACGAATTTATGTAGTAGTGGGCTTGTTCTGCAGGAGTCTGATAGATACATTAAGTATAAAACAATAGATGTACATAAATGAAGTAATAATATTATAGAAATTGTTACAAGATTTTCCCTTGTTTCCTTGATTTTCCACACATCAGCTTGGAAATGGTATGTTACTTAAGACCTACATTTCTTTAACTCTTTCAGCAGTGGTAAAGACAGGACACCCACAGAAGCAGAATAAAATCAGAAAACTTCACAGAAACATCTTCACCATGTATAAATTTACTGTTAAAATAAGACTTGCAGCTTGTTTTCTTCTGTACTCTGTTGTGCAGATTTGTCTTTTAATTTGTTATGTTTTAACCTCAGCCAGCAGCTCAGCACCACGCAGCCGCTTGGTCACTTCCCCCCTGGTGGGATGGGGGAGAGAATCAGAAGAGGGAAAGTGAGAAAACTCATGGGTTGAGACAAAAACAGTTTAATAGGTAAAGCAAAAGCCGCGCATGCAAGCAAAGCGAAACAAGGAATTCATTCCCCACTTCCCATGGGCAGGCAGGTGTTCAGCCATCTCCAGGAAAGCAGGGCTCCATTGCACCTAACAGTTACTTGGGAAGACAAACGCCATCACTCTGAATGGTGCCCCCCTTCATTCTTCTTCCTCCCAGCTTTATAAACTGATCATGACGTCATATGGTATGGAATATCCCTTTGGTCATTGGGGTCAGCTGTCCCGGCTGTGTCCCCTCCCAACTCCTTGTGCCCCCCTAGCCTACTCACTGGTGGGGTGGGGTGAGGAGCAGGAAAGGCTTTGGCTCTGTGTAAGCACTGCTCAGCAGTAAAATCTCTATACTATCTCTAGTATTCTAAAATATCTCTATATTGTCAACACTGTTTTCAGCATAAATCCAAAATGTAGCCCCATACTAGATACTACAAAGAAAATTAACTCTACCCCAGCCAAAACCAGCACGTACTTTCCATTCATAATTCAAAGAGCCAAACATGCAATGCATTTTCTTGACAGTGGCAACGCTTGTGGTTACCTTTCAGGATCAGTGAAAGAGGACAATTCAAATCACTTCATTTTTCCACTCAGCCACTGTTGCATTTACAGAGGAGGTCTTTGGCCTCTTGAAAACCACATTAGTTTCACCATTGATTTCCTGATCTCAACTCAGTTACACAGTAAAGGAAGAAAGCATGGTGTTATAGAAACATCCATCTCCATAATTCATGTTATGGAGAGCTATGTCACACTTTATCTTTGTAGACAGTTTCATGAAGGTGGATGACAAAGGTTCAACAAATTTTTAAGCAGACATGACTGACACTATAGTGGGCAATGCAAAAGAACAACAAAAGTCAATCAATCAAAAGAAACAAAAACATGTCAAATGGAGAAAGATCAAGAAGAGCAATGTGAAGGACCAGAGGTGTGGAATAACCTATGAGGAAAGATGGTAAGTATTTGGGCTGTGATGAGAAGAAAGCAAGCAACAGCTTTAAACTACCAGAGAGATCCAGTCCAGACCTATAAAAAGCTTTATAAAAGTAAGGTTCATGGAGCCCAGGAAGGACTTATCTGGGGAGACCGCAAAACCCCCATCACTGAAGATCTCAAAAACACACTAGACAAACATCTGTCAAGAAGAGCAGATGTATTGCTAACACTGTCTTCAAGGTCTTACGGGCTTTTTCCAGGCTGTTTAATTAGATTTTTATACAGTACTTCACTTCTTAATGCAAACACACACATACTCATCTAAACAGCACAGAAAATTATAATAGCAAGTTAGTTGTACAAGAAGAACAAACATGGCTTAAGAATAGATAAAAATTAATTTCATAGTAATTACTAGATAGATGGAGGTACTAAAAATATAAGCATGAATCTTAATAAATTAAATTATCTTTAGAAATGAATAAATCTACCAAGTAATTATCTGTTCTGATGAAAACACCTTTTTTTTTTCCTTCTTTTTTAAACAAAATACAGATAATTAAAAATAATAACTTGGAGAACACTGAGTTGAGGAAAAAATTATGATCAGAAAGAGCTATATCTATACTAATAAATCAAATATGCCTGGTGCTGAAATCCACCGGCACAGAATGGTCCACGCTCATCTTCTTACCCTACAAAACTGGACATCTGTGTGCAGACTCCCTCTTGGAAATGGTCTTTGGCAAGCAGGTATTTTTTCCAAACAATGCCCCTAACCATTAGTAAGTGTAGGCCAAAAATGTGCTGAGGACTATCCTAGTGTTTTAGCAGTGGGGACATTCAAGTTCCAGTGCCCGGGAATGTTTTCTGACAAAAGTTTACTTTACTGGTATAAACATAACTGATGATAGCAGTGTCACATCAGAGTAATTCCCAAGTTGCTCTGGGTTTACAGTACTGCACAAGAATAAACGCCTGATGCCAGGGCTCTGAAGGCACTACCATGGTGGCTGTTTGGGCTCACAGTGGCAAGATTATAGTCCCTGAAGATCATGCAACACAACGGGAAATATGGTTTGGATCTTGCCTTTGCAACCTATGATTAAAGAGAATTATGTGAATTTTGTCTCCTGAACTACAAAAGGGAGGAAAGGGGTTATATGCAGTTTCTGAATGAATCCAAGACTCCAAGTCTTAAGGATAAAAAAATAGGAGAACAAAAATAACATGCTGGCTCATGTCATTGGTGTTCCCAGGCTGCTCCCGGTGTTACTTATTGGCTAGCCCTAGTCCATCTAAGAAAATTAGTCTATGGAAAGTATTAAATATATGAATGTGATTGATTGAACTTTAGTTTGTATGAATTTGGGTTAGGATGTTTTGGGTCTAGTCTACTACAGTACAACCAATATTACCAAGCACCAGCCATCTATCTAGAAACCAGAAGCATTGTTTAGTGTGTAATCCCACATCCCAGGGATTGTCCTTAACAATGGTAGTCTTTAATTTTACTGATGAATTGGATTGAAAGCTGAGGTTTTGGTCTCCTCTCCTGACTGACAGGCACCTTGAGCACACAGCGTCTATAATAGGAGTTTCCTTTATTCAAAATCAAGGTAAAGAAGCCAGCGAACATAAAGGCAAAGAAACAAGCCCTCTTAGCCTCCAGCTCCCCAGTCCTGCCTTTCAGGACTGAAGCTCTTGGGCTTCCCTCTTCAGCAGCATTAGTCTCACTGTCTTTCTGAAGCAATAGAAAGTATCCTGCTTTACATTCAAGCAGTCAGAAGTTCAAATCCTGGTAAAACTGTCATGCAGTTCATGAATATTTTCTTCCTATACCTTGCAGGAGCACTAAACTCAGAAAGAAAATTACAAGGGAAAAATTTCATAGCAAGTGAAGCCATGCTGTAATATCTAATGAGAACACAGCCTTTATTCTGCTAAAAGTTCTTTGTGATACTCTTTTATTAAGAGGGACCATGCCAATTTCTCTGTACACATGGCAGATCAGAAGGGGCTTTTATAATGCAAAGCCTTAGAGTATCTTCTGAATGTACCTGGCATTGCTCTGAATTTGCACTACCTACTGTTCCTCTTCATCTCAATCAAAGAGAATAGCTCTGAACAAAGATTAATGAAAATCATTATTAAGGTGATTATTTGCAGAGATTATTTTTGCTGTTAGTGTCTGAGACATTCATAATGCTGTGTTTATGGGTGAAAGCCATTTTCATTAAAGCTCACACACACACAATTTCTTTTTAAGATTAGGAACCAATGTTAAATTAAAGGCACAAATGCTGGCATCCTGGGTACAATTGTTGTTGCATTCCCTCTGCTCAAAGGAAAAAGATAAGATTGACTAAAATGATTTCCTTAATCCAGGCAGAAATGAGTCACAGATCACTACAGATCTCTCTGTAGTGTTTATTTAATTCTATTTATTGAAATCAAAACTATTCACTGACAGTTGACTGAAATATTCACAAGGATTGATAAATGCTAGTTTTGTAACATCCCACTTTATGGTGAAGGGCCTGTGAGGTCCTTAAACCAAACTTTCCTTCAACCTCAAATTTGAGAGGGTTACACACCATAGATGATATAATCTACACCCAGAGAAAGCCTTGCCATTTATGGCCCATTTAATTGCACATTTGCTAGTCATTTCATTCAAAAAAGATTTGAAAGACCTTTCTTTTTGCTGTGATCAGCAATTTTTATTTGCAAATAATGCAACAAATGCATAACCACCACTCATCCCTAGTTTCATGTCCACGACTATCCCTGATGTAATTATGGATGAGACACATCTTGCTTGATTTTAGGTATTACCCTGTACATCTGTGCTGGTCACCCTAGCTTGCATTTCACAGAGACCAAGAGAGTGTGAATCATCCAATATACTTCAGATATCTATTTTAGGATGAATCATACCCAGAAGTTCCTCTTTCATTCCTCTGAGCCCCTGCAGACATCTAAAATTTGGAAAGCTGAGTCATGCCCTGTGTCTGCTAGTCGTGCCTGTGAGACACATGGCCAGAGACTTGCTGGCTTTCTGGATGACCACTACACAGGAGGTCTGGTGAAAGACTGGAAGATGCATCATGAAACATCCCAAGACATAACATACATCATTTCCAATACAAATACTTATATGAGCTAATTTAAGTATTCTTGCTGCCTTCTCTCAAGCCCTCATTCCTCTCCCTGCTGGAATTTGGATGACTAACGCTTCTAAATTGTCCAAATATTCCCAACAAAAACATGACTTGTAGCAAAACCCCCTCCAATTAGCGAAAAGTAGGTGCTATCTTCTCACAGGTATATTATTAACCTTTCTTAAAACAGGACTAGTCTTATTTGAATGGAGCCAGAAGATAAACATCAGGATTATGATGGCCTGCAGGCTATCATAAAAATAAAATCTCTCTGAAACAGAAATTAAGTCCTAATCCTGTTCCAGTAGAAAGCAGGGGTGTAGTGCAAGAAAGTGCTATAGACAGAGGGTCTCATCCTTAGATGCTACTGTTACTGGTCTTCTGAGCTTACATTGACTTAGAACCATCGCAAGGTGTCTCAGCAGCTTAATTTATTTCTTCCTCCAGAATGAGGGGCAGACAAAGCAAAAGTTCATGACAAGAATCAAGTTTGCTACTGCTGCTGCTGAGGGGTGAGATTTTCAGGACAAGTCTTGCTGCTGTAGGGAATGACCACACACCCATATGTTCTGTAGCCACCCAACACACCCTGACATCTCTCTCAGCATCTGTCACTGGCCTTTGACACAACAGCTGCCTTCAGACATTTGCTGCCTGAGGCAAATGCTTGCTCAGGTGTAGAGCTAGCCCTGCACTGACTCTGCCCACAGAAGGTTTCTGTGGATTTCAGCACAAAGGATTACACCAATGCTAATGGAAAATCCTATGCAGGATGTAAATAGTGAAATACCAAGTACTTCAGTTTGCTGCTGTTATGCAACTGATTTTTGCAACCAAAATATATTTCTACAACTACCTGAAAGGAGGTTGTAGCCAGGTGGGTGTTGGTCTCTTCTCCCAAGCAACAAGTGATGGGACAAGAGGAAATGGCCTCAAGTTGTGCCAGGGGAGGTTTAGATTGGGTATTAGGAAAAATTTCTTCACCAAAAGGTGAAGCACTGGAACAGGCTGCCCAGGGAAGTGGTTGAGTCACCATGCTTGGAGGTATTTAAAAGACGTGTAGATGTGGCACTTAGGGACATGGTTTAGTGGTGGAGTTGGCAGTGCTAGGTTAATGGCTGGACATGATGGTCTTAAAGGTTTTTTTCAACTTAAATTATTCTATGATTCAAAGTTAATGATTAAGAAATTGAAACAATGGCCTTCCACGTAGCTTGAGAGCAAGATTTCCATTGACTGTAATGTGCTGCTGGTATCTGCTAAGGCAGCCAACCTTGATCCTGTAAGACCCTGTGCTGTGCCTGGGGTTGGATTCCAGAACATATCTCCATTTGCTGCTTATTTCTTGTCCATCATATAACAATGGATCAATTTTAATAACTAATGGGAGCATTTTGGAAATCGTGAGTATTCAGTGGAATTCATTGCAAATTAAATGTGTCATTGGATATATGTAGGACACTTTAAGTGCTAACAAAAGCTCTCCAGTTCTGATCTCTGAAATGTTAGTCTTATATAATTTTACAATGTAACTGTAAATTTCTTAAAGACAGCCAGATGATTGATATACCGTAAATTGCAATACCTATAAAAGATGGGGAGACTGAACAAGATTTGGGTTTATCTCTCCAGTGAAGCCATGAATTATCTGAGAGAATATGACAAGCAATTAATCAAAATATAAACCACACAGTCAAGCAAGTGTATATATTCTTTTAAAGCTTAAGCCAAAGCCCATCAGAATTCAACAGCAGGCTTTCTATTGAGTTCAGGAGACTCTCAATGCAGACCTAAAGGAAAATTCATGGCTAAACTGGAAGGCTGGGTATAAAGTGGTATAAAGTTGTAAATTGGAATAATACACATGTTCATCTTTTATGAATAAAATAATTTTCTGTGTGTTATAACTTATATATGTTACTATGTTATGTCTCAGCTCAGTGCCTTAATCTTCTCTAGCCTGAACAGGAAAAGAAAGATTTTTCTTTTAAAATAGTGAAATATTGTCCACAGTAAATACTGGCCACATAAATTTTGGAGCAGGAGATCCTTATTCATCCTTGCAGCACATCTGCCTCATCATCCATGGATTTCTTTTTTTGTGTTACTGTGCCATTCTCATGTGTAAAAATAGAATTCTTTCCCCAAAGTGAGCATACCAGGCTTTATTGTGAAATAAGGACCTAAACCTTCAAGAATTGTGGCATTTCCCATCAGAGGTGGAAAAAAACCCAGTTATATTTCTATACCAGCCCTGTCATCTGCACCGTTCTTTGCATGTTCTTTTATGTCATTCTAACATACCTCCATACACATATGCATAAACCTTGATGACCCTCCCTGCTTCTCCAGAAAGAAGCAATCATCTGGAGATGCAGATGTGGCCAAGAGCTTTTTCCTACATCAGTAGCCACAGTGGGGGAAAAAGTCTCCAGCCTGTCCCAAAGAAAACTCAGAGGTGCCATCGGGTTGTCAGCCATGTTAAGCCTTTCTAGAAAATCAGTACTGCATTTTTTATTAGCAAAACAAGATCCCTGCACTCTGGAGCTTAAACATAACTTGACTTTAAATCCTGACTGATTCATTGTGTTCTGCACTGCCTATTTATTTGGAACTTGCACAGTTTCAGACCACATCTGCTGGTAAAACAAAAGATATTAATCCTCGCTGCAGTATGTAATGCAGAGCTTTGTGAAGTGCTTTTTACCCAAAGCTTGGCAAACTGAAATTCTTCTGTCATGCGCAGAACAAACGCAGCAGAGACAGCTGTAACATCAACTCGCCTGCCCTGCCTTGGCCCAAGAGGTCCCAGTGCTGTTTGCCTGGTCAGTCTTCCCTCCCTCTGCTGATTCCACCTCCTTCGTTAACGGTTGTCAGTAATAGCATGCTCTGAGATGGGGCTGCTTGTCCGACAAGGAGGATATTACTTGAATCATTTCACATCCCCCACTAAAAATGACACGTAAGAGCAGAGAACAAAACTAGCAACGATTTCGAATTAACACACTCTACGAGAGAGCACAGCCTTTCCCCAGGGTCCAGAGCCACCCAGCCTTCAAAGCTTTTCAAGAAAAGCCTTTTTATTTAAGTTTTGCCAGACCGCATAAACAAAGATGATCTCAGACAAACAATAGCAAACATCAGAAGAGAATTGTTCTGAGGTACTCCAGAAAACCAACTGAAAGCACTGTGAATGTGTATGCACACATATAAAGAAACGGAGTACTTGAAGAGTTTGCTGTACAAACATTTCTCTTGTTATTCAGTCTAAAGAAACTTGACAAAATGCATTCAGAAAAGGGCTTTGTCTGGTAAGAATCACAAAGAGGGTGGTATATAATAAGATAACATAAATTTATCCATCAAGCTTGGAGTACCAAAGCGCAGAGCCTTGCAGAGGCAGCAGCGTAGAAACCAAAGCACTATATACAGTACATCAATGTGGTACTGAGGCCAAGCTTAGCTGACCGGAGAAGGTAAACCAGCTACTTACCTAATCCCAGCTTTGGGGAAAGCTCATCCAGCAACAGGAAAACAACCTACATTTCACTGTGCTCCTAAATCCTTAGTCCCTAAATCTCACTTTTTAAGTGATTTGGATTTAAGTGATTTCAGTTCACAGGAACTATTTAAATTTCACTACTAGATATTTACTTCATAGGGACAATTTATTTTTTTTAAATACACTCAATATTTATAGAAATTATTCTTAAGCTCTTGATATTTAAATAATGCCATGGATGATGGGGGAGATATAAATTCTCCTGCAGAGATATACAGAACTTTCTTCACAGGCTGCTTCTTGCACCCGTGGGGACAAAAGTCCCATCTTCTGAATACTGCTCAGATGTTAGCCTGCAGGGCCTGATGATGGGTCTTTTCACCTGGTTCAAGATGGCAAAAGGGTGCTTCTTACCTCCTCTCCCTGAAGCCAGCTCCTTGGTACTGTATTTCCTTGGCCCCCAGCAGAATCCGGATTTGCCCTTGAAAGCAGCAGAGGCAGGACTTTCCAGGCCAGGAAGCTGATGTGTTACATTTAAGACAAGACCGACGATGCACTGGCTCTTCCACCCTCACCTCCCGCAATGGCAGAGTTGACAGTCCAGGGCTCCCCGGCCACAGCAAGACAGTGAAGCAGCAGATGCTCAGTGGTTTGTGGCACTGGGTTTGCCCAGAACACAGCTCCTCATTAGATTTGCCCAGCGGTTGAAATTTCATATTACATATAAGAGTCTTGTGCTATCAGTAACGCAGGTTTATCCATTACTTTCAGTGGACCATTTGTAACTTGGTGGACATCTTCAATGACATTTTCAGTGTTGTGGATTGGTACGACCTACCTTACCAGACCTCCTTCCATCTCCTGGGATCAGTTCCTCACTCACAGTTGGTGAAGATGCCCAGTAAACAAGAGAAACTATGGCCAGAACTGGAAAGCAGATGCTTAAGTTGAGCTGTCTTAATCCCTTTTTATCTTTGGTAAAATACTCAAGAAGCCAGTTGGCCTCACTGAGGGTTGTCAGAAAATTAGCATTTTTGTCTAGCAGATCATTTAGTAGTATGCCAAAATAGATACCTTTGAACGTCTTAAATTATTTATTTTTTGTTTACATATTGTTATTTGAATATGCAGGTAGATATATATGTGTGATTTAAGTTCTCAATTCTCAGTTTGAATACAAATTTGGAGAATAAAAAGAGAGAGCAAAGGGAATGTGAAGAAATTGATGAGCATAATTAGAGACAAATGGAGAAACTCATCTTGTATTATGGGGCAGGGTTGAGTGTATGTTTTTCTTTCTTACGATAATATTTTAGAAAACTGTAAGGAGTATTTGAGCGAGCTCTGAAGGCTTTGACAATTTTTGCAAATTAAAGTAACTGACGAAAATATTTCATATAAACAGAGTATATCTTCACTGCTTTCATTCTTTGCTAGCACTGATGGACATGTTAAATAATCATACAGAAACAGGGTCATAATATAAAAAATCAAATCAACAATCTTGTAATTAAAGGCCAAGAAATGGATGTCCATATGTGTAGCTTTAGATATGTAGTACAATCTACATTATGCACAAAATAAATATCAAATTTAGCTTAGACATAAAGGCTTGTCATCATGCTCATAGAAAGACACCATCCTTTGGTTTTGTTACTTGCTAATACATAACATATAATATACTTCCATGTATCAACAGGTTACTACTGAATTATAGCATTCCTTCTTGTTATTATCAAGCTGTTGCCTCATCAGTCAAGATCAGGCTCCTGCCATGTCAGGTACTGGGCAAAGACAAGACAGTGCATAGTCACCATCCTAAATGACCTCAACAGTCAGGTGGTGAATAGAGAATAAGATAATTATTTAATCAGAGAGAGTAATGTGAAGCCCAGCAAATAACATGCCAGTTGCAGGAAGGTTTTTGTTTGTTTTCAAATAAGTACGAGACACACAAATATAAGGAACAGACTAAACGGAAGGACTCGGGAGTGCAGTGGGTAAAATGGTTGAGAATAGACCATTGAAGAGGCATGGTAGTAGAAACCTGGAGCATAAAAAACTGGAAAGAGAATATACAGCCAAAATTAAAGGAAATACCCTGACGATGCTGGCCTCTACTTTTACAACGACTCTTGCTAGCTGCAGGTCGTAATAACAGCAATAATAATGATAAAATTCTGATGACATAAGAATTTTTATTTAGCCTTGCCAGCTTCCTTTGCAAAGACTAATAGATATAATAGGTTGGATTTTCTCTAGATGTGGTACTTCCTTATAGAAGGTTTGTATTCATGATGCTAAACGAAGCCCTAATCTCAATACTGGGGAGCAGTACATAGTGAGGCATCCCAGGAAAGGCAGTGCTACTCTTTTCAGTTCTGTCAGTGGTCCCATCAAGCTCTGTATGGGAGACTGTTGCAGCTCACATCAGACTGTAATTTATTTACCTGTGACCCAGACAGGCAAGGTGAAAACTCAGCCTATTTCTCATGCTGTCCCTTCCAAGATCCTTAAATGTTAGAAAGTCTGTGCTTGTAATGCTGACTTGTCTCAGAGGTTTAAGAAATTATCCCTCTTGTTCTGCTGAATGTCAACAATAATCAGGTTAAGACTTGCCGCCGGAAGACACTTTTCCTAAATAGACACTTACAACATCAATCCTCAGACAAGCTTTTGCAACTTATTGCAGGAGCATCCACAAATTTGACATGAAAACACTGGTGCTGTGTCGGGACTCCAGGCACTGTGAGCATGGATGAGTCTGTTCCCTTAATTTTCTTCCAGCTGTCAAAATTACTCTGAAAACTAGACCACCCATTACAGGGAAGGCAAAATTTATTTTATTAAGGTGAAAATCTTAAGAAATTAATAACTGTATTTGAAAATGTATCCATAGAAATTAATTAAATCATCATGGGTAGATTCCTAATCCTGGTTATACTCCACAAGGTTTTCATTCAGCTAAAAAACTCAAATATTTCACAGTTCTGCAAGATGGGTTGTTACCTCTACTCAAGATGCTGACTGCTGCTTTCTCCAAACATATTCATCTGAAAACTAGATTAGTGGAGACTCATTTGGAAGGTGTGTGTCGACATCTCCTGCAACATGTAAATGTGGTACATACTTAAGATGCACAACTTCTACAAGATTAAGAAGTGGACCCATATGAACTGCAGGAGGTTCAATAAGGCCAAGTACAAGGTCCTGCACATGGGTTGGGGCAACTCCCAGTATCAATATAAGCTGGGAGATGAAGGGAATGATACCAACCCTGAGGAGAAGGACTTGGGGGTACTGGTGGATGAAAAACTGGACATGAGCTGGCAGTGTGTGCTTGCAGTCCAGAAAGCCAACCATATCCTGGGCTACATCAAAAGAAGTGTGACCAGCTGGTCAAGGGAGGTGATCCTGCCCCTCTACTCTGCTCTTGTGAGACCCCACCTGGAGTACTGCATCCAGCTCTGGGGTCCCCAGTACAAGAAGGACATGGACCTGTTGGAGCAAATGCAGAGGAGGCCACAAAGATGATCAGAGGTCTAGAGCACCTCTCCTATGAAGACAAGCTTAGAGAGTTGGGGTTGTTGAGCCCGGAGAAGAGAAGGCTCCAGGGAGACCTTAATAATGTGGCTTACAAGAAAGATGGGGACAAACATTTTAGCAGGGTCTGTTGTGATAGAACAAAGGTAAGGGTTTTAAACTAAAAGAAGGTAGGTTTAGACTAGATATAAGGAAGAAATTCTTTACTCTGAGGGTGCTGAGGCACTGGAACAGGTTTCCTAGAGAGGTGGTAGATGGTCCATGGTTGGATGGGGCTCTGAGCAACCTGATCTAGTTGAAGATGTCCCTGCTCATTGTAGTGTGCATTGGACTAAATGACCTCTAAAGGTCCCTTCTAACTCAAACCATTCTATGATTCCATTCTAAGTTTAACACTTCACACAGAAAACTGTTGACAATTTTTTTCTTAGCATGTGAAGATGTTTAAGGAATGCTGATGTCCCTTAGGAATCCTGTACTTGAACCACAGTACTTTCATTGAAAATGGTAGGATGTAATTTTCAAATAAATAAAAGGATGTTCTTTACATACTTCTTGAATCTGTTGTTGCAGGAGGTTTCAGAGTATCAGCAGGTTCAAAAAAGTTTAGGCAAATTCATGGCCAGCAGGTCCATAAACAGAAGTAAGAAATAAGAAGGTATTTACTAAGAGCCCTATCCAACGATTACAGTTATTGCAGGGACTGTGAGGGAAAAGGACTGCAGAAGATGGCCAGGCTCACATGCTGTCCCTCAAAGGCATCTCCCATTGCCACTGCTGGGGACAGAGTGCCAGACTAGCCAGACTCATTAACTGGTATTTCCGCTGTCACTATGAGTAGCTGGACATTTTCTAATGATGAAAGCAAGGTCTATGAATACACTTGGTGTTTCACTTGGCTGTAAAGAGTGTATTTACTCACTGAAGATTAAATCATCCCTGAAACCAGGAATGCTGGATTTAAACTTCAGTATACAACTTTGTAGTATGCACATTGGAGACTGTATTTTATACAAACATAGCAAGAGCAACAACAAAAGTATCTCCTTATGCTCCTTACTGTTGAAAGAGGCTGCCCCAAGTTCCAGGTGAGCCTATCAAATAAACAGGAAGACATCTCATTACTTCTTACTGCACTGAATAAAAATAACATAAAATTTACCCCTCAGTCATCTTTAAGCTGGCAAGTGTGAATTCAGATAAATTCTGGAGGAAAAGAAGAACTTTAGCTGATAAACAGAGAGAAACTTTCAGACAGTATGCTTCAGGAGAAACAGAATTTAAACTCAATGCAAAACTCTGCTGCTGTTAGTTTCATTTTAATCAGTCATTTTCTTCTTGTTTTTATTTGCACAACAGTTCTGAACAAATTGAAAAATGTTTTTTTCTCCTTTGTTGCAGGCCGGGTTCCTACCACTTCCATTGTAAAGGAGAATTCAATTTTGCAGTGATAAGTTCAAGAATACACAGATAAGGCACTTGTAGGAAGGGGAAGGTGAAAGAGAAGACGACCAGGCATGAATGAAAGTACTGAGAAAATACAGAAAAAAAGAGCAATTGTCAGCTGCACTTTACATACCAAACCGAGAAATTTTTCTCCAATCTATAATCTTCAGCAAGAGAGAAAGAAGTGAGCTTTGCTGATGCTAATTTCATCTCTTCATTGTTTTGGAAAGATGCATTTACATTTTCTGTGTGGATAAGCAGGACTAGACAGCTTATGGAGAGAGATAACGTAAGCGCTGAGCTCTGTTGAACCTTGGCAGCTTTCTGGTTTTAATCTCAATTTATTGTCCAAACTCTATCTCTCTAATGGCCAGACTAAATCCAGATTTAGATAAAAAATGTATGGGCTCAATTCAAGCTCCGTTTGAGGCTGGATGGTGTGTTTTGAGGTGGAAACAGCACCAGCCTTTGCAGGGAGATGGGAAAGTTTTAAGCTCTGCAGCCGTCACCGCTGCAAGTGTGCAACATGAGATAGCGGTGGCCGAGTATGGACGGCTTATGACACAGAATAAACATGGACAAAAGGACAGCCATGCTGGGTCAGCTAGCTCAGTGCCCTGTCATCAGAGGTGGCCAGAAGCAGATGCCTGAGGAGGAGGATACAGACACAGAGACTGTACAGCAATCCTACATCAGAATAGCCCTCTGCTCCTCAAAAATTTGCAATTTAGTGAAACCCTAATCCAGACCCGTTGTCTGAGTTCATTATCCCTCAATGTACTGTCATTCCAGGAATTCATCCAGTCATCTTCTCTATGCACAATTTCAAAACTTGCAGTCTCTTGTGGCAGAGAATTTCAGAGATGAATTCTCTGCTGTGTAATGAAATATTTTCTTGTTTTGTTTGCTGTGAACCTGCTAGCAGCTACCTTGCCTTGAAGACCCTAGTTTCTGTAGAGAGAGTGGAAAATTAATTCCTATAAACCCTTTGTGCATCCCACAGAACTTTATACACCCTTGTTATAACCATCTCTCAGTTGCCACTATTTTTCACTGAAAAGCTGCACCCCCTTTAGTCCATCCTCAGGTTAAATCTGCATCCCACCTCAGCTACTGTTCACTTGGCCTTTTCTAGTAGCATTATGCCCTTGAAATAGAGACCAGAGCTGCATGCGGAATTTAAAATGCAGGCACACCAGCATTTTATATAGTAATATAATGATATTTTCTATTTTATTCTCTTTACTAACAATTCTTAATATTCAGTTTGCAGTTTTTTACCACAGCTGGGCACTGAGTTCAATAAAACTATATATTATAACCCCAAGATTTCATTTCTGAGTAATAGCAGTTAGCTCAGAGCCCATTATTTTATATGTGAAGTTTGGATTGTTTTTCCCCATGTATGTCATTTTACATTTATCTGTTCTGAATTTCATCTGCCACTTAATCACCAAGTCTTTTAGTCTCTTACAGTCCTTCTGCAATTCTCCACAGTTGGTTCTCACTTTTAACTCAGCAACTTAACTTAGACTTCCCACTCCCATGGCAGACCCATGCTGCTTCTTACATCTTTGGAATAAAACACCCACAAACTTTGATGAAGTTGAGATTAATGAGCTTTGTGTTACAGGTTTACCTCTAGATTTTAAATATTTGCATGCTTTCCTATACCTGCAAACCTTTGAACCACTGGAAAGTTACACAAGCAGTGTTGCTCACAGGGAAAAGAAGAAAAGAAAGATGGAGTAAGTGAGACAAGGTGAATTTGATTATCAGGGATATAAACATTATTCTGTATTCTGTATTCTGACAGTGGATTTCACAATAGCCTCCCAAATTAGCTACATTCATGCCATGAAACTTGATGTCATTGGATAGGCTTTCCATATTAATGCCCTAAATTAATTACTACCGTTTCTGCTCTGGCAGAGCTATGGACTTGCAAAGATGCAGGCTCCAGTCCAGAGGGATTACAGCCCAATGCACTGATTTAAGAAAGCAGTTAAGGACAGGTGTAGTTCTAGTCACCTGATTAAGTTCTTCCCCAAATACATCTGTTTTCCAAAGTCATGGCTGAGGCTGAAGGGTCTGGAATTGGAACTAAATCACAGCCCTCAGTGTTCCCCAGCTGTGTTCTCCTTACTCTAAAATTCTGCCTAGAAAAAAAAAGGGGCTGGGGGGGGGGGGGGGGGGGCAGGGGACATGACTGTTGTAAAGTGAGATCTTGAATCCATAAGTTGCATTTTAAAAGATGGGAACAAAAAAAAGTTTTAATAGCCTCTTGTCATCACAGTTTCCAGTCCTGCCACAGTTGCTGAGTGTTTAGTGACATTAGAGTAACTCCAAAGTGTACCTTGAGATGCTCCCTAATTAAGCCACAAGAAAGCAAACAAACAAGCAAACAAAAAGAGGCTTGGCAACATGTCATTCGTGGTTGAGAAATGCAGTCAAAGAGTGTGTAATGCTTTACTGCTTTGAATGCAAACATTTGGCTTCAAAAGTTGGAAATGTGTTATTCTGTAAATTTTCTTATTAATTATATTTCATTTTGAATTCAAAGCCAGGCCAGCATCAATTTATTTCACTCAACTGCATCAGCTCTAGTATGTTATTTTTCAGTTTTGCTTTCAATCTGGCTCTGACTGATAACATTTTCTGATCGATGAAAAGGCAGAGGTTGTTACCAAAAGTAATGGTATGTTATAAAGCTGCTCTAGTCCAACAATTAAGAGCATTTTATTATGTAATAAAGCCAGTGCTATTTTTTTCACTGCAGCCACACCACATTATTTCAGACACTAATTTGCACATGATAAATTATTGATGGGGCAAAAATGCATTTTTTTTCTATCATCAAGCTCAAAAAGCATATATCTTTTAATATATTAATAACCATAGTCCTCAGGAGGTTGTAATATGATCTTTCTTAATTGAGACAAAATGTGTGCATAGCTATTGATTAGATTCAACTGTCGGAGTGGTCCTTCCTGAGCCGGGTGGTACGGAAAGGCATTAGCATGAACAGAAGGTAGAAACAACCTTCTGCTCTATAAAGTATTAAAATAGCTGAGTACTTACCAGCACCGCATTAAACAGCGTGACTAAGAAGAGTTTACTCTCACTGCTGCTATCTAGTCTGAGAAATGTATGCAGGGGAGAAGTTATCGCTGGCAAGAGTTTGTTACTGTTTTCAGGTGCGCATTTCTCTTGCTTCACTTTAAAGACTGACAAGTGAACAAATGCAGCTGGCATTCGGAGTAGAAGAAAAATCTTTGTGTCCTATAAGAGCTCCCTGCACAGTTTGAGCCTTGCCCTAAGAAAAATGCTTCTTGCACAGGAACTTTATCTGGAAGTTATAAAGTTGTGCTGTGCCTGAGGTTGGAGCGTTTCTGGAGCCTCCAGTGACATTTTAGTTAAACTCTAAACAGACCATTCCTGTGCAGATTTCCTGTGAGTTTGATTCAGCTTTCAGTGGGAAGCCTGGAAGAGTACAGAGGATTTGAGACAGTTGTATGTCCTTACTGGAGTCTTCTCAGTGGTGAAAGCTGTGAATAAATGTGTAATATGAAGGATGCATTGTAAAATTTAGGAATTCAAATTTATAGTTAGGTCGTTAAGACATCTGAGCATCTGTTTATAGTTGCCATTAATGATAGTTACTGAGTTGCTTTGGTTGGATATGAACTGGTAGCAGGAAAATCCAGCTTTGTAACAGTAAGTGTTTAGACCCAACAAAAATTCTGGAAACAAATAGTCATGCTTCAGATCTTTATTCATCACAAAACTTTGGATAATTAAGTAGATTTTTTTTCCTAGTGAGGAGATAAATAAAAGTCCTACTGCAGAGTGTCTGCTTCTGCACTAGCTCCTCAAAAGTAATTTTTAGAGACAAGCTGCTGAAGGAGATGGAGGACTAGCTTGATTCACTGGGACACTTTCTCTGTTTCAAAAGCTAGAATGATCCTCGGCTCATTAGGGAGTTATTTGCATCTGTCAAAGATCCATCCTGTGGTAAAGACGAAGAGCTTATAGCCTGGGAGACTTTTTTTCCATTCCAAATTATTCTATATACCTCCACCATGATCTTTGTCAGGTCACAAATTAGGCCTCATTTCCTCATCCCTTACCTTTTCCAAATGGTGGTGATAATATTTACCTCACAGGACTGCAGTAGGTCTTCATAACCCAGAATCCGCAAAGCACCAATAGACCGTAAGTGAAAATCCCTAGCGAAATACAAGCTGGCATTGAGCACCTTTGAAATTAAACCAGATGGGACAAAAGAAAAGATTAATGACCAAAACAACACTGTCCTGTCTCACCATCGTATGGCCAAAGTGATCAATAAGGAATGTCAGTTCGATTTCCAGTAGACTGGCCAGGGTATGAGTGTGTAAGAGAAGCCAAGACACAGATTTATGAAATCTCCAAAAAAGTATGAGTCCTATCTAAAGCTCAGATTCAGAAGGAAAGAAAATCTACCCTGTCTACTCTGTTAACAAATCATTCTGATTTCTCTTTAAACTGTTGTTTAAAATCAGAAGTAAAAAATAAAAATAAAAAATATTGCTTTTATCTCTGAAAACAATTAGATAATGTTGTTGAGTTTTGCATCATTTATACTACCGGATGGCAAGCTATTTGTTAATAACTGCCTGCTGTTGTGGAATCCCCTGACAGAGGGCCATATGTGCCACAAAATCTCAGATGCTCGATTGAATGATTGGAGATGGGCAATTAAAAATTCCCTTATCAGTCATGCATTTTTTCATGGAGTTGTTGGGTTTTTTTCTTTTCCTCATTCCTCCATTTCACCTAAGTCTGCTTTGAAATCAGTCAAGCTCTTAAAACGTCCTTCAGTAAAAAAAGAGACTATGCCATCATGGGCAGGGTACCAACCTTCTCCATTAAATGGAAAAAAGGTGAAGAAGCAATAATCAAGTTTTATAAAGCAAGCATCCAAGGTATCACAGGGACAGGAGTAAAATCAGGTTGTTTGGAGTTGGAAGTTAATCCAAGAATAGCTGAGAAGAGGCTTCTCCAAGGATGGTTTGACCTTGCAGCTTTTACTCCTGTGCAGGGCATGCATATGGCAAAAAGACACAAACTGGAAGAACTGCTTCAGAGAAGCCATTCACACAGAAAGAGAGAGCTGGGAGAGGGTCCTCATTCTCCTCAGAGTGAGGAAGCTGTAACTCCTTATTACATGCACAGAGTTGCATGCTGCAGTCACATAGGCCAACTATCAGAGAGATTAAGCATCTCACCTTGAAGTATCACATACTGAAAAGAGACTTCCATCTTGTATCTTAGAAGCACTGACCTTTTGAAGAGTGCTAGCTCTCAGCTATATGCAACTAAAAAGATGAATTGAGAGAGAAACTGGTCCCTGTGCAGCTGTGGTAACTTTGACACAGTATGGAGAAGACTCTGTTGGCCAGACTGGTTGCCAAGACTGCCTGTTAGGTCCTCCTTCCTCCAGAAATCATGAGGCCAGGCATCCCAAAGTTTCACTACTCCATGCAATGAGACATCTGCTTTGCAGAGTGGTAACAGCAGACGACACTAATTGGAGGAAGATCACAGCAGAGGAAGGATCCAGAGATGTACATGAATAATGTGATGAAGGCACAAGCAGCAGTGAGGCCTAGAGCAGACAGTACTTGTTGGTGTTTTCTAACCTTTCCCATATTCAGCTGTAGCTAGAGAGCTCCAGCCTATGGAGGTGCAGGCCACCCTTTCAGCACTGTGGCAACTAACATATCCTGTGGCAAGTCTGATGACTTCTGACTATTAGATGTTAAATTGCCATTGGGAGAGTCTTACTACTGTGGACTGAATTTGTTCATTTGTGTCTGTGCTGTCTATGATCCCCAACATTTTTTTACCTTTAATCTCTGTCTTATCCTTACCCCCTGCTTTTATGTTAACCTTAGCATTTTTCCTAAAAACGGCTTATTCTTTCTCAATTTCATTTAGGCCACAATTTCTTTTCTTTCCTAGAGTCATAGATAAAGGAGAATATTAATTTATCTATCTGAACATTAGATAGCTCTAGTCCACACTGAGACTCAGTTTGACTGAACTGCCAACAAACTAAGGGCTGTGACCTTCATCTGCCTCACGCATAACCCAAGAACGATTGATTTACAGTGAGTCCCTTGCGAATGTGAAATTAAACAGTGTGACCTCTTTTGAGGTAAGCTTGCTCTTTGAAGGATGATCATGTCTTCCTTTGATCATCTCTTTAATCGTTGTCTGAAATTTCTCATGATTGTATCATGCCATAAGAACCACAGTGGACTCAGCAATGAAAATGGTACCCGCACATTCAAAACAGGGCATGAGAAAGAAAGTATACCTGCCTACTTCACCTGCCACAGTTGGCAACAGGTGGAGAGTTAGTTTTGAAAATAATTATTACTTCCCTCATGCAGGGCTTTGAAGACAACATCTAGAATTCAATTCTGTGGCTAATAAGGAGCCACAGGGGATCTATAGCACTCTGATGCCTTCTTTGAGGAAATGTGGAAAGTATTTTAGATAATAAATCCATCTGAGAGTTCACAATCAGTTGGAGACCTTTTATAAATAGCAAAATATGATAAATTATTCTATTACTTCCTTAACTAGTGCTTTGGTGAAAACAGTTTGGCATGGTGTCCATTTTGGCTACAATGTGAGAATGGAACTTAATAAAACAGCAAAAGAAATTTTTTTTAAAGATATATGTTGTGGAAATGGATATGAAGTTTTTCTCATGATAAGGCTTTAACCTCTAAATTTCTCACTGGCTCTTTGTCAATAATGCTACTTTTCAAAATGCCAGTGTTCAGCTTTTGCTTGATGGCAACAACCTAATAGGACACATCAATAAGAATTATATTACACAAAATATAGCAAAAACAGCAATTTCAAATGGAGACATAATGTTTTCCTGCCCTCCTCACACATTTTCTTATTATACCAGCATACAGTACAGGGCAATTTTGGTTTTAGTAGCAAACTTTTACAGCTAGATGCTCATTTGGGGTAAATTTGAGTGACACTCATGGAAGTATCACAGTGAGGTTTTCATATGGAAAATTATTGTTTTAAGATTAACTCATGATATAAACAGATCATGCTGGGTTATTTTTAATGGTTGGGTGAGTAACAGAACACAATTTCTGTATTTCTTTTCTTTTACTTGCTGTTTGTTTGAAACCAGGATGATCCATGGCAAATCCCTTTTGCCAAACCCATTAAGTTATTCACCAATTAGGTGCCCAATAGCATGGTACAGACAAAAGTTAAAAACCATGCTGAATAAGAGTATTTACAGCTGTGTTCCACACAGCTAGTTTCGAAAATTCACTGCTGAAGAATCCCAGAGTGCTAGTATCCGATCTATATTGCAGAGTTAGTCAGCAATTCAGAGAAATTCATTTTGCAGTCAATTCAATCAGAAATGCTACCAGGGAGTAAGAAAGCTGAAGGAAATTGCATCTACCTTCACTAAGTAATTGACTGAACAACAAACGTTTCAGCATAATCCACTTAAATCACAATTAAACTTCCCAGATACCAGCCCTACTATTTTCAATGCTGTTTTTATGGGCAACGAAATGATTCACTACTCTTTAATATACTATCTACTTGAAAATTTGTTTGTTTGTAACAAACCCAGAAGCAACATCAAGTTATTACGTGCATCTTCTTGATCTGGGGGGAACTTTGAACTCCTTTTTCATCTTTATTTCTGTCTCTAGTGTACATGAAAATCTTGCCTTCGTGCATATGTTAGCTCCTTTTAGCTTAGAGTTTCCAAATACTAGGAAATTCAGTTGTATATTAAGAGACTAGCATTATCTGTGTGTAGGTGATCTCCAGTGAGCTGAGTTTCTAAGCTCTCCTTATACTCTAGCCTATCCTCTAGTCAATGTAATGTCTTGGGAGAAATTGAGCTCGCTCTACAGTATACATGTATTGGCTGGCCAGCTGAATTCCAGGATTCACTGACAGCAATGAGAGGTTTGTCACCTAAGACACATGAGGATACCTATAGGTAGATGTAAATGTAGATGCTCTTCTTAGAGTTGAATCTTTCCTTGCAATTTAACATGATTTTAAGTAGACTGTGGATTAAAAATAGCATAGTGGTTCCTGATTAACTACTTGTGGCAATGTTTTTATTTTGTAATCAGGGCTTTAGTTTAAAATTAATTTGATTCCTGTACAAAGGGACAAACTCTTCAAAAGGTTCATCATCACTTTTCTTGAGCTGTCTAGCCAGCAGAAGCATTCACAAACATTTATCTTACCTCTTTTGTCTGGAAGTTGGAGACAAAGAGCAAGTAGGACAGGAACTAAGTGCTACAAAGAGAACAGAGTATAGAGAGTTTCAAATGCCATTAGAGTGGGATTTCGCCACTGAGGACTCCATAATAGTCTGGCACAGAGCCTGGATTTAATTTCACCTAATTTCAGACTGTAAAAATATCCACACTTGTGGAACTTATGCCAGGTTCCCTGCCTTACGACTGGACAGAGTCGTTTTTGGGGTGCAATTCATCTAAACTATATTAGGCATCTGTGTTAGGAGGAAAAGAATTGTTGCTTCAAAGTGTTTATTTCTCCCCACTGAATATGGTAGAGATTTGATCTAGGTGACTAGTTCATATGTAGGTAGCTGCATCTGGTCAGAGGTCTCCCTGACTCAGTACTGAATGCCCAGGAAACAAGGTGAGTCTGTGCTAAAGCAAGGAAAAGACCTGCAAGACTGTCTGACTGATTCAGTCACTTCCAGTTGAGTTAATAAGCAGGAACACATATTCCAGCTTGAAAAAAGAAACACACACGCACCCCAAAAAAACCCAACAACCTTTGTCTCCCACAAAAAAAAAAAAACCAAACACTGAAAAAATCCCAAAACACACCAAAAAAACCCCATCAGAAAACTCTTCCAGGACAATGTTTTCCATGTAAGCACAACCTCAGTCAGATTTTATCCTATGAAATTTTATCCTATGATGGGGCTTTGGGCAACCTGGTCTAGTGGAGAGTGTCCCTGCCCATGGCAGGGGGTTGGAAGTAGATGATCATTAAAGTCCCTTCCAACCTCAACCATTCTATGATTCTGTGATTCTATGAAAGGCAAGGCACTAAAATCCTGCAACTTCATAGTGCAAAGGTGTTCCTCACAGATTTTCAAAGGCAGAGAGGCTTCACACTGATCCTATTGCAAGACAAATTCTAGTACCGTTACTGCCAGTATTTTTCTTCCAGTTCTTCTGAGCCTTCTGTCTAGCCTAGTACATGTGTATAACAGGTTCTCTACAGCCACACCACGAACTGAAAACAAAGTAAAAGGTCAGGAAAGGGCTAGCAGTTATCTCCATCCTATATAATGCATATGCATATTTACCAAAAAAAAATGCCTGAAAGAAGGAAATGGCAGATTTTTTTTTTTATTTTATTTTTGGCTTGTAACCCATGTTACAAAGAAATCGCTTTATTTTGTTCCCTTTTTCAATAATAATAAATTGTCTCGTGAGCTCCATTCTCTCATTGATTGTGGTACCCTTTCTTCACATCCCTGCAGAGATTACTCCACATTTGGAGACAGTGGACAAGATACCTTTTAATACAGTAGACCTGCAGTATGTTTGCCACCTGAGTAAATATACTTCTTTCAAGTGAAAATCTGGTTTTATGCACTACATGCAATTATTTTTAACAAATAACATGCTTTTCCACATTCAATATTATTCACACTTAGCACTATCACAGAAGGACTGTCAAGGGAGTCACTAAGTTGAACTGTGAAGGCTGCTGGTATCCCATAGGCTGCTAACAACCAGGATGTTCAAAAGTTGTTGTTCACAGCTCTCTTAAGACTCAAAATACATGTTCTGTGTGATAACATCAGATAGAAATACTCACACATGAACCACAGAATAAGAGAGACTTCTGGACATGTACCAGGAGGGTTCTGTGAGACACTCCTGCAGGAGGATAAAGCACTGGATGCTAGACCGATTCCTGCATCTCATGGCCAGGACAGAAGGTTGTAGGCAACAAGCTAAAGTTTACAAGTCAGATTGATCAACTAGGTGCCAAGTTTCAGCCCCAGCTCCAGAAGCTGCGTGATTTCACGGATTCTGTTCATATCCCTCTACAGAGCAAAGCAGAGTGATTGATATGAGCAACTTTACTCATGTTAGCCACTGTGCTCTACAAGTGTCAATGTGTCCTCCTTCTCCTACCAGGGTAGTCACAGACTTTACCCATGTACTCTCAGTCTTTGGGTCACTAAGTCTAAGATGGTATATGGCTGATCCTTTAGACAGTCTTTCAACCAACTGAAAGCAAGGGAGTCCAATACACTCAATAAATCCTCCCAAACCACTTTGCAAATCCCACGGATAAAAAGACTTTCAGCTTTGTTTTGCTTGTTTTGTGTTTTCAACTTTTAGATTCCTTTGGGCTTTCTACTTCTTTCTCTCTCTTGTGCCTTCTAGGCCATAAACCAAGTACTGTACTCAAATGTTAGAAGCTGGAAGAGGCTTTTTAATGACCTATTGAGAATGAAATGAATAATTTAAGATTTACAATAGCTTTAAATTAGTTTTGCTTGTTGTAGGGTGTAAACTACATTACAGAGGGGGGATTTGTTCTTTTTCTGTTTGTTTGTAATGAAATGATACAAAATCCTGTCTCATATTTTCTTTGTGTTAATTGGGGATTTAACTGTTGCTTCCTTTGCTTGCAGTGATGTACATCAAAGCCCTTAAAATCCATTTTAATTGTGCTGAGTGGATTTGGTCAATTACACTAGAACTCTTTGTATTAATAAGCATATGAAAGGAAGACTATTCTGTATGTAAATTAATAGAGCTAATCAGTTGTCCTCCCATTGTAATACACATGACAGAATTTGGCAGAATTTCAATAGGAAATAAAAGTTTCATGGCTTATGTCCAGGATCACATTTTTGCAGCCTACATGCAGAGAGGAAATTGAGGTTATCTCCACATCCTGTCAAAATGTCCAGAATTTATCTGTTCGCCACCTAAATATTAGATCATTAGGGCTTTTGTTTGGAAGAAATCTCAAAGTCTCAAAGGGGGAATTGTAATCTCTGTACAGTTCTGAAGTTGATCAAGTAAGAGAATTATTTTTTGTCACATAGCACATACAAGCTCTATTCATGATGAGACCCTAAGCTTGCTACTGACAGACACAGAGGAAGACAGTCTCTGCCCATCTCTAAGAAAAGAGAAAAAAATGTATATCCAAACAAGGCAACATAAGAAAGCAGATATTATCTTACTCAATGTAATTCGGTCTCATAGTGTCAGTATACTGCCACTATGCAATGAGGTATTTTGCTTATATCACAACAAAGGGCAGTTTTAGAAGACACATGATGTAGTTTATTAAATGAAGTAGTTTATCACAAAGTAGTTTATTAAATGTTTCTGAGATGCTCCTTCCATAAGTTTCAAAATCACCATGGGACAAAATATATTTAATTCCATGAGAACATAATCAAGCCAGCATGGAGTGCTTTCAGAAATCCTCCTTTTAATCTCTTTCTTAATTATAAGGAGAATGATGGTTTCCCAGAGTTTGGATGTGTAACAGGACATGGTTTTGGGCCCTCCTTTCCCTACACAACTCAAGCTCCCTACCTCTATCTCCCCAGAACAGAATTTCATTGTCTAAATATAAGAGTTTACATGCCAATTGTGGTGTCCTGAGGTTTTCAAGATACCAACATGACAATGAATGAAAGACCTGTAAGGGACTTGCACTGCTCTGGAGAGGCAGTTAGTTGGAGGCTGTGCAGAACACCTCAGGGCACCTAATACAGCACTAACCACCTACGTTTACACAACGGAATACCCCCTTCTTTGCAGTCATACAAACCATCTCCCAGTAATGTCCACTTTTCTCCATTGACTGCAGAGGGAAGTGTGGGGTTGAGTTCAGATGGAGACAACAACTTTGTAGACTCTAGACCAAGTTTGATAAATTTCACCTACAGTGGTTGCACGCACAGTCAGATGCATTCGAGACATGCGGGACACAACGTGCACAGAATGTGCTGCTGATCTGTCTCGGCTTTCTGTCCATCTCACAGATCAGATTAGAGCTACTAAATTGTAACTCTATCAGAGCAGCTGCACATAAAAAAATCCAAGCCACATGTAAAAAAATTCTTCAGATTCTGGTCAGGTCAATTCTATGGACAGAAAAGCAGGACATAGCTGTGAAAACTTGGATGTGTGACAACTTAGGGCAAGATATGTGTGGCTGCAGTACTATGACCTTAAGAGCAGTTTAAGTCTAAATTTCTGAAACAGAGGAAGATCAGGACTCACATAACTGAGAACTAAAATGAGGGAGATGCACAGGAGCAAAGTTATAATTTAATTTATGAGTTAAATGCCACGTTGGATTTTTGGTCACCCTCTAGTACTGACCCTGCTTCCTGCTAAGGTTAATCATTTCTGGAAGAAAGAAAAGGAGCAGATTGTAAAGGCTGTGTCTCTGGCAGTTTCAGGGTAACTCAAAGCATTAGCATATTGTTGAGAATCTATATCTTGTCTTCTATTGACATGCAACTAATGTGAAAGAATGTCATTTGCATTCAGCCAGCAAACATTAAGCAAACAGTGAATTGGGAACGACAGGTTCTGCTCTTTTTATAAGCTTGTAGAGTGCCTTCTCCTATACAAATAGACACAGAGGATCTTCGGTGACTCATAATTCCTCCATTTCAATTCTGAGCAGACCTGATACCTAGTCAGATTCACTGAGGTGCTGAGTATGCACAACTTATGTTAAAGTCCACCGAGACACATGTGCTCAGCCAACCTACCTCATCTGTGGGTTTTGTTGGCTTGCTGAAATATCTTGTTATTCTGTAACTCCAATTTCAGAGGCAGCTAAACTTCATCAGATTTCAATCAAATCAGCAATTTGCACAAATATATGCAAAACATATCAGGTAAGGCTAATTGTTTTCTTAGTCACAAAAATTGCTGCCCATACCATTCTTTATTTCCATTAGCTTCAAAATAGTTTTATTAAAAGACTTGATGATCATGACCAGTGCTTGACAGATAGCTCCCTTCTTTCATGTCTCCTTAACAAGTTGTAACTTTAAATAAACTAGAAAAATGTTATGGATAAACTTCTGCTATGAAACATAGAGAAACTCCTATGTGCAACTGAAGCTACCGGAGTAGGATCTCTGTAGGACATGTAGTTCTAATTAGAATTTTGTCCTAAGATAAAAGTTAAAAAACCCAACAAACTACAGCTTGAAAAAGCAGCAGATTCCTGAAGCAGAGAAGTAAAATAAAAATGAAATGTTTGCAGAGCATAGCTCCCCAAGACCTTCATTTATTTGATGATATCCGGGAGGAGCAACAGCCGCCTGAAAAAAAATAGTCAGTTACAGCAACGTCTACAAGGATTCTGATCACTGACAGCAGCAACTGAGTTAACACGTAATTATAAAGATAATATTATTGAACTCAGTCAAGCTTGATAAGCAGTTAGGATTCTGTTCAGGTCATCAAGATGGATTTTAGGATCCTCTTCACTCAATTTCCCTTTCCTGTTACTGTGGTTGATTTTATTGAAGTTAAAGTACTGTAAAACTAGGCTCATGCAGAGCAACTTAGGCCTCGGTATCATTGTTCCTCCCTGTGATAATTGTTTCCATAATTGTTCTTGTCATTGTAGTAGATGATCTGCAAAGAAGAAGAAGGTAAAAAAAAAGGTTGTGTCCTTTCTTGCTACTTTATAAGGCATGATGATAGCTTCATAAAATTTTATTGTATTACTATACCAAGACTATAATACCATTTCCATACTTTATTGCCATGCCAAGAGCTGGAAGTTGAACTCAGACAAATTCAACACTGAAATAAGATGTAATTTGCTGCCACTGAAGGCAGGCAAACATAGGAATGATTTCTTGGGAGGGCTAAAGAAATAGAAGGGAAATAACCCTGCTCCTGCATTCTTCAGGATCTCTCGGCTCCGGTCCCCTCTGATCTCAGAGATGAAGTTATAAAACTTTCTAAAAGATAACCCTTGAGCCATAATCTGCGAGACTTTCTTTGACCCTAGCATGTCTACAGTGATTGTTCTGGCCTCATATCTGTACTCAGTTTGCTGTCTGTACTGCCTTTGCTGTCCTAATGCTTGTGAGACCACAATAAGACAGGAGTTAGAATATGACCTCAGGGGTAAGCATTTGCTGCAGATGTAAGAATAAATGTACATAATTTCATTCTTGGAGAGGGAAGGGTGTACATGTATGTGCCTTGTTATCATATGCACATACAAAATAACCGTGTCAGTGGAGAGGCCCACCTAGCCCAGGGTTGTTGTCAACCCTTGCCAAAATGGGTTATGTAGGGAAGAATGCAAAAGCAAGGCAAAGAAATGGTGTTTCAGTGTTATGCTCTTGCAGTTAGCAATTCCACACTCTGGGACTTCTGAAGCACCAGTGTCACCATAGCTCTAATGCACAATAATCCCTCTTTCTGGACCACCCAAGTAGGAGCTATCTCAGTTATCTGGGTGATGTTACTTGTTCATCTCTTCAAACTGCTCACCTGATAGTGTCAGCAACAATTCTCCATTGCCTCTATATAGTGAAGAACTTGGTAGACATTTTTGCTTTCATCTGCTTCATGAGATATGTTTTGTCTACTGAAATGGGATATTTTTAACCTAATTAATTTTGTGTCTTTAAGGTGTTCCTACATTACCATAAGATGGTGTCTCCTATACTGTACATGTGATTTATATTTGACCAAACTGTTTGGTTTAAATGTAGCCTTGGACTAGAGAAGCTGGATGAAAATAATGGCTTGTGAAAAATGATAGTACAAATGGTTCCTCCAAGACTTAAATTTTGTGATAATGGATTAATATTGTTTTACTTGTTTATTGAGTTTATGTGGCAAGGTTTTGGTAGTCAGGGGGCTGCAGGGGTGGCGTCTGTGAGAAGAGATCAGGTGATGCCCTCATGTTGGACAGAGACAGTACTTTTGGGCAGCCCCAAAACAGACCCACCGCTGGCCAAAGCTGAGCCCATCAGCAATAGGTGGTTCCTCTGTGATAATCTTTTGAAGAAAGGGTAAAAAATGATGCACAGCAGCTGTGAAAGAGAAGAGTGAGGAAAAACTGTGAGAGAAATAACCCTGCAGACACCAAGTTTAGTGAAGAAGGAAGGGGAAGAGGTGCTCCAGGTGCTGGAGCAGACATTCCCCTGCAGCCTGTGGTGAAGACCATGGTGAAGCACATTGTCTTCCCTACAGCCCGCATGATGGAGCAGATGTCCACACTGCAGACCATGGAGGACCCCAGCAGGTGGATGTGCCATGCAAGGAGCTGCAGCCCGTGGAGAGCCCACACAGGAGCAGGCTCCAGGCAGAAACTGTGACCCCATAGAGAGGAGCCCATACTGGGCTGGAGCAGGTTATCTGGCAGGGTCTGTGGCCCCATGGAGGTCCCATGCTGGAGCTGTCTGTTCCTGAAGGACTACATCCCATGGAAAGGACCCATGCTGGAGCATTTCATGAAGGACTATATCATGTGAGGAGGACCCTACACTGGAGCAGGGGAACAGCGTGAGGATGAAGGAGCGGCTGAGGTGAAGTGGTATGAAATGACCACAACCATCGTTCCCTGTCCTCCTGCACCTCTCAGGGAATAAAAAAGAGGAAGTAGAAGAGTCAAGAACAAAGGACCAAAGTTGAGACTGGGAAGAAGGGGAGGAGGTGAGGAAGTCATTATTCATTTTGTCTTTGTTTCTCCCCATTCTACTCTATTTTTAATTGACCATAAATTAAATTAATCTTCCCCAAGTTGAGTTTGTTTTGCCCGTGACAGTGACTGGTAAGTGATCTCCTAGTCTTGACCCATGAGCTTTTCCATCTTATTTTCTTCCCCCTGTCATCTTGAGAAGGAGGAGTGAGAAAGCAGCTGGGTGGGGGTCTGGCTACCAGCCAAGGTCAACCCACTACATCTTGTTCAGTAGTTTGTCTTAGAAGTTGTGCCTCCTGTTTTGGTTTTTTTTCCGTTTTTTTTTTTTTTCTTTTTTTCTGTAAGGTGTACAGCTTTCACAGTTGTGTAGAATAAATGGCTTTGTCTTTTTGCAAACACATTATATCTTGCTCATGATAAATTCACAATGATTTATGAAATGTCCTTCATGCAAATGGATTGAAAAGTTATACAGCTGAATTGGTGTAAGTTCTCTACTTCTGATTCTCAAAAAGGGTGCTCACTAGGAAAAATATTTGAAAAACTATCGAAGAATGGTAAAACATGGACTGCTACTCTTCCATTCTGCAACACCTGATGGAAAGATAGTACTCTGTTTCCACATGCTCAGTGCTTCAGCTTTCTCAGATGTAGCTGATGTTCCAGCTTCCTCTTCAGACTGTTTTTCTCCCAAGAACTCCATGCAGCTAGGATGATTAAAACTAGATTATTTGGGGGAAAAAAAGAAAAAAGAAAAAAAACACAACACTATCATTGGAAAATAAAACCTCTAAATAAACAGTTACAGAGTCACCTTTATATATCTAAAAAGAGCTGCAGAGGGCACAACAAAAGCACAGTAGGTCCTTGTTTTGCAGTTCCCCGATAGAGTCAGTTCCAAAAAAAGAAAACAAGTATGAAACCTTATGAGCGATGTAGCCCTGTGCAAAATATTCTACTCTGCGTGGGAGCCACATTCCCACTTCACCTCTCACAAGGATACTGGTCCCTGATGTTCTTTGCTTGCCCCCGTTCCACCTGTCAATATTATTCTGAAAGCTGAGCAAATGCAAAAGCAATCAGTTCTTAAAGTCTATATCGTACCTTCTTTTGCACAATAAACAGCATTTTTGATGTAGGCAAAAAGAGAAAGAACAAAACAAACCTTTCATCTTCTTCCATAAAAGCCACATTATAACTTCTTTTTCATGTCCTTTTTCTTTTTTCCCCTCTGCAGTCCCTGGAGAATCAGCACAGTGTTTTCTTCATAAATAGATCTCAACACAGACTTGAAAATGTCACTGTTAACAATGAATTATCCCAGATGTACAGAGAGCACCGTGGCCATCAATAGTGCTTTCTGTAAACCCTCAAGGCTCTGAACCACAGATAAAAAGGAAAGCAAGGGGAGAAAAGGATTATACAGTAAATAAATTTGACTAGTATTAAGAATTTAACATGCTGGATGGCACAATCAACTGACTAAAGCAATGCATCAGACATGGAGTGGTCTGCCATACATTTCACTCACGCTCTACTGTATTCCTCTGTCAGTAGCTAACATTTGCAAAAAAACACTAAATTATTGGTGACAGTACCTAATAGATTTGTCAGACTGAACAGTTTTGCTTTCAAGCTAAAGGTGGAAAACTCAGTTCATTTTAGAATGACAAACACCTCATAGTTTTGAAGTTTCTAGCATTTCCAGTTAATTATTAACAAGCATTGTTACCAGCTTAAGAAACAGGATAAATGAGAAAATATTATTCATATAAATGTGTGGTTTATATATATTATTGCAAGCTTCAGCTGAAACTACTAAAGGAGTCAGACAGCATTTTTAAATTAAAAGGCTATATTTCACAACTATCATCTTTTCCCTTAAACTATTTAGTCACTTAAACATAGACCATCAAAACACTTAAAATAATCAAAATGGCAGTTTTGAACTAATACAAACCACTTTGTTCATTATAGTATTTTTTTCCAGAAGACATTAGGGAATTTCACTAATTCTGTTAATTAATAATGCCTCACAGTGTCTCACTGGTGGGTGTGAAGGGACTCTGTAAATGGATAAATACGACTATACCCTTTTTACAGATGGGGACACTGAGGCAAAGTGACTTGCCAGGGACAGCGTCTTGGTCAATAAGCAGATCCAGGAAAATGAAACAAATCCCTGAATGGCAGTCCAGGAAATGACTATAAATATCACAAAGATGACTGGCTGAGGTTTTGTAATATTGGCTGTTCTTTTAACAGAAAACCTTAAATTCAGTCATGAAAATGGTTACATTGCAGAGGAATAAGAACATGAAGTGAAGTACGACATCTATTTAGCTCCATCAGGAACTCTTTCCCAAAAACAAACAGGAAGTAAAAACCAAGTTGGACTCAGTGAGTAAATAAAAATAGAATGACAGCAGAATTTTAGGAATAAAGCCAGAGAGAAAAAATAAAATTAATTCAATGACTACTGGACAATGAACCTATCACTACAATGGAGAAATATCTGACACCTTTCTTGCATTGGTCTTCAGTTAAAAAGTTAAATGTGGTCAGACATTTAACACAAGCAGGAAGGAAGAATAAATTTAATATTTCGTAGAAACATAGGTACTCTCAAATGTGCTGGACCCAATGAACTCCTCCCTTTAGTATTCAGAGAACCACTCTGAGATCTCATAGAAAATGAGCAAAATTCTGGAAAACTGAAAAAAGAAAAATGAAGTGACCGTCTTTAAGTAGGAGAATAGGAGGAGTAGGGGAACTTTAAGTCCCAGGAAAGTACCATCATAAATAAACTATTTGTAAATACTTAGATGAGAACAGGGAGACAAATTACAGCCAACATGACTTTCTCAAGAATTAATCATGTCAAATAAATTGAATTTCTTTCCCTGGCAGGGTAACAGGCTTTACAGACAGGGAAAAAGCAACAGATAACCTACATCTCGATTCCAGCCTGGCTTTCATGCTGTTTGATATACTGTTCTCAGAAGGAAGCTTAGGAAAGGCCTGTAGCTTGGGTATAAAGGTGACTGGAAAATCATATTCAAAGAGTAGCTATCAAGGGTTTGCCTTTAAAGTGGAATGATGCATAAGATGGAGTTCCTGAGGAGTTTGTCTTTAGCCTAATACTCTTACATATCTGCTCAAAGGAATACAGGCTGTGTTTATTACATACACAGATGATACTAAACTGCAAACACACTGAAAGGCAGGATTAAATTTTCAAAGGGAGAAATTGTTTGGAGAAGAAGGGGGGGAAAAAAGCCCTGATGCAATTTAATAAGAACAATTAGAGGATATAATTATAACCAACCAAATAAAAACAGATTGGAAGAAAGATAGCTTAAGTAACCAAAAACACAGGAAAATATTTGGGGCTCTGGTGGATCACCACGAGCTGTATATATGTGAATGATGTAGTGAAATATCTACACTCTTATGTGTGCTATATAACATATATGAGTTAACCCTTCCACTGTACTCACTGCTGATATGTTCTCTAATGAAACATTGTGTTCAGTTCTAAATATTGAACATCAGGAGAAGTATGGGTGAACTAGAGACTACTGAGGGGAAAGTACAGAGTCATTAATGGTCTGAAAGTCATGATCTATAAGGTAATATTGAAGGAATAGTGATTTTTTTTTTTTGTCTAGAGTAGACTGACAGAAAACATCATAAATGTCCTAAAAGCCTCAAAGTCCTGCATAGGGACATGATATCCATGATAAAATAAATTAAAGGCTGAAACTGCAACCAGGAAAAAAATAAGTTAAGACACTACAATAGGTCAGTGAGGATAGTGGAGCAATGGACCAGATTTCCTGGCAGCTTTTGGAACCCCAACCATCACCCCATTTTGAGAATAAGTTATACAAACAGCCCTCAGAATGACATAGGAATAGCTCATCATATCTCAGGGCAGACATATGAACTAGTGATTTTCTGCAAGGGCTATTTTTCTGTGACACTAACAAAGGCACCTAACTTTAATAGGAACTTTTGAGAATCCAGTTCAAGATGTAAAAACTCCAAGTTTCTCTTCTTCATCTGGTAAGACAACGATTTTACTGTAGGTATGTCCACCAATAACTACAAAGGAAAAGCTTTGGAGAATGTTTTACAAATATTCAGATGCGAACAGTTGTTTCCAGTATAGCTCTTCAACTACGGGGATGGATATTGAATATCTGGTTATTGATTTTCCTTCCCATAGTGCTGGTGTACCCTTGAAAGTGCATCCTTGTTGCAATTGAAGTTGCAGCATTGCAAGTTCCCTTAGAACAGTGCTGCTGCATTTTACCATGACAATCCTGCTTGTGATAACAAGACATTTTGGCTCCTGGGGCAAGATCTCCACGTGAAGGCTCCCCCAGATACTGGCCCTCGTTAATTTTGCTGTGACAAGAGGTTAATGGCTCTTGAGACCTTGACTCCATTGGAAAATATAAGTCTGGAAGTCTGGGGCTAGTGTTGCTCACATAATTCTCCCCTTCTTTGCTCCCACATGAGACTCTACATCTCAAAGAAGAATCTTGCTGTTCTGCTGTCATTGTGCCTTCATTTAGTCAGTCACGATAATAACCTTTCTTTCATGCCTATCTATTTTCAGCTCCCTACATAATTTCTGAGTTTATTTGCCATACGAGAAGATTGTAAATTTAAAAGCTCTTCATTCCTGGGGTGTTTTGGACTGCTCTGAGCCTCAGTGCCCTCAGTTCCCAGGGACAGCCAACAGCAATCAGCCACTAGGAGATATTTCTATTGTCATTTTCTTCAGGTTGTGGATGCCCCATCCGTGGAAGTGTTTAAGACCAGGTTGGATGAGGCTTTGGGCAACGTGGTCTAGTGGAGGGTGTCCCTGCCCGCAGCAGGGGGGTTGGGACTAGATGATCTTTAAGGTCCCTTCCAACCCAAACCATTCTATGATTCTGTGGTTCTGTGAAATATCTGTGTATGAGTATCATACAGCACAGATGCAGGTCTAAAAATAAATATTCCTGGCTGAAAACCTCTCCCATTGATAACCATGTCTGGTTTGTGTTTATGGATTTTCTTCCCCTTCTTTCTACCTTAATGTAGAACTGAAGAGTGACATTCAGTGCCAAGAACAGAGATTGTGCCAAATCATTTCCCATGCTAGAGCGTACACTTAAACTGGGAAGAAATACCACAGAATGCTGCACCTTCATTAACACTTTCAACTTGACTTGACAATATTCTCTTGTCATACACATAAGGACTATAAAATCAAGAAGGCTGGATGAAAATCTAATTGATTTAGCATGACCAGTAGTGTAAGCAATCTTGGAGGTCAACTTCCTGCACACTGTGAATCAGCATCCTACGTGTCAAAGTTTGAGCGACATATTTACCTAGGTAATCCTGCAGGCAAGACATATGCAGAGATAGAAAGCATAGAATAGATGAAAACATAATATTACTAACTGTTGTGACAGAGCTGTCTGCTGCAAGAATGCTATATGACATACAAATGAATGAATGAATGAACAGGACATACAGTGAAAGAATTCCATGTCTTGTTTTCTGTTGTCTCTTTGTGCCATCTGTCTGGGACCAGAGCCTCTTTTTTGATGCATTTTGAGATGTAATTTCTTCAATAAACATCAATGGAGCTTCACTTCAGTGTCCAGACGTCCCTGAAAGACTAGCTGGGGGATGCTGGAGCCAATGGCCAACCAGACAGGACACAGAAAGCCTTTGGGTGTCTGTGAAAGGCTTGTATGGGATTCATTCTATTACTGTAGACAGATAAAGTTGATCAGATGGTTTGGACTCAGAAAATATGTCTTTCTTTTTGTAAGGCAGAGAGAACATAAGGTCCATAGCTCAGGTGGAAGTACCTTACAGATCTCTTCCTTTGAATACCAACAGGAGGGCGTAGAAACGCTTCTGTAGCTGGATTTTTTGTTGAGTGGGGGTGGAGGATTATGAACTGCTTTAAGTTATGCAAAAAAAAAAAAAAAAAAAGAGTGTGATTTGGTGGTAAGTTCAAAATTCTATTACGGGAAAGAGGAAACATAATCTATATATAAAGCCAAGAACATATTGTTACTATAATTGAAATCTTAACAGGCTAATCAAAGAGTTATTATTAGTCTATATCTAAACATAAAAAAAAAAAAAAAAGAAAAAAAGGAATACGACCATACAGAAAAGGTCTCAATAGTAAGAAAAAACTTAAGATCATTATACACATAACCCCTGTCCTCTACCTTTTTTCCCAGTATTATGTTCACCTTTCCACTGCCATGCAGGCCCTAGAGTTCATGGCTTCCATCTGGTCAGTGGCAGGGTGAAGGGTGTAACACAAGTAGACAGCATCCCAAGTCCCTCATTGTGAAGAGTATGATGATAATGGTAATGGCTTCTTCTTCCTGCTTGGGATCTGCCTGGGGTGGTTTTATGTTCCTTGGAATCATAGCATCATAGAATGGTTTGGGTTGGAACGGACCTTAAAGATCATCTAGTTCCAACACCCCTGCCACGGGCAGGGACACCCTTCACTAGACCAGGCTGCCCAAAGCCCCATCCAACCTGGCCTTGAACACTTCCAGGGATGGGACATCCACAACCTCTCTGGGCAACCTGTGCCAGTGCCTCACCACCCTCACGGGGAAGAATTTATCCCAAATATCTCATCTCAATCTCCCCTCCTTCAGCTTAAGGCCATTCTTCCTTGTCCTGTCACTACACGCCCTTGCTAACACACTTTTACACATCGCTTGTTCTTCATTGGTTTGCACATTCATGTTACATGCGACTTTAATACATAAATGCTGTTTTACAGGTGTTGCATACTTGTTCTTTGTTCTCTTTAACATCCCTAAATCCAGTTTTGCCCAACTCCTGATACGAATTTCTTTAACTGATCATGGCTGAGCTGTTTACAGTCTTGGGATTTCCACTGCCTGCCTGTACCCTGTGTAGCTAAACCAAGTTAAAACAAAGCTACAGTCAAGTCAGCAGAAGTTCAGACAGACCAGGTCTGACAAACTTGAGTCCTGTGGTCTTGCAAACTCATTGCAAAGCCTGTGATCTATTACTAGCGAGGGCAACACCGTATTACTTGGCTGCAGAGCTACATTCTCTAAATGCATTGTTTTCAAAAAAGGCCTGCGTACTGTTTAAGCCAACTTGATGACATGCTATATGATGATCTCTATTACCCATGCTCCTATTAAAAGAGTCCCCCTTTTCATATTCTACAGGCTGCATAAGCATAGCATGTTCTAAATGCATCATCTGCTCTACATTTAAGCAGTTCATGTTCCTTCCAAATGAACTACAGCATGAATTACCCATTTTTGAGAATATACAGCTAGAGATCCAGTTTTATAGTCATCTGTTCTAGTAGGAGCTGACAGTAATGACCTTGGAATTCTCTGTACAACCTGCAGAATCAGTCTTAGCATGCAAATAAATACTTTAAGTTAACAAGGTCAACATCTACATCTTTTCTGGCAAGGGAAAGGAAAAGAGGGAGAGATCTTAGGAAACAAGTGGCAGCATGAACACACTGACGCACAAACCAGTGAGTGGGAAGCTGTCTGTGTGACAGTTATTGTGATAGCTGTCTGTGTGATAGTATAGTTTCCCTCATCACAATAATAGACATGTTTAAAAGCATTGACATATATTCAAGGAAGGCTGAGTTCCTAATCTTGAGACTGTTTCCTGTTTGTATCAGCATCATACCCCTAGAGAAATTAAAACCACCACCAAACCAAGATCAGTTTGTGTCAACTAGTTATCTACTGGCTGAACTTGGACCATAGGACTCCTCCATTTGGCCTGTCACGTCTCACCAGAGGCAGGCAGTTGAGCACTCAAGTGATGCAACCAGTGTCTACTGGACTGTTGGAGTCCAGTAAGATGGACTGTGAAGACCCTGGAATCCAGCCCCAGCAAACTTTTGTACTTCTTGCTATGTTGAGGTTACAGGGTTTGTTTTAAAATGCACATATATATATGTGCATTTACAAATTTAAATTTGCAGCACCTGTTTTGGACTAGATACTGCCAGATAACAATCAGTGCACTGGTGAGTCTAACAGCCTGAATACTTGTCAGAATATGTTACCTCTTCCTCTTAGCTTCCTTCATAATTGCAGAACCACAGACTCCTAAAAGCTATATGGGAAGGATAATTAGATTATCTAAAATCTTCCTGCTGTGCTTGGGATTGTTCCCTGGCATGTGATTTCTTTTCCTTTTTTTGGTCCCATTTGTAATAGGTCGAAACATTCATTTTGTCTGTTCCTTGTCTTGAGGGATGTCTAGTCTAAGAGACAAATAACCTTTCAGATTAACTCTTCTGCTACCTGTTGCCTACATACCTTCTATTATTTTTCTCGGGCTCCTTTTTATATACTTCAGTCTCCCATACCACATTATTAAACTGCTAAATGGTAAATTATTATTCATGCGAATATTCATGAATGTGAGGCCCATCTTCTTTTATTCATTGCTCACAGCAGAATGACTTTCTTGGTTGCTATTGTAATCTGCACAAGTTCACTGCTCGCTCAATTAACTTGCTTAAAAACTACTTATGTTTTGGTAATGTTAACTTTTTTGTTCACCGTAAAAGTGAGGAGCTTAATAACTCTTTGAAGTCATACCTTCCAGACTCTTTATCATTACTATTATTCTTCTGGTACCTTCTACTTTATCTATATCTTTTTGACAATAAGATGCTCAGAAGTGACTGTAGCAATCCAGCTGTAACCCACAGAAGACCAATCCAATAGAAAGATTCTTCCTGAATTCTTGAAATACTGAATTAGCTCATTAACCTGAATGTATTACATTCCCTCATTCCATGAAGAGCTGTGAAAGCCATATTCATACCGTTCACTCCGGCAGCCTAACTTAGGGTTTGTGCCCTGTATGATGTCTGCTGTCACGGCAGCAGACTCCCTGCAGTCCAGTGCCACCAAATTCTGGGTCCCCACATATAAAGCAAAGAGAAATTTTCATGGAAACTGAGCAAAGTGCTAGCAATGGGTGCTCTTAATATAGAAGCTCAGAACAGTCATTTATAGAAGGCATCTCTGGAGATCATTCAGTTCAACCCCTTTGCTCAAACAAGGTCAGCTAAAGCAAGTTGTTCACAGCCATGTCCATGTAGGTTTTATGTATCTCCAAGGACAGAGACTCCACAACCTCGCTGAGTAGCCTGTTCCAGCGTTCAAATATCCTCACAATATTGTTTTTCCTTTTCTTATGTTTAAATATGTCCACCTGAGCTTTTCCAAATCTATTTCAAATAGAAAACTCGTGTAATGTGCCACACTACATCACCATTTCAGTATTTAGCATTGCTGCCTTCTGATATTCATTCTGTCCTAAAAAAAAAGGACTGCCTTTACTCATGCAGTAGAACCTCTTCTTAGAAATTCATGTTCTCATTTCAAAGCCCTCATAATGTGTCTTCTGATTAAACTGTCAGCTAGCTGGAATTGGTTTGGTATACGAACTTTAGAGAAATATAACCATTACTATTCAGTGAGACATTTTGGTATGGACTTTTGCAGACCACTTGGAAAAAAAAAAAAAAAAAAAAAAAGATACTGAGTCAAAGTCTTAAAGGAAAAACAAATTCTATATAGGATATCACACCAGGCTTGCCATAACTATGTGGATTTATCAACCTTGTGTCGAGCTACTGGATTTTGCATATTTTGAAGAGGAACCACAGCTGTTGCTATGTTTTTCAGGATCCATCCAGTGAGAACAGTGTTTTGGAATCAGATGAAGAATTTCTTAATTTATTTATCTTTTTTCTGGGAACAGAGAACTATAGGTTCCTATGTTTGAGATCAAGAACAGGGGTCAGGCTCTGTATGGAGAAAATATTCAAATTCAAGAGCAAACAAACAAATGTAGGAAAATAAAAATTTTGAACTGAAACACATGAGACGATGCTGTCTCCCTGCCTCAAAAATGAGATGAGTCAAACCTGTGAGGCAGTTGAACTACTGGATAGAAGGAAAAAAAAAAAAAAATAAAAGAGTTTGATAGATTTTAAAGGCTTGGAGGTTTATACAACTTCTTGTCATCATTGGCAGTCTCCTGCCATCAGTACAAATGCACTTGGCCTTATTTCTTTAAGTCAACAAAGCACCAGAACTCACAAAGGTTAATGCAATTTCTATTCCTGAGCAAAATTTATAATGCAGTATTGTGAAGGTAGACTGACAAAGTGGGGAAGTGGTTGTGATTTTGCAGTGACTGACAAGCTGGAGAATTAAGTATATAATATTGTATATAATATATAAATATATAATTTTATATATTATATCAATATATAGAAAAGCATTTATGGTAGCTTTAGGCTATAATTGACATACCTGAATGAGCATTTCCTTTGTATCATTTTAAACCCATAAACTCAAAACCTGACTATTCTGATTAGGAACTATTTTACCTGTACTTTGATCACGAACGTATGAGTGTAGCAGACCACAGACACAAATTCACCAGTTCACGGCTTCAATCTGATTTTCAGAGCAATAAATCTAAACCATAAGATGTTTGTCACCACAGTTTTGATGTGTTGTGGGGTTTTTTTAAGAGGAGAAACTCAGAAATCAGAAGAATATGTCACAAGTGACATGAATTGTTCTAGCAGCCTATTTCTTAATTTCCCCTTTCTCAAATCCTGTCATTTCCCTAATTTCTGCAGTTTATCATCTTTCCTTCAGCAGGTGACCAGAAAGCATCTGTCTCATGATCAATATGCAGGAATCCCCCATCTTTTAATATGTATTTCTTTCCTCATATGAGGGAAATACGTGCATAAGGGAATCAGATTATGGGGGATCCTAGAATAGACTAGCGATTCGTCCATCATGTAGAGGAGGATGCCTGTCTTGTGGTCATGGGATCGATACAACTCCAGTAGCATGCAAGGCTGATGGCTGTTACTACCAAATGGTGTGCGTTATCCCCATGTAAGTGAATGTAAGCCAGTACATATAGTAGTAGCTGCTCACAACTTCTTAAAATGGAAGATACTTTCCTGGTCGTGTGATAGAGAAAGAATTTAAGTATATGGCCTTCAAGAGCCTCTGAAAAGTTATTGTTACCTAGCCAGGCTGCCTAGTACAGAATTAATGATAAAGTTAGTAACAACATTTTTAAATACCTTCCTCAAGCCACATTACAATCATTTTTATATAGTATTTCTGTTGCTACAACACACATAATTGAAGTTCTCCAGAATGCTATATGCTACAGTCACAGTGTTTATAGGTTCTTTGTGTCTTTACTAGAATTGTGTGTATTTAAAGAATCCTTTCTTACGGTTTTAGATCAGTGATGTTACATCTCTTTATTAGCATAACAATATTTTTTCCTTTCAAAGTCACTAGCTCTACTAAAAAGGCACCTTTCATAATTATTAAAATAATCTGTGTCAATAACACCCTCAATAAAAATAGGAAATTATATTATTATTATTATTTACAGTGGTGCTCTAAACACTCTTTGTTAACCTCCTTTTTGCACTATTTCCATGCAAAGATCTTTACTTTGAAGGGCTTTGCTTCTCCCAACTTTCAGATTGTCAGACAACACTATTTTTTTTTTTTCTTTGTGCTTACCTGAATTGGCTTACCTTCAGCTGAGGAAAATACCATCTTTCTTTTTATCCCTGGACTGTTTTTCTGGATTTTTCTCTTCACATTCCTTGGCAACACCCCTACAAGCCACAAGCCCATATTTTTTAGGCACCTACACATCACACAGGGAGTGATGCTTTCCAATTTTAACATACAGTTTAGGTGGCTTTAACAGAAAGAGTTTGTTTTTCTTCCTTCTTTATTCATAGAGAACTGGGACAAAGAGGCAGTAAAACGTGAGTATAATCTTAGAAGGCATTTCAACATCTCTATTCCATTCAAAATAAGTTTTGTGCCCAAGGAAGTGAGCACAAACTCAATAACACAAAGTTGCACCAGATTTTGTCAATTGTTCCACAACCTATCCTTCAGCTATAGGCACCGAGCTATTGACATGATGTGTTGGTTTTGCGTGGCAAGGTTTTGGTAGCGGGGGGGCTACAGGGGTGGCTTCTGTGAGAAGCTGCTAGAAGCTTCCCCTGTGTCTGACAGAGCCAATGCCAGCCGGCTCCAAGACGGACCCGCCGCTGGCCAAGGCCAAGCCAATCAGCACCTCTGGGATAACATATTCAAGAAAGCGTAAAACAGTTAGAGAGAGCTTTTGCAGCCAGAGAGAGGGGTGAGAAGATGTAGGAAACTCAGCAGACACCAAGGTCAGTGCAGAAGGAGGGGCAGGAGGTGCTCCAGGCACCAGAGCAGAGATCCCCCTGCAGCCCGTGGTGAAGACCATGGTGAAGCAGGCTGTCCCCCTGCAGCCCATGGAGGGAGGATGAGGGGGTGTAGAGATTCCACCTGCAGCCCGTGGAGGACCCCAGGCCGGAGCAGGTGGAGGCACCTGAAGGAGGCTGTGGCCCCGTGGGAAGCCCGTGCTGGAGCAAGCTCCTGGCAGGACCTGTGGATGCGTGGAGAGAGGAGCCCACGGCAGAGCAGGTTTGCTGGCAGGACTTGTGACCCCGTGGGGGACCCACGCTGGAGCAGTTTGCTCCTGAAGGTCTGCACCCCGTGGAGGAGACTCACGTTGGAGAAGTTTGTGAAGGACTGTCTCCCGTGAGAGGGACCCCACGCTGGAGCAGGGGAACGATGAGAGGAGTCCTCCCCCTGAGGATGAAGAAGCGGCAGAAACACCGTGTGATGAACTGACCGTAACCCCCACTCCCCGTCCCCCTGTGCCGCTGGGGAGGCGGAGGTTGAAGCCGGGAGTGAAGTTGAGCCCGGAAAGATGGGAGGGGTGGGGGGAGGTGTTTTTAAGATTTGGTTTTATTTCTCATTCCTCTACTCTGTTTTGCTCGTGATGATAATTAGAGAATGATCTCTCCCTGTCCTTATCTCGATCCGTAAGTTTTTTTTTTCATTGTACCTTTTCTCCCCTGTCTAATGAACGAGGGGAGTGATAGAGCAGCTCTGGTGGGCACCTGGCCCTCAGCCAGGGTCAACCCACCACACATGACCAGGGTCCACACAGGCCAACAGACTTGTAATAGGGCCAAATTAAAACTTATTTCAATAACCACTGGCTCGGAAACACCCTCACATAAAACTATCCCACACTGTTCTTTACAGATTCCTAGAGTCATCCAGTGGTCCATAGATCACCTGTAATTTGTTTGTACCATCCCAGTAAAATGAAGCCATTGGAATTCCACTTTACAAATATAACTAACCTTCATCTGTAGCTGTTGCACATCTCCAGAACGGCACAAGTAGCAAGACCATGCTAGTAGTCCTGATCCTTAATACTTAGCACATCAAAAGACAAATTTTCTTTGGCTGTTAGTTTTCTTACACACTTTTCACATGAGCTGTTTCCTATGTTGTCTGCAAAGGACTAACTCCTCAAGGGCTAGCTCAGTTGTTGTGGACTTGGAAACCTACATAGGAGCTGATGATTTCAGTAGCAAGCAGAACCTTAATTTCTCTTGCAGATCTGAGTGTACAGCTGAAGATAAGAGTGTTCTTCCAGCCAGGACTGAAAGCAAGTGCCTTTCAAGAATGGAGATAGGAAGCCAGAGCACCTTGAAAGCCTGGATATAGAAACTGATTGTTCCATTCATTCTAAATCTGCTCACGTGGAATTTCACTGAGTGTTGAGCTGAGCACCAGGATCAGCAAAAAGCTAAAGAAATTAGTTTAGCCAGTGTCATCCTAAGGTATGAGCTCCTAACTGCCCTGATTCTGGATACCTATGTTGGAAAGGAGTCACAACGTAGTAAGGCCGACAGTGGATTCTTCTGATTTACTTGCCATTTTGCAGTGGATTAGACTAATTGTGCAGCTAATGCTGTGGATGGCAAATAAGGCCTTAAAATGGCTCAAACAAAGTAGTAAGTGATCATCTAGGCTCCCTTGCCCACAAAAGATTAGTTCATAGTTTATAGTCTTGAACTATAAAATTTTTCAAGAGTGCAATAGTTAAGTCTTGAAAATTCTAATGTGTAGTTATTTTGCATGGTCTAGTACTTCTTTATAAGGGAATTTTTATTAATATTTAGGCAAGACTGCAGTCATCTCCCAGCCCTGTGGAAACTCTTCTCCTTGTATTCTTGGCCACGCTGAAGTCAAGGTGTTTCAGGAAGGTCAACTACATTTTTATTGGCACAAAAAAACAAACAGGGAAGCTTCTGAAATTATTTTCATTTGAAAAAAGGAAAAGTTGAGGACTCAGAGGTTGGATGTAAACAGTGCTGATGGAAACACAGAATGATTGTTATGATTGTATAATTTCATGGAAATAAAGAGAGGCCCAAACTATGAAACAATGACATTATTGTTCTGCAAGGAAAATAAAAAAAAAAATATTAAAGCAATTTTTTTTGTCGAATGCTGGATGAAACTCTCAAAGAAATGCCAGGGATTTATAAGATTTTGAGAATTTTAAGTTCTCTAAACACTGGTAAATACTCCAAAGGTTCCAAATGGCTCAGTGCATGTGTAATGCATTGATTGCCTGGATGGGTGCAAATACTTTATCACTCCTTTGTAATAGATCCTGCTCAATAAATCTGATAAAATCAGTCAATTAATCTGATTAATTAGCCCTTTTTTGTTGTAGTTGTTGGCCAGCGAATCCTGAACATATTTTTATTTCTTATTTCATTAGTTCAAACTGTTCTTCACAAATAGCTCCCTGGCTCTACACTCATTTACTCTGGGTAAAATTGACAGTTCTCCAGCACAAGATCTGACCACCAGTCAAACTCCAGTAACGCCACGAGTCTTTTGCTGTACAGCTGGTCATTTAAATCGCAGAGAGGTTTTTTCTGGCTTTTTTCTGCTCCACACCATTTGTTTATAGTTTTCAGCAAAAGATAACAAGTACAAGATATTCCATTTTCATCAACGCCCAAATTCACCATACAAACATGAGTATATGCAGCAGCTATTCACCAAATGGATAAACAAAAACACATTTACAATCATTTTTGTGAGCAGTGGGAGGAAAAATACTTGGTAAACATAACTAAAACCAGAATAAGTTCAGAATTTAAACTAACGATACATATCACTATCAAGTATTCACAGGTCCTTTATTAAAATTATCTGGAAGAATACTAATTACTAATGAGTTATTTGAGATCACACGCATGCACCCTGTAAAACCCCAGTAAAAAAATTGTCATTATAAGCTGCCCACAATTAATAGTCATTCCCTTTTTAATATATCTCATAATTTTGAAAGTCTGGAGTAGTACTATTAATAACATCATTAATAAAATATCCTGACTATTTTAATATCATTAATAAAACATATAAAGGATTTATTAATAAGTTTTTTGAGTGTCCATACACATCCATTAAGAGTCACCAATGACAATGTATGATTCTATTACATTCTGTTCGGCTCTAATAGGTAATGTCTTTTTCAAGTAACCTGTAATTCAGAAATTTCACTTGAAATTTCAATAGAATTAATTATTTATCTGATATTTGAAATTACATGGCAGTTAGCAATATATTAGCAATTACAGGGTCTGTGAAATATCATGGCTGATACTTAATGGTGACCAAGGGTTCCTAATTCTCTTTATGTGTTATTTCCTTTTATTATTTTCTAATAAAGCTAACCTGCCATCACATCTGTAATAGAGTTAGACCCCTTTCTATCATCCAGATGGAGCTAGGAGGACCTCAACACTCTATCCTCAACTCTCTATTAACTAAAACTCTTTCCCAGAGTGGTCAGGAACAAATGCAAAGCCATGAGGTACTAGGTCACTGACAGCTATTCTGAATCTATTTTGAAGAATAGTGAGAAAATACATGTTCTTCCCAGTACTGAACGGTGCCATTAACTAAGATTTAGACTTAATGTTATTCTAATATCATTTGCCAGAAGCACTTTGCAGCACTTTATAGTGAGAGAAGGGGAAAATATAAAACAAAAATGTCTCTCCTGAATAATACTCACAGTTAAATTTGGGGCAGAGCCTGGCATGTGCATTATAGAGATATAAAGGTATTTCAAAAGTCTCATTAACCACAGAGGGCTTTATATTCATGTTGGCCATGGAAAAATCCCTATTAAGATTTTCTTCAGCTCAGAGCTTCGCCTGCCACAGAAAGCCTAAAACTGATATTTCTTTCCAGGAAGTGATCTCAAGACAAAGGTAGTTCATGGGTAGGTAGTCCCTCATGGAGACTTTACAAGTACACTCTTAACCTAAGATCTTGACTTACTGTCCATTCTCCTCTGCAATCTCTACAGAAAAACCTGACTACTTGCTTGAAGTCACAAATTTGATCATATAATCCAATCCAGACCTGAACTCTGCTGGAATCTCAGTTTGTAAACTGTCCGCTTTGGAATGAGGAGGTAAGCAGAAATCACTGAATACAGATAGATCTCTAGTTCCTTCTCACAGTTCCTCTTTAAAAGTGAGAAATGTTGAGATACCTGAGGGAGAAAGGATCCTAACATTGCTCATCACAATAAACCGTTGGACATGCATCTAGGTTTCCACACACAGATACTAATGAACACTCTGGAGAAAGCAGATACAATGAAAATAGTGTAAGACAGGAGTGCATTTCTTGTGGGAACGTTTGCCCAAGGACAAGGCTAGCTTAAATGTTTAAGACCTTACAATGTATCCCATTGTTAATTATGCAATATAGATATGACCTTGGCAAAATAAGATCTAATGGCCTCTGTCATCCCTGACCGCAGAGGACACTCTTCTCTGCAGCTATTATTCTGAGACTACTTTGCTTTGTTTTCCCATGTGCATTCTATTGAGATTGAAGGCATTTAGCTAATTCATTGTTCCAATGATTATTGATCCTTCCCTCCTCCCACATACTTCACAAAATTAAAAACTCATCATACAGGTCCCCAAAACCCAAAATTTAATTAAAAGATGTAATCAATTCAATACAGCTATTCTTACTGCTTAACGCATCCTAACACATGTAATGGAGAAATTAAACTACAAATAAACAATTATCCACCACAAACAAGTAAGGAAAAATGGTACATACATTCATTTTGTTTCTTGTAGCAGGATGACTGAACTGCTATGTTATGGGAGATTTGTTTTACTTTCTACTGATTATAGGACGTGTCACTGTAATACAGATGACACACTTAGCTGGCCAGCTTTACAAATTGGGATAATAGAGTGAGTAGGTTGAACAGGCCTGGAGTATACAAATAGATGCCAATATTTTATCTGGATGGATTTCTGTCAGCTAATGAATTGACCTGAGCGTAGATAAAATATAAAACCAGGGAAGTTTAGATACTCAGAATTCTTCATGATAAAGACAAGGAGGTATTTTTAAAACATGGATGATTCCAGCTCAAGGAAGTTTAATTGCAACATTAAGTTTAATATGGCAACAGAGAAAAATGTTCAACAACTCCTACAGGAAAAAGGTGATCAATAGCTCATTCCGGCAATTAATTCAGGGTGTTAATGACTTTTGAGAAAAATCATTCACCTGTAATGAGAAAAAAAACATGCGAAATGTATGTTTACAGAGCCAGAATCTAGACAGTGTGAATGAATAGGTATGAATGAACAACTGTAAACAAAAGAGATTGCAACATATTTGACTGAAGTAACCTGAGACGCCTCTTGAGAGAGAGCTTCTTGAGGAAAGGTCTCTTGATCTGCCTCATCTCCTGAATCTGCTCACAGAAAGTCAGGATTTTCCCTGCCAGTGAATGCAGGCAGCTCTTGTTGCAGCGATTTGAACAGTCCCTCCATTCCTAGCCTGCCTGCACACCTGTGTTCCCAACAGGCGTTAAAACCACAGCTTCAGCTACTTCCTCTAGAAATTATGTTTCACAGGGCCTATGCTGGGCCTGGGCCTGGCAATAAACCACACCATAGGACCATCTTCTCCAGTGAGCAATTTGTTCCCTCTTATCTCACCATCTGGCATCTCCATAGGTGTTGCCTCTGCTATAAGCTTACCATAACCTCTGCCAATGACAGATTACAGAACTTAGTGTATGAGCTCCTTTCTCTCTTCAACAGCTGCTCAGAGGGCATGTAACCCTCCTTTTCAAGTTAAACTAAGCTGAAGCTAACTGAAGACCCTACAAACTCTTGCCTCCATAACTTTTGAAGAACTGGTTTCATTTTACAGGATGCCCCTGACAAACAGATGAAGATAATGCTAACATAGAAACACCAGCACAGCACAGATGTGGGATCTTCCGTACATGCCGTGCCTCAGAACTGTATGGATTGGCTAGAAAGGGGAATGAATTTAAAACACAATCGTGGTCTCTGGTTTTCTCCTATTCTGAAGACATTGCAATTCCAACCATGGTTTCTATACTCTTCTTTCTCTTTGTCCAAGAAGGACTTCACCCGAAGCCCACAAAAGCCAACATAAAATTTTCTGTTGCTTTGGGTAAGAATCTAAGAAAAAAACACATCCCCGATCAAGCCTCTCTGAGCACTACAAAGAACAATTAGAATGCAGATAACACATTGCTGTTTCTAATTGTTCATTATCATAGCATTATAGATATTATGGCTGGGGTTTTTTTCTTCTTCTCTGCTGATGTTGCTACATCAGTCAAATGTCCCTATAGCTAATTATGCAGACATATTTCAATCTGATTAAAACTCACATCAGTGTAATTGAAAAACATCAGTGGCTATGTTCTGGAGGGAGACAACGTTCCATGTATTTTTAATAGCTGTAGGTGGGCCTTTCTTTTACTGCAGTTACCTTGCATCTCCCATAATAAGGTCCTGCTTCTGGGTGATTCTGACCTTGCTGAACTTTAGCTGCTAGGGCTGAGTTATTTTATGCCAGGTGACTTTCTCTGGAAGTGAGACAAGGGTCCAGGTAGAAAATTACATGGGATTCTGTGATGCTAAAATTAATTTTAAAACATATGCATGCAGCACTGAATTGAGGTTGTACTTGCAATAATTCTGACTTTGAAATGAGTGGCTTTGAGCTCTTCTAATGCAGCTTGCTACCTGCGGTTCTGTTATCTTGCTCTGCAGAAGCAAAGATCTCAAGGGCACACAGTCCTCTGCTTGAACACTGCCCTGTGTGGCTGTTTCTGACGGGAGGATCTGCAGGCTTCTCTACTCTCCGCTGAAGGATCAGCAGGGCCCACCTCCTCCTCTTGAACCAGTGGGTCTTGGATTAAAGGAGCATTTTGATATCTGGTAATAGAAGGCCAGACAACCCCACTTTACAGAGCTTTCTGTGACAGAAACTCTTTTAAAGAGTCCTTTTTACAGAGCTGCTTCCTAATGCTTTGAATGTTCAACTGAGTGTTGATAGCCTATCTTGCATAGTTAGTATGAGTGACTGTCCCATTTAATCAACCAAGCATTTATCACCAAAGATGTCTCGAATTAAGGAGAAATGGTTGATAAATGACTCTGCCTGTCTTTGTGTTAGTATCATTTGAAAAGGAAGGGGGGGGTTATTCTCTGTATTTTTAAATTAATTGACACGTTTGCTGCTATTAATTTAGGTAGTCATGATGTCACAAAGGTATTTGTCAATAACATTGTCAGTGAAGGCTGATGGAATATAATTAAAACACAGTTATGAAGACACAGCCCACAGATGCTCAAAGAGCCTTTAGGGGATGTCAAAGGGGAGGAGCAAGAAAGTTCTCATTGCTGATGGTAATGTGTCACTGGCTTATGAAAATGAAGAATCAGGACATTGCAGTATTTAATAAGTCTGCGAAGTATCTCACTGCTCTACTAAAAGTCTGCTCAAAAGAGGCTCCCAGAATGGGAAGCAAGAGGTATAAGAATAAGGAATACCAAGAAGGAAAAAATCACCGACATCTCGGAGACTTTGACTGTAATACCCACATTCACTTCCTATCACATGTGTCACTTACTTTTGATCTAATCTGTATAATCATTCCCTTTATCACCTTCTTCTCTGTCACAGTGCTGTTTTGTCACTCACCAGAAGTGGCTCCATTACAGTGGCAATTACTGTCCAGTGCAGTTACTAGCTGTCTGACTTCTATTTGAATGAGCTTGGTAAAGGTTGTCATTTGTAGTCTTTTTGATGATAGCCATTTTCTTTGTATGAGTTAAATTGCTACAGAAATATGCCCTTTTCTGGGATTTCCAGGTTTCATCTTCCTTTTCCACTCCCCAGCTGATTCCTGTAGCAAAATTGCCCATGGTATATCTGCCTGTTGGAAGAAACAATATGAAATTGAACGGGGGGGGGGGGGGGGGGGGGGGTTGCCTCTCATTGATATGCCAAGTCCTTCGAGAAATGAATAATGAGTCATAGCTGATGCCAACCATTCATGACCATTGCCAGAAATGTAATGCAAATGTAACTGCAAAACAGTGATATGCGTACTCTTGGATGCAAAATTATTTTGCGTTTACCCCTTCTTATATATGGTTGGAAAAAAAGAACTAGTCCTCCCACAGCAGAAGGAAACCCTTGAGAAGTGGGAAAAGCTCTGCAGAAAATGATATTCAAAGCACAGTTTCTATTTCTGTATCCCATCTGTGGAGATGGGTCAAAGAGAGGCAAAGAACAGATCTCGTGCAATCTAAGAACCTGTAAGCAAATGTCAGGGATCCCTCAAAGCTCCTAAGCTTGAGTGTGAGATTTACCTCCATGATGATTCTGTCTCCCTTTTCAGTGTACCAGTTTCAGTGACATTCAGTATTTTCTTTTAAGCTCCAGCTCTAGGATTAAGAAGACATTAAAGACTCTTAAGCAATGCAAGACAACAATCTACATAGTAGAATAGAAAGGTTTGAAAATGCAAACCTCTGCAACCTGAAAGTTCAAAGCCATTGGATAAATTGAATCAACCTATCAATAGTGGGGGGTTTTGATTTTTTTTTTTCTTTTAGCTATATAATTTTTAAGCCAAACCTGGACTTGGCTTAAAGTGATCAGGTATTTTGAGTGCTTTTTGCCCTTTCAGAGTAATATCCTGCTGTCCTCCAGCAATCTTAGTTACCCACCTTGGTCCACTTTTGCCATGATCTTCCTCTAATGTTCAGCCATTTCTCAAACAGTCAAATCCAAATCAGCTTTTAAATCCTTCCTCCATCCATTCCTGGGATGAATCCAAACCTGAGCTAGCAGAGTTTTTCCTTTCCCAGAAACTTCCTTGCTTGGTTAAAGCAAGTTTTACCAAGCAAAACCTGCTCATGCCACCAAATGCAGAGAGGGGTTTAAAGTCTCTGATTAATGTGCTGTGTTAATCCACATTTCTGTTGCTTTTAAGAGAAAGGAAGAGTCTGTGTCACCAGCTTGACTTGTAAGTCTTTTAGTTTAACCTATTTAAGACTGCTCTTGTCCCACCAATGTGTGTATGTAGATGACCCAACCATACCAAAGCTATGAGCAACATCTCTGAGACTGTTTATGTACCAAGAAGCTCACTAGCTAAATAAAGGACTAATATAAAGTGAAGGGCACATATCTCTCCTTGAAAGTAAAGAAATCAGTGCATAGAGAATAACTAACTTGCCCAAATTCATATAAGTCTTGGGAAATGGATTCAAGTTCTGCATAATCCCAGCACAATTTCCCTCAGAAATTTACGGCTAAGTCAGACTGGAAATGCTGAAAATAATTTCCAGGTTTTTCTGCTGGTGAGTGAAAAGTAAAATGAATCCTTATTCCTCTCTCCAAAATGGCCTTTGATGTGGAATCTCATAATTCCCTAAATGGCTCAGTTTCCCTGTGGAGCTGCTTGACCCTTCTGCAAAGAGTGGCACCATAAGGGACAGCCACCAGCACCGCACGCTCCATTCAGTTGACCCAAGTCAGAGAGCAGGTCCATCACTGTTCATGGTGAAACATCAGCACTAAACACTTTTGCTGACTTTTACTACTCAGCAACCTGCATTACTGTTTCCAGAATCATCCTTCTAAAGGAAAATCACATCTCCTCTACCATATAACAAAAAGAGATAAATAAAATAGAGCAGTACTTAAGCTTGCATTCTCACTGCCTCTCAATGTGGTGTCCTAACCTGATGCTTGGTTTTTGTCCCAGTCTGGTTTCTCTCCTTTCCCATGCCCACAGATGCACTCATGCTGCAGACCTTTACTCTGAGATAATTTTCTTCCCCAAACCCATTTAATTATCTGTATCGCCAGGGTCAGTGTTATGTCTCTTACTGTATTTTTCTCCTTATTATAAACCTGGCTGATGGCAGTGGAAAGCTTTACACATTTGTATGCAGATGATACTTCTATTTTCACTGAACAATGAGGCGTCCTCTTAAAAATTCCCTTTCCTCCGAAATGGCAAATGCGATCATCTGACTTAATGAGCACCTTTTCCTTCACAAGGCTTGATAAAAAAAAAAAAAAAAAGTGTGGCATAGATTTGTGTTCCTTTCCCTACTCACAATATCTCTCTTGCACAATACGAACCACTGGATTTTCAGAGCTAAAAGATGTGTAGGTCTTAGATATAAAGATTGATATTTGTTACAGGTATTCACAGCACCACTTAGATGTTATTGCCAGCTTGGACATTCATCGGTGCTATTCAAGAGACTTGGCTATATCTGACCAAGTTACAGCCCAGGTTGAAAGCAATCATCTGACCTGTCCAAGGAGTAAAGCTAGAAACAGTAATCACTAGATGTTATGTATAGTCTTTCGACTATGGAGTATGAGAATCCTCCTAACATACTACATCTCCAATTCAATTGTTCATCTTCCTATGTTGTCACTCAGCAGTAACAATCTTTCTGAACATAAATATGACTATTAAAAAAAAAGGTTGTCACTCTTCTAATTTTCTTCATACCTAAAATTAACTCATTTTAAAAATGTGAAATTCTGCGTTTGAAAAATCTGTAAAACTGGGATTAACTTTATAACTTTATAGCTTTGATTAACAATGAAGTTTGGCTAAAAGTCCAGATGGACCCTAGAATGAATCTCTCTAATCACAATGGAATAAATAAATAAACTCATTTTAAGGCTTTCTGATTTATTACCTGGGAATATAGTGCTCCTTGTCTACATACGGATTTCTTTTTCTGGAGAAAGATCAATCTAGTGGAAAGAAAAAAAAAAAAAGTGTCCCTCCTGTAAATTATTTTAATAATCATTTAAATATCTTGCCCCTTTTTGTCTGAATATGATCACACCAGATCATATAGACTATCAACTACTCTGAATAAGCTTAGTTCCCCTGTGGCACTAAATTAAATAACTTGGAGTCAGAGACATGGAGGTTTTTAACAGAAAAAAAAATATAATTAAAAATACATAGATCTTCCCTTTCTGCTGAAAAACAATAAAAAGCAAGGGACACAGCTAAAGGTATAGTGCTTAAACTGAAGATGATGTTGTGGTAATAAACCACAGAACCATTTACAAGTGACTAGACCCAAGGCCTGTGCTGAGATTTCAAAAAAGGAAAAACAAATTCTTATATTTTCTTCAGAGTTAGGAGATGTCCCTTAACCCCAATTACATTTAACAGCCACTGAATTTTATCAAGATAATGACATCAATGATATTCAGCACTTCTACTGTGCTTGAATTATCTCCAATTTTCTTCTTGCTTCTCAACATCTTGATATTCTTTAACATTAGTCAAAAGTTTACTAATTAGTTTCATATTGTTCAGATTCACTTAATTCATCAAAATATGATTTTAAGGTGAGGACAGGCCTATTGAGAAGCTCGACTTTTCTGGTTTTCTTCTCTATATTGATGTAAGCCTTTCTCATGTTTGTTTTTATTTAGCCCCACAGATTGATCTTACCAATAGTAACAAATAAGACACTCTCGCATTGTAATCTGGTATAGAGAAAAATGCAGTGCGTGCAATGTTTAGAAAATAACAGGCTGTATTTAAGACTAAAAGCATCTACACGGCAAATGTTTGCGATTAGGTAGGACAAAACCTTACAGACCAAATTCAACAAGTTATTTCAAGAAGAAATGAGAGATTGAAAAAAAAAGTTAAAAATGTAAACATTTTGCTAAATACATGCCTGTGTTGAATTTAGTCTCATTTCTGCATTAAATAGTCTACTTATTAAATAGTCCTTCATGATAAATGAGTTCCATATACTATAGTAGGAGTCCCTGCTATAGATCTGTTATGATCTACAACAATTTAAGGTCCTGTCACATTCCTGTTAAGACCTAGAAAAAATTAATCAATTTGAATTTCAAACATTTCAGATGACATTCCGATTCAAGGTTGCAGTCGTGGTACTAGTGGCTTCCTCAAGACTGCAATTTCTGCCATGTAAAAAGTACATCTCACAAATTTCAGATAGCTACATGGAAAATGTCTTTGGTTCATACTGTGTGTCAAATTAACTTCTGAGTGATGTTTTTATTTAAAAAATATGAAAAAGCACAGCTTTTAAAGTTCTTATTTCAAAGTTCTTGCTTAGTATTACAGATTTTGAAGTACAACTTTGTGAATTTATATATTGCCATAATCCAGCATGATACTGTGTATTTTCTACTCCCCATGACATCACTGAAAACCAAGGATGACATCAACTTGAAAGATGCATTCAGTCCTTACAGAAGGGTTTCCATTTTGCCGCAGGAGGGCTATGGCAACTATTTTATAATTTGGATTCTGTTACATTCTTTGGTTGTTTTTTTTTTCCCCCCTTTTTTCTGTAAGCACAAATAAATTTTATTTTATTAGGGTTGCTTTTACCTATACACCAAGATCTTCAAAATCAATATAGTTATTTGTTTTCAGTAAGAGAAAGCTTTGCATTGATTCCATTTGCAAATGGACATGAAATGGACAACACCATTGCTCCTCGAAATGGTTTAACAGGAGCTAGAAATCTTCTTACAATGTTATGAATTTAGGAGGAGGAGAATGAGGAGTAAATCATTCTAGGATAAGAACTTCTGGTTATGACTGTCATCATCACCTGTTTTCCCACCTCATTCAATCAGTATCATTGAGCAACTGAGCAATGCCACCACTTCTCTATGATATAACGGGTGTTTAACTACATTAAAATGATAGAACCCTTGCTTTCCTCAATCCTTTAACCTCACTGAAGAACCAGTCTTCTCAATGTCAGTTGTATAGTTGGCTCATTTCCTGTGATGCCTTAAAAGGCCAAAAAGGCAACTAGTCACACAATCTGCAGCCTGTTCAAGAACACGTGTATGCAGACCCATTCCCACTCCCTGTTCAGAGTTTGTGTAGGGGAAGGGTATTCAGAGTTGTGATACTGATCAATATCAGCAGAATTAAAATTCTCCATGATCGAAATTCCTCTAACCTTGCAAACATTTTTTTTTTTTTTTAATTCAGCATCTCTTGATCTATTTTGTCTCACTGCTCTATAATCTATGTGACTCTGTCCAAGAATAATCTGACTTTATTCTAATCACCTTGAGTTTTTTGTTCATATCATCTGTGCTGCATTAGCCCTAAATACCAATATAATTTCTTGGCTCACAGACATATTACAATTCTCAGCTCGCAATCATCCTCTTCTTGCTGCTTTCTTTTGTTCACAGCTTTGTCATACTCTGTATTCTGGAATTTAAAATTCCATTATGTTTTCTGGTTCTCCATGTGCCTATTGTTCCCACAAAGTTATGCATATCAGTATCTGAGCTGAATAACTAATTATAAATGATATAAAGTCCAGCGTAGAAGACTTGATTGTTTCCCTCTTCACAAAGGAGGAAGCATCTGCATTATGATTAACCAAGTGCATTAAAATTAACCAAGTAAGATGTATTCAGTCCACCTTCCTATAGTAGGTATTTAGTATAAGGCAGTCATTTAGATTCTCCCAACAACTGAGACAGGCACCTCAAATGGCTGAGATGCATCCTATGCTTTGGATATAAATTCCATGTCCACGAACAGGGACTTGTACATATATATATATATATCCATCCTACAAAGTGTTCCCTAGACCAAAGAAAATATAGTATGAATTTACACTACAAAGCATAATTGTCCCTACTGGAACAGTTATCATCCCTAAAGGGACAGTACTGTCTCAAATAGACAAGGGACTTAAAGTGGCTTATGCCAGCTAATTTGGAAAATATTTGTTAGGATTTGTGCACTAACTTGGCAGTTAGCACATGAGGCAGTCCTTAACAACATTTTCACATATGATGGTTTTATACAGGGTCTGGCCTTTCCAGAGCAGAGAGTGGATTGGCATCAAGCAACAAATGTGTGTAAAAAAAGTCATAGGACATGGGACTACAGGAAAAGGAAAGATGCTGTTACCAGCAACACAGTGAAAAGCTGTCCTGGCCAGACTTCATTCTATCTTTGCTGCTGACAGACATTTTTTGGGTAATACTAGGAAAGCCTTAACCATCGAATTTTTACATAAATCCAACATGAGCCTCAGAACTTTCACAGTAACAGCTGTAGCCAGTGGGATCCTCACCTTGAATAAAAATCTAATCCACAGTACTAAAACAGTCAAGTACTAAACATTTCCAGTTGTTCACACAAAAATGTTGGTGGTTTTTAACCCAGCCCTGTCTGTAAAGCAGCCTTATATCTATGAAAAATTGTAGTACCACTATTTGAGTTCAGCAGTTCATAGAGGTTATGATCCCAGAAATCATCAGACTAACTATTCTGATCGCTGGTATATTATAGATTTAACCCTCTATGGAGCGCCACAATTTGTATCTGGTATATCAACTTTCAGCAATGTATCTAGACTTAATCCAAAGATATGAGCAGAGCTTCATTTCCACAGGGAGGACACCATTCCTTCCTCCTAGTCTGCTCAAACCTTGTGCAGATTCCTTTTATAGGGTAAGGGAGCTTTCAGCACTGAATAAAATTTTTATAGGAGGGGCCACAGTATCAAAGCATAGGGACTGATTAAAGAAAATAAATCTTTAAATCTCAGTTGGAACAACCTGGAAAGTTAATGAATGCCCTCACAGTGTTTGACTACATGGCTGAGCCTGCTGTAGTAATCAAAGGAATCAAATGATCAGCCTCAGTCATGGGGTGATTTGTTTTTCTCTAAATGACAATAATAAAAGGGAGAAGTGTGTATGTGCATTTATGTGCATGTGCAAGTGCCTGTAGGACAGCTATGGCACATGAGGTCAGTACTTCCCAAGTACTAAAAGTCCCAGCTTCCAGGAAGGAGATTACTTAATAATTTTAATTTAAAAAAACAAAAAACAAAACCACACCACAAAAAAACCCCTTTCTATCACTGAAACAATGCATTTTAAACAACAGTTACAGATGAGATCAATAAATTGGGCTGGTTTTATTAAAGTGCCTAAATAAGGAATTTACAAATTGGCAATTGAGTCATACAAAGACAAATTCAATGATTCAAGGACTGAAGGCATATCAGCCTTGACTGATTGTCTCTAAAATCTGTACATCACTAGCACTGGCTCCACATGAGAATGACTGAGACTTCAACACTGCTGCATATACCCAGAGATAAAATCCATCTACAGCTAGAATGCATCCTGGTGTTTATGCTGCAACAAAGCACTGAAACCGAACAGTAAATCTCCTTTAAATTGAGACTCATCTCACCTAACTTTAAGACATCTAAAGGTAGATTATTTAGGTTGGTTGTCTGACATTTAGATGCCTAAATTTAGGTGAAGCTAATTCCGTGATGCAAAATACCCACAGCTTAGTTCTGGGTACAAGAATAAAGAGATGCTACGTTCCTAATTGTACTCTTCTGGTAACGAGGAGTGGAAAATGGGCTTTGCCCTTATTTTTAAGGTAGCATCAAGGTTTCAGTTTCTTCTGATACATACAGGCAGGTTTCTGTGAGACAGGCATCTATAAGATAGAAATTTCAGCAGTGGACATCTATGATGGTGTGTCAGACTCTCCAGAAGAGAGCAGAATGATTCACTTTTCTCACCCCACAACAACCTATGTCATGCAGAGCACTGCTTACATGCTGTAAAGACTGAGCAGCTTCTAATTAGCCACACCACCATCACTGGGACATTTCTTGAATCACCTGCCTGAAAACTAGTGGGAGAAGAAAAAATGTCAGAGGCAGAAAGAAGAGGTCATAACCAGGCCTTGACACAAAGAAATGAGAGAGTATTATGGAAATTGGGCTCTGGGCATACAGGGAGAGTGAAGATATTAGAAAACCAAGCTGCCTGAATGCCAGGCGGGATGCCGGGAGAATGATGTTTGTACAACTAACAACACAGTATCAGGATGCTAGAAGCACTCCACTGAAACTGCTCTTTGCCTGGGCTAATTAGTCCTGCTGAGAAATTCCATCCTACCATCGTTAAATGGCTTCACTTCCTAAGCCAGCTTGTTCAGAGTCTCCAATGTAGACATACCTCCCTGTCCCCAGAGAAGAGTGCAAGTTCATTCCTGTACCTCAAGAAGAAGCTTTATCTTGTTGAGCTCACAGTGAAGCACAAGATCACATGAGAGTAAGTACGCACTCTGTTTTGCAATTTCATTTTCTGCAATTTCATTTTCTCAAATGTATTGTTTAATTGCTTGTTGTGTGTTAACCCTGGTAGGCAGCTAAACACTGCACAGCCACTCGCTCACTCCCCTCCCTTACCCCCAGTGGGTTGGGGAAAGAGGAAAGGAAGAGTAAAAGTGGGAAAACTTGGCAGTTGATGATTAAAAAAAAAGTTTGATAAGTGAAGGTTACATGAAAGAAGAGAGAAAAAAAAAAAAAGAAAAAAAAACAAGTGATGCAAAGGCAATCACTCAGCACCTCTCATGGGTAGATCAATGCCCAGCAAGCTCCTGATCAAAAAAAGAAAGAAAAAAAAAAAAAAAAGATAACCTTCCTAAAACTCCCTCTTTTCCCCTTTTATTGCTGAGCATGACATTATATGGTATGGACTATCTCTTTGGTTATTCCAAGTCATCTGCCTGGTTGTGTCCACCCCCAACATACTGCACAACCCCCAGTGTATTCATGGGGCGGGGGACAGAATGAGAAGCAGGGAAGACCTTGATGCTGTGCAAACACTCTTCAGCAATAGCTAGAATATTAGTATGCTATCAGTATTGTTTTGGTCACAAATATAAAACACAGCACCATCCAAGCTGCTATGAAGAAAGTTAACTCTATCCCAGTGAGGTCCAGTACACTGCTGAATAAAATACTTGAAGAGCAGCCTCTTGGTCAGATGCCTTTGGTGGAGGTGAGTCATTATAGCACACACAAACACAGTCAGATCTGCCGCTTGGCAAACCAAACCCACTGTGATTTATTCCTTCCAGCACAAGGGGTCTCATTATCTTTGTATGTATTACAGCGAGATACCATTCCAGATCTCTGTGACAAAAGTGTTTACATTCACAGACGGCCAAATTGAATGGAAGTAAAGAAAAGCAAAAAAGTTACCTCATCAACTGAACAAAATCATATATATAAATAATCCTTTCTACTTTTAAATGCAGAAAACAGGTTCCATTTCTTTTCTTTCTTTCTCAATAGCACAAGGATAAGATTCTTCCTACAGATGTAGGCTGGGATCCTTGCTCACCCCATTATATTTCCAGTGTCTTGGTGGGCATATTTGGCAGTGCCTTTGAAGCTAAATTCCCAGATTGCTCACATTGTCCCTCTGAGGGATACTGAAAACATCTATTGAGAAACATCAAATGCAAATCTGCAGGAGTACTTAGCCCTTGCTCCAAGGTGTCCCTGTGTGCAGTCCTATAGCTCATAGCCAGAGATGTCCTGCATTTCGCAGCACCTTATTCCAAAAGCCACATTTTCAGGCCATGTCCCAGTAGCCCTGACACCCTAACCAAAGATTCTTGTCTAAAAGTACGCAGTCTGGTCCTCCTATTTATAATATAGTGCCACCGTAATTAGTCAAGTGAAATCTGGGGAGCAATAAGTAGCTACAGTCCCTGCAGTGCTTTCCCTGTTCGCAGAATGTAAGGGAAGACAATTATCATAGAATCATAGAATCTTTAAGGTTGGAAAAGACCTCTAAAGATCATCAAGTCCAACCATCAAATTCTTCAGAGCCACTTGTGCTAGTCCCATTGTCCTGGTTTTCGGCTGGGATAAAGTTAATTTTCACAAGAAGCTGGGAGAGGACATGGTCAGGATAGCTGACCTAAACTAGCCAAAGGGATATTCCATACCATGACATCATTCTCAGTTTACAAGGAGTGAGCTGGCCAGGGGAGAAGTCGTCACTGCCTGGGGCTGGGCGTTGGGTTTTGGGCAGTGAGCAAATCGCATTGTGTATCACCTGCTTTGTATATTCTTTTATTAGTATTGTTGTTGTTATTTTCCTCTTCCTTTGCTGTCCCAGTAAACTGTCCTTATCCCATCCCATGAGTTTAACCCTTTTCTTCCGATTCTCCTCCCCATCCCACCGGTGGGGGAAGGGGAGTGAGCAAGCAGTCACATGGTACTTACTTAGCTGCTGGCTGGGGCTCAACCACGACACCAATCAATGCTAAAATGAGATGGCACAGACTTTAGCATAGTTTTTACTGAGATGTGCAGATATCAGAGCACACAGAAAACTCCTTTTACCAACACTCTGAATGGTGCCCACCCTAACATGGAGCTGAACATCTTGCCTAGTGTCTATGCCAAAAATGGTGAACCTGTCAATATCAAACCTGTGTGACACATACCTATAGGATCTTTGCTAGAGATGACTTTCAGAGTTGATGATAACCAACTTCTTGACTAGAGTGAAAACCAGAAAGAATACCAGCACCTAGCACAAAGCTATGCAATTTGACCACTGCTATCTGGAAGAATGTTTCATATATGATCACATCATTCCTGAAGAACAATGTGGTGTCCCAGTGGATGGTTTGAGGAGCACTCAGACCTGCAGACACAAAAGATGAGACTGCACTGCTAAATACGACAATGCTTGAAAAATGTAAAGACAGTGGAATACGATTATCTATCTTGTTAGAACAGTCCATGGCGTACCTTTTGGCAAAGGGCAACTAGCACTGTCCATTACATTTCTCTGGCACCAGCAACAGCATAAACCAGAAATTCTTGATACTATAGACAGGTTGCCCCATTTGGAGGCCAGGATAATTTATTCACATAAACATTGAACATTCTGTACAGATTGGTCTCACAGATAGAGAGTGGTCTCACACACATCTAATTTACTAGAATAAACATAGCTAAAGCACCAAAGCGTTGGCTTCAGGAGCTCAGTCATGGTTTCAGTATACAGCAGAGCAGCAGAGAAATGACAGGCATCATCGAGATTCACAAGCATCTGCCTGGAGACATCTAGAAATGGAATGAGAAAATGTAGCATTTCACTTCTGTGCCCAGTTTTCTATCTGGAAAATATGGATAATAATACTCATTTCCCTTTTAAAATGGGGACTTACGAGACTGAAAGTACAGGAAGAGCTCTGAAAATTACAACATACATATTGCCTGTATGATTTATTCAGCAGCATTACCCAGTTAGCATTATCGGCATTAATGCTACTAGAAAAAGAAAAAAAGTGCCTGAATAGACAGGGCAGGAACTAAACCACTTAGAAATTAAAAATACATTCACAGAAAGCCCTAACAGAAGACAATTATGTCCCAGACAACTTAGCCATTTATTCCAGCAAATCAAAAAGTAGCCCACAAGTCAAGTAACAATTGAATTAAGATACCAATCACCATATCTATTAAGTTTTTTAAGATTACATGACAAAGTTTAAAAGAACATTCCAGAATAATGTGAAACATTATTCTTATTGCTACATCTAATTACAAAGAGGTGTAAATCACTTGGTTTAGCCTTTAAAAAAAAAAAAACTACTTCAAATACATAATATTGAAAATTGAGAAGAGGTATGCAGCTCCCATATGAATGGATTACACAGCTGGCAGTTTTTTGAGTCACTGTGAAAGAAGTTCTACTGACAATTTTCATCTTCCCTTTCCTCAGCAGGGCCATGGAGAAGGGGCTGGGATGAAGACAGGTCAGGACATCAGCCCATGGTTCAGGGCCAGGCAGGACAGGGCTGCGGTAGGGCTGCAGACCAGCATCCTGCAGCATCACTTGGGCAGGACTGATGGATCCAAGCTGGTCTGAAGTGGGGTCCTTGTGCATGGGCAGGGTGCCCTGGGGAGGCAGGCAGGGACGGCAAGGACTCATAGTGCCCTCAGGGCCTGGACAATTTCACCTCATCAAAGCATTTAAGCACATGTTTTAATTTTAAGGCCTGAGTAAGCAGTTAAGAACATGACTGATTTTGCTTTACAAGCAGTTGGTCTCCATATGAATTACTCACACAGATTTAAGTGCTTCTTTTGAATATAGGCCATGTTTACTTGCATTGAAGTGAAAAGAACTAGTCAGGTATTTAAAGCACTAGATTGGATCAGGATGGCACAAAAGAACTTTATTCATTACATGATTCTCTGTCCAAGAGTATACTGCAATTGAATAGTAATGATATCATTAATTTTTAGGACTTCAGCATTTTTGTAAATTAATTTGGCCTCTCTGTCTTGGGAGGCAAAGGGCAGAGAGGGAGTTCTTAAATACTGATGAATTTTTTTAATGGATGATGAGAGCCTTCATTGGTAGAAAAACACTTAGCTGGTTTATACTGTATTCCAGACATCCTGTGTCACTTTCACTTCTGAAGTCTGATGCTGCTCTGAAATAGGATGCGACATTAAAATCTGTGAGACGAAGTTCAGTGTCTTCTACTCCCCTCAGTCTGAATAAATTACCAAGCTAATAACATTACTTTTTTAGACTGCATTAAAGACCAGTGTCAATCCCAAAGGTGTTTTTTTTTTTAAATAATTCCATTCCACATTGGCAAATCTGCATGTAATTGGGTCCTTGTTAACCTACAGAAAAGTGCCCGTTCACCCCTTCAGCTAGCAAATACTCGATGCTGTTACTGGTAAGTCACTATCATTTTGCCTGGGCAATTTTGTGAGATTTTTAGGTAGAAATGTAGGATCAAGCAAGTGAATCTGATGTGTAATTTCAGGGATAGCATTAGTATATTCTCCACATCCTGCTTTAATAGACTAGGACATTTGTCAGGTGAAAGCCAGTGACTTAGTACCAGATTGGTGGGCATTCAGAACTCCCAGACTTGTACACTGCACACATGCAGATCGCTGCTGTATCTCACACGCTACTGCATGTAAGACTTTGCATGTGCAAGAAGCAGTAGATGTATTTTGCAATCCACTCATGATCCATAAGTCTAAGAAGCCCTTTGTGTGTCAAGTGCAGTGCTCATGTACACCCCATATAGATAGATAATGTACAGCAGATTTTATACATTCAGAGGATAGTAAAGTGTCTATCTGGGACAGAAATTTTGTGTATATTTCTACCCGGCTAGATAGATAAATATTAACATTATGTCTACTGTAATAATGCCTTGTAGGTAAGTGATTTGACATCATGACTTTCAGCACCAAAAGCCTAGTTCTTTACCATCCAAGTTAATGGTAGTTCTCCATTGGCTAATAGCACTGCAGGCTCTGTGGTACTGTGGGTACCAGTGAACAAAATGTTACAGAATTGTTTCCCGACATTGAAGCCAAATGGCATAGTACAGCTTTTGTCCATCCTTTCAAACTCTTTCATCCTCCAGTGCAGCATGTCCATATTCAAACTGCTTGTTGGGAATTATCACTCATAGCTTCCCAGGTTGGCTTCAGAAGCATTTGACAGAACTCTAGATGCCTCCAGCCAAAACCACACGAGGGACAATTCTCACAACAGTAGAGATGACTGAGTTACAGGGCATAGGAGCATATCTTGGCATTATTTAATTTACTAGCATAGATGTGGCTATTGTGAATATTTTTGTGGAACCACACATTTGAAAATTTGCTTTTATCTACTTATGTACCAGTATGGGGGAAAAAAAGCCAATTAATTTACCCCAATATACCTCAGCAGTGAATCTGGCTGAGGCTGGGTTACTCAAAGGTCTTTTTTCATTTATTTAGAAGTTGGTTAACTAAACAAAGAGAAGGCAGCCCACCAGTTGAAAAAAAAGAGGACTGCAAATAGACCATTCTACCCAAATCCTGTTTCATAGCCATTTCTTCCTTTCCTGGTTTAATATCAAATTCAGTGCTGCTAAATATTCCTGGAGTGATAGGTGAAAAGATTCATTTCCAGATTAAACAGCAATAGAGGAAGTATCACTGGGGAAGTAGTGTAACCTGTCAGGGACTCCCTGAGGCAGAAAGGAGAGACATGAGAACTCTGAGGATGAGGACCAAAACAAAAAAACGTTCTTCCGATTTTTCTCCATAGGCTGTAACGGAAGCCATGAGTGACTGGCTTAGAGATACCTATTTTATCAGAGGAATCCCTCCTAGTTTTTTCCTTTTTCTTCCCTTCTTCTCCCCTCCTTGTAATGCCTGCCTCCATCCATTTCCCCTTACAAGCCATTGGTGCCCACAGGCTGCTGAAGCTCAATTGCCTTTCAGCTGAGTCATAGGGCTGGGCTGGAAACAGCAGCTCTACGCACTCCATCCTGGTCTCTTACACCTTAGAGGAAGAAAAGTGACATCAAAGTCATACTGAGATCTCTTGCTTATGGCTCTCCTTGGCAAAATCTGCACTTCCAGTGTAATCCAGTGACAACCTCACTCTCCATCTAGTCACTAAAGTAGGTGAAAACATTACTTGAGTGAAGCAAATAATGGAAAAAAGATGTAAACAAGACAAAAGCAAAGAACTAATGAGCAGTTTGGACTTTAAGGAGTTGAATCTACATGAACTTCTGAAGTACATCTTCACCAGCTTCCCACAACTCCTGTCACCTAAACAGGACACTGTCCTGGACAACCTACTCTAGCTGACCCTGCTTGAGCAGGCATATTGGACTAGATGATTGCAAGAGGTTCCTTCCACCCTAAGCAAGTCTTCAATTCTGTGATACATATTGGTGACGTCTTGTTGATGGGAGCAACATGTCAATGCTCTGTTTTGCATGGCTATATATGTACCCAGTGAAATTTGGCTGTTAGAGGACAAATTGATTCTGCCTTGACAGCTTGACAATGTTCACTGCTGGAAAAGTCTTGCAGAAGAAGGAAGGATGAGGAGGAGGAGCAGGTGTTAATGAAGCTTGCTCAAAAAAATCTGGAAAGACTCCCTAAATGGCCATACCCGTGCCCCTCTGATTAGTAAATAGTAAAAGAGGCAGAGAAAAATAGTTCTACTTAATCTTAGAGAGGAAATCTGAGTTGCTATGTCCTTCACCATAACAGCCTCCACCTCTGTAAACTTCCTACACTTCTTCTGGAGTATATTAGTAATATTCATCTCCATTCAGGTGTCACAGTTAGGCCCAAGATCCTATTTAGGCCACCTACAGTAAAAGCAAAATGTAGCGTCCCCTACACCACCTAAGCTCAAGAAAGAAATGAGATCTTCCTGCTATCCTTTACCCAGAGCCGCTGAATTAACAGGTGCCATCTGCAAGAGGAATGCAATGTAAGCACCAAGACTACTTCTCCCAATGGACACTACAGGGAACTGGCAAAGTTTAATTCAATGACCCTTCTCTTGAATTCAGGCTTCACAGCAGGCATCTAACTCTGAGTGAGGCAGGAGAAGAGTTGGTCTGAACAAAACTCTTTTTCTCTAGAGAGTGCCCTTTCCTCCAATCAAATGTCAAGGAAAGCACACTTGCATTGGGTCATGAGGAGGAGAATGAGTCCTTGCATTCAGTGAAGTGATTTGATGCCTCAGGTCAGTCCCGTCTCCTAGTCTCCTGTTGAGGTACTAGTATTACGTTCTCATGCCTATATGAGAGGCAGATGGAAAATCCCACTTGCAAACAGACTTCTGGGACAAAAGAGCACGCTGAAAATTTCCTGGTCTAAATTTCTGGAACCACGCCAGGAAGCTGGTCCCTCCATTTATAAGCATCAACAAAGACCGAATTGCTCTGGAGGTGGCTGCATTTCAGTGGTTGGAGAATAATACAGTATATAACAGGTGCGCACATGGTCGTCAGTAAAGGAAATGGATAAGAATAATTCCAGAAGGATGTACAGTGATGGTTTTTAACTTGTGAAAAACAAAACATGAGAAAAAATTACATTCTTAAACAGGTATTAATTGAAATAGCCTGACGGTTCCATGGGAGCTCGAGAGTTTTATGTATCTGATGTCTGTAAGGCCCCACTTGGAACTATGGCATAAAGAGGCTCAAAGAAAAAAGCAAAATACTATTATTCCTATTATCTTTCTAAGCCAGTATTTTATTCACATTTCTGAACTGTTTCAATTTGCCATGAAGTTTAACCATCTCTATTCTTTTTTGAATGTGAAATTAATTGGTACTGAGAACCTCTGACCTATTTTTTTCTGTTATTCTTGTCTTTTTTCAATCTGAGTCATGTCATTCTAGACAACCACCTAAAAAGAATCTGAAAGAGTGGGTACTGTATTTCACCAGACGCTTATCTACTCTCTGCCTATCTCATTTTAAAAAGAAGCTGCACTGAAAATGGAATTTGATTACGAAAGGAATCAATTTGTAACTCAGCAAAAAGCACCTCCTTCATAATTTACATAGCCCTGCTGCTTCACACTAATTAATGTTCATCTGTAACTTATTCTTCCTGCAGCTTTGCCCTTCTAAATGAGTAAAAAATGACAGGAAACCTTTGGAAAGTAGTTTGCTATTACAGAATTATGGAAGAAACTGGATCGACTCATTTAAAGTCCCTAGTAATAGTTTCATAGGTCTTAAGAAAATATTGTCATTCAATTTAAATAGGGTTTTATTTGATCCAGGTGCAGCTGGATATCAGAATGGTAATGTAAATACAACAATCTATTGTCAAGAGCGTAGGCGTTTTAATTTCTTTGCAGATGATATAAACCTGGATTTTCTGTTTAACTGGCAGGATAATCAGCATGCAACTGTAGGAAACAATCATTAATGTGATGAAATATGGAAATGAGACTCATGCATAGAGAGAGGGTGGAAGCGTAGTCCTGGGGTGAAGGACTGGATTCATGATCTGAGCTTGATACTTGTCTCTGCTGCAGGCAGAAGTCTCTGTCGACAGAGAAAATACAGATATTTCCTTTCTCTCATCCTTTGTCTATTTATGGTTGAAAACCTTTAACACAAGGACCATCTCTCATCTTTTGCGAGTATATAATCAAGAGCATGGGACCTTGCTTGCCATGCAAATTCATAAATATGAACATATACTTTTGATATAGAGATAAAAGCAATGTGTAAATTGAGAGCAGGTATATCACCAGGCATATGTCTACCTTCTGCAGTTGAAAAACTGGGACAGGCAAAAATCAAAATTCTTAGGAATGCAAAAATATGTTAGCAGAAGTTTTATAACATTTGCTACCTCACCATGGGGAATGATCGAAACAGTTTGATTCAGTATACTTATTAACCTTGCAAGTTCACATTTTACTGCAATAGGTGTTTTCATCACAGGGAAACTGATGTATATGTGCAGCTGAAGGAAATGTTCAAAATCAATTGGTGGAAGCTAGGAATGATTTTTGCATATTCAAACCACATGCATCAATTCCTAGATAATATTTTAGGAAAAGGTATGTATATTCATTTATATTAATTACCGCTTTTCAGAAATCAGCTCCAAATGTACCCATTATAAGGAAAGTTTTCCAATGCTCCTGTTTTGCACATGAGAAAATAATTTGGCTGGGAAAGTAATTTATTTGAATCTTCGAAGTTTAATTTATGGCATACACATGAGGTTTTTCCAAAGTAACGTTATCCCAACCCTGAATTTTAATAAGATGGAGCATAGTGCTGACTTTTAGTTTTGATTGTAGCTCAGATAATTAAGATTACTTTAACATTTTAGACAAAACACTGATAAGACCAGCAATATATATGGAAATGGGATTTGAGTTTTTGCTGAATTTATTTCTTCTAGGTAACAGCAAAGCTCAAGTTCTAAACTCACTTGCTTCATATCACGGAGGACATTAAAATTATGTTTCCATTTCACTTTTCTATAAATGGATTAACCTTATTTAATTTAAGCAGTTTGCAGATGGCCTTGGAGAGCAGCTCTTGCCCCCCAAATTGTATGTAGTGGAAATGCTCTGCTATAGCTATAGCAAACCTGCACTGCGAAGGGAAATACAGGAAGAATTAGCACTATCAGAAGGATATGGTTCAGGATTTAAGTACTAATGTGAAAAAAATGGGGTTTCTGGCTTCTTTTCCCTATTTTACCATATACTTTCTGTGCAACATGTGTAGACACATTATTTAAACCCAGGTTATCAGCACTTTCTTTTGCAGGTTGTGTCCCAGTGCATTGCAAAGCTGAAGAAACTTAGATATCAAAGTCCTCCTGCCTGAGTTCTTAGATTGACTCTGTACTTTGCAAAGAGGTGCTCCACAGAGGTCCCCAACCTAGTCCCCTAGATAACCGCAGTGACAGACATGATGTTTGCTCTAGTGTACCTTTGGAAGGAAATCTTGATGCTCTCAAGGATGCACAAGAGCAAGAAAAGCAAACTGGTCTCCTATTATGGAGATAAAACCCAGTCGGGGACCAGAACTGGGGACACAGTGCAATTGCACAGACTCCACATTAGTCAGTAAGGCTGTGTGTATAAAAATCTGTCTGGGAAACAGTCTAGGCACTGGAATACAATAACCAGTATTACAAAAATGCCAAAATATTCCTTAAATGAATTTGTCCCAGTCTAACTCTCAGTCTCCCAAAGAGTTGCTGGAGTTAGAATGCTTGTTGAGACGATCAGGGGACCATTTCTGAAAGGCAGTTTGCATGAAGCCACCCTGGTTCTGAAGCCAAGAGAGTTTACTAGTGCATATATTTCTGTGACTCTGGTCTACATGTCCACAAACATTTCACAGCGTGTTTCCCTAAGGATACAGCCCCACCCTTTAAGTAAAGAGAATCACAAAAGGTGATTGAGCATTGGACCCTGATTCTCCACACTGCTTAATTAATTGTCTCACTCTATGGTTCTGTTTTGGACCACTCTGTTTAGTGCCCTCTAAGACAGATTTGTTTGGCAGATTTGATGTGAGCCCATCTGTACTATTTGGCTTTGATCGATCACTGACCTCCTGTATTTAACAATGTTGGCATTCCTGGTGGAGGCCCTTGGAAGTCCAAGATGAATAGCATGAACAATGACTCTCAAGGGCAATTTGGTTTTAATGTGCCTGAGTTAACTGGATGACGGGACATAGTCATGCAGTTACTCTACCTAGCCCACAAGAGATATCCAGAAGGAAGATCCCCAAACACACTGTTTGACTGTCAGCTAACCCTCGAAGTTCCGAAAAAGTCCATGTATCTCAGGTTTCCTTCTGGGCATTCTCTGAAAATGTCCACTCCTGAACTATTCATGATGCTGAGCATATCAGAACTTATCTCACACCAAAATTCTGTCTAAATACCTGATTAGGCCTTTCTCTGCATAGACAGTTTTAGCATGCTTGCTCACTGCACAACTGCCAGACCAAGTGCTGCACACACATAAGCAGAATTTTTTTTTAAATCAGGAGTCAGTCCAATTTTTTTTAATCAGGAGCATTCACCCAGGATGGGACAGGCCCAGGTTCAATGAAATCCTGTGCCTGAGGGAATTTGCATCTCAGTATTCAGCTGCAGACTACATAGGTGAAAGGTTTTCTCAATCCTTTCAGTGGGAATTTTCTAAAACACAAAATACTGACTGAACTAAGTCATTCCACTTCTTTGTGTAAGAGCATTCATCCTGACACCAGTCTTATTTTAGCATACAGATATCAGTATGGACTAAATTTATGTCTCTTCCTCCCAGCTAAGTACAATATTTTTTCAGCTTACAAGAATTGGGACATCCACTGCCGGAAAGCTCAAGAGAGCCCTTGTTCAGGCACAGTGGGGCTGCTAGACTGCCCCTCTGATATGTGCTTAGGCTTCATTACTTAAATGCCTCTCTGTCCTCTAGCATGCCATAGAGACCCTATGTATTTAATCCAAGCTCACTGGACAAATGCAAACACAGAGAGTATATTCTAACATCCCTTGGTGGTTTTAACATTTAGACCTTGAAGCTCTGAGAGGAAGAGAACCCCTTTAAAAACTTGGGCCAGATCTACCAGATTATTCCTGTGTAGCAAAATTAGGCAAAGAGGTGTGATCCCTATTCAAAAAGTCCCCAACATTTTTAGAATATTTCCTTAAGTTATTCTTCCCTCTTTTATAGGCATCTGAGGTATTTTCCCTACCAAGGAACCTTGGATCTCCTCACCAGTGTCCGATCCACACTCACACAACACACTTTACAAGAAAGCAGAGTGCTCAGGAACAGCCTTGGATTGACTGACAAAAAAAAAAAGTCTTGAAGAGAAAAACTTGAATGCATTTGTCTTTAGCTTTTTGTCAGTTTTGATAGATCACTTATGTGTCAAGAAGAAAATGCTATAATCCACCCCACCATCAGATATCTCGAGACTTCTGCTTCCTAAAGTGGATGTGCTGAGCTAAATAACAGATCACAAGCAGGGAAAAAAGTGTAGAGATCATGATACCTGGTTTATTTATACTTATTTGATGTTATTTAAGCTCCTCCTGGTTTACAGTGATAGAACAGTGAGCATGTGACAAAACTTTGCCTCTTTACACTACCATCGACATCTTTTCACTGTTATTTGAGATGTAGCAAATATAGCAGAACTCCACAAGATAATCATTAGCAGAATAAGCTTGGCATTGGTACCGCAGAGGTCTCTTTGGCACATGATTGTGACATTGCAATAAATGCAGCTTAGAAGAAACAAACTATGTAGGTGGACTTTGACCTATAATCTTCAAGCATGGCCCCAGGAGCTGTGACCCCTTGCTTCCCTGATGTCACCATACCAACCACTAACATTGACTTTGTGTGCAAATAGAACAACTGTTCAATTCTTATTGTAATTTGATTTGTTTTAACGATATCCACTATTCACTGGGAACCTTTAAAATGGTTCACAGAATCACAGACTGGTAGGGGTTGGAAGGGAACTCTGGAGATCATCTAGTCCAACCCCCCTGCTAAAGCAGGATCACCCAGAGCAGGTTGCACAGGATTGTGTCCAGGAGAGTTTTGAATCCCTTCAGAGAAGGAGACTCCACAGCCTCTCTGGGCAGCCTGTCCCAGTGCTCGGTCACCCTCAGAGTGAAGAAGTTTTTCCTCATATTGAGATGGAACTTCCTGTGTTCCAGTTTGTGGCTGATGATACTGAGAAACTCAACATTAAGACTGGGCTCAGTGCTGACCCTGGGATGGAAACTGGATGCTATGAAAACATCCATTTTTCCACTTAAATGTTAAAATATTACAAGTCTTTGAAAAATAAGATGGTTATACTTGTTTCCATGTCCACTGAAAGAGTAACCTGACCATCTCCAGCATAGCAGGAGGTATGGATGGACAAAACACACCAAGAAAATGACTGTCATGTTTGCTATTAAGGGAGAGGCCCTTGCAGCAATGCTGAACTTCTAGAGACACTAAAGAAGTGCAAACTCTTTGATTAATTCTTACCTGATCTGGAAATCCCCTGTGGGAAAGCCATAGAGTTTCTCTGTATATCCCAGTCGCTGTTCTATAAGCTTTCTTTGAGACTTTAACATCTTTGGTTATTTTATCAGCTTTTTTGAGAAGGGGACTGTTTTTAATAATATACATATACAGTATATGCCACCATAATACATTCCTTAGTAATTGCAACTAGCTACAGCTACCATTGGACAACAGAAGGATCTTTTCTGTTTAAGCAGTAACTATCCGATGGGCAAAACTTCAAACTCTGTTGGCCTTCCATCTGGAAGATTTTACAAGAAGAGAGTAAAATAGGGTTTAAAACTCAGACTGAAATAAATCTTTGCTTTCATTTGCTATTTTCATCACAATTTTAATTTAAAGTCTCATAAATTTGTGCCATGTAAATTTGAACATTTCAGAAGGAAGAATTAGGTCTGAGTTTTCAAAAGCCACTTTTTGTCATATCTATTTGCCTTAAAAAATCAGTTTGTTACCTGACTTCATTGTTAGTATGCTAATTACTTTGACAACATCTTTGAACATTGCTTTGAGGATTTGGTTTTATTCAAAAGCAGATGTGTGTTTGCCTTAATATTTTATATTTCTTTGGGGAGTTTTTAGCTGGAGCTTAATGTCTGTTCAGTTAGAAATCACATTTGTTAAGTTTTTTCTCAACTAAATCACAGCAGGGAGAAAACAGCTGGTTACATACAAACAAACAAAACCAGAAAATACGAAGTATAATTGGGAGCACATGGGCACTAAAGCAGGTTGATAAACTTCCTTTGGAGAGAGATTCTGGAAGGAGGGGGAGATCTTTACTTTTCCATTGACCATCCCATATGAGTTGCCTCACTCAGATCAACAGGCAGAAAAGAACCATGTGCCAGAATTTTTTGAGTAAAAAGCATGTGGTGGGTTGACCCTGGCTGAGGGCCAGGTGCCCACCAGAGCTGTTCTATCACTCCCCTCGTTCATTAGACAAGGGGGAAAAGGTACAATGAAAGAAAACTTATGGGTCGAGGTAAGGACAGGGAGAGATCATTCTCTAATTATCATCACGAGCAAAACAGACCGAACTTAGAGAGGGAATTCATCTTATTTATTACTAAGCAAAACAGAGTAGAGGAATGAGAAATAAAACCAAATCTTAAAAACACCTCCCCCCACCCCTCCCATCTTCCCAGGCTCAACTTCACTCCCGGCTTCAACCTCCGCCCCCCCCCCAGCGGCACAGGGGGACGGGGAGTGGGGGTTACGGTCAGTTCATCACACGGTGTTTCTGCCGCTTCTTCATCCTCAGGGGGAGGACTCCTCTCATCGTTCCCCTGCTCCAGCATGGAGTCCCTCTCACAGGAGACAGTCCTTCATGACCTTCTCCAACGTGGGTCTCTCCTCCACGGGGTGCAGACCTTCAGGAGCAAACTGCTCCAGCGTGGGTCCCCCACGGGGTCACAAGTCCTGCCAGCAAACCTGCTCTGGCGTGGGCTCCTCTCTCCACAGATCCACAGGTCCTGCCAGGAGCTTGCTCCAGTGCGGGCTTCCCACGGGGTCACAGCCTCCTTCAGGTGCCTCCACCTGCTCCAGCATGGGGTCCTCCACGGGCTGCAGGTGGAATCTCTACACCCCCTCATCCTTCCTCCATGGGCTGCAGGGGGACAGCCTGCTTCACCATGGTCTTCACCACAGGCTGCAGGGGAATCTTGCTCCGGCGCCTGGAGCACCTCCTCCCCCTCCTTCTGCACTGACCTTGGTGTCTGCAGAGTTTCTTACATCTTCTCACTCCTCTCTCTGGCTGCAAAAGCGCTCTCTAGCTGTTTTTCTCTTTCTTAAATATGTTATCCCAGAGGTGCTGATTGGCTTGGCCTTGGCCAGCGGCGGGTCCGTCTTGGAGCCGGCTGGCATTGGCTCTATCAGACACAGGGGAAGCTTCTAGCAGCTTCTCACAGAAGCCACCCCTGTAGCCCCCCCCACTACCAAAACCTTGCCACGCAAAACCAAGACAAAGCATTATGTTCAAAAATCACTGAAGGTCATTAGGATACAACTGATTAATTGTGCTACCTTCAAGCAATGATTCAAACCATCAAGTTTTGATGGCTACAAATTCATTCCTACACGTCATAGAATCATAGAATCATAGAATGGTTTGGGTTGGAAGGGACCTTAAAGCCCATCTAGTTCCAACCCCGCTGCTGTGGGCAGGGAAACCCTCCTCTAGACCACATTGTCCAAAGCCCCATCCAACCTGGTCTTGAACACTGCCAGGGATGGGGCATCCACAACCTCTCTGGGCAACCTGTTCCAGTGCCTCACCACCCTCACAGGGAAGAATTTTTTTCTAACATCTAATCTAAATCGACCCTCCTTCAGCTTAAACCCATTACCCCTTGTCCTGTCACTACAATCCCTGATAAACAGTCCCTCACCAGCTTTCCTGTAGGCCCCTTCAGGTACTGGTAAGCCGCAATTAGATCTCTCCAGGCTGAACAACCCCAACTCTCTCAGCCTGTCTTCATAGCAGAGGTGCTCCAGCCCTCTGATCATCTTCATGGCCCTCCTCTGGACTCGCTCCAACAGGTCGATGTCTCTCCTGTACTGGGGCCCCCAGAGCTGGACGCAGTACTGCAGGTGGGGTCTCACCAGAGCGGAGCAGAGGGGCAGGATCACCTCCCTCGACCTGCTGGTCACGCTGCTTTTGATGCAGCCCGGGACATGGTTGGCTTTCTGGGCTGCAAACGCACACTGCTGGCTCATGTTGAGCTTCCCATCAATCAATACCCCCAAGTCCTTCTCAGGGCTGCTTTCAATCCATTCCTCGCCCAGCCTATAGTCATGCTTGGGATTGCGCCAATCCACATGCAGGACCTTGCACTTGGCCTTGTCGAACTTCATGCGGTTCACATGGGCCCACCTCTCCAGCCTGTCAAGGTTCCTCTGGATGGCATCCCTTCCCTCCAGCATGTCGACCACACCACAAAGCTTGGTGTCATCGGTGTAGCAGACTGCTACTGTATGCAGTTTGTCTTGACATTGCTGTTGCACCACCATTTCCCTATGTTAACATCCTGCCTCGGAGTGCACTGCCCCTCCCCACCACGGTCTGCGGATGAGCACCACTGTGCGCATGCGCAAGAGCCAGGGCACGAAAAGGCTTCCCGAGGAGGCAACACGTACTGCACGTGCCACACAAACTGCACGTACGCAGCTGCGATCTGTGCATGAGCGTGGGACCCTGTATAAAGGAGCACACATGCTCCAGTAAGCAGCGGGGCTTTTTCTCCTTCTTCCTCTCCTCGTGCATCTTCCGGGACCTGCTTCGACAAAACCTGAGATGCTTGGACACCATAGAAGGAGCTAATGGAACATCAAGTGGTGGTAATTAGACTCGTCCCCGACTTGGTCCCTCCCCCTATCTCTCTACCTCTCTATTTCTCTATCTCCCTATTTCCCTATCTCCCTCTCTCTCTCTCTCTCTCCTTTGCTCTTCCCCACTCTCCCAGTTGTCTCTTTCTATACAGTTCTTCTCTTCCTGTTCATAAAAAATAAAGCTAAAAGGTTGTACAACATCTGACCTTGTTTGTGTCTTAATCTCGGTCTTGGGATCGTATCAAAACCTCCCCGATATTGGATCGGGACAATCGGCAAACTTGCTGAGGGTGCACTTGATCCCACTCTCCATGTCGCCGACAAAGATGTCAAACAGTGCCAGTCCCAGTACTGACCGCTGAGGAACGCCACTCGTCACCATTCTCCACTTGGACATTGAGCCGTTGACCACAACTCTTTGAGTGTGACCATCCAGCCAATTCCTTATCCACCAAGTGTTCCATCCATCGAATCCATGTCTCTCCAATTTAGAGACAAGGATGTCGTGCGGAACAGTGTCAAATGCCTTGCACAAGTCCAGGTAGATGACATCAGTTGCCCTTCCCTTATCCACCGACACTGTAACCCCATCATAGAAGGCCACCAAGTTTGTCAGGCACAATTTGTCCCTAGTGAAGCCGTGTTATTTTCCATGTGCCTGAGCATAGTCTCCAGGAGGATCTGCTCCATGATCTTGCCAGGCACGGAGGTGAGACTGACTGGCCTTTAGTTCCCTGGGTCTTCCTTTTTACCCTTCTTAAAATTGGGGGTGTCGTGGTTTTACCCCAGCCGGCAGCTGAGTACCACGCAGCCGCTCGTTCACTCCCCCCCATCGGGATGGGAAAGAGAATCAGAAGAGTTAAAGTGAGAAAACTCGTGGGTTGAGATAAAGACAGTTTAATAGGTAAAGCAAAAGCCACGCACACAAGCAAAGCAAAACAAGGAATTCATTCACCACTTCCCATGGGCAGGCAGGTGTTCAGCCATCCCCAGGAAAGCAGGGTTCCATCACGCGTAACGGTTACTTGGGAAGACAAACGCCATTGCTCCGAACGCCGCTGCCCCTCCCCCTCTTCCTCCAAGCTCCTTATAAACTGAGCATGATGTCATATAGTATGGAATACCCCTTTGGTCAGTTTGGGTCACCTGTCCTGTCTGTGTCTCCTCCCAACTTCTTGTCCACCCCCAGCCATCCTGCTGGCAGGGCAGTGCAAGAAGCAGAAAAGGCCTTGGCCTCGTGTAAACACTGCTCAACAATAAGTCCATAGAACAAAAACATCTCTATATTATCAATGCTGTCTCCACCACAAATCCAAAACGTATCCCCACACTAGCTACTATGAAGAAAAATCAATCCTCTCAGCTGAAACCAGGACATTATCCACCCCTTATTCCATACTATTTACGTCATGTCCAGGTCCCACACAATTCAATACATCCTCATTAAGCACCACCACCCTTTTCATCCCTTGATATAATATGCTGATATCATTCCCTTAGTCTGTGGACCACCCTTTTAAAATGTCCATAAATGTCCACAAAATGTCCATTGGGTTCACTTGGTCCACAACCTTGGGCTCCATCCACCATGGTGGTCACTCAGGACAGGAGAGGTGGTTGACGTGGAGTTACTGGGCACCAAAACCAGCTCAGGTCAGGTCCACTGCTGCACTTGCGCTGCCCCCTGTAAGGCTTGTTCTCCATTGGTTCAGGTGATTTCTGCTACAGTAATTCCTGTAACATGCAACTCAAATCATGGGTTACAACAATTTAAAGGTATTTCCATTACAATCTCCACCCCTGGTCCCTTCGAGTCAGACCATCAAGTTTACCATTGCAATGAACACCTCCCCTTGCCCCTGCTCCGGCTTGAACTTATCCTCAGACTGCAGTCCCTTAGGGGTCTACCTGCTCCAAGCGGAGCCTTATCCATGAGCCACAGTTTCTCCAGGGGTACACCTGCTGTGGCATAGACTTATCCACAGCCACAGTCGCTTCGAGGTGCACCTGTTCCAACGTGGCCTTCTCCATGAGCCACAATGCCTTCATAGATACACTTGCTCCAGTGTGGCCTTGCCCACAGTCACAGTCGCTTCAGTCCTCTCAGAAATAAACCTGCCCTATCATGGGCTCGTCCATGGCCACACACTTTGAAATGTTCCAGCATGACCCATGCACAGCCACTGATGCTCCCAGGTGTACCTGCTGTAGCATGGACTTATACTTGCCACAGATGGTCCGAGGTGTACCCTCTCCAGCATGGACTCATCCTTGGCTCACAGTCCTTCCAGAGGTATACCTGCTGCGGCACAAACGCAACCACGGCCCCAGACACTTCGAGATATACCTGCTGCGGCACAGATGCAACCACGGCCCCAGACACTTCGAGATATACCTGCTGCGGCACAGACGCAACCACGGCCCCAGACGCTTCGAGATATACCTGCTGCGGCACAGATGCAACCACAGCCACAGACGCTTTGGGGTGTCCTGCTCCGACGTGGAATCATCCACAGGTCACAGTCCCTTCGACTCGAGTGCACACAGGAGTTCCAGCCTGTCCAGGACAGCAGCACAAAAACAGCAGCGATGCCCTGGCCACTTGCCAGCCCAGGCGCATCGCCATTGCTGTTATCAAAATGTTCCCAGGCACAGCACAGTAAAATGATAAGAAGTACAGCAGTACAGCGAGCAGCGAAAGCACAAAGCAGCCACTAACGAGCACTAGACTCTAATAGATAGTAAGGCAAGCAAGCCCCATGGCAAGCACAGGAGCCTGACAATTAATAGCTAAACAGCTAATACTAAATAGCTAATAGCAGCTATAAATTCAATCTAGCACATTCCGATCAAATCTGTCATTATCTCGAACCCTTCGAGCCCCACATTGGGCGCCAAAAAGACTGTCGTGGTTTTACCCCAGCCGGCAGCTGAGTACCACGCAGCCGCTCGTTCACTCCCCCCCATCGGGATGGGAAAGAGAATCAGAAGAGTTAAAGTGAGAAAACTCGTGGGTTGAGATAAAGACAGTTTAATAGGTAAAGCAAAAGCCACGCACACAAGCAAAGCAAAACAAGGAATTCATTCACCACTTCCCATGGGCAGGCAGGTGTTCAGCCATCTCCAGGAAAGCAGGGTTCCATAACGCGTAACGGTTACTTGGGAAGACAAACGCCATTGCTCCGAACGCCGCTGCCCCTCCCCCTCTTCCTCCAAGCTCCTTATAAACTGAGCATGATGTCATATAGTATGGAATACCCCTTTGGTCAGTTTGGGTCACCTGTCCTGTCTGTGTCTCCTCCCAACTTCTTGTCCACCCCCAGCCATCCCGCTGGCAGGGCAGTGCAAGAAGCAGAAAAGGCCTTGGCCTCGTGTAAACACTGCTCAACAATAAGTCCATAGAACAAAAACATCTCTATATTATCAATGCTGTCTCCACCACAAATCCAAAACGTATCCCCACACTAGCTACTATGAAGAAAAATCAATCCTCTCAGCTGAAACCAGGACAGGGGGTTATGTTCCCCCTCTTCCAGTTGGCAGGAACTTTACCTGACTGCCAGGACTTCTCAAATATGATGGCGAGTGGCCTGGCCACTTCATTCGCCAGTTCCCTCAAGACCCGCAGATGCAACTCATCAGGTCCCATGGACTTGTGCATCTTAATGAAACATGGGATCAGCTGTCCATGCTCTCCTTCCTGGGTCATGCTTCAGTTGAGGGAGAGAATTTCTCTGATTCCAAGTACAACATAGTTCCCCCCTCCCACCAGTCAAGTATTTTTTATTTCTCTGGAACCCTTCTGTCACAAAATTTCCCAACTACAACCTGCATGTTTTTCTAGAACCGCACAGTGACCTTGGGTATTTTGGTGACATTAGCCCCATGTAACTCCAGTCGATCACTGCTCATGTCTGTGCCAATTAATTAGGGGTTCCCAGGAATATTGAATCCAACTGACATCAACATACAGGTCCAGCAAGTCCAGCACAGGATCATGAAGACAGTCAGGAAGCTTGAGCACATCAAATAAAAGGAGAAACTGCAGGAGGTGGGTTTATTCAGCCTGGAGAAGAGAAGCCTCATGGAGACTCTTTCTGCTGTCTTACTGCAGAGTGTTACAGCTACCTAAAGAGAGGGTGTAGCACACATGGAGCTTCTCTTCTTTCTCAGAGGAGCACAGCAATAGCACAAAAGGCAATGAACACAAGCTGCAACTCCAGAAACTAAGCATGGTCAAAATTGAAAAAGGCCCAAAGAGGGGATGAAGTCTCCATCCCTGTAGAGGTATCAACTAACTTGAAAGAGCCCTGAGCAAACTTCTCTTAACTGGCCTTGCTTTAGGCAGTGGGGTTGGCTTGAGACTTCCGGAGGCCACTTCCAGCTACAGCTATTCTGTGATTCTCTGACTGCATGATCACCTGTCCTTGAAGCACTGCAGAAGCTGTTTCACTGTTGGACAGCAGAAATTTGAGAGGCCTGAGTTATATTTTCATAGAACACAGCATATTGACTGGGTGCCAAGGCACATGCTTTTAGAATTCAAATTAATTTGATATTCAGACCTATTGTTTATCCTCTCCCTCACTAAAGATATGAGGTACATCACTGAAAATTTAGAATATGCTTTTTGAGAATATGCTCAATATACAGCTTGACTTACTGACACATAGACAAATTCTCCAAAACAGTCATTCTTATTGCTAGGGTTCCCTATTCCTTGCCACTCAGCCCTACCTCACGGATAAAACATTAAAATTAATAAACTGAACATTAAAAGCAACGTTATCCAGAGCCAGTAACACTGACAAGAATTGTATCACACATACACACACACAAAGTAATCCACAAAACTCAAAAGTCATGAAATGAGATGTTTCAGCAGTTACCAGCACATTAAATTATGACATGAATCATCTAACAAAATAAGGATAAGAGAGACCGTATCTGCGGAGTATTGCACACAGCTCATGACTTTGTTAGCCAACCAAAGATCCATGCTGCATACAGGGCACATACCATGCAGCTGACTAACAAATAAAATACACGTAGCTGCTTAGCTAAGCTTCACAGTAACAGAAAAGGCCACACAAAAATTGGCTGCATTCAGCATGGGATCAGCAAGAGTGAATGTGATCAAATTCACTGGGGCTTAGAACCTCCAAAGGGAGAAGGAGGCTGGAAGCACCAATTCGTCAAATAAATGGGCAAGAAGCAAACCTGAGAGAGAGAGAGAGAGAGTGCATCACTGGCTAAACCACCAGTTTAGCTGTTACTGGAGGATGTCATTAGTGGCCAAATCAACACACCACTACGCAAGTGTGTATTTCCTTTTTTTGTCCTCTGTTTCAAAGTTGTTCCTGCAAGTCTCATTGCATTTAATATTCAGAGGAACTGCCTTCTCTCCCATAAGAAATTTTCTTCCCAACAGCTCAGCGAAAGACAAACCAAGTAAGAAAGACACCAAAAGAACAGAAGCCTGTGGATTTTAATCACTGACCCAAGCTACAGCCATACTCTCAGCTAAACTTGGATCAAAGTCCATTCCCTTCCTCCACTCCCACTGTTTAAATGGACACGCACATCCAAGAGTGTGCATAAGCTGACCTCTGGAGTTCTTTGGTGGGGAAGTTACTGAGAAGAGCCGGGGATCCCCAGTATTATAGAGATGATACTCTGCACTCACAGGAAACCTGAGCTGTGTATTCCCAAGATGAATCCTCACAGTGTGGTCTACATCCACAGTAAGAAAAAGTACAGAGAGAAAGCAAGCTAACCACGGTGCTTAGTATGTTTAAGACAACTTTCAAGTGAGTTTTTGTCCTCAACATATAGACATAGCTCATGTCATTCACCCAGTGCCATGCAGAAATTTGGCTGCAGATCTAAGAATTACGACAGGCATGAGACAAATAAATTATTACCTTTTCCCAAAGGACAGAAACACCAGTAACTGTACACTGAGGCTGAATTTGTTCTATTTATCTCTGTAGATCAACCCACACTGGTTGGTATAGTATTAACAAGTTTGTCAGCGCCTGTCCAAAAGTATCACACAGCTGTTCTTCAAAACAATGGTGTGGGTTTAAGCATCACTTGGGCAGAATTTTCAATACATCCCAGTGTTTGTCTTTCTTCCAATTGTTATCTCTTTTCCATTATCCTATTTTCTTTGTTGCCTCATTTATGCTCAGCTGGTCTTTCATTTTCAATTCCTGTTTTGGCATCATTATTGTTATCACTTTTTCTGTATTTGTCTTCCCCTACCACCTCTCATCTGGGCCATTTGCTTTGCCCTTTGTTTTATTCTTGTCTTCTGGACTGGTCTTGCAATAAGAGATGACTGCACAGCAGGGAAATCTTTCATCTCAATGTTCAGCCAGTAAACAAAAATGTTGAGCTGACTCTCTGGAGTCTGGCGTTTTTTCTTCCCATCAAACAGAACAAAATAAAACACAACAGCTTTCCTCAGGTAAGCCTCAGAGCTCTGTCCTCTGCCAGGACACTCAGATTCTTCTGGATGGGTCTTCTACATGCTTTGCAATCATAACTCCCAGTTTACTGGTACAGAGATTATTGTTGTGCTCTCCATGCATCGTATCATTTTATTTCTTGCCATTTCATATTCTCCAAAATACATTTAATGATGTTTCCTTCCTTTATAAAACATATGAATATGTATTCAGACAAAAAACACCGGAGTTTAATTTTTTAACAAGTTCTAGAAGACTTTAAGCAATACGTATAATCAGACTGAAACTACTCAGGATTTGTTTACGTTTTTCAAAAAGAAATTCCAGAAAGTTGATACAGGTAAAACCGAGGATTTCAGCTGACTCCTGTTTGTCATGTTTGTTCTTTCAGTTGTAACCAAAAATTGCTACCTACAGAAATCCAGTATTTTTTTCTATTTCTTGCTAGTGGATTTAGGATACAAAAGAGAGATTTCTTGAATGTCAAATCCTGTATTATTTTTTTTCCTGACAGATTGCTTATTAAGTAGATAAAATTTCAAGAAATGTGTGAAAAAACTCTCCAAGTCAAATGACAGAGTTCTAGCCCTCTAGATCTGATATCTTACAGCTTGTGCTGAGGGGTCACAATTGCAGACACTTTCCTTTCTTGATTAAGTTATTCTGCTTATTATGCTTTATCATTTTCTATGTGAAAGCAGTTTCCTTTTTTTTTTTTTTTTTTGGTCTGCATATTAAAGAAATATACCATTACCTGACCTGAAAAAAGAACTTACATTTGGTGAGAAATTAGAGCTGATTGGCATTTAATTTTGTGTTGTAAGCTTGCTCTTCTGAAAAACAGAACAATTCCTTTCCAGACAGCTGGTTCCTTAGGAAACCATCCAAGGAGCTTACACTAGTCCCACCTGCAAGACAGCTGCTTGGCTCACCCACTGGTTGGCTTCCCACTAATGCTTCTAGGCAGACAGCCAAAGAGAAAGGTCACCTGAGAGCAGCCTGCCAGGTGGAGGTGAGAAAAGCTACTCATACTCCCAGGGAGCTGGATGTCATGTTGGGCAAAGAATACGGCAGCCTCCAGGCAGTCTGGGGAATCAACTGGCTAAATATTTGAAGTTTTTGAGTAACTTATTGCTGAAGCAAATTACAGCAAGGAGTCCTGAAAGAAATTTCCAAGATCTCCAGAATTCTGATGGTTGCTCAAAATGTGTCTTAAGTTGCATTAGTACAGAGTAAGACTTACTTCTCAATGATATTCAAAGAGGAAAAAGGGATTATCTAGGTAACTACAGGCCAGTTAATCTGATTTAACTCTCCAGCAGAGAAATCCTAAAGTTGATATGGGATTCAATCAATGAAAATGAAAGGTAGAAATATAATTAACACCAGTCAATACAGTTTTATAAGAACAGCTCATCAAACGAAATTGATTTTCTTATTTGACTTAATCATGTACGTGCGGTTGATAATAGATTTATTAAGGTATTTGTTTGACTTGGTACCATGTGATAGATTAAAAAATGAGCTCTTCACAATATCACTGGTGCACATATTAAATGGTTTAAAAACAGTCTGGCTGATCTACAAGAGAGATGTCAGTGCAAAAACATCATCATCAAGTGCAGGTGTTTGTGAAAGGATTCTCTGGATTTGTATTTTATGAACCATGCCTACAAATGGATATATCTCCAAACTTGGAAAACAGTGACTTGGAGACGGTTGCCGGTGTGGGGTGCACAAGCAGGTCTCCATGAACCTGAAGAAGTCTGAGGTGAAAAAGGAAAACATATTTTCTTGTATGTATAAACAAAGAAGAAATCAGGAGAGTGAGCTGATGCTACCATGATAAGCTTTAAAAGAATACAAGTCAGTAGTTCTGTCCTCTGCCTGTTGTAACACATCATAATAGAAAATTATACTGTTTACAGGAACGGGACACAGAAAAGCGTTGTAACCTAGGAGGTGTTGCCTTAGCAATATTTGAAGAGACTGATCTAGGTGTCAGTGACTACAGAGCTTTCTGATCCAGCTGAAAGATTAAATCAGATATATTAATGATTGTGCACAAGGCTGATTACCAGAAGCAGCAGTGATTTCTCCATCCTCTAGTACTTGCCAGTAAATACTAAATGCTTTCCACCAGGCTTTGTCCAGGCAAACAATAGTGCCTCTGCAGTTAAACTTCATATATAGGTTGTAACATCGGGATAAGTTTATGAAATAGAAAGACTTGGGTACACAGAAGTTAAAATTAAAGATGTCAATGTTCTCCTCAATCTTTCAAGTTCATTGAGATATTCAAAACATGGTTAGTGGTTGAACAGTTTTCATGGCTTTTTGACTGCAAGTGCTGGCGCAGCTCACCTAAACTAGTTGAGGCATATTTGCATGGCACAGGACAACACAGAGAATGAAGGTACTTACAAGTCGGTTAGCTTGGGAGAAATACACATCCTCAGGCAAACCCTTAGGTGATATAAGCCTTATATTTCCCCTAAAAGCAAAGATGTTTGTATGTCTGGTTCAATATTTTCAGGAAGTTTCTAAACAGTTTTGGATAAAAAAAGTCTCAAGTACTAAATGGCTTTTTAATTGTGGTGCAGAAAGACTGAGCAGAAACCATCAAGTGAGAGACTGAGGTTTGAATGAACATATCAACTTTTACTGTCATTTTACAGAAGATCATTCTGAAAATCAACACTCCGGTAAAGACAGAAATCATAATTTGTTAGAAAGAAACTCCAGTTAGATTTGCAGCTGTAGGACACTTAAAAGACAAATCTTTCTCTGCAGCAAATAACCTTTCAGCTGATTCTCTTTCCTTCTGCCATATCAACGCTCTGGGTTTAAGAATTCTCCACAGCTCTCAGATTAATACCACCCACCCTATTGCTAATAAAACAATCTTTCTCCTTTGCCCTTTCTAAGTTGAAGCTTATGCAAATTACATCCAAAGAAATAGTCTTTGGATTAAGATTCCCCACTGATGGACAGGTAATTCACTTTCTCTGTTGCAGGTAATGCCACCCTCACACAGATGCTTGAACGCTGGTTCAATTTTCTTGATCATCAGTAATGATGACATCTGTTAGCCTGATTTTATCCAAGCACTGTGCAAGGATTTTGTTATTTTACAGAGCTTACCCATCTGATCTTTGCTGATGCTCTCACTGCTGGCAAGTGCAACATCACAACAGTGGTGTTGAATACGGCAGCTACATTTTATAAAAGAAGTCTTGCCTTCCATGGCAACTATGGGGTGGACTGAGTTAATCAACAGATTGCCAAAAGCCACACAGACAGAAGTGTGGCATGGCAGCTCCTTGGAACAGGCAGGGAAGCATTTACCACGAATTCACTGGGTGTCAGTCCAGGCTGCCATCTGCAGCCTGTAAAGTATTATCCCTAAAGCCAAAAAGGGTCACTTGATGGCTTATACCCTACAGCCACAACAAGAAAATGTTGCGAAAATTATGTTCGTCCTTGATTTATTTTTTTTTTTATAGGTGAAAAAAATTCCTCTTTGAACGCTCTTAGAGATGCCCTGACTTCCTCCAAAATGGGAGAATGCCAATACTCGAGTGCTCAAAGCCACTATACAACTGGTCAGCAATGGAATCTCTCCCATGGGAGGACTACAAGGTCCATCATTTTCAGAAGAGAGACATGGCATATGGCCCTTTCCTTGGGATGTGCAAAGGTTGCCCTTACATATAACAAACTGCCAGAACTCTGGCACTGAAGCCACCAAGGCAAACAGTTCACTTTTATTTTTTTTCTTCAGTGCTTCCTTTGTGCTGGGGCAACCTAGTAGCAGTAATTGTCTCAAGTGATCTTCCCACAGCATGGATCTGCATTCCCTAGGTATGGTCAAAACCAGCGGAAAGACCCCCTTTGTGCCTCCCCCACCTTTAGTCTATTCCATAGGAATTGAATAATTACTGGTTTGAAATTACTATTACTATTATTATTTAAATTAACATGGTTTCTAGAGGTCCCAATCACAGTTAAAGGCCCGTTGGGTCTGAGACTTTTCAAACTCACAGTAAGAGTCTTTCCCTTTGTACAAAGACTACAATGCCAATAGATACAAGAGGAGCAGAGCAGAAGAGAAGTGAATGACTTGTCTAGGTAATTTACCAGGTCAAAATAAATTGCAGGTCTCGCTTGTCCTCCAAACCATTGCATATCCACCAGGCAGAGCTCTTCTAAAATGCTTAATGTTCAGTTTTGTGATTTCCTGTGAAAACTGACTCAAATAAAAGTGGGAAAAGTCTTCCAAACACAAATGGGTTTTCTCCAATTTATTAAAGAAATAACCCAGGTGGGTAGAATGGCTCCCAAAATATGTTGTTGACGCCTTTCAGAGATAATCTGGGAATTTAAATACTTTCAATAGCGTCAAATAATACTGTTGGCTGTTGTTTGCCCTGTGTGGCTCTGATAGCAAAGCAGTTGGTCCTAGCAGCTGTCAGAGCTTTCAGAAAGTAAGAAAGACATGAGTTTTCAGCATTGTGTTTTGAACACAGAACCCAGCTGCTTGTCATTGTTTTTCTCTTCTACATCTCCCATTCCTTCCTGGATTTGAGCTCATAAAATGCAAGAAAAAAGCCAGAAAAAAGGCATTAAGCCTCATGTCTGGATTGAGGCAATCTCGTTAGTAATCCTGGAAGCAGTATTTTTACCATTATCTGATTCTGTGGTATCCTTTGCAGTGGAAAGAATAAGCTTTTTTAAATTAAATTTGTTAGCCACCTTTTAAGATCAGGCAATAAAGCAATTAAAAGAAGAGAGCTGGGGAACTTATAGATGAGGTGAAGAAGCAGGTGCCAATGGAAAGTCAGTACCTTGGAGCTCTTTCTCAGATCTGCTGCTGAATCATGCCAGTCAAGAATAGTATTTTTTATTTTCAGTGTCTGTGGACCAGGCTCTAAATCCTCAGTTAGAAACCATTAAAAACCATCCATAGGACATAGAATCATAGAATTATGGAATGGTTTGTGTTGGCAGGGACTTTTAAAGGTCATCTAGTCCAACCCTCCTGCAATGAGCAGGGACATCTTCAACTAGATCAGGTTCCTCAGAGCCCCATCCAACCTGGCCTTGAATGTTTCCAGGGATGGGGCATCTACCACCTCTCTGAGTGACCTGTTCCACTGTTTCAATGAATGTGATCACGCCTAGAGAACACAAGGAAATGTAGGAGGACATCTCACCGTTTGAGAGAGACATAGGGGGACATCTCCACCATTTCAAAGGTGGAGATTTTTGGAGGTACTGAATAATGATGCAGCATGAGAGCCTATAGCTTTGCTTTCATTCTGAGAGAAGAAATGAGACACCTGTCTCTTGGGAAGCAAGGCAGTAGTTCATATCAAAGCTTTAATGTGCTAAGCAAGTTCCAACAAAAGACCTTCTTCAAAGAAATGCAGACGGGAGGCCACAAAGGAAAAAGGAAACAGTGAAATCTAAAAATGAAAATTTCAGTGATTATTCTAAAAGGTGATGCATTTTTACTTTAATAGCTAGAGAATTTCCAGATACAGAAGGGCAGCAGACCTTGTGCTACTGGGCACCACAGATGCATATATACATAACCATAATAGGAAGTGCTCACACAACAAAAGTTTCAATTAAGAAAGAAGCAGTCAGACAAACTTTTCTTAACCTTTTCTTCAGTTTTTCCTTTCTTTGCTGTTCACCCTCAAGGACAGTAACTCAGCTTTAAAGTGTGTAAAGGGGTTCAGAAGCTTTTGCTGTATAGGGTGGCCCCAAAGCTTAATGCATTAATCTCTGTATCGGAATAGGTTTCCCTCTCATTCACACAGAAATGGGCAAATTTGCCTCTCCTTCAACAGGAGATGGACCACACCTCTCATTAACATGGCATTTGATTGCACACAGCAGGTATCATCCCACTTACAAGGAAATGTCCTATTGCGATAATGTGCTTATTAATATTAATTATAAAGAACTGTACCCATGAAAATTAGCAATAAGCTATTGATTTTGTTTTAAAATTATGTAACATCTAGAAATGAGGAAGATGGCCAGCAATAAATATGATGACTCTGCATACTATGGAGCATCAGATCTCACTCAATGTCAGGGTCTCAGGGAGCCTAAGAAACTTCTGCCTGATTTGTTCTGCTCCCCTCTTCCATATTGATTTCCTCACAGTAACGCAAGGAGAGAGCATTATGTCATCTCCATTTTCACTTCCAAGCTCAAGACATCATGTGGCATTATGAACTCAAACTAGAGGAACATTGACCCGGGGCTAATCTGTACCCAATTTTTCCATAACCATTACAAAGGGAAATGTAGATATTTGCAGATTCACCAGAGGTTTTTCTTTAAACCATAGATCCCAGTAATGAAAGGATAAACAACCAGCAACTGTATTTATGAGCCCATTAAAGGAACCATCTTAGGAAACTGCAGTTAAAGTCTGTTTATCATTGCTCCTGTATACTGCTTCCAGAAGCTTAGCTTTAATGAGCTATAAAAAGGAAAACAAGCTATTTCCAAACAATTCTTACAATTTAAATAATAATTAACAAATAAATCTAGCAACTATAAAAGAAAATAGCAAGTAAGAGATGGAGCCCCAGTCAGGGGAGGATGTGTGCCTCTCTTTACAAGGGAGCACAAGTCCAAACTTGGCACAGACAGAAACCAATCCATTGGTTCCCATGGAGTAACACCACAGCCATGCCAACTCTTAGTGCAGCTGGAGCCACTTATCAGCTTGCTCCTGTGGAGATACATGGGCAGAATAATCCACCATGCTGCACTTGAGATGGAAAAGTGGAGGGAAGACTCTGGGTCCAGATACAGAGAGGGCGCAGATGAGACCGGCGGTGCCATCCTGCTGCCAACGTGGATTCCTGAATCATGGACACAGCATGGTGACTTCCAGCTGTCTGCTCTGCCTCAGAGCCACTTACCCTTCATAGTCTTTACTCCTGCTCCTGCCCAGATGTCTGAACTCTTCCCAAGCCATCCTGAGCATTTCCCCTAATTTTGCACTTCCCAGGAAGAAACTTTGAGACTGGACTCTAGGGCACACACAAATTCCCTCTGTCTTCAACTGAGAATGAACCATATGAGGAAATCCAGGTCTTTCAAGACAGAGCAGGTGTTTTAAACATGCATTTTTCTTTGTGTGAGCCACACAAACTCATTTAGGAACTAAGTGTCTCCATAAAGAATATTGAAATTAATTGTTATTCCATTCTTTAGCTGTCTGCTGCAATGCTGTACTTTCACCTCCCAATAGAAGAATGTAAGAATGGCCATATTCAGGTATGAAAAACTCCATCTAGCCTAATATTTTCTCTGTTGGTGTAGTCAAAAGCAGGTAGGTAGAAAAAACACAGTAACAAAATTAATTGGGGGCACATACAGTGATATTTCCCTGACATACTCTTCCAGCCTCTATCACTCTGTGGCTTGGACACACTTTGTGCTTAATAGACCTTGAATGAATTTTTCTCCCATAAATTTGTCTAATTGCTTTTGAAGTGTATATAAACTTTTGACATCCACACTGTCTTGTGATGGTAAATTCCACAGTTTAGCTATGTGTTGTGTGTTCTTAACCTGACACTTGATAATTTCACATGATATCCTCTTGCACCTGTGAGAAACAATAAACAGTATTTTCTTCTGGAAGTTAGAAAGTTCAATAACATTTGAAGTCAGCTTAGTCTGAGCATTAATATGTCTTGTCTGGGACAGTTTTTGTACAGTGCCCAGAAACAGATATTGCCTTTTGCAAAAAGTGGCCTTATCAATACCAAAGTTATTTGTTGACTTGAATTCATATGTAATTAGCAAAAAGGGTATACAACACACGGGACCAAACTTATTCTCAGACCTCAGGTGTAGTTTAGCCACTGTGCAGATAAGAATGTAATGCATGAAATAGCCCACAGGTTATATTTCAGATATTCTCCTCTCTTCAGCAACTCCTATCACCTATCTTAGGCATCCCCTGCCACAGCATGCTGGTCTGAGATCGTCACACTCCTCATCAGCTGTCAATGTCTTCATCTGTTTGTGAATCTGGGCCTTAATCTATTTTGACCCACGTGTAAATTTTACTGCGTGCTTGCTTGCCTCTTTCAGTACCTAAATATTTGCGAAAATGTGACCTCAAGTGTTGTCCCAATTTCATTCCTACACAAATCAGTGCCGGCCAACCTGGGGAATTGACAAATACTCCAAAATTACTCCAAGAAGAATCAAAACCCTTTTACCTCCCCTGAAGCAGCAGTAACAAAAGCACTGCTGAAGCATTAACAAGTACATCTCTGGCTTATGTTAAGGGAAAGAGAACACATAATGTAACAGGCTTGGAAGGAACATAAAATAAATGATCATGTTAACATTAAAGCAGATTAAATAAGTCACAGTACATTAAATTACTTTGTCTGGATTTGTACACTCCTCAGGTGCTGCTAGGCTGAAACCCATATGGGACAATTCAGTTTTCCAGGGAAAACGTCGTAGCACTGAAAGTTCAAATTTGCACAGTCCTGTGGGAGCTGAGACTCTGTAGCATTCAAAACACAGATTTTGTACCTGAATAATGTGGATATTTAGCGAGTGAGGTGTCTTTCTCTTTACACTAATGAGTCTTTATATTTAAAATGCATGCAGCTTGAGAACAAGTCCATAAGTTGCTACTTATGCTGAATATTATGCCACCAGGGAACAGTATAATGCAAAGTTCAATTACAAATGAGGTTTCAAAGGCAAGGCGTTTACATCATGTCATCAGATAAATGGGTGGTGAAAAAAACATTTACTACCACCCGGATAACAGAGCTCCTTTTGAACTCTTTCACACCGTCGCTGCTATGCGCATTGTCTTGAGTTTGTCAGTTTGATTGTCAGTTGCTTGTTCTCAGATGTTAAGAAACAAATTTACATCTGTAACTGTTATTTTAGCTCCTCATTCCCAGTAGGAATAAGTAGTAGTAAAGTGCTTAACTCCTAAAGGAGTTATATACCAACACGTCTTTGTAGACCTCAATTTTAATATTTTAGAGTTAAAAAAAAAAAGGAAGCTATTCATGTGTTTAGTGCAATTATTAAAATATCATTTGAGTGCATCCACACTGAAAGCACTGAGATGCTTTAAGAAGCTAGTAATTTTGCTGTATAAATACGTAATGCATCATCCCTGAGGAATGGAAAGCACAGTTACCAGCTTCAAATGGTGGCACAATGAATTCCAAGCAATCTTGGACTGAGGGTCATAAGGAATTACATAAGGCTGACTGCTTGGCTCATACTCTTTGGATGTCCCAGCCTTTAGTCCAGAACGCACTGCTTGATATTGCAAATGTTATAACATATTCATAATTATAATTTAAAATTTTATTTTATCTTATAAGATGGAGGAGGTCAAGGTTGTTGTTCTGCTTTATTTCTAATGGGCTCCGCGTAAGTGAGCAGAATTCAAGCGATTGTTGCATGCATTTTATTTAAGCAAAGAAACTAGTTATCAGGGTTTGAATCAAAATGTGATTTATCTTTTTTTATTATTTTTCCCTAACATTCTTAGAAGGTCAGATTTATTTTTTTTTTAGCAGCTTCAGTGTTTTTTAACTCTAGTTTGTCCAGTGCCATGCTTTCTAGCAAACCACTACTTCACAGGAAAAGAATCAATAATAAAACGCAAACTTCTTGTTCCAAAACACTGAGGTTACATTTATACTGATAAATTAATGTTATGCTATATTTAGACTGATAAACAACACCAGAAAGTGTCCTCAGGCACTGGAATTCCATCAGCTGCATGGGTAAGCTGCTGTAGCAATCCCTAGCCATGCTGTTGGCCCCAGCCTGCTCAGTGCCCACCTGAGCAATTCCTGGGAAGTGTTCAGGAGTTAGCACAGAGCAGGGATCATTCTCAGTAGGCAGTCTGGATGCAGGCACCCTGTAAAGGAGGCTAAGAGGTTTTAATATTACGGCATAATATTTAATATTATGAACTCGAGTCAGTTCATGCCAGTTGTCCTTATCACCAGAAAACAATCCTAAACAGATTTAATGTACTAGTAGATAGGTAGCCACAGAGTCCAGGTATCTGAGACCTACACAAATTATCTTGTTGCAAGAAATTTTAGAGATCAGAAATATTTGGATTCTAATATTTGGATCCTATGACCAGAAGACAGTTGTTTACATAACCATTACTGTGGGACTACACTTTAATTAGTTAACAGAGTATCCTTATCTCATTCCTTTCCACTGTCAAAGAATCCCTGTTTAAGGAGAAAATAACCTGTGTGGATACACAATTAAGCAGGAGATACTGTGACATGGTGTGTAGGTGTAAGTTATTCAGAGGGTGCTATTCCTGCGATCAAGTATTGCAAGACTTCTTCAGGTTTGCCTGGAGTATGTTGGCGTCATAGGACCTTTCTGTCTATTCAGTATCAATGAATACATTTCAATGTCAACAGTTCTTAGTGTATTTGGAATTTTTCTTTAAAATCTCAACCTTTAGGAGCTCTTGATCACGTGAAAATCTTCAATTTCAGTGTTGAAAATGGATTTTTCTAACTCTTATGATTTCAGGGGAAAATAATGAAAATGCAGGCCTTGCAGTCTTCAGAGCCATTAAGAATATAGCAAGAATCTGTATGCTACCTAATCATGATTCTTACTCAAACTCAAGACTGGAGGTGGGAGAGGAAATGTGGTGTTATTCAGGAATGTCTAGGCTGCATAGCAGTGCAGCCTATTCCCAAGATATGATGTGGCTGAGTTTATATGCTGATATTAGTTTATATGCTGCCATTGTAGCATAGTTCAGAGTAGAGCTGCTAACCTCACTAGAAAATGGCTGCTTCTGATCTCTGACACTTTCTCCTGATTAAAGAACGGGTTTGATTTTTTTATAACCACATGAGAAGAAACTCAAAAACATTTTTGAGAAAGAGTGATTTTTACAGCAGATCCCCACAGAAGGCTTTCTCTTTGCTTTCATGCCACACTAGCCATTCTTAAATTCCCTAGGTTAGCACGTGAACAAAAAATGTTGATAAACAATTGGCAAAACAAATAGACAAAACCGCTATTGTGTAAGCAATTTATCCGCCGTGGCATCATTCGTTAAACAAGTCCCTTTGCACGTTCCAGATAGCTCTTGATAAAATGCTGCTTCCCTTTGCTGCTACACTACCATTAACTGACTGACCATGTAATAAGCATGGAAGTTAAGTAATTATATGCTTGATTAGTGAATAATCTTTTCCCGAGCTGCACTACAAAGTCATTTAGTTCACATTATGGCTTATTACAGCATTCTGTAGGTACTAATTCACTGTGTGTGTGTGTGTATAGGTACATATATATGTAATGAGGCATCACCACCTAAAAAAATAGTAGCTACCTGCTGTCCAGGATACATCAGTTGCCTCATATCATGAGACACTGATGAGTATATAGCTTATTTTCTTATATTTGATTACTGGCGGAAGGGACTGCACCCTGCCAGCTGCTCTGCCCTCTCTGCCAGGTACTTGCAGCACCACCCTGAACTTCCCCCCATGCCCTCTTGACTACTCTTGATGCAGCCTGTAAAGGCCCCGGCAGCATAGCTGCTATTCAGATAAATACAGGCTTGTCCTCGCCTTGAAAAGCTTTCCATCTTTGACCAGGAGTCATCAGCTATCTCTGTGCTAACGGCTTCCTCCTTTATTACAGTCTCTTTAGACATAAGCCTCAGTCTGCTCCCAAGTCCACATCTGCCTACTGTCCCACTTGCATAGATGCGGGCTGGGGGTAAGGTGTTGAGGTAAAGGTCTGCCTCTGTTCAGAGCAAAATTATTGTTCACACCCTTCATGTGAAGGCTATGAGGGGCAGATTCTCTTTGTCCTCTAGTTTTTCAGTAGTCTTCCTGAAATATCTGGTTTTCTTTAATGTAATGTACAGTGATGTCCTTTCATCACTATAAGTTATTTTGTCATTCCTATATTATTTACATCTTGCAACTTCAGTGTCTCACTAGCTACCATACGAATCAAGGATATGAATATTTTCTTTTAATAAAAGACTGATTCATGTTTTTGATTTTTAGATTTCTGGAATTTGTGCAGGAACATACATATTTTGTCTTGTTCTGGTTACTTATTTTTAGGTGCCCTGCTTAAATGGGTCTTTATTTCTTGAAACAGCTCATCTTTGCTTCTTCTTTGATTCATCTGCATTTTATGAACTTCTGTCCCAATTTTTATTTGAACACAGATTTTTTATGATATCATCTTTCTGATGTAGATTACACCAAACCTAAACATTTCCCTAGTTCCTAATAACAGGACACATCTTTCCTCTGTTTCTCTATCAAACATTGAGATGCTGATTCTGTTACCCTACTACTTTGACTTGTCCTGCACATCTTATTCAACAAAGTTCAGAATGCAATATAAGGCTTGGCTTAGTATTTAGTTGCCTGTGTTTAATTGTTTAAATTGGCTTCCAAGTCACCTCTCTTACTCATCTCATGTTCCTCGTCACCATCTCTTCCTAGCATTTTCCAGCTTTATGTTTTTTGCTGACATTTTCCTTCTTTTCAGCAACCAAAATCCTTCTAGACTGTTCTCTGTCCCTGAAGGAATGACCCATGTCTCTGCTTCCCTGATCTCCTCCGGTTGGCTCACCCAAGGCTCAAAAGAGAATCTTCTGGCTTTGGGAGCAACAGAATGCTCTCACTGCAGGTTCAAATACTTTAAGTGAAGTGTTAAAATTTTTCTGTGGTTTTTAAAGTTGTTTCCAATGTCATATTCATGGTGAGAAAGAGTTTCATTTGGAAGACACAAATGTTTTGTACCTTACACATCGCGCAGCACATGAGGGCACACAAAAGGTTTTTCATGAAATAAATTTGATCCTCTTTGACACAGCATTTTTATACTGCAGGACATTTCCATTATTACACAGTTGCACATGGCATATGTGCAAGAAAATCCAGTTAATTAAGAAGACAATTATTTTAATTTTGATGCACCCAAGCCTTGCCTGTGTTTGGCAAACTGGTGCTTGTCCTTAGCTGGCACAGAGAAGGGCAAATTCACAGTAACTTTTAGAGTTATACCAATTTACACCAAGTAAAAGTACAGCCAATGCCTTCTGGGGAATAAGAGACCAATGCAGAGTTCTCGTCTGACCTTTCCAGGGAGGGCATTATTAAAGATTTATTCCTTCCAGAATTCTAATTGGTTTCTTTTGGTGACCTTTCTGGATAATGGTGATGTTTTTCTCAGACTTTACAATGCTCTCAGGTAGGGAATTCCTTTGCTGCCCTGACACAGCAACTGAATTCTAATCTGCATCCAAAGTCCATCACCTCCTTTCTCAAGAATTTCACGCTGCAGTCTTGAACAAGAAGATTTTTTGTTGTGAAACTTTTTTTTTCTTTTGTAGATGCTTTATTTCTTATTCCTGAATCCTGAAAAAAATTACTAAACTATTTCCCAGATTTAGGGAAATGTCTAAGATCACAGAAAAAGCGGACTAAAATTAAAAAAACACATGAACAGATGATGCACTACTAGTGACTAGCTACTTAATTGCTTTTGGCTACACCTGTATTGACCTTGTCCTGCGTGCCTGGGCACCAGGCTTGGCCTCTGTCTTGCATCTGTAGTGCATGCAGGGTGCAGGTCCCAAAGTTAATTAATTCTTTCCCACACCAGGATTTCTCCAACAGGTAACTATTGGTTTTGCTCTACATCAGAGCTAGGAAGCTCCAGGGATTATCTGTATCTGTAGTATGGATGACATATGGATGACCTGGGTAGAAGCTCTGGAGCAGATCAGCTTTATTGTTCAGGTACCCTCTCTTGTGAACCTTCTCACTACTCATTAGGAAGCTGCCTGCTTGTTCAAGCACTTAAGGGTAGATCCAGAAACATTCATTCTTACAACCTTCTTGATCCCATTGGTAAAGATTAAGCTTTCCAGTACTCTCTGGAGCTAGTACCTGTATTGCTTTCTGCAAGTCTGCCTCATGTGTAAATGACAATTAGAAGGTAACATCTTTTTTGTTATCTTTTCACCATCAATATTATCTGTCTCTATGTAAAACCTTTCTCATTGTGGTTTATCACCACCAACAAAAAGCAAAGATGGAGAATAAAAAGAACATGGATTTATATAACTCAGAATCTAAGTTCAGCACTTAATCTACAAGTCAGAAAATTTCATTCTTCTCCAAACTGTTGCCACCTCTTAAAGCAAAATACTTGTCTCTCCCTTTATCAGCTAAAAGTGTGAAAATTTATTTCCCATTACTGTATGCAAATACACCACAGCGAGGTAGACCTAAGTTATTCTGTCAAAGAGAGAGGCCTCTAACAATCAATGACAGAGGCTAGAGGGGTTTATTCTGACTGTAATTCCCCACAAAGAAAAGATAATCATATTCAACAGGTGGCTAAAAATGTGGTATTTTAAGGAAGATTTTAGGATAACTGACCACTGGTACAAATTAATTGAAAGACTATCCTCAGAGACTCACCCTTAGCTCCATAACTTTCTAAGACTGAGGCTACCATGACTGAGGAGAAACACATGAGTCTTCAAAGTGAGGAGAGAAGGTTACAGAATCACACAATAAGTCAAATTGGATTGGGCATCAGGAGTTGTCTAGTTCAAACTTCTGCTTGAAGCATGGTGACCCATGAAATCAGAACAGGTTTCTCAGGGCTTTAATCAGTTGGGTCTGGAAAACCTCCAAGGTCTGAGATCCTACATCCTTTCTGGACACCTGCTCCACTGCTCAACTGTCCTCATGGTGAAAGTTTCTGCTCATATCCAGTTTGAACCTCTCTTGTATCAATGTATGTCCATTATCTGTTGTTTTCCCACTACACACCACAGTGAAGATCTTGGCTTAGGTAGTAGGTTAGCTTTGGCAAACAGCCAAATGCCCACCCAGCCACTCACTCACTCCCCCTCTGCAGGGCCTGGAGTGAAAACAACGTGGGGTCCCTCCCATGGGAGACAGTCCTCCACAAACTTCTGCAACATGAGTTCTTCCCTCAGGCTGCAGTTCTTCACCAACTGCTCCAGGGTGGGTCCCTTCCACAGGGTGCAGTCCTTCAGGAACAGACTGCTCCAGCGTGGGTCCCCCAACAGGGCCACAGCCTCCTTCAGGTGCATCCACCTGCTCCGGCCTGGGGTCCTCCATGGGCTGCAGGTGGAATCTCTACACCCCCTCATCCTCCCTCCATGGGCTGCAGGGGGACAGCCTGCTTCACCATGGTCTTCACCACGGGCTGCACGGGGATCTCTGCTCCGGCACCTGGAGCACCTCCTCCCCCTCCTTCTGCACTGACCTTGGTGTCTGCAGATGTTCTTACATCTTCTCTCTCCTCTCTCTGGCTGCTGTTGTATAGCAGTTTTTTCCCCCTTCTGAACTATGTTATCCCAGAGGTGCTACCATTGTTGCTGATGGGCTCAGCCTTGGCCAGCGGCAGGTCTATCTTGGAGCCGGATGGCATTGGCTCTATTGGACATGGGGAAGCTTCTAGCAGCTTCACAGAAGCTGCCCCTGTAGCCCCCTGCTACTAAAACCTTGCCATGGAAACCCAATACAATAGTACTGGAAAGCAAAATATTGCTGAGGTTTTTCTACCGTTGGAAACAGGATAAAAAACAGGAAAAGAAGGGGTTTGGTAGTACTCATCATGGATTTATGAATGGTAAACAGTGCTTGACCAGCCTGATGATAGACATCTACGATGAGATGACTAGGTCCATGAATGAGAAGAGAGCAGTGGCTGTTGTTTATCTTGATTTTAGTATGTCTTTCCACTTTGTCTCTTATAATATCCTCATAGATAAAAGAAGGAAGAGTGCTGCCATTAAGACAGACCTCTAACAAGCTGAAGAAGTGGGCTGACAGGAACCTCATGGTGGTCAACGAAGGGAAATGCCAAGTCCTGCTACAGGGGAGGAATAACCTATGCACTAGTACAGGTTGGGAACTGATGAAGTGGAAACCAGTTCTGTAGAAAGTGACATGGGGATCCTGGTGGAAAACAAGTTGACCTTGAGACAGTGATGTGCCCTTGCAGCAAAGATGACCAACAGCATCCTGGGCTGCATTAGGAAGACCATTGCCATCAGGTTGAGAAGGTGATCCTTCCCCTCTTCCCCCTCACTGGAGGGACAAATGTAGAGTGCTGTGTCCAGTCCTGGGTTACCCAATATAAGAGAGACATGGACATGCTGGACTGAGTCCAGAAAAGGGCCCCAAAGGTGATTAATGGGGAAGGAGCATCTGAAACAGGGAGAAGTAAAGACAGCAGGGACTCTTTAGCCTGGAGAAGACAAATCTTGGGGCGGGGGGGAAATCTCATTAATGTGTACAAGTTTTTGATGGAAGGATGGATCCGAACTCCTTTCAGCAGTGTCTGATAAAGTGACAAAAGGCAATGGTCACAAATTGAAATACAGAAAATCCTATTTCAACACAAGAAAAATAATTCTTTTCTGAGGGTGGTCAAGCATTGGAATAGGTTGTCCAGAGAAGTTATAGAGTATCCATCTATGGAGACTAGACACAGCTCTGAGAAACCGGTTCTATCTGATGCTGTTTTGAGGTCTTCAAGGACATGGACCCAACTAGACATAACCCTGAGAAATCTGCTCTATCTGACACTGCTTTGAGGTCTTCAAGACCATGGACTTTGAGAGGTCCCTTCCAGCCCCCATGATTCCTTATTTTACTGCTATAAAAAAAGAAAAATTCTTGCTGCTTTTTTTTTTCCTGGCAAATAAATTGACCTCTTTCTCCAGATGAAATGTAAATAACAGATTGGATATTATAGACTATGGGATTTTTATTTAAAACATTAGATTTATCTTTTTTTTTTTTCCTCCCTCACTGATTTATAGTCTATTTGGAAAACATTTTTATTGAAATTTTATGAAGGTGAGTTTGTTCCATATCATTCTACCATGACCCCATTACATATTAGCCAGAACAAAACCTCTAAATAAAATTTAAAGTTCTGTTCCTTTGTATATTACTTCTCATTTTTACCATTCATTTCAGTTGTAAAATATGTGGCCTCCTGCCAGCATTATTGTGCCAGCTTCTCATATGAATGTTAAGCAGGCAACAATGATGCACTATAATTACAGTGCTTGAAATGATTGGAAATAAATTGGCACTCCAATTATAGATGCATGAAAGAGGCTCCAGTATATCACAGTCAGTCCATTAATTTCTAAAGTAGCTCAGGCGATCTCACTATTTTAGTGACATTCGTTATTCACTGCTGCAATGAATCACAGCGAACAGTGGGGCCTTGGAATTAACAAGTTGAAGGACATTCGAAAACAAAGAACTTAAACCATTCCATGTTACTTTGTGCCCCAAAGAGAAAATAACCTCCAAAAGTAATATTGAAACCTATTTGCTGCATTTTGAGAAAGAAAATGTTAATGTATTTTTTGGTCTCACCCGATGTCTTCAGTCAATTTACACAGTATTCCAACTGAGCAGAGAAATAATTTTATGGAAATCTGCACAGTAAGCACATCCACATTTCTACAGTGTACTACAAATATTTTAATGGGAAAGCCAGGACTGTAAATGTAAATACTGCATGATATGTTTGTTTATCTCAGCAGGCTACTGCTTTCAGGATAACACATTATTAAGATGGTATTGGTAAACCAGTCCAGGTGAGATGAGAATTGGGCCTGTGACAAACACCCATGGTGAACTCGGTCTGTACAGAAACTTAACTTCTTTAATATTTTCTGTGCACATATTAATCCCTGTTGCCCCTTTAGGGCACCCTGAGCCTTAAAAATGCTTTGTTTTTCCCTGATCCTGTGCTGTGAAAGGCTAGTGACAACCAGTCGTTAGCCCAGTTTCTCTGAGCTGCGTCTACAGTCACCAGAATAACGGAGAAGAAGGAAGGAAGGAGAGAGGAGGAATGAAGACTGCCTCCATGCAGGCATCTACCAGTGGCCCTGTAGCTGGTCTCTACCAGCTCTGTGTATTGTCAAAGTGAGACGATGGAGAGCAATATATGAGCTCCAGATTTCCAGGCTCCTTCACTCACTGCACAATTCAGTCTTTTCAATTAATCAAAGATAATCTGAAAACTGAAATACTTTCAGTCTCCTCCATTGTGCACTGGGTAGTGGAAAGGGCTGGTCACAGGACAGTAACAACCCCCTTTCAGTAGGATGATGCCTCTAGGCACTGGAAATAAAGACCAACATCTCAACACCCCAAACACTGCTGCAGATCTAAATCTTTCAATGGAAATTTTAAACTAGAATAAATATTTGTAAAAAAAATGTAAAATTAACTCCAAAGAATGACTAAAAGACTAAAGCTAGTAATTATTGCCAAGTCATCAGGGCCTGAAATTACATTTTAAATGTTAGTAATTCCCCACTGCTCTTTCAAGGATGTGCAATTATGTCACTCCAGATTAATAAGCAAGCAATGAAACAAAAATTTTAACAGCTATTCTATGTAGTCTCTTAAAATAACTGAAACTATAAAATGCAATCAGTCACATTCACCCTAAGGTATTCTGGATGAGAGTCTTGACGGGGGGAAAAAGCACTAAACTTCTTTCTTATGCACATATGTCTTTTCCCAATTTTGTGAGAATCTTTAGTATTTGGAATTAAAAGTGGGTCTTGAAAATATTATTCTCTGTTGCCTTGTTCCATTACCCATGACAAGATGAAGGCAACTATGATGGCTGCTCAAGGAAGCTCTTTTAGGTGACAGAACTGAAAATTCCAGCTTCTTGTAGAAAATACTGGCACTGAAGACAAGGACTTGCAATTTAGTCAGCTGTAGCTCATGGAAGTTGAAGATGGGAAAAGGGAAGATGAAAGGGAAGGGGGAAAGGACAAGAAAAAAAAAAAAAGAAGAAGAAAAAGGAAAGGGAAAGGGAAAGGGAAAGGAAAAGGAGAAAAAGGAGGAAAAGGAGGGGAAGGAAGAAAAAGAGGAAAAGGAGGGGAAGGGGAAAAAAGGGAAAAAAAGGAAAAAAATGAAAAAAAGTGAGACTATCACTTCTATACGACTCCATTCAAGCCTCAGATTTGAGGAAAGAATGTACGTAGGTAAGAATGTACCCAGATACTTGTATTACTCACCAATATACATTTTTCTTCCAGTTTGCTTAATTCCTTTTTAAATCTCTCATCATTTTCAGCTGCTACAATGTCCATTGCAATGAGTTACAGCATTTAATAAAACACTGTACAATAATGCACTTCCTTATGTTTCCTTAAACCTGCTAATTTATTTCACCCAATACCTGTTCATTTTTATCTTGAAAGAGGAAATGAAAATTTTTAACATTAAATTTTGTCATCTTTTAATTTTGCTTGTTGTACATATATATGATTTAATTCATAGTTTTGTCTTTCATTTATTTCATGCTGAAGTAACTGCAGCACCTGCAGCTTAATCTATGTAATGATGACAATTTTTTCACAAGCACCCAAACACATTGAAATGTCCATAAGACATAGCATGATTTTATTACACCTCCTAATTCTTTTCTGATTTGAAAAATAATGAAAAAAAATTACAATATTTTGGTCACTTTCTCACTCTGATAAACATAGAAAATTTAAACTGGAGTCTCATTTTAGGATGTCTTGTTGGCAAGAAAGTTGAAATGTAAGAGAAATAGCTTCACTTGAAATGTCTCATTCAGCATTTCAACATTGGACCAAATTTCACTATCTTCTTTTTCTTTCTCTGTGGTAGGACACAAAACCAGCAGAAAACCTACAGCCCAGTGTCTAGTCATCGGTTAAGGTCCTTGATCTCTCTTCAGGTTCAAAAAGAAACAATCCTCAAATCTACCCTTATAAGACCAAAAAGAGAAAAAGCTCCACTAGTAAGTGGAATGAGTAGTCAAATCCCTAACCCCTTAAAAGGTGCAAATCAAACACACATTAAAGCGCTACACAGTAAATTATTTGGTACATGTTTTGAGCTATTCAGGGATGATGCCATCTGTCCTCAAATCAAATTGATTTGATTTAGAAGCAGCAGTGATTCCCAAGAGACAAGTTAATGATGAATTAAGGAGTCTGGAACATAGTTTTTTCCACAGACCAGAGCACTGACATGGGAAATACTAAAAAGTAATTCTGTGATCTATAATTGAGTGAATTTTTGATCAGCATCTCAATCTGAATCCTCTTCATCATTAATGTTCTCATGATATTGATTTTTTTCCTCCCCAAATTCAAATTTACTTATTTGTATTTTTCAGCCAGAAGAATTAAGTTTAAGCTTTTCTCTATTACTATCTAGGGTTAAAATGCATGTCTTTTTCTGATTTCTTATAAGAAATTTATATTTCATTCTCGTAAATATAGTATGCAAACTTGAAGTGCAGATCAAGCACAAAATTAATGTCACCATGCTCTATGTAGAGTTTTGGGGGTTTTTTAGAAAACTGTTGTATTATATTTTACCATAAAACTGAACACATTTTGGAATGTGTGAGTACTGATCTTCTGCAACACTGAAATGGAGCAAGCAAGATGACTGGGATAAGATGGAAAGTCTGGTTTGTAAACTTTGTGTGGGAATTTGAAGGGAAAAAGGAGGAGAATGGAATTCAAATTAATAAAGAGTTTAATAACAGAAATCTAAGTAATGTCTACAAAGAAAGTTTTATGGAAGAAAAAAAAAAAAAAGAACTTTTCATACAAGTTTGCATGTTGTCCTTGATGAAATTCTAAGTGTGACTAGCAAATGGAACTGTATTGATCAGACTATATCGGACGTTTATCTCAAACATAACAAATTTGTACAGTACTATAAAAAAAACAAAAACACCTAAGCTGACTGTAAATTGTCTGGCAGATCTCAAAAAGCAGCTTTCACCAAGCAATCACTTTAATGGGGTTCTTCAGAAATCAGCATAAACCATTTTTTTTCAATATTTTCATCACATTTGTAAAAGAACTATAAAACCACTGCTTATAACACTAGCAGGAGGCACAGTGTGTTAAAACACACTGAAAAAGGATGTGCAAATGAAGACCGCTTCAGAGCTTTTCACCAGGGATGATTGAATGCAGCTGCACACAAAGATATACATCAAGAAATAAGAAATGCCATATTGATAGGAATGGGAGACTTTAATCCGAGACGTTCTGTTTCTGAGAGTCTGGGGGTTCATCGCAGACCAAATGAGAAATGAAGACATCAGTGTGTTTGAAAATCTGCTTTACAGCTTTGAGCTCTTCCAAATCTCTTATTTAGCAGTTGAGAAGGCTTGACTCTAGCAGTGCAACTCATCTCTCACAGAAGTCAATGCAAAGTCCACTGCCAAATTTGTTGAGAATCGGATCAAGTCCAAAGGACTACTTTACATTTACTGAAGTGCTGTACAAACATTAACAAATTGGACCTCTATCATTAGAAACTTCTTTGAGAAGAGAAAAATGAAAACATCATCTTTTTAATAGTTGTTGCTTGCCCTGACCTTTCACACTAAACCTAAAATCCCATGACTGAAATGAAAAAGCTTTTTATTTTTAACATTTCATTCTCTGTTCCATCAACTTGGATCAATGTGTTTGGAGGAGGTCACTGTCAAACTACCAACTTTTTAGATGTACAATTTAAGCCTAATTAAAGGTTTGATGGAACTTTCTCAGTAAAATGAACTCATTCAAATAGGAGATAATTTAAGATCATTCACTAAGGACCTTTTCTTCTTCCATACAGAACATAAAATTTTTATTTCATCTTACAATATAAATTAAACTTGATAAAAGAGCTGTGGGGTTTGTTCCGAACTTAGGGATTTATGTAAAATGTACAAGGTAATACTATCCTTTCCCCTTGATGGTACTATGATTTATGTTTCTGGCAAACTTACAGAACTTTAATATACTATAGCTTTCTTAAAATACCTTTCAATCTCCTTGCTATCTGTTGATTTCGGTACTGTGTTAGTTTCCCTGTTAAAAGTCCAGAACTCTTTGAAAAATTTCTATGGCTCTTATTAAAAGTGGTATCCCAGCGAAAAAAGCAATTACCACACAATAGTTTGGTGGGGTTTTTTTCTGCCTGGAAGGTCTTAAACCTTACACCAGATAACATTTAAATCTGAATGCTGCTAAACTCTGCTGACCTCCCTGTTTGCTCACCTCCCTGCAAAACCAATTTGCAGACTCCTCTTTATTCAGCAGTCATCACCAAACTGCCTGACCCAGCATATTGCTGCTTTGCCAAATTGCTTATTTTGACTTCTGAGAAGTATTCTGTGCCGATTTTGAGAACCTATTCCTGATTTTGTATTAACTGCAGACTCCTATTCCCACACACAAATGACATATGTTATCACAGCACGTTAGAAGCCAGAATTTGAACCCTGTACTTGCTGGATACCAGTTACATTGTCATGAAATGCTAATCACTGAGACAAGAGGTTTTTGGGGAACACTTCAGTACAAGGAGATAAGAAGTTCTTGATGTTTGGGAGAACATCTTGTGATATACTGAAGCATGCTGAGGATATGAGCAGATTTGGGTTGGAGGTGGAGCTGGAACAGTTTAAAACCATTTGAATCCTTAGTTTCAGCTGTTTTGTAGAAGGTAACCTTTATGCCCTTCAACTAGTGGCCATCAAGCCTGTAGTACTCACACCGCTAATGGACAGAAGCAGGGACCAAACAGCACAAGGAGTATAATGTGTGTATGTCTCGTATGGGCACGGCATGTTCTACAAGTCCTGTGAATACATGACCCTCTCCCAAACATGTCCCAGTAGCCAATTCAGTGACAGAATATTGAGTCAGCCTGATGACTTTAGTCTGACCAATTTGTATATTCTTACATTACATTTACAACTGAAATATTGTAGCTGCCTGGGAGAACAGTCTAAATCTGCCTCAGTGCAGAGTCAGCCAGATTATCACGCATCCCTTTTCACATTTTTGTTTCTACTTATTGGCATATGGAGGCGTGACATGTAAGAGCTGGGGTATCAGTGAAATATGCAGAATTATATATTGATCTACATATTGTATATAGTATATTATATATAGGCAAAATATATAAGTGAACTTGCATATAATTTTAAGTATGTCTTTGGTAAATTAGCCAAATCTAGAAGCTTGCTCCGAAGCATCTGATCTTCTACTTGACTTGCCAATTGTTCACCATTAAGAGTCCAGGCTTCAGAAGTTTCTTCAGAGTCAACTAAAAATATATGCATAATGCCTGTGCAATACTGAACTATGCAAGAATTTAACTGGGGTCCCATCTGTGCCAAAATAGTGGAGGTGAATCTCCATTTCAGATCTTGTTTACAGCTCTCTGCTTTGATTTCTGAGTGCTTACCATGAGCCTTGCCTTGCAAAAGCAGCTCGTGCTGCAGCATTAGCAGTTCTTGTCCCTGCATGATGCTCACGGTCCTCACTGAGGTCTTGTGCACTGCAGCTGTAAAGCCTGTGTGGCATTGCTCCCATGAAGAGCCATACTAAAATGGTCTCCCCCACTTCCTGGGAAAGGAAAGATTTGGCCAACCACTATTATAATTATAAAATATGCAGGAAGCAACATCTGCCAAGTGTTATTAGGCTGGGATAAATGAGATATTCCATATTCCCTGACTCTGGACATCATTTGTTATTTTTTTTTCATTCCATTCAGAAAAGGTCTGGAATCCATGACGGTATTCTGTAGCTCTGGCAAGTCTCAAATAAGGCAAATTTTGCTTTCTAAGTTTGTACATACACACTTAATGAGAAAACAAAATTAATGGTTTATTTGTTTTCAGCAAATTAAATGAGAAGGAGAAAAAAGTTGCTAAGGTATATGTTACCCAAATGCTTTTCCAAAGACTGTACAAAGTCTTTTTTCAATTAAACTGAATTCCTCTATTTTTCCCTCTTTTCTTCCCTGTCAGAAGTTAGGGCCTGATTCAGAGTACAGTCAAGCCAAGAAGGATCCCTCCATGGATTTCCGTGCATGCAAGGTCCATTACTGCAGTGTTTGAGTATCTTAACTGAAAGTTACCATCACTGCCTGGGAGGTTGGGTTAGCTTCTGTGGAGAACATCTTCCCTTTATGTAAATCTCTGCATTTTGTAGCCACTACCTGGACAGTAAGGACATATTCTGAAGTACTTGAGAAAATCTGTTTGCATTCCAGCTCACAACTAAACAGAATAAGGGAACTGTAATTTTGCAAATGCTAACACCTTACAGTGTTTTAATACAGCTCCCATCTTCCAAGTACCCACCTGAATCAAAGCTGAACACTAAACATTTTGAAGCTACAAAAACACCACCAGAGTGGTGTCTAAACCTCTAAAAGATGACAGAATTTTAGGGAAAGTATACTTATTCACCATTTCTGAGTATGCAGCTGTCATTATCACGATAGAGTAATGAAGATACAGAGGCATGGGACAATGATTCTCTGTTTCATGGGAAATCGGTGGCAGATGATTTCTAGTCCCCTGTTCTAAATACTGCCCCACATTACATCTGATACAGGTGTTTCAGATGTTCAGCTGTGACTGCTTATTTGTTCCTTTCAAAAGTTTATGAAGTCCTTGATGTGGAGGTCAGTAAACAAATATGATAGCTGTAAGTGAGTTCAAATGCAGTGTAATGGGGAGTTAATTTTCACTGCCCTGTCTCTAGATTAATCAGCTGAGGACAAAGATGGATTAAACAACGTATTAACGGACTGATATAGCAATGCAGAAGCTATATTTATCTATCTCTGAAACCATCAACTCCAGCAGCTTTATTTGAATTCATTTTCTCCAGTTGGAATAACACATGCAGTGAACTTGGTTCCTGAACATCAGATATATAGTCACCCACATTATATTCAGCAGCACCGAATGAACCAATACCAACAGAAGAGTTTCTTTTGATGCTGATTTTGCCTCAGGAAGAGAAAAAGAGAATTAAGCAGATTTGCGATACCCTATTTACTAAAGTGCCAAATGCTATCGCAAACCAGAACTAATTGAATTTGATACACCTTCCAATCTCTACAAAACTCAGTCAAGCGGAAAATAGCCTCTTTGGCTCAGGGATCAGGGGCAGGCTGAGGACCTACCGTGCTCTGCAACTGCTGAAGCTATCAAGCTTCTCCAGTGTAAGACGTTCAGCAGTTTTTCAAATGCCTAGTAAAGTCAGAAAACCAAAGAAACCAGCAATAGAGGGAGAGGTATGGATTATGATTTTTCAGAATTTCAACGTTGTTGAGTTTCCACCAATTTCATAACTTTAATATTACCTAGCACTTCTGCAAGCCGTGTCATTGACAGAGATGGGGAAAAAAGGTGGAGAAAAACCCCAAAACAATCAAGACCTAGAAATTCCCTTGAGAGATCCCACAATACCCCTCCTCCCAGAAGGGGAAGCTGTGCCTCATGGAGGCTGATGAGCACAGTGCAGATGGAAGATGGGGTTCACTCATCAACCTTGAACCTAGCAGAGGAATGAGAACATGAGATGCTCATGCTTTGTTTTGAAACAAAATTGGCATCACACCTTGGCACTGTGTGTCTGCCTCCACATCTCTCCTTTATAGCTCTAGGTTATGTAGGGTTGTGTTTTCTTCGTGTATTCGTTGTTGCACATTATCACAGAGGGGAACTGACAAAATTGTTTGCTGTTATAGTAATTCTGCTCTCACAGAAGTAAATGGGGGTCCTGAAAAACCCCTAGAGAATATGTTTTTCAGGGAAAAGCATGTGTCATTCCCAGAATTTTAACAAGCTGTGATTGGAATGTGACTATCTGGATACTACCTAAAAGCATCTATAGAATGGTAGCAACATGAAAGCAACTACCTAAAGAAATAGGCTCTGGCCTGCAAGTATTTGTACTCTACCTTTCAAGCACAAAATAATATTACAAAAATCAATGGAAAAAAACTTTGATTTCAACATGTCTTCTTGTCACTTTTAAAGGGAACAGTTTTCATCATCTTAACCATGGAGTTCCCACACTGTCATCAAGGTTACAGTAAGTGGGAAGTGTTAATGGAGACAGCGCTGAAGCGAGATAGATACATTCCTACATTAGGACAATGCAGTGTGGAGTGTATCAAGATTTCACCCTGCCCTCAGCCACAGGAATGGTTGCATTTCAGCAGTGTGAGGTTATTTTACGTACAAAATACTTTCTTTCGTGCTTCCTCTGTCACTTGTTACCAGTTTTTTAAAAAGGGGAAAATGTTCTTTTTCTCATTATGGTTTTTATAAAGAAAGTAGAGAGAATCTCAACAAACAAAGCAAAAGCTCTTGAGAGCTGATGTACTAGCTAATGGCTATGTTGAAAATCTCCTGTTAAAAGGTTTACTTTTTTCTTTGGTCTATTCCCACAGGTACAAGAAAAAAAATATTTAAACCCAGTCCACTGGACATCATGATTCTTTCTTTAAAGCTAGATTTTTCAACTTTGTGTAAATCCTTCTTTACTACTATGAATTAATTATCTATAGAAAGGAATAAGAGGAGTGATGTTCCTATTCTACAGCATGACATAATCATAATGGAACTAGAAATTGAAAGGATAAATCTTGTAATGAATGGTGACATGCTTTATATGTATATAAGTGCTACAGAAAAGATGATATTAACATTCCCCAGTTTTAATAAGTCCTTGATCCTGATCCAGCTGAGAATTCAGAAGCCCAATTGCGATCTAATGCCCTTCCAGAAATAGCACAAAATAAAACTCTGATGACATTAACTTCCCCATGGGCACAGTAGCATACCCAGATTTTTTTCTTTCTGGGGAGCTAATTCAAAAACTTTGAATATTACAAGACCTAAGCCAGCCTGTGAGGCTAGGTCCTGCAACAAGCACATGCCCCATGCAGCTGATGGTATTGTACCTATGGAAGCCCTTAAATCATTCTCATGTGGTCCAAGCTGGTCTTTTTACTACAGAGTCAAGCTAAGAGCAAATTGTCATCCCCTCCTATAATGGTACTTTGGAAATAAAAAGGAAAGGGAACCAAAGAAATGCTCATTATTCATTCACCTATGTAAGAAGAAATGACCACACAGCACTTAATTCCCTGCATCAACATGAAACATCTAGAGAGGCCACACTGCAGAGTAAACCAAAGTAAATTCCTTCCCCTTCATGGCCTGGAGGGAGCACAGAAACTAAACCACAACTAAAAGATACAATTCCCTGAGCAGAAACTGGTCAGGTCCCCCAAACCCCAAAGAACACCGAACCTCCCTTGAGGCCAATACCAAATTTGAATTGCAGGCTCCTGTTAGGAGTGGTGCTGCGTTTTACACATAGCATCTCTTCAGCCACAAATTAGATGCAGCTGATGTGTCAGCCTGCTGTGATCCTTCAGCTATCACACTTCCACCACATGGTCTAACCCAGAAGGTGCATCCCATATGGGTTGATAAGTTAAATAACCAACTGATTGACTGTTGATGTATTTATTAGAAACAATAGCTTGTGGGAATTCCTATCTCTGCCTCCATCATATTTTCAGCCATCACAAATAGGAAAAAATTTATTATGTCATTTTTGCCTTTCCCCTGCCTGTTATCCCATTGCCAACTCAGCCTGCGTGGGGGCGCAGATTCACTGCAGCAAGGATCTGCTCTCTGTAGCCGTGTCCTTACTACCAAATAAAACAGGGGCTGGGATCACTGTCTGACTCTGAAGCCAAATGGCATCAATTATCATCCATCTATATTTCACAACACTTGGCCCTGGAACTCTTCTGGACCCCCTGTGGTGTCCCTAAGACCTGAGACATGGATATTATTTTGCTCTTTTTCTGTCCAAAGCATCCAAAACAAAATGAGGTTGTGTCACAGCCCTCCGCAGTAGAGAGTGAATAGGTATGGATGTTACATGTGTCCTGAGACATATCATGAAGGCAGGTAGGGGTATTTGAGGGCCTAACAGCTGCTGACACAGAGTCCTGAAGGACTCTGTAGACTGGAGGGATCATGGACTTGTCCATATTGTTGACTAAAAACAGTCCCTGGCAAGTGGTCATTGTCTTGCGCTGCACTAAGTGGCTGGAGCCAAAACCTCACTTTGGACAACTCACACAAGCTTATCCCCTAACCCTATCTCATTTAGACTGTTATTTTATATAGCCTCATATTATGTTTATACTAATAAACTAAACAGTGCCTGAGCTCATTCTCTGGCCACCAGTGAGACTAGCTGGCACCATCTGGCGAGAAATGCAATATTAAAAATCCCCTTCCCTTCAAAAAAGGGTAGCCATAGCAAAAATTACTTCGGGGAATGTTTTCTGGACTGCACTAACTCCTGAATCTCTTGCACTAGTTTGGATGGCTAAAACTGCACCAGACGCTTCCTCACAGTTTAGCAGAATAGACAATCAAGCTCTATGGCACTGGCCCAGGACTTGGCTCTCTTTTAATTGCAGTCGAAGACTCCTGGCTCCCATTGCAATCTAATTTATAGCTACTGTGAGAGACAGTGGTGAGGGGACAGGGAGAAAAGGGAATTATTACATGTGTGGATATTGCTCTTAGCAAAATTGTGAAAAAAATCCTGCAGTTCTTCCAACATTTGGGGATAAATTTGTCAAATTGTTAAACTCACTATCTATTCCTGCTCCTTAAGCACTGTGCCCCTATAAATTTTAATGTACTTCTTTTATATCAAAGTTATTATTTGGTATAAGTGATAAAGTGACACATTTGGTAGCTTTGTAAATATACATTTGAAGAATCCTGCTGTCATAAAATAACCAAGCTGTCAGATTGCAAAATCAGAGTGAAGCAAGGTGGTTAACTGAAATGCGACTCCCATGAAGAATTTTCTTGTCACTCTGTATGTGGAGGCATCTGCTGCAAATACAGACTCTCGAGTCAACAGACACTTTGATCGCAGGATGATTTATGTCAGCCATCAAATGTCTGAGTGGTAACCACACATCTGTCACCAGGACAATGTGGCATAAAAGAGAATTTAATTGCTTTTGGATTATAAATAAAATGAACATTGCAGGAATAAATTACGAGATCACTGTTAATTTGTCGATTGGGCTATCAAGGGCAAGAAAAACTATTGGGCATAAAAAACAAAGTTATTTTTTACTCCTAGGAGGTGTAGTTAGGAACGTTTTAATAACAAATGGCAACAATCTCTTTTTGGTAGGTAAATACAGTCTGAAAAAAAAAGTCAGTGTTGATGAATCTGGCACGTCTGTCTCATATTTAATCAACTCTTGTAGGTGCTAATGGAGGAAACAATCTGGGATAAAGGACTTGTGAAAGTCAGCTATTAAAGATATATTTACTATTTAGAACAGCTTCTCCTACTTTCTTCCTCCCACCCATTATTTAACACTGATGGCTTGGAAGAGAACCGTTTCTGAGAGAAAACAGCTGTGTACTCACCACCATAAAAGCCTAATTTGTGTACAATGTCCAACAAAATTATGGGTGTCCAGCATACCAGGATGATACAAGCAACCTAAGAAATGTACCTATATTCCCTGTCCAGCCAGTGGAGAAGGGTCTGGGCTTTAGCTGGACCATAGGGGTTGGATTTAAACAAATATCTGCATGTGCACAAGGTGTCCATGTTCCCTTTGCTGTCAGTGGTTAATGATGGTTTGATTCAGTTGCCATAGCATGTCCTTTGGGTTCCAGTAGGGTATCAGAGACATCTCCACAGGGCCGGCGGAGATGACTCATGACTTTCTTTCTGGATTAGCAGCTAGAGGCAAGGTAGGATTCCTTCAGGCACCAAAATGACACCAGATGATGATGATGGGGAACTGAATCTGGTCCCTGCTCAGTAAGGTCAAGCCCATCACTTTATCCCTTGGCATAGAAGGAGCCCACGTTCATTCCTCAGGTTGTCCAAAGTATCTTGCAAGGCCGCATGCTTGTTACTTGAGTGTTGCAAAGCTCAAATGAGGACTCCACAATAGGCAGCTGGAACACAGCTCAGTGTCTCTGCAAAGCATGACATTAGTGCCGTAATTTCCCAGACAGCAAAAAGAAGAAAGGGGCAGGGAGAGCTATCTGTTGCCACTGCGACCCTGGTCAGGTCACAGCAATCCATCCTCCAGCCTCCCTTGTTTTCACGTGCCTTTGCAGTTTAAGGAATTTGTGAGAGTCACCTTTCATAGGGAGTGTTCAGGATCATGGGGCCCAGATCCCGGTTTCACATAGAAAGTGTTAGTAACAGTACAGTAATCATAGCAATAACAGTAAACACCTTCCCAGCATTTTATATATGGACTGATGAAGTGTTTGGTGTAGGATCTGAGTTAAATGAAATTTAACATTAACTCTTGAGCCCTTACCAAGTGCCAGTTACTATAATATACCACAGCATAATTTGCAAGCATGGTTTAATTCTCATTCAGTCCTAGTGAGAGAGGTAAATAATACACGCAGTGTGTACCTGAATAAGCACTGAAGGAGAAAGGTTAGAAGACTAGTTTAGGGCGAATTATTCATTGTGAGGGATTTACCTTCCCAATTTAACCTGGTTTTGCTGCTCAGCAATGACTGGCAACCGGGTTTGGGGACTTACTCACTTGCAACCTGACTTAAGTGACATAGAAGCAGCAGAGAGTTGTCACAGACTTCCTCAGGGAACACTGCTGAACAGAGTCTGCACTGTCTGGTATCACCAGAGCACAAGGGGTCTATGATATCTTTTTTTCCAAGTGCCTGCCTACGATGTGTGACAAGGAACAGATGCTATTTTCTCAGGTTGGTTTATTTTAACTCACATGCAATAACTGAACAAGTTGCTTTAGTTGATATACAGGACCTTAGCGATACCAAAATTTGAAGGAAGCAAAAAACTGTCTTTAAACCTTCTACAGTTGACCCTATATCTGAATATTAATTGATTATTTGCAGCGTACAGTTACAATTACATGGTATTATGCTTCCTTTCTTATTCATCGTTACTGAGTTATCACTACAAAGCATAGATACCAACTCTGTCTGGATCAGTCCCACAAAAGCTTACATATTGAATTTGGACAAAAGTCTGAGTCACTTAAGCAGAACCATTTTATCATCTCCAGGGAAAGAGTTTCTACACGGAGAAGACACTGCTACGAGAAGTGAGCAAGTGAGTGAGTGAAAAGACTTCTAGAAATGAAGGGTCAGAGAGGATCGAGTGAGGAGATAAGGCACTAGACACAGCTACTTTTAATAAGACATAGAAAACTTAGAGGAAGACATCTGAGGAAATGTGATGCAACAGGAGCTGACATTGGAGACAAAACGCTGGGTCCAGTAAGGAGCTGAAAATACCATGGGAGCACAAGGAAACCACAGAAAGAGAAAATGAGGATTAAAAGATCCCGAGGCCAGAGCAAAGATGAGATAAGTACAAGTGCTTGCTAAGAATAAAAACAATCTGTCAATCTCTACCCCCCCGCCCCAAAGTCTCTTCACATAAACACCTACAACCAACAAATAAATATCGTTTTAAATTGCAAAAAGGGAAATTCAGCTCAGACATTTGGAAGTTCATTCTAACAGGAAATACTGTGCACAAGAATAAATTGCCTCTGAGCTACTGATGTCCCCGCTGCTCAAAGTCTCTCAAAACAGAGGAAAGAAAATTTATCTAGAGTAATGTAACGTAACCAATCCTTTCTGAATCAGGGGAATGGACAAAATGGTTTCTTGAGGTCACTTTCTGAGTGTTGGCTAAACAAGGGGCAAATGGACTCGGAGAAACTGTTTTCCTGCGTGAATGTTTTCCTAACACTGTTTCAGTTTTCTCCTGCAGATCCATCCAACTTCCACTGAATGCCAGAGGCGAGACAATCACCTGTGACAGTTTCGTTCTCCACTTTCATGATGGGAGGACAGCACTCCTACTTCAGAGAGAAGTAACTTAGGTCAATAATAAGACATTTTGAGCTAAAGCTTTTATCTTCTAGCACTGAGGTACCTCTGTCTTCACATGATTTTAAATTTGTGGAGGGAATGCATTTATTCACTTCTTTTTACTCACTGTCCCTAATGAGTGATAATGTTATGATGCAGTACCAGCTGAGTGATAGCAAGTGCTGGCAAGACTGATATCCCAAACTATTCAAATACAATAGGAGAAAACAGTCCTCTATTTTGAAGGGCAAGTTGAAAGTAAAAATCCTAGTGATGTCTCTATCATGTTTACCTGCCCAGTGACAGAACTGTGGATTATTGCAATTAAGATCCCCCAAAAGGAACAGGCAGTCTTTTTGAAGAAGTCCTTCCGCTCATCTTCTTCCTCCTTTCATAATATTCAGACACGATAGCCCTCCTTGCACCCATTTCTCATTCTTGATGGAGGACTTCTATATGCCAAAGCTATTCAATGTACACCTGGTGATACAGACTGACAAATGCCACAAATGCATTTATGATAGGACTATTTTGGAGTATATGCAAAATCATACAAAGTTGTTACACATAAGGGCTAATGTAGCCTCAGTGTCACTGAAGAACATGTAACCACTGTTGTGACATGCTAGGGAGTACGTCTACGCCGAGAGGTTAAAACTCCTTTTGCCTTGCCACCATTTCTGCATACAGAGTAGCAAGACCGATTATAGCATGGCAAAAAAAAAAAAAAAAAAAAAAAAAAAGCACTAGGCTGGGAGCCAGCAGACCTGAAGTCACTGGGAAAATCTGACAAAGAAAGAAAAGGCAAATGAATACTCCATGGAAAAATAGACTTGGTTTAAAAAATAAAAATCCATGTTCCTCTGAGGCAGGACCTAGTAGCTCTCTCTCCTTTCTGAAAATGCAATAATGCACTGTTTGAAGTCACTTCTTGAGTAAAATTATAGGCCAAAAATTAAGCAACTGCCTTGAGGGCTTTTGGGGGGTTGGTTTCTTTGTTTGTTTGTTTGTTTTACATTGGCTATACAGGAAGCTAGAGTAAAAAGCTCAGATAGCGATCTTAGTGAGGAGAGATAAACACTATTCCTTTACCTTGACAAGTTTGCTGTACAAAACATATCTGAGCTTTCAGGCATGTAAAAGTTTAGGTAAGGCTTCTGAGAATTTATTTCTTAGACTTGGGTAACCGAAATACACCTTAGTCCTGTACCATAAATCTTGAAACTTATTCTAGAGGTGGCACAAAATTTAGAAGAGTGAATGAGTTCTAGTGTAATCTTTTTGCTTAAATTTCTTGGGATTTTGTTTAAATTTAATGTTGACATTCAGGCATAACTTCCTGATTCATATGATACATTTTTCCCCAATTAAAAAAAAATGAAATCAGAAATTGTAGCTCCTGTGACCACCTTGTTATATTTCTATTATGCTACCAGTGTCTGAATGATGATTTGCAGTCTGTAAAGGGTTAAATGACTGAGACCATTTTTACTTCTCTCTATTTCTAGAGCCAGCCATCAGCAGGAAGACCTATAGTAACAGTGATCTGTGATAAGTGGATAAGGGTCATTAATACAGCCATTTCCATGCTGAGTTCTTAAATAAGCAGCTCACTCATCACTTGGTCTAACAACAGCACGACTAGGGAGGTCTTCATACCACAGGCAAAGATCTTCCAGGGAGATTTGGGTTTGATACTGTGGTATAAAACCCAGAATGTTCAGTTCTGCGGGTATCCCTGGTCAGATGTGAATCAATTCTGTGTCATCAGCAGCTAAACATCTCTGAAAAAAGGACACAAGGCATGGCAGAAATTATGATGATAGTTAGACCTGTTCCATGCAGCCAGCTTCTGGAAGTTTAATGTTATTTCTCATCTGCCAGGATAAAAATGTGTATTGAATTTCACTGAAGTCGAATATCCTAAAAGGAATAATTAACCCTTGAAATCAGAATACTTGCACTTGGACTTCCCTTCAGGTTCTCTGCTGACTCCACCTATCTCATGACCTTTTTAATTACTGCATTTTAGCAACAGAGCCACAAGTGAACATGAAAGTTAAAGATACAGACCAAAATCACGAAGCTTTTAGACATGTGCTCAACTTGAAATACAATAACAAGAAACATGTTCTGAATTGAATCTATTCTTCCCTAAATTACAGTAGAAACATATGCATATATGGTGATTAAAGACTGGGTTACATGATAAGAATGCATAAATATTTTATTATTACTTCACATTCCTGTAGCACTTTACTTCTTCAAAGCACCACACAGCACTGACAAAATGATACTTGTGCGGAGATGACATCAATGACACTTCGGTAGGCAGACATTACAACTGTGACCCTCCAGGAATGCAACATAAGTCACTGTATTTCCATCTTATGCTTTCCTAGGCAAGAGACTTTAATGGGCATTATGCAGGAGAAGAATCCAGGGACACGTCTGCCTTGTGTTACACACAACTCCAGGAATTCAATGAGGAAAAGTTATGATGTAAAATAGCCATACTTTAATTATGTGACAGACTGAGCAGTTTATCAGGTGCCTGTCGTGCTGACAGCTAGACATCCTTGGAAGAAAATCCTACCAGCTTCCTTTTAGCTGTAAAGATTATAGCAATTTATCAGATGACAGAGAGGCACTTGCTCCTTTTTTTTCTCTCATTACCTTTGCAGAGGGCCTAACGGCAATGTGTTGAAGGAGATCTGAGGGTCTGCAAACATACTAGACATGTTTTGACATGTGGAGCATAGTGTAGAGGATCTAATATGTCTGAGGTCTTGCTTGCAGGCAGGGAAACAGCATCCAAAATGGGCAAGTCTCATTTTCATCATGAGCTCACACCCAAACTTCAGCTAAAAATGTAAACAAAGCCAGGATTATAAGGCCAGAAGAAACTAATACAGTCCTCTAATGTGTTCTCTGAAGCATACAAATCCCAGAAGGTTAATAATCCTTTTTTCATATGCAAAAGTCTGCAATTCAATTAGCTCAAAGACTTTAGAAAGACATTTCTTCTTGAGTTAAAGGCAGACATTTGTGATTTACCATACCCCTTAGTAAGGATTCGAAAGCTATTCAATCTTATTGACAAAAACAGTTTTCCATCTTACTTCCTATTTGAATATTTCCCATTTCAGTTGCCAGTTCACATCGGTATTCTATAAATGTAGAAAGTGTTAGAAAAATAGAGCGCACCCATAAGGTACTACCTCTGATTTGCAGCTGTTTTGACTCTTCTCAATTTTTCAAGATCATTTTCAAAGTATGGACAGCAGAACTCATCACAGTATTTCTGCACAGGGTTAGCAAAACTCTCGTGTAGATAATCACCTTGCCGCTTGTGTCATTTGTGCATATAATAATGTTGTCTTTGCCATGACACCAGGTGTGCAGGACTTCTTTCAGGATTGACTGTAGATCTCAATTCTGGTAAAAGAAGTTTCTTAGTCTTGCTTATTATACCCCAGAAAAGCCAAGTGAGTTTATTCACCCTTTCTTTCACTCATGATGAAGGCAGAGGAAGTAGAGTTTCATAATAGAAAAGACTAGTAATCAATTCTTCACCCTAATCTCAGAAGTTAGGTTTCTAGAAAAGCAGTCTCATATCAAGAAGGCCGTTTCAATCAAGTTTTTTAAAAAATAGTCTTTTAAAAAAATAGTGTGAGCAACTTTTCCATTTTCACTGGGAGGACAGAAGGCAGAAAGAAGTCACCAAGAACAATCATAAGTAGTTCACAACAGCGCAATGCTCCTTCCACCATCAAAGCAAAAATGATAGGTCATTAAACTCTCAAAGTAGAAAGATCCTGTTCTGGTGACAGCTGCTCTATTGTGCAATGCACTGAGGAAGATGCCATTAAGTGTAATTAAACAAAAAGCCTAAAACATAAGGACAGAGACCTTTTTTCTTCTCAAGATGAAAACCCTCTGTGTACATACAAAATTATCACCCATCACAACCGTCCTCTCTTTTTCCCTTAACAAAAACAGACAGATGTCCAACTGGCAGGGAGTACAAAGAGTGTTACAGTCTCAATTTGCTTCACACTACCTCTTTCTAATCCCATTCATGCACTTTCCTGTCATTTTCTGCTTTGCATGCATTTCCCTTTTTCCCAGGCTGCTGCTTCTCCTCCTCATGCATCCTATGAGTTTGTTTCTCCCCCTCCTCAAAAATGATTCATCCATGCCTGTCTGACTGTTTTTTCTGCTTTGTCTGGAGAAAAGGAGGCTGAGGGGAGACCTGATCACTCTACCTGAAAGGAGGTTGTAGGCCGGTGAGTGTCGATCTCTTCTCCCAGTTAACAAGTGATAGGACAAGAGGAAATGGCCTCAAGTTGCACCAGGGAAGGTTTAGGTCAGATATTAGGAAAAATGTCTTCACTGAAAGGGTTGTCAATCACTGGAACAGACTGCCCAGGAAAGTGGTTGAGTCACTGCCCCTGCATAGAAAAAATAGACATATGGATGTGGTGCTTAGGGACATGGTTTAGTGGTGGACTTGGCAGTGCTAGGTTAACGGTTGGACTCAATGATCTTAAAGGTCTTTTCCAACCTAAACAATTCTATGATTCTATAATCCTCCTTTGTATTCTATAAATTCTTCTCATTCCCTGTTTTTTATACCTGGCCTCTGGATACTTGTTCCTAACATTGGATCCAGTTCCTTGGTTAGCTTCTCTGCTCACTGAAGAGGTGGGACTCCTTAGATCTTTAGTGCTGGCCAAATCAGGGGCCAGGTAATTTCTATCAGACATTTCTCCCTGTTCCCTGAATTCCCTGTTTTGCTTGAGGCTCTAGTGCTACTGATCTCCTTCTGGTACCACTCCAGTTGGCAGGGCTTTCTGGCACCTTTCTGGTTGTTGATAGACAGAAGCAGGTTCAGGAGAGGGTCACCAATATGGTTAGTGCTGGGGCACTTAGTCTGGGAGGAAAGGCTGAGAAAGCAGGATTTGTTCATCCTGGAGAGAAGATGGCTTCAGGGTCACCTAGTAGCATCCCCCCAATGCCTACAGGGAGGTCATCAAGGAGACAGTCAGGCTCTTCATTGAGGTACATAGTGGGGTACCAAGAAACTACAGGCATAAATTGACACAAGAAATGTTTAGACTTTGCACCACAAGGACAGTTGTGCAGTGGAACAAGGGCCCAGAAGGGTTGTGGGATCTCAGACCTCAGTAGTTTTCAAGATCCAGCTGCATAAAGCCCTCAGCAGCCTGGGCTGACCTCATTTCAAACAGGAGGTTAGACCAGAGACCTCCTGTGCCTCCTTCTAACCTTAGTTATCCCATGACCCTATGATAACGTGACTAGCTTTTTATTCAGAATAATAATACCTGACATTTTGTAACTCTGGCAGTTCTTGATGACCAGTTTAACTATGGGACAATCATGGCAAAATGGCAGCTAGGAGGGCACTCTCAGTATGGGGTGTCATCAGTTTCTTCTGACTAGTGAGTAGCTCCTGAAGTGCTCTCAGCATGCAGATGACAGTTTATATCTGGTCACATTTATCTAGAAACTTTTCCTGAGTTAAAATGACGTAAGCTAAAACTCCAGATATTTCTGGCACTTTATAATACAACAATGCTTCCAGTGAGACTAATCGAAGCCACAGTGAAAAGTGTCTCCAATAAATAGCTTATTTGCAAAACAACCCTTAAAAAAAAAAAAAAAAAAGCTTTTGTGACACATTTTTAAGCTGTCTTCGATATTAACAAATCCTCCTATGAGGACTAGATATTCCCTATTTCCTGCATTTTTCCCAAAGACCTGTTCACACAAGATACTGCAGATGAAGTTTCAGTTTTTTCTTCTGCCAGAGAGGAAGTCATGCCTCTGGAAAACGTCCTAATCAACACATATGATGTCATCTAAGACTGAGCAACATGTTTGAGGGAAAATTTTAACTGGTTTGCAGCATAAAACATTACATGAAACTTTTCTAGTCACCAGAGCAGAGACCAAAATTGGATATATTTCTACCTCATAATGAACTTAATTGCCAGTTTACAAATTCAAAGCTGTATTCACACCTTGCACAAAGGAGAGGATGTCACTTGGCACCTTCTCACATTCCTGGCCTGCTGCACTGGAAAACTAGAATAAAGAAAATTACTCTTCTGAGTCTGGGCTAGTTCCCAGATAGCTAAGTCAGGAAGGAAACACGATCTCCAAACCTCTTGACCTGTTGCTGCCTTCTATCAACCTCCTTCTGCTCTGCTTCTGCTACAAATACAGCTCCTCTGGCTCAGTGGCCAGTTGAAGAAAATAGAACTTTCTTCCAAAATACAAACACACCCAAATAATTTGCTTAAATCTGGAATTATGTTCATATAGAAAATTTTTATATTTCCACAAAAATGGATTTTTTTTTCAGGTTTCCATTTGCTAAGGATTGACTCATATTTTTTCCATGAACCAAGCCAAAGAGATAAACTCTTTGCATGGCTCTACCCCAAACGTTTTATTTCAAATCATTTCCAAACATTGTCATTTTGAACTTCCCTGAAACAAAAATGTGCTTTGAATTTTAAAATAAGGACAGGAATATTCAGGTAATTGAGAATGTTAAAAAAAAAAAAAAAACAACAGAGAGAGAAAGATGAGAACAGAGCCCTTCTGTAAGCTGCCTTTCTTTAAGGGAACTGACATTTCTTCAATAAATGTATTTCAATAAACCTAGCATAGGTCAATCACCCAAACCTTTGGTAAATTTTCATGCATTTTTTGTAGAATCACCCAAATAGTTTAGGTTGGAAAGGACCTCCAGAGGTCATCTAGTCCAACCCCTACACAAAACAGGGCCAGTTAGGGAAGGTTGCTCAGGGCCTTGTCCAATTAACTTTTGAGTATCTCCAGAGACAGAGACTGTAAAACCTCTCTGAGACTCTGTTCTGATATTTGACCATGCTTTTGGTGAAAAAAAAATCCTGACATATAATCAGAATTTCTCATGTTTCAACTTGTGTCCATTGCCTCTTGTAATTTCATTGATCATCTCTCAGAAGAGTTTGCCTATGCTGGTTTTGACTGGGATAGAGTTAATTTTCTTCATGGTAGCTGGTATGGAGCTGTGTTTTGCATTGGTGCTGCAAACAGTGTTGATGACACAGGGATGTTTTAGTGACTGCTGAGCAGTGCTCACACAGAGCCAAGGCCTTTTCTGCTCCTCACACCACCCCACCAGCCAGTAGGCTGGAGGGGCACAAGGAGTTGGAAGGGGACACAGCCGGGACAGCTGACCCCAATGACCAAAGGGATATTCCATACCATATGACATCATGCTTGGCATATAAAGCTGGGGGAAGAAGGAGGAAGAGTGGGCACATTCGGAGCGATGATGTTTGTCTTCCCAAGTAACCGTTACACGTGATGGAGCCCTGCTTTCCTGGAGATGGCTGAACACCTGCCTGCCGATGGGAAGTGGGGATGAATTCCTTGTCTTGCTTTGCTTGTGTGCGTGGCTTTTGCTTTAGCTATTAAACTGTCTTTATCTCAACCCATGAGTTTTCTCAGTCTTACTTTTCTAATTCTCTCCCCCATCCCACCAGGGGGTGAGTGAGCAGGTGGCTGTGTTGCTGGCTGGGGTTAAACCATGACACTGCCTCTATCTTCTCCACACCCTCTCTGAACAGAGATTTGTGCATGTTAATGCTTGTTGTTCATCTACTAAGCTTCCGCGCATACTGTGGTTTGTCTTTCCTTACAAGCACACAATAGACTGTTGAGTCTATTTTTTTCTCTTCTATTTTGTTCCATTTTTAAAGGGCAGTGGTCTGTAGTTTTTGTAATTATCTTAGTTCTAATCACTTTTACCTGTGGATTCTGGTTAAAACACTTTTCACTACCTTTCTTAAATTACAAAGCAATCACTTGCATCTTCCTAACACAGTCCACTTCTATCTCTGACCTTCACAGAGAGCAGCTCTGACCGTAGCTCTTTACCTTATTTCAGCAGGGTCCTCATCAATTCTGACTTTCAGTACTTTGAAATCAAAGAATGGGAATAAAACGCTCCTGTCTGTATCAGTCATTCCATTACAAATTCTTCACAGCTTAAAGATACCTTGCTTAGAAACACAAGCATGTCATTTGCTTTGCATAACACCTTATTTTTGTTATGCTTTTGAATTTTCCTGATCGTTGAAGTTCTAATGCTTCCCTGGTGGTCTCTGCATGTATCCAAAGAAAGCATTCTTTTCTTTTTGGACAAAGGAAATCAGATCTGTGGCAAAATCAGTTTGAATAGTCAGCCTGCATAATAGAAACAATTACTTAAAGCCTAACTTGCATCTTAGTGGGTATGTAAATAAAAACCTGTCTTAGGCAAACAATTTTGTAATAAGCAGGAAAAATATTGTATTCATATGTGTGAGGTCAATGGATTCCCACAGTGCTACTATTTTACAAGCTAGATTTAATGAGGACCCAAAATTCCCCCTAGTTAGAATTATGGGTGGGCTATATTTTACTTATCTTCGGTCTGTAACTGTTTAGCATCCAGTCTATGCTGTTTCTGTCCAAAGTCAATCACAGCGGGTAGCTCATCCAAAGCAGATACTTCTCCTGGGATGGGACAAATCCCCTTCAGCAGTGATCACCTCTGCAGTGACTGTAGACAGAACCAAAACGGACTGTGAGGCAGGCACTCCTGGCATGGGAGTGCTAGAAGGTCCCCATAACAACTGGTTGACGAGGTCAGCAAAATCTATCCTGTGCTCTTCTCCCAGGGTTTATTCTCAACTGAGTGGCTTATGTCACTAGGAAGTAAGCGAGTTCCCAAGACACTTCAGTGGAGAACCTGGCTCCATTCTCAGATCTTTTTCCTCTTGCCTCAGCCACTGAGGCAGTGCAGGCAACAGATCACCCCAGGCACAGGAAGGAATATGAAGAACTCCAGACACTTACTTTGCTCCTCTTCCCTGGGTCAGCAAGGGTGGAAACAGGCACAAACCCAAGCTGGCCATGCAAGGGATCAAGGCCACAGCCACCCAATGTTGGAGTATGGCACCTACTCAAGGTCTCTGGAGGAGGAAAGTCTGTCACTGCCACCGAAGTTGTCCATTTTGCTGAGATGCTTTGAGCCAACCCTACACATAGATACAGCTCTGAAGTTTTAAACTTCATCTGTACCACAGAAAAGCTGAAAATCAGGCACGCATGATGAAAATTTTAAATTGAGAGTGTATTGTTCCCTAAAGAGATTAAATATTTAGAATAAGGAAAAACAATCCATTACATTACATTTCAGACAACAGCACCCGAAGAGTAACACAAAAATTTAACAACACCCTCATCAGCAGGACTGGTTATACTGAAACAGGTTGACCCCAAGCTTAACAACAACAGACAGCAGCACAGCATATTCTTTAGGTAAATATTGCTTAAAAGCTTCATGGAGAGATTGAATTTTTTCTCTAATTTTCTTACGGCTGAACTAAACAACAGAAGTTTCTCTGCTATTAATGCACTGAATTAGAGGTCTCTGGATTTCAGTTGTCTACTTGGGCTCTCTTGAGACTTCCTGTGAGAGTTTAAGCAACTCACCTGAGCTATCTGTATCTATGGAATCTGGTTCTGAAATGTAGGTGATAAACCCTTTTCTCAGATAGGACTGCAGGGACTAAGCCCAGATATCTTGTCCTGGGGATGATATGCATAACTGACTAGGTAAAATTATTACTAATTGTTCACCTGAAAACTCAAGCAGATAATAGTATAATATTTGCAAATAATCACATTTCTTTGCCAAAGTGGAGGTAAACTTGAGTTAATTTTTGCTTCTTAAACTGCTATATTTATACAGCTTGTACCTTTTTCCTCTTTATTTCCCCACAGGGCACCCACATAAAACATTTACATTAAACAAAAACAAAACCCGTGGTTGCTTTATTAATATCAAATTCACTTCCACAGAATCCATTTAATTAAAACTCTGCCCAGAAGACTGCTTCACAATTCATGGACATCTCAACCATCCTTTAAGCAGAGCAAAAAATAGTGAAACAGCAGTATTTTTAAGTATATTGCAAATATGTAGGTATTGGTAGTAATTCAAGCTTTCTTGCTAATAATATAGTTCCAAAACTACTGCCTCTATGGGAGCCATTACTATTCAAATAACATTGTGCAGTGTTATTCATTTTGAATAACATTCATTTTGAATTGTGATTGTACCAGGAATTATTTCAAATTCAATTCTGTTCGTGCTGCAAACCTGGCACTTCAGTTAGGTATGTGCATAAAAGCGTCTGTACATATGGACAAGAAATGGGAAGGTTTTCAAAGGAATACTGCATTAGCCTCCCCAGCTGTAATAGGAACAGAGTCAGCTCTCAGATCAACATAGGCTGGAGCCAGAGAGCATAGAGGGCTCTCAAAGAAATCATTAAATGACCTTTCTGTCCAGAAAGTGTCTCTGCATTGACCAGGTCTCCCTGAAATTTTAGCAAGAGAACTGTTCCAAAATAAGGCCTTAAGTTAGTGACAAAATACATCTCCTTCTGTAATGAAGGAAAGGAGGGACTAAACACTACCAGTCTCCGTCCCTTTAACTGCAAACATTTAAAGAAAATCATATAAAAATGTACAACTATAATTATTTCAGCTCTGCTAGTTTTTGCTAACTTATGAAAAGCTTGAATTCCCGTTGAAAAATGCTGTGAGCTGATGCCCCAATCCTCCTGCAGCCAGTACGAATTTCCAGTACAGCTGGATGAAACCCCAGGTCACTGCTACCACATACAGACAGCTGTAGTGTGGCACTTCTAGTTGGTCTTCAAAGCACTAACACGTTACAGGGGAAGGAGGAGAGGAAGAGGTGAATCAAAAAAAAAAAGTAGTTCATATTAAAATTAATTCTGTGTTAACTGAGATCTGTCTTGATGCCAGACATGAGGAAATGTACCTTCCCAGACTGGCTATAAGGCTTCAGAAAGTACCCAAGCAGTGGTTTGGACTGCAAAAAGCTTCTTTATTATTATTATTTTATTAAAGCAAAACACCCTTGGTTCCCTGTGAGTTTGCTTTTCAGTGATAAGCTTGCCTGAATAATGTTAAAAAATAAAATATTCAATAAAATGGACTTTCACTTTGGTTAAACAGCAGATGTTCCTGCTTAGAGTGAAGAAAGGAAACAGACTCGGATAAATATTGCCTCATGCACAATGACAGTCATGCTGCATCCTCAGCAACAGTTAGTATCAGGCAATGCTTCTCCAGGTCTTAAAAACACAAAAACAGGGCTATGATGTTATTTTTCACCACATTCCAAGTGTCTTAGGCAGGACTGCTTCTGTATGCGTACAAATTCCCATTGGAGAAAATCACTTCATGTATTTTCGCCAAATAAAATGCCTGACCTTTCACTTAGTGAATTTTAGGACTGCAGGAATAAAACACAACTTTAACCAGAATCAGGATGAACATCGCCTCATGCTAGCACTCAGTTTATCCTCAGGCAATGCAGTGTGAAATCAGTACATATGAACTCAAGTGTACTTGCATTTGTATTGTCCAGAGACTAATTTAGACTTTCTTCTTGGTGTTTTCTTTTTGACTAACAGTCTGTAGCAAGCTGCGGGAAGCGATTCAAAGCAACAGGATGGTCATCTCCAGGTGCATTTTAATGGCTCACACTGAAATTCTGCTGTCAATATATTTTTACCTGCAGACTTTTACGTTAAAATAGTTTTTTTGCAGAGGATCAAAAGTAATGCTCACTAATACGCATGTCCTCTATGGCTAGGTCTGTACTTCACACACATCCACAGCACAGTTCCCTTATTCCATTAGCCCACGTGCCAGACCCAGCTGACTGTTGAAACAGCTCTTTTTGGGGAGTAGCAACACCGAGTGGGACACCAGAGAGCCAGGCTGTAACCCGGAGCCGCCGAGAGACCATAGCAGCAGGCACACTTACACACATCACACCAATTAACATAGAGACCAAAAATGAATGTCCCTGTGTTCATCCACAGAGTATGTTTTAATTTACTCTTTTTATTCTTTCTTCTCACCTTCTACTTTCCACCAGTTAAAACTGGGGCATGAAAAATGCCTTTACTGGAAGGGAAACACAGCCAAATTTAATGTGCTTAGAACATAGGAGAGTCTAATGCAAGCTTTCACTCTCAGTCATTCGTATGGATATCTCCAAAATTGTTGCACAAACTCTCCCAAGACAGTACAGTTGAATAGTAATGGTAGTATTAATCTGCACTTGTTTGAAAAGGATTGTCAGCATCAGTGTAAATTTGACACTGCATTACCAAAAGTGCACCAACACTTCAAATGAAATGTTTTCAAGACCATGTCTGCTCATCATTTTACTGATTCTTCCTTCCCCAGGATCTTAGGAAGATTCTTCCCTCTTGTCCTCGCACCTCAACTGTGGAAACGCTCACAAAGCTCCACAGAAATATGGAGTTGTCAAGGTCTGCACAGAGCCAGGTGGAAGACCATTCATACTCAATGTCAGGCTTCTGTTTTTCTTCACTAACCCAGGTTTTGTCACTTGCTTCTAACACAGCGAGGTAATGACATTAAAAATAATATTGCCTTCCAGAGTTAACAAGTTGGAGATGTATCTATTATTATTCTACTGTTTTATCATTCTTTTAGCCTTTCTTTTTGTGGAACCTAATTTTGTAACACAGACAACTCAACAGCACCCTATTCATGACATGTAAAGGTCAACATTTCTAGAAGTAATTATATTCCTAATAAACAATGTTCAAGTAAAAAAGCCCTAACTTTCCTTTAAGTAGATATTTTATCTACATGTTTAGCAGTGAATCATTGTTCCCTGTTTAATTCCATATATTTGGCAATGTGGGTTTAAACTCTGGATATCTAACAAACCTTCTTCTGTCTCCGATTCAGAGGGGGTTCTCCCAGCTCTCAATAATTCACAATCAAATCTTTAGCCTTAGAAGTCCATGATTCAGCCCTCAGGAGACAAAATTCACCTCCTCAGATAAAAAATGCTCAGTTCTACAATTTAACTGCTCAGGGTCTCTATTGTTTGAAAGACCTTCATGAGCCAGGATGAAGTTTGTGATCCTGCTCAGTCAGGGCTCTGTGTCTGATCTCTGGCTAATCTGAGTCATTTACAGCTAATAATTTAGGAATATGGATCAAGCCCAGGAAATTCATTGATCAAGATGCAGTCACTACCAACAGTGATGCCAACGGTGGTCAAAACAGAAATTTGCACATTCAACACATATTCTAAACCTGCTATTATTTTAAACGTGCCATGGTTGACTTTCTTCAAGTCAGTTCTTAACTAGCCACCAAACCACTTACTTCTCATCAGGGATTACTTCACTAGCAGTTAAAGTAAGCTTCAGAGCTCAAACTTTATCCATTTTTTACTTATAAAGAGCAAAATAATATTGCAATAATTTTTCTGTAGGGAAAATCTCAGTTTTGGGGATATAAGTCACAAATGATTTCACAGTTTTTGTTCAAACTTTAAAAAGAAAATTCACCTTCAGGCACCATTTAATCACAAGGAAATTTTACTTGAAAAAGTAGAAAATTTTTTGAAACATATCTGTTTGAATGTAATAGAGGCAGCACTGGTGCTAACTGATATGCATTGTTAAAGAATTTCATTAAGTCAAGGTTTCTAGCATGATATTTCATAAGGAGGCTGAATTTGTTGCAAAATCAATAGTCATCTTTTGTGTAATACATTCAACTTTTCACAAAGCAACAGCCATAGAATAGAATGAATAGAAAGTCCCTTTAAATCTTACCAGGAAGAGAAGCTGGTTTAATCTTGATGCTTTAAAATATTTTGCTTTAGGAATCATGCCCTGAAGACAGTGCACAGAGCATAAAGAATGGTAGAGTTAAAATAAAGGTGAAAAAACTCACTATTTTCCCAGTTATTAAAAGATATATACAGTAATTTCGTACCTTGCCTGACTGCCAGTTATACCAAATATCAAGCTTTCCAATTTCCTTAGACTAAAGGAGGAATCAGTGTTAAATAACAGTATCCAGGGAAACAAAACAACCTAGACATGACATTAATTCCCTGATGTCTCTGGAGGTAATGTCCAAGTGCCCAGTGCAGTGGCCAGAGACCTTAACCAGCTGACCCCTCTGAAAGAAAATCCTGGGTAATTGTACACCAGCCCACAAAGTTTTCATTCAGAAAGAAAATAAAAGATTGTGAAAAAACACCCAACCTAAGAGAACTTGTTGTTTAATAATACGTGAAGAGCCAAACCATTCTATGATCCTATGATTCTATTGAACCTTTTAAGGATAGTTTAATTTCCCCTAATTTTAGATGTCTAGAATTCCGGTGCAAGCCTAACGAAGGATTTCTCTATCGCTAGAGGAGAAAGGTCAGTGCCTCCGTAGGCAATTTAACCCATCCCAAGTTTGTTGTCGTCAGAACTCTTCCAGAGTGGAATTCACTGCCTGGAATTCAGTGGGAATTCACTGGAATTCAGTGGGATTTGGATTATATGTCCAAGCATGATGGTACAAAGGAATAAGGTTTTTCAAAACTACTCTGGAGATAGACTCAGGGATTGAACAGCATCTTTTCCAAACAAACATGAGTTTTTAAAAAATTTCCATGGAAAATTTAAAAAAGTTTTATTTAGCAAAAAGGGAATTGGAATGGAATTGGAAAGGAAATCAAATGGTTGCAAGTTTTTGATCATTTATATTCAAATCAGTTCAAACCGCAGGTAAATGCAACGAGGATGTCTCTCCAGTTAAGTCAGAAATGCAGGACTGGAATCCAAGCACCCCTAATCATGTTACACAATATAAAAGCTATCCAGTCCCAAAGGATCTGCAGAGCATCCTCACCAACCTGCTTCCCTCTGCATTTCTGTATACAAGAGACCTCAATAAGCTTCAGGTCTCTCAAGATGAGTGGAGTTACACTTGCTGTGTTGCGGTGCTGTCAGACATGTCAGGGCAGGTGTGGATAGTTGTGAGGAACATCTCTAATGGACAGGGCAGGGAAGAAGAAATCACTTATCTTGGGCTTCATTCCTCACTCCGGCACCAATATACGAAGTCAGTCTTCTTTCCACACCTTGTTTCTCTGTTATAAAATGAGTATAGATATATCACTACAGATTGGCAATGCCTCACAGGGGTATTTCTTGTGAGCTGCAATTAAGCAACGTCTGTAAAATATATTGTGATAATATCAAGGAAGCTGATATATGAAAGCAAAACACCTCTATGAAGCACCAGGCAGCCAAAAAATTGAATGGTTTATACATGTATTAAAAACAGGTCTTAAAAACTGAAATGTCTGTTGTCCAAAAAGTAATTCATGCCTCACAATATATCTCCAGTCATTTTCACTTTATCCAGTGTAAAACAAAAAGATTTTGAATGTAAGAGAAATGTATTATACACACATCCCTCTAAAGTAATCTGAAACCAGACATCAGGGTTCATCTAATTTGTTAAGAAAACTATTTGTTACCTATTGGTGTGAAAATCATGTTTACTGCTTATATTGCCTGAGGCAAAACACAAAGATTCAAAGTTAATTTTCTTTCATAAATAAAACATTGCAAAAATCTTCACTGTACTGTACTTTGAGAATAGGCTCGAGCGTTGGTGTATGGATGCCATCTACTGGGTAGGACTTAATTGTGGAAACCTGTAGGGTTTCACTCTCTGTCAAATATCCCTGCAATCCAGCTAAGTGACTGCGTATATGTTTCAGAATTCTGAAAACATTGTGTCTAACGTACCTTTACTCCCCCCCCCCCCCACTTTCTGGGATGCAACGTACAAAGCTATTTTTCTCTGTCTTGAAAAAGTATCGCCACTATTAAATATGTGGTACTTAAGGCAACACAACCTCTCCCTCTCAGCTATGCACTAATGCAGTCAAAGAAACCTGAATAATAATTGTACCACAAAAAGAAACAAACACATGAACGCTTCAGAAGATTAATATATAAGGCCATTATATTAAAGAGCAGCTCAGTAAATTGTATTTATAAATGTAGTCGGTGTGATTTATAAGGCATGAAACAGAGCCCTGATTTGAATTCCTGTTAAGGTGCACACTGTGTTTACATGGGCTGGGAGTCAGCAAAGCTCTTGAACATTTGGGTAACTTTAAGGACCAAATAATTCCATTGATTTGAACCACACAACTCACCAGCTGAAACAAAATGCATACTTTCATGCTCTGAGTAATTGGAACTTTATAAGGCAGAACAGTTCCCTTTAATGCCAAACTACTCAGCAATAGTCACTGAACGGGTTATTCTAGGAGATTATCCCCCAAAATAGGCTTTTATGGCTTTTAAATGGGAAAATGTATCTCTCATGACAGCACAAAGGGGAAAATCGTTCGCAGCCAGGATAGGGAAGGGACATTTACCGTGGTCCAGGAACGCGCCTGTGTTCAAAACTTGTGAGTGTAAATATTCAGACATCAAGCATAATAAAGACCCAAATGTGTGACGTGCTAAGTACCTTTGGTAAAACATCTTCAGTCCTTCGGTGAGAGAATGGGACCTTAAAATTATTCACATGGCACTCGATCACCGAATCCAACTAAGGTCCTAAGTTCAAAAAGTCTTTTCCTTTGGAGCTGAAAGGAAATACTGAGTAGCATTTATAGTTGAGTGTAACCAAGTAATTCTCTAAAGGGAGACTAACACAGCCTTGACAGTATTGAGCAAAGCTGAAGGAAAAAAAGAAATATAAGGCACTGTATCTCAAAAAGAAGCGAAATCCTGAGATCACACAGAACCGAGAAAAAATCTAAGATGGACAAAACCACTCAGGCTGGGTTTATAAAGAGTGAATCTCTGTCTGACAAGCCCACCCATACTTTTTCAAGGATATAACAGAGAACAGACAAGGATAACATGATGGAGGTAATCTAATTTGATTAGAGAGAGTCATTTGATGAAGAACTATGCAGTAGGATGATAAATGCAGAAAATCCTACACATCGTTCTTGATGTTTGGAGATGTTTGATGTTTGTATTTTAACACAGGGTTATGGTTCGAGGGGGAAGGAAATAGCAAGTGAAACACCACTGTAGACTTAAACCTGCTTGCAGATAAATCACCAGGAAAATGCAAAGAGAGCAAAGATAAATTTCTATGCAGTACAGAAGTCCACAAGTGTGATTGGGAACCAGCTAGTACCTAGACGACTGCATTCACATACTAAAAGACACGCAAATATATTCTCATTTTCAAGTATGTTCTGAGTTTTGACATGTTCAAAACTGAAGCCATGCAGTCCTAAAAGTTCTGTACCCTTTCAGAGGGGATACATGCTCTGGTTTGAACACAAGAGTCATGAGAATGGATAATGCAATAAATGGAACTTCTACAAGTTTAGACATTAGTACCATCAATGTGGAAAGAAAAATTATGTGAATAATCAAAAAAAAGTGTTTCTCAAAGTGCTGAATGAATATATTGCGACGTGAAAAAATAGAAAAATAGATATTTACTTACAAAATTGAGTTGTACAAAGGATATTTACAGAACTGCCAAAATGTTAAAGGCTGAAGCAAAACACAATTAAATAGCAACTTCTGAAACAATACTAAAACTAGAGTCAAACTCAAGAATTAATATTAAATGAGAGGAAAGTTTATCAAATCTTGTTCACAAGGAAGGAGACAGAACACTTTCCTCAATGTAAGCACCACTGATAATAAACCAGTTATCCTGGAATTTGGAACAAATGGGGGTTGTCAGGTCTTATGTCAGCAGAAATGACATTCACCTGTCATTACAGTATCACACTGCTCAGTATAGCAGTGTCCTAAGCCTTAGCAGAGATTTCTTGGCTCTGCCATAATAGCGAAGGCATCTTTCTCACTCTACATGATAAAAGTACTCAAGCACTTACTTTTCGATTTTGAGTCCATCATAAAATGTGAGAAAGAGGGAGAAAATAAGTCTTCTGACTTTCTCAGCTGTGGTTCATTGGTAAACAGTACCTCAAAGTGAAAAGCAGGTTCTTCCATATTTCTGAAGGAAGATTTCCTTCTAGGTCTAATTGGACCAATTCTGACAAAATGTGTTTTCCTCAAAACGGGCTGTTGCATCAATCTAATGTGTGGCAATTTTACTGATGCTTTCTGTAGTTCCATTTACTGGATTCCAAAGTGTAAAGAAATGAAACTTTGTGATTTTTAAACTCATAAAACAGAATCATTTTCCAACAGACAATTCAGACAAAAAATCTTATAAGCCAGTCACCTCCGTGATCACAAAAATCTACAAATAATTCATTGTTTCAGTATAAACATTTGAACTGTTCCACACAGACAGCTGACAATATCAAATATTTGCTTTCTAATCATTATCAATACATTTTAAAATAAAAAAATGGTGCATTCGACTTCTACATCTTGACAATCCTTTCAGTGAAGACATTTTCCTAATAACCAATCTGAACCTCCCCTGGCACAACCTGAGGCCATTTCCTCTTGTTCTATTGCTTGTTACTTGGGAGAAGAGACCAACACCCACCTGGCTACAACCTCCTTTCAGGGAGTTGTAGAGAGTGATAAGGTCTCCCCTCAGACTCCTTTTCTCCAGGCTGAACAACCCCAGTTCCCTCAGCCGATCCTCATCAGACTTGTGCTCCAGACCCTTCACCACTCTGTTGCCCTTCTCTGGACACACTCCAGCACCTCAATGTCTTTCTTGTAGTGAGGCGCTCAAAACTGAACACAGCACTCGAGGTGCGGCCTCACCAGTGCCAAGAACAGGGGGACTATCGCTGCCCTGGTCCTTCCGGCCACACTGTTTCTGATACAAGCCAGGATGCTCTTGACCTTCTTGGCCACCTGGGCACACTGCTGGCTCATATTCAGCTGGCTGTCGACCAACACCCCCAGGTCCTTTTCCTTTGGGCAGCTTTCCAGCCACTCTGCCCCAAGCCTGTAGCATTGCCTGGGGTTGTTGTGACCCAAGTGCAGGACCTGGCACTGAGCCCTGTTGAACCTCATACAGCTGGCCTCGGCCTATTGATCCAGCCTGTCCAGATCCCTCTGTAGACCCTTCCTACCCTCAAGCAGATCAACACTGCTGCCCAGCTTGGTGTCATCTGCAAACTTACTGAGGGTGCACTTGATCCCCTTGTCCAGATTATTGGTAAAGACTTTAAAGAGAACTGGCTCCAGTACTGAGCCCTGGGGAACACCACTTGTGACCGGCTGCCAACTGGATTTAACTCCTTTCACCACAACTCTTTGGGCCTGGCCATCCAGCCAGTTTTTTACTCAATGAAGAGTACGGCCATCCAAGCCATGAGCAGCCAATTTCTCCAGTAGAATGCTGTGGGAAACTGTGTCAAAGGCTTTACTAAAGTCTAGGTAGACAGTATCCACAGCCTTTCCCTCATCCACTAAGTGGATCACCTTATCATAGAAGGAGATCAGGTTGGTCAAGCAGGACCTGCCTTTCACAAACCCATGCTGACTGGGCCTGATTGCCTGATTGCCCTGTATGTGTCGTGTGAAGCAGCGATTTGAAATGCCAGTTTACAGCTTTTTCTCTTTGTTTCTTTTGAGAATGTTTCTTTTGAGACTTAAACATCTGCTTGTCTTTCTGAAAGCTGTTGGTAAAGTCAGGCAGGTAGGTCTGTATTCTTTCACACTAATGCTATGGTCAGCTGGCTAGGGTGAGCTTGCTCCACATTTGACTCCGGCATTTTCTAGTTAGAAGCAGGTGTCTTGCAGCTCTTACTTTATCCTCTGAGCAATGCATCAGAAAAAGGTGAGGAGGATTGACATGTTTTTATTTTTTTTAATGCATCTATTGCTTTACCTTAAAAAATAAGGCATGTTAGATGGCATATAAGAGTAGATGATTTAAAGGAGCTTGTAAACATTCTGCAATATAGTCACTGCAAAGCTTTTGTCTGTGCCAAATATTTCATTAAACACTTTTTAACAGGCCAGTTTTGCTTGTACTGCATAAATAAAGTGGTATTTTATGTGCTGCTTTAAGTAATGGGGCATATATATTCTCTAACTAGATAGAGTTCCCTTGGGGAAATACCAGGTAGCTTCATAGTAATCACATTTCCCTGAGAGTAGTTGGTAATTACTAATTATTCTTAATGAGATCAAAAGTAATTGCTATGTAACCTTCAACCATGGTTTAGACATTGAGAAATAATGTATGTCATCATAATTTACTCTTTAATTGCAACTATCTTGCTATTGCATGCATTTTACCGTGTAGCTGGATGTTCAGTAGTTACCAAGTAAATAAAAAGTCATCTGGTCATATTTATAGCCCAGATCACTCCTCCTATATAAGCAGCTGCAGGAGAGGCAAAGTTCACTGCCAAATTCCCTGTAGCAGAGCCTTTGTGTTCATGATTCTGCTGCATCCCCTTGAACAGCTGAGATTTGCAGCCTACAACGAGCAGGGCGTGAGGCCACTGCTTCTGCTCATGGTCCTGCAAAGGACAGTGTATATTACAGATCTGACCCAGGTCCCCCTGGTACAATGGGAAACTGCTGGTATCTCTAGTGGGAACTATATGAGAACCTACATTTTTCTTGTTTCAACCGGTCTGTTTGTTTGACAAAGGGATGCATGTCATCGTAGTGTCTCATTTGATTTCTTAAGACCCGGATATATTTATGATCTTAGTTTGCAGCTTCTCCATGTACAATATCTTGACAATATGGTCTTCTGCATGCTGCTTATTCTACTGAAAGTTTTCTCAAAACTTTGAAAACTGTCCCTCTTGATTGTTGTAACAGCCTTTATTTTGGCTTTGATGCTTTATCTGGACCTTTAATCCCTCTTTCTTCTCTGCTATCTCTAATTTCCTCCATTCCTCAGGTTTCTTTACATCAGATGCAGGGTTTTTTATTCCATTTCCTCCATAATTTCTATGTAACACACCTACTGAATCTGTTGTATATCAGAAGGTCCACTTTCTTACCTTTGGTGTCCAAAGGTCTCCATCACACATCTTCCTCTTACCTTTTATCCTTTTTCCCTGTGTCACAGGTAACAAGTAGAAAAGAATCTCTCCATCAACACCTGAAAAGCCATCATGGTGCTTACATTCAAAGCAAACCAGTAGTTCACATAGTCATACTAGAAATGGATGAAACTCCTGCTATGAATTTGCACAATTTGTTTATATTTTATTTTCCTTTACCCAGTGAATGTGGGGTTCATTTTTACCTCATCTGCCCGTTATGGTTTATATTTTAGACTGGAAGGTCTCTGGAGAAAGGCCTGACAATTATGATATGCCTCTACACATCAATAAAACTTTGATGACAAAAAAAAAATCTAACCCGATTGTAGATTTTTTTGTAGCCCTGCATTGATGATTTGGTAATTCTTCTTAGTATCAGACAACATCATTGTCATGCATATGAATATAACACAAGGTGCTCAACACAGATCACATAATAAAATAATTAGAGATGTTTTCTTCTTATTTTTCTCTTTCATTTTCTCTTCTGAACTCAGTTATGTATTTATTTTCTATAATCTGCTAAATTTCAAGGAGTTGCTTTGATCTATGTATATCTACATATATTTTCCCACTGCTACTGTTTTATTATTAGCTTTGTACACTTTCATGTGTCTTTATCTATCAGCTCTATTACTGAAGATGTTACTGTATAAACTCTCTAGACAAAATAAATATTAGTCATTAGATTCACAAGGAGTCTTCAGGATAGGAGAACCCTGGGAAAGACAAAATTCTGATTCATCTTCTTCTAAATACATGTTTAAAATAGGTCAGCTGAGTCATCTGGAGGTGATTATCTTTCCCAGACAACTTCAGAGGGAATCAGGAAAATTAATTTAGGCTGGATAACTAACTTTCAGACAGCTATACTGGAGAGGGGAAGGTATTTAATTTACCTGAGAGAAAGCAGGTATCCCTCAAAAGCCATATCAGTAAAGACATTATACTAATGATTAGCTCAAGTGTTTCTGTCTCAGAATCTTTAAAATGGAAGGAAAATGTTGTTTTGGAAAATAGTAACTGCACATTACAGTTTTATGCAGTCTGAATGGGCTGAAGAAGTGAGCTTTTGGGCTGCCCGTGTGCTGGAGGAACTATGGTTCATGCAGTGCAAATCCCAGAGCAGCCCCCAGTCCCGTGATGTCCCACAGCAGTCTAGGGCCACCGCATTGCTTTCCACTTGAAAGAGCAGGCTTTGTCAGAAATAAGCAAAATTGCTTATTTTCAGCATAAGCCACCTAACAGTAGGACTGGGCAAACAATCTTTGCATGCAAATCAATTGCAGCCAGATTTCATGCAGTAAGGAAACCCCAGCCCATCCAAAGCCTTCACTTTTGTAACCTCCTGGAGTGTTTTGAATCAGTTTATGGCAGCTTCACACAATTTTCGTGACATTAACTGCTGTAAAGTGAACTAAAACCATTACAGAAATGACCATACCAAATCAGCTGAGGGTAAGAATATAATATTCAGAGGAGTGTTGCAGACATAAAGAGCTCCGACCTACAGCTGCCCAGCTGCTTCTTTGAGAAAATTAACACCCTCCATAATGTTACATGCCCCAGTGCCTTGTCCCCTTTGCTGTTGAGGCATGCTGCTTCGATATTAAAGAAATGTCTGTCTTTGAGACTTGCAGAATGAATCAGGGAAAACTTTGCTTTCCCATTCCCCTTTTCAAAGAGGAAAAGTCTGTGTGTTTCAAGAGTCTTCAGCAAAAGATGAAAATAACAGTTTAAGATGTGGGAAATTGAGCTCTTAAAGTATTACCTCAAACCCCCAAGAAGTCTAAAAAGGAGGAATGGCTTACTAGGATTTTGGTTTATAAAATTTTGCTTTTTATTTCCTTCTCTTTGCCTTAGATTTCATGGTAGCTAAGGATTTCAAATCCATGATCTTCTGACAGAAGAAAGACCTGACACCCCTTAGACATCTTCTTGCTACATTTCCATTTTAGACTAACTTCAATGACTGTTGGAATTGTATTTTTTTTCTCTATTGAGATAATTTATTTCTCTATTTTAAGATTCTTTAAGTGATATTTTACTCATTTCTGGCAAGTTCTGTGTACAGTAAACTATAAGGGGCTGTTGTTACGCCTCCCCGAATAAACAGTTGTGTACAGAGTTTTGTATGATTTGAGGTCATTATTGCTGCCCCTCATGACAATCTGTGCATATTTATAGATATACCACAATGTAAAACACCCTCTGCAATCAGTATAATTTTGCCCTTTTTCATATCAAAGTGGCTAAATCAAAACAGCTACTTCTGCCCAACTGTGTAAGAAACATAGAAGAAAAAAACCTCAGAGAGCTTTGATTGGAAAGTTGCATCTAAAAAAAGGAACAAAAGTATCATTCTGTACGTGTGACTTTTTATGAGACTTTACTGTTCAGAACAAAACATGTTTTGCTTCAAAAGGAAGCAGCACCACGTGACATTCACTTTTTCATACCGCAAGTGCACAGTTCTGTGACACTGACCATTAGCAGAAAGCTCAAGATGCTGGAACGTATAAAAGCGGTGCTGTTGTGCAGCTGGCTGAAACTTATTAACGGAAACATTTTTTTCTGTTAATAAAAACTTATTCTTTCTAGACTGTTTAAGCTCCAGTGACAGTAGCATATATAGAGGCAACAGCCAACAGGTATTTTTCTGCGCTAGAGGCATGGCGATAGCTGGAACAAAGCAGGAGATCAAGGAGCAGTTTCTCTTCTTATGGGGATGTATTTTTTTTGGCTGGTGGACAGAAAATAAACAGGGACCAGCAGATCCTGCTGTCTTTTTCCCCAAGTTGACTGGTCGCACTATGTAGTTTAGACAGATCAACTGGTAATTTCTTGTATTTGGCAGGAAATCCTTGATGAAGAGAGTCAGGGAACTTGCTAAGGGGGAAGTCTTGGAAGGAATTGAACAGGGTCCCTCCAAAATTGCTGCTCAGACAAGAGCCTTTCCTTACTCTCTAGTACCACAGTCCTTACTGCTATCGCAGCAGTAAAATGGTAAACATGTTACTCTACAAAAGAGATGGATGGGAATTAAAATATTTAAATCACCCAGCTGTCCACGGGGACCTCATTAGTACCCAGTTTGCCTGTGAAAATACCACATTTCGGAAAGCCATCGTGTTATTACCTCACTTGCAATACAAACACTGCTGTGCCATGACATTACATGAACCCCAGAAAACCTGTTGCAAACAGACGAGTCTAGATTTCCTGCACAGCAGGAAAGAAGTCCAAAAACTGACAGAATAGCTGAAGTGGTAGCAGCAAAACAGAGCCTGATTCCACCAGTTTCTACTTTTTCAAGGAGTCTTCTCTTATACAGCTGGATGCAATGACCCCAAAACAACTCCTTATTCATCTAACAATTGACCATTTATTTTGAAAAATATCTTTCTTGGTCTCATAAATTAAAATTATATAAGATATGGGTAATGTTATTTTTAATTCATTTATTTCAGTATTTTGAAAAGCTGCCTTAAAAGGATTAAACTGAGATTTTTCAAAGGTGACTTGCATTGGCCAAAGTCCATTCCTATTGCTATGTGAGTGCCAACTGACTTCTTGAGAAAGAAAATCCTGAGAGAGATAGGGCTAATCCTGATTCTTTTGGCTTTCCTTCTTTCTCATTCAGAAATGAAAATTAAAGACATATCCACATGCAGAAGGCATAGAAACCAGCTGCTGTTCAGTGACCACTGAACACTTTCAAAATTCACATCCTAAATTCTCATTTGAAATAAATCTTGTTTTCAAAACTTTTCATGTTATAATATTTTCATCCTAATGAATAATTCTGGTTATGAAATGGGAGTCCGGAATAACTTACAGGTAACTTAAAGATTTAGGAAGCTGAGTACTCATCATGTGAATTGAACTTTCCTCCGTCTCCCATACTATTGGTGTAGATATGCTTATAAAGCATGTTTTTTCTGTTCCTTTTCCCTGGATAGCTTTAAAAGGGTGGGGCAGAAGATTCAGATCTAGTTTCATCTCTTCTGCAGTGGAACATTCAGGTATTAGCAGCATGACGCTTGCTAGCAGACCAGTGCTGGTGGACTCCATCTAACCTGACTTCAGCCATCTAAAAATTATCTAATTCAAGTTAGTGATCTGTATTTAACGGACAGAGAAGCGCACTTCCGAAGTGTGACTCCAACCACCTCTCCTTGACACCCAGCTTAGGACAAGATGAACCGTTCTCTTCAGCTACTCATCTCCCACTGGCAAGAGAAACTAAATAGCTTGCACAGACATCTACATTTCTATGCAGGTGAGATGAATCTCAGCCTGCCTGTTCATTCACAGTAGATTTAACTTGCACAATTTCCTGAGTGATATAATATCATGCCTGGCTTTGCATCTCCAAGCTTAAGGATTGCACAGGAAAATGCAAAAGGAGGGCTTTGAAGAAATCACTTCAAAAGAACTTTAAAGAGTTTGAATTAGTTTTCCTGCCACTAACTTCCCTTCATTTCCCGCCAAGACCCATGAAACTTGAAAAGGCTGCCTGTCTCTTCTGCATGCTTAATATATTCCTCTCCCCTCTGAAGCACCTGTATCATCTGCAGAGAGAAATGTATTTTTATAAACAACTCAGCAGTCAGCAGGAGGTGAGATGATAGCTAGCTGGTGAGGCACTAGTTAAAGACATGATACGCCAACATTATAGGAGATGGAGTCAGATGAGCCTAACTCCAGGAGGGTTTTGATTTTTATCTTAATAGTTCTCTGTCCTTGCATGGCTTTGAGTAAAACACCATAAGAAAAAGGAAAGAAAAAGCTGCAGTGTGGGACAAGAACTTTTTTTTTTTTTAAGTATTGTGCAATTTACATATTTATTTAAAGTGTGCATGTGTGCGTATTCCATGAAACATTTGGAATACTTCATCCTATTGGTGAAACATTTATTCTTTCATATTTCCATCATTTCCCATTGACAGCCATACAAACAGCCTATCTCAAACTGCTGCCAAAAGAGTTTCACTTGACAGTTTTCTGACACACTTGACATTCAACATGAGTACATCTTCTTCATGTCTTCTAAAAGCATTCTGGGCCCAGATTTTACTGCTATGTAAACCTAATCTTAAAAAAGCCCTAAAAAATAATAAATGTGTCAGTAATTTTTAATACATTTTTAATACAGCTCCCAAGCAGCTAGATCTCTTCTATTGTACCTACTCCATTACTGTTGACAAAAATCTTCATAATTTTAAGTCGTAATTAAGAATAAAAACCTAAAAAATGGGAATGAGTAATGCGTGCATTTTTTTTTAAATGGACATATGAATTGAGCCTGGGACATCCCTCATTAGGACTGAGGAAGAGGAGGTCTATTACGGTATTCTAACCACTATTCCTCTCCAGTCTTGTATAGACATTTCTCAGAGGAATTCAGGGCACTTATTGACATTAATGCCACTGCAAACAAGAGAAAAGCAAATGCTATTTTTCTTCAAACAACCTTTTTCTTCAAAGTTGTAACTCTGACTTCAGCACTTTACCAAGATAAACAGCTTCATTACTGATAAAGGCAGTGATGTTTGCTTGGGTGGGAAAGAAATGAGAGTGGAGATACAATAAACATCAAGCCAGTTTAGCCACTTAGTTTTAATCCTATTATCTCTTCCACTGATTCTCCTCTGCTGCAAGATAACATTTCCTAGTAAAAATAATCCAAGCTGTAATTTCCTCCATGATAGTGGGGACAACACAAGGTTTCTGTGCTACTTAAATGGCACTCAACCCCTATTTCAAAAAAGCAGGCAGGACTTTGCTTATAGTAAAGTCTCGTGCTGTAAGATTTGCTTCCACCCTACAAGAGATTAAGTGACCAGAACGGAATGATGTGCTAACAAGGAAATGGTTGTGAGGTGAAGGTGCCAAGTTAGGCCTGAGGAAGTTCTTGATTCAGCTCTCTGTCACCAGTGTGCCCTTGGGCAAATCACCTGATTTCATTCTACAAATATGCAAGTAGCACGGGCATGCAGGGTTGTATTTTAAGAGGGCTCTATTCTTACTAAAACAAACAAGTTTTTTATTAAAGCTACTATTTAAAGAGCTGTTTCAGGTTTAAACATTTCAGCCACGTAGACATAGACTGATTATTATTTTTCTGGTGCTTTTCCAAGCAGTTCCCTTTTAGCATCTGTGCTTTTTCTTCAGAAATCTCTGCCACTTGCAGATTGAACTTTAAATGTATGAGACATCTCCAGGATTTCTTTGTTGAAAGTATTTGTGCATTTCTATCACATTACTCTCGCCCTTCAAAGCTGCCTGGTAAAATCTTTTGCTTGGGTGTCAGTACCCTCCAGTTTGGTACTTGCTGCTTCTTAGTTTCCCTTCTCTTCTAATACATACTCTCCCAACTTCAGTTACTCACACCTATGTTAACTGCAAATTCTTTAAGGTAAGATCTCTGCCTCTTACTCAATGATGGAACAAAGATGTGAAAGTGTCCCTAATTTTGGTTGATCTTGTGCCACCTGGACTTTAATACAAATCATAAAATAAAAGCAATATTTATTAAATTACTTTTGAACTCACATGGGCAGATAAGAAATGAGAGGGGACTAAAGTAATAAAGGATGTGAGGGTAAACTAAACAAGGTGAGATTCACCGTGAGATTCACCAATAATACACATCCCAAATACTGAATGGGGCAGTGAAACTTAGAAGTGACAGAAGAGATTTACTGAGGTTTGGTACAATCTGATGATAAAGCACAGCCATTGGCTCTATCAGACACAGGGAAAGCTTCTAGCAGCTTCTCACAGAAGCCACCCCTATAGCCCCCCCTCCCCACTACCAAAACCTTGCCACACAAACCCAACACAGCATAGATGCCATGTGCAACAGCACGTGAGGGCAAATACATAAAAGGTCTTTCTCGATGTCAGTGCAGCTATTGTAGCTGGAATACTGAAGACATCTGTAGGCAATTTATCAGAAAAATATTGGCAAAAATTGAGAGGATTCACAGAATAGCCATTAAAATAATCAGAGGGCAGAAAGGATTGATTTGCTTGGAAAGATTAAAAGAGCTAGCTATAACCTAGATAGCCATAGCTTTAGTAAGAAGGAAAAGAAAAGAATAATAAGAAATTCAACTGCTTGTCATAGCTAATGTTGGTGTGTTCTGCAGAATTTCCAAGCCGGACACATATATTTTAAAACCCCCATGCAGCACTGACAATAAGATGCTTTCATTGCCTGGGGGCTGAAAATGTTTTGGGGCTTGAACTGTGTTTCTTCTTCTAAATCTGACAAGGGCCCCACACAGTGAAACCCTTGGGAGGTATTGATGTGGCCCCTTTCCTTTGCCAGCTACTCCCATTTGAAACCAGTCAACACAGAGACCAGAAATGGGTTTGTAGAGATTTGTAACAGGAATAATAAAGCTTGATGTGCGTGCAGTATGAATGCCAACGTGTTTCTGTGTGTGTGGGCAATGAATAAGCAGCAGACCAAGCATTAAAACAGTGGCCTGTATTGATAGCAAACACCATTCCCAAGGCACTGCTCCCAGGACACTGCTCCCAGATGCCCAGTTGAGGAATGTGTTGTTGATGTGACTCACACAAGGCTTTCCCTCTGATAAGAGCACAGCATAAATGATCTGTCAATGGAAAATATTGCATTCCAATACCAGGAAGACGGCAACACAGTGGCAGTATATCATGTATGCCATTTCTTTTCCTTGTAATCCAACAGGAAAACAGATACATATTTCAAACAAACAAGGGAAAACAGACCATGAGCAGCAATCTTAGATAAAAGTTATGGAGTCTGAAACAAGCAAGATTATAAAGCAAAGGCCACCCAACTGATAATGATTACAAAGCTCCTAGTCTCTTGTATACTGGGAACTCAACTGAAGTTTTACTGAAAAGACCACTTCTTGCCACTGCAGGTGATTAGAACAATGCACAGCACGAGTGCCTCTAAATGTCTTCCTGCTGCTGAAATCCTGATGAGGAAATAGCAATGGCTGGTTCATGCTGCATATATTTCAATAAAACTAATGTGATGATCGATTCATTGTACAGCAAGATATAGTTGAACTATTAGCTTCAGTGGCATCTCCAGCCGTGTTTTGAAGAGTCTGTGCCAAGCAGTATGAGGCTGATGTTACTTTGACAAAGACAAATAGAAAGAAACAAAGAACCCTCCCTGAAATTCTAAATTATTCATATAAATTATCTCTGAGAAAATGTTGTCCATCTGATACCTCAAAATGCAATATTCACAGCCTATACATTTAGGTCAGTGCACAGCAAATCATCCTCATTTTTCTGAAGTAAAAATGTAAATACTTGTTTTTCAGGTCAGTTGTGTATATATTACTTCAGTTCATCTAGGTAAATACTGTCCTCATTATCCAACATAGCTATCAGTGACTTCTGGTCAGAAGGTTAGGAGCAATACATAGTCATTAACTACCACACCACTGCTATCTCTGCTGACTTTTGACCTTAAGGTCAAGTCAGGTTTGCCTGGATTAGTGCTTTAAGTCGGTGATTCAGTGAATGGCACTCTTCCTTCTGACTGTGAAGTGAACTGGTGCCCTGCTCATGGCGGGAAGGAGTGCTTTGCTTCTGAAGGTGCCAGATGTTGGACAAGAGGTAGTACCGAGGTCCTGACCATTTGCTCATTAAGCATTCTGTAGTACTTCTTGCAAGAACATCTTAGAGTGAACTCCTCCTGCTTGAAAATTCACATCTTCCCTAACCATATTTGTTTATATTTTCAGCTGGATACGACTTCCTTGTCCGCTTTGTTCCCTAAAACTCCTGTGTAAAGCCTCTTAGCTGATTGAACTGACAATCACAAGCTAAAGAGCAAAACACAGCAGTAGGGAGTTTCATGACCTATGTTCCCTGTGGATCACCACTATACCAATTACACAGTATTGCTGCATTCAGATTATTAACTGGTGCACAGCAACTGAAAGCGTGCTTCATTTCACCGATAGCAATGCACTATCTATTGTACTGTGCTCCAGTACCTGCAGTGTGAAAGTCAGTTGCTACAGGAGAGTGGCGACTTTAAAGAGTTGCTACAAATATACTTCATTATTGCCCAAGTAGAGAGACTAATGACACAAAGCTTCATTAAAAAAACTTCACTGGATCTTTAAGCATCTTGTAGCTCTTCAGCAAATTCAAGGTAAGACTTAGAGATTATGATTTTACTAATAAGTACAGGGGCCTTTCTCTGGCTTGAAGGGCAAGTGGCATGGCACAGTCATCTGCTCAGTGAATCTCCTTCCACTCCAAAACAGCATGGTCCCATCACTCTGCTTAATACAAATAGCCCAGGCATCGTCTAGGAGAGCATTAGATGGCACGAGCCAAAACCACACCAGGGACTCTGCAAAAAGGGGAATGGTATAGACAGGGATGGAGTACTATTTGAGTTCATGCCTTGGCTATCTTCAGTTCACTTCTATAGACAAAACCTGACAAAAAGATGCCTGGATTCCTGATGGGCTGTGCTCTGGGGCTGTGTGTATCCTATAGGCTAAAAAGAATCATAACTCTGAGGAGCAGCCAGAAGATCCTGGGAGCCTGTTGTTGTTAACCAACAACAGTCCTATAAGAAAAAGATCAGTTGCTTCAGTCTGAAATCAAATTACATTAAAAGTTTAATTAAACTCGAATTTCCAGGTAACTAGAAATTGTGGTTGTTAGCCAAATCTAGTTTGATTCTCTTCCCTGCTAGGAAGAAGACAATATTAGCACTAGCAGTACTTTAACACTTGCAAATGAGTTTAAGTCATGCAAAGAAACAACTTCCAGCTGAGATAAGTTTGACCTAGGTCAATGCAGGGAAAACTCCCATTAGTCTGCCTTCTAAATGAGAAGCCTGCTTCAGGCTCAACTGCAGGAATAATTCATAGCCTGTACAGTCAGTCCAGCCACCATGTGGAGTGGAAATTGCACAGTGGCTAAAGCCACCTATTGTATATAGATCTATTTACATAATTTTTCTGCCAAGCATTGATTGGCAGTCAGAGGGGCCAGGTTCAATTTCTGGAGTCTCAAGTAAATGGTGACTTGAACCTTACTAAGAAACTCAGGAACATTAAGTGAAGCTCTTTGATTACTCACTGAGTCGTAGTTCTCCATCCGTAAGTGATGATTCAGGTGGCTAAAACCAGCAGTCGTCTTTGCGGGAGAGAAAAAAAAGGAACACTTCCACTCCCTGGCAGTGTTGAAGGCCAGGTTGGATGGGGCTTTGGGCAACCTGGTCTCGTGGAGGGTGGCGCTACCCATGGCAGGGGGTTGGAACTAGATGGTCTTTGAGGTCCCTTCCAACCCAAACCATTCTGTGATTCTATGATTCTAAAGCAGGAGGACACAGGGGACAATACAAACAACCATCTATTCCTTTTCCAACCAATCCTTAAAACTCCTCTCGGACTTTTTGGTGAGCCAATTGCTTCTCTTGATGAGACATGCAGATGTGTCCCATCTCCTCCACAGCCTATGTAGAGTTTGGTTTTGTCGTATTTCTATCCTCTTCAATTTTGGTTCTGTTTTCCCCTTCTATCTGTGAAATATTTATTTCATTCACCTTTTACTCTAATACCCCAGGTGGAATACTTCAGTATCAAAGATTTCCCTAAAGGAACTTTAAATGGCTGTCGCAGCAGCATCACTTGTCATAGCAGCGTCACTGCGCATCTTTCAAATAGAGGGATTCTGCTGTGAAAAAGCAGGACAACAGTAATGCCTGCAGTAGTACTATTTACTTTGATTGGAATAAAACAATAATATTTTTATTTAGCATTGATCTAATTGATTATCCTTTCTCTGTACAAGACTTAAATTCTCTGACATTTTTTTCTGACTGAAATACACTGAATTTATTGGCGGCTCTTGGAGGCATCCAGCAGACCCTTTCTTTCCACTGCAGAGTTTGCGGACAAGCTTCTGTTGCTCGTGGCAATCATGAGTGAGAAACCTCTCATCTCTCTTGCTCACAGAGCTGAGCAGCAGCCATGTACTAGTAGGTCACTGGTAACTAAGACTGTGGAAGATCAAACCAAGTAATTGCTGGAAAGCTGATGAAAGCTTTATGTGATAACAAAGACTATTTTTAACACTAACACTAACTCAAAGCAGACGTTTACTCAAAGGGAGGAAACTAGAAGCACAAAAATAAGTTTGAAAGGTAGGATATGTTCTCAGAAAATGCAAAAGAGTTTTGAAGCAGAGGGGAAAACAGATATTTAAGGGGTTTTTTATGTAATTTGAAATCTCTCCAATGTAGGCACCTAGATCTGAGCTAGACTGCATACCTCAGCTACTTTTTAGTTAATAGAATACCCTTTAATATTAATAGGTGCTTTTAGGAAAGAGTTTCTTCCTGAGATAGACAGAGGAAATTAACTTTAAACAAGCCTATTTCCTTCACTGTATCAGAGCCCAGAGTAGCTGGCTCAGATGGAAACAACTAGGCTTTCTTGGGATAAGAGAGAAAGATAGTGCTCTAAGACACTCTCTCTGGTTTCCCACACAGATTCAGTTTCCACATACATTTCCTGGATTAGTTCTATAATTTATTTATGTTGACCATTAGAAGGGATGAAAAATGGAACATATCAGAAGGCAGTTTATTCTCTTCTCCAAAATTTAGATTATTGAGTGAAAATTAATAAAAGTTTTGAAATAGTTGACTGAAAACCAAGAATGTCACTATAAAATAAAATCTCAGTGCCAAATGGAAGGGGCAGCTGTGTTGTCTCAAGCCTTCCTCCTCGTCTGTGGGCCAATCACCCTTATCAGACCACATCTTCCATGATGTATTGCATTGTGGCCAAAATACATTTCTCATCATGAAAAAAAGTATGGTTAATCAAAATTCAGTTTCCTTTGAAAACCAATTTTGACAGAATTTCTTTTAGCAATCTCAGCTTAGTCTCCTAAACCCCTTGTCTTCTGTTGCTTACCACCCCATGCCCACATCACGGGTCTTTCTCAGGCCTTCAACAGCAATAAATAACAATGATGATAACTGTCTTTGCCGTTCTGCATAAATACAGCAAAGTTGTATCCACCCTCTCTCTACACTGGGGAAGAAAGAAGAGAAGCTGTGCAGCCGGATGGTTGTCACCACCTGATACAACCTGCACACTGTCCTTGGTGAGTGGTTGTGGGTGGGAGGGCTACAGACCCCTTTAGCCTAAAATCTTTGTCTCAACCTTTTCCAGTGTAGTAGCTGGCAATAACAGAAGACAGAAAGCAAAATATTCTGGCAAATGAAAAAGTCAACTTGATACAAAAGAAAAGAAAGGGTTATCTTTGCGGAACATTCCCCTGCTAGCTTGGGATGGATAATTAAACATCAGGATGCAGCCCAATATTTCCTCTCACAAAGCAAGGGTACATGGCAGCTGAACAAGATTACATTGCTGTGATTTGTACCTTACTGTCTTCATCCAGCAGCACCAGAAAACTTACCATCCTTCATGGTTTAGCTACTCATGTGCTTCAAGGGTAATGCTGTGCATGATACATTTTTGCTACTTAGAGCCCAATTATCAGTGACAGAGGGAAATCTTCGCAATTCTGCTGGGGCCACTCTTATTGGTGCATAGCCAAAGAAAAGTAACTGCTCTAGGGCAGCTCCACCCATGCTCATGTTTGGGAACCTGGTCCAGGGATAAAGGAGGCAGCACCAAGGAAATGGCACAGCTCACTTCCTCCATGCCAGGAGTTGTCTTCTGCTGTTGACACCTACAGCTGTCAAAGACCATCATATACACCTCATCACAACACTACAATGTAGTCTAGGACTGTCCCATTGGCTTTCTGTGATAGCATGAGGTGCTGAAAGAAAGTATTAATGACCTTTGTGTGGATCCTGATTCATTAAAGCAAGCTCTGAACATACTATTTGGTTTGAACTCCCCAAGAGAGAGGCACAGGACATGGCCTTTATTGCAGATCTCATAAAGTTTCGGCATGTGATGAACTTCTAAGACATACAGCATTGTCACAACTGAACTGTAACACAGAAAACTGAGCTATGAACTTCAGGCATCTTCAAGGACAACCATCTGCAGGGAGGAGGAATATTTTGATTTAATAGGATTTAAGTGCTTAAATTGGAACTTAGAATGTAATTCCTTTGTGAGATATGGTCCTTAGTCCTTCCATGGCTTTGTTTTCAGTCTTTTTTCAGACTTGTAGATCCCCTCAAACCTTAGAACAAATCATAAATCCATCTAGAATCCACGCCCAGACCCCAGATCCTAGTCTCCATCTCCCACCTTGAGTGTCTCTAGATTCTGGTCTCATCCTACTCTCTGGCTAGTCCAGCTTGAAGTTCACTAGCAAATCACCCACATACACCCAGACAGAGAAGAGAGCAAGGTCACACAGAAAATAGAAATAGAGTTTAATAAGATGATAGGACAGATTGCAATGATCAGGATAATTTTGTTTCCTTTCTTACCAGATACAAAATTCTAGGTTTAGTCTCTTCAACAGTACGCTTGAGTAGTTCCATCAGTTGCCCAATGATCAGTGATCGGTCTTTGTTAATGGCTCTATTATCTATGTTACAGTTTACGTACCTGTGTGGTTAATTATGATTTTTCCTGTATCTTGTCTTCGTCTTGGCCTTAAAAAACAGTTACTTTTACAAATATCACATATGAGAAGATACTGAAATTTTATAAATGATCTGTCTGTAATCTAATGACATTTTTCCACTGTCCCTCATGTCATTTGTAAGTGTTGCACAACTAGCACACTACAACTGACAGCTGCTAGAGATCTCACAAGCTATCTCTCTAATCATGACCTAAATAGGGACATGTCAAATACACATCCAAATGTGATTAACACATTCCTAAATCATGATAGATAGTAGGGGAGAAAGAAGGAAATCTGAGTATACAAAGATAAAACCTGACAACAGCAGTTAGTATCCATATTGTAAAGGAACCATTGCAATGACTCTATTTCGCTTTTTAATTTTGATATGCTGCATGGAATACACAATGGATGTTATCTGTGGTTGCTTCTGACCTTTCTCGTGCCTCTTTTTCTGGAGTATGTTTGCATGTGTGTGCATGCTTGTGTGTGTGTAGAATAGTTTTTGAGCCAAGCATCCTAGAAAAATTACAATGATAAATCCTGACAGATATGTAACTGGCTCTGTTGAGTCAGCTCCTCTGCCCTAGATTTGCTGTTTCAGCCTTGCAAGCAAAGGTTTACAGAGGCCACACCAAAATCATCTCATTCTGCTTTTTTTTAAAAATTATCTAGATATAGAAGAAGCTTGAAGGGATGTCACATCTGCATGGAAGCAAAACAACAGCAATCATATCAAGAGGAATATATGAGGAGAGGATTAATATTTATACCTGAATTTACCATGTCTGGAAATGAGATACCGCATTCAAATAAGGTAATCTTAGCAGGTGAGATTCTGATCTCAGATACTCTGATAAAAATTAAGATGACTGACTTCAATTAAGATACATTTGCATAAATGAAATCAAAATAGAAACAAAGTATTAACTCCTATCTAATTATTTCCGAGAGACAGTACAAGGATCAGACAGTTAAAGACTTGTCTGCTGTTTCAGAGATTCTGCTTCTAACAAATGAAGATTCCTTTGGGTTTTTTTAACAGGAAGAATTAAGCCTGGAAATCAGATTAAATGTGTGGGTCTTTTACTCCAGCCTCATTTAAGGAGGCCTAAGATCCTTGTCACATAGAGAAAGATGTTTACACGTCCTTTGTACCAGTAGTCATCGTTCGGTGCAATATCAGCTTCACACTGCTACAATCTGTGTCAACATCCTTTTCAGCTAAGTCCTAAGACCTCAATCATAGATCACTGATGCACCCATGTAATGGGGCCCTAGGCTGTTCAAGCAATAATGATGTTATATATGATTCTGGGAATTTGACTTCTACAAAAGCCTAGAAGAAACCCAAAGCTACCTATCTAGCAGCGTCTGAAACACTGTAGCTCTTCTGTGAGTCTGGATCTTCCGAACACATGGTCAAAGTCCCATGACGAGATAACCACACTAGTCAGTAATTAAGTCAACATTCAGGAATATACTGACAAGTAGAACCTGAGAAGAAATAATTATTTTCCAGCATGACAGAGTTAATGTTCAATTAGCTGTTAGAATACTAGCAAAACATAATTTACTAACCTATTCCCATTATTATTTCTCTCATAAATATTTTTGCTTCAGTTGACAGTTTTACTGGCATTAACTTGATATTTTCTTACAAATCATTAACAAAGTTTCTGTATGGCACTAAGAGGGGAGCAGATTCCCTGAGATCCCACTGTATGCAACAAATCATGGTATTTTCCCATTTATAATAACATTTTGAAACACCTCCACTGAAGCCCTCAGCATGCAGCGCAGTAGCACAGATCTCCAAATTCAAAAATTAATATGTGCCATGTTAGGAGATGCTTGATAAAGCTGTGATGATATTGAAGTAATAAATATAACAGGTCACGGATATCAAGAAGATTATCTGGAAGGCAGTAACATAGTCAGCACATTATCTAGTACATGCCACAAGGGTGTGCAAGTATTCGTAGGAGTAGATAAACTATGTTTTCTCCTGTTGCCTGCTTGTCTTCTTTCAGGATGCCATAAATATTAACTTGGGTAAAGATGACAAGATGACCCCTTCATTTTTCCAAGTACAGTTGTTCTTCTATCAATGTGAAGAGAGGAATCTCAGAACTACTTTTCATATGCTGGCTTTTCATAAGACTGAGCCCAGAAATGGCCACAGTTTGGCTGTAGAAACGTAACAGTGGTAATGGTAAGTAGGGAGACAATGGGTTCACATCACTACTAAGCCATTGATACCACTGATATTCTAAGAAAGTACTTACATGGTGTATTATCTCAAAGTTGGTTTTGTGTATTTTTTCTAAATATCATCATATATTTAATGTTTCAGCTTCAATTCCTTATGGAAAACAAGAAAGTAGTTTTCCCATTTCAATGAAGTGAGGAGTAACTGTTTGATTGCTTCAATTCAGTAGCAAATATGCAATGGACATAAATAAAAATGTATATTTCTGTGGCATGATACAGCCTCAGGATAGCGTATCAGCTGGCCAATACACACAGCTCTACAGCTGTCCATTGAGATACACCAGCTCACAGCAGCCAAGGGTTGGGTCCCAGCATTTGTTATTTTCATGTTCAGGTCATAAGGAGAATGTAGCTTTTTTTGGAATCTCCTGGTAAAAATGTATTGCAGTCAAAGCCCTTTTTAAAGACCTCAGTACGAGAAATGTGTAAGACAAATTACTCACAGGAGGCTTTCAAGATCTTATCTACAAACCAGACAAGAAACTCATTGTTTGCTCTTTACATCCTCCCCGTCCCGCACCCCAAAACAGGATTTCTGTAGCAGTATAACATGGACAAATTAACAGTATTAACAGAATTGTACAGAATATCAGTCATGCGAAGACAAACCTTCATACCAGTTTCTGTCCTCAGCCATCAAGGTGCCTGCAGAAGCAAATGTCTTGTGACTAAAATTATACACACCACAGGTCACAGGAGAGACCTTTGTTCATCTGCACGGACATTATTTTACATAGTAGTGTCTCAAATGGCAAAGGAGAAAACATGTCATATAGGTTTTTATTTAGCCCAAATGCTGTTAAATTATTCAGGTCATTATTAAAATATGAAACAAGATTCAAACAGAAAAAATATTTAAATTTTTAAAGAGGGAGCACTTAAAACTCTTTATTTGGATGGAATACATCATTCCAGCATGTCTGTTAGCAGTACAAAGTATTCCAACCCGGGTGGAATGCTAAACTGAAGTACATGCTTTTAAATCCAAAATACCAAAAATAAAAGTGAAAACCTTTAAATAGTTTCAATCTCATTAAATGATTGACATATTACACAAGACGCTCAATATAAATTCTCCTGAGGCGCTAGTGATGCTAAGGATGAATTCATATTGCCTGAAGTGGCAATGGAAGTTAGCCATCTAGTCTAAGCTCATTTTTCTCTCTCCATAGGCAGCAGAGAGAAACAGGTACTTCCAGATGGTGATTCATTCTTCCTACCTTAGGGGATAATGTACCCTCTGCAGCCTCCTTTTCTCTTTTGACTATAGAAAGAGCTCAGTAACTTTTAGTTGCCTAACCTACTTAGACTATTCATTTAAATTTTAGATGGTCGAACTGAGCTGATGTAAATCCCACCATACTTACAAGAAATGCCACAGTAAACACAGTAACTTGACTTAGTGTCCATTTTCTGAGTTTAATTAGATGTTTAAGTTATCTAGAACTTCAGCTGTCACTGAGACTAGAATTAAGTGAATAACTGATTTTTCCAATTAAGTGGCAAAAGCAAAAAGAGATACAATCAAATAAATTCAGATTCCAGATTCATTTTAGTTCAATAAAAACCAAGACTTCAAATTTTCTACAGATTAAAAAAAAATGTTTCAGACTGAACAAAATACTTCATTCAGTGACCGAGGAAATATAAACTTTAAAAGGATTTGGGAAGAGGGGGATTGTGTTACAGACTGGCTAGACAAGAGTAAGTAGCACATAAGGCTTCCTGCAAGCTAGCAAAAGCTCATATTCACGTGTGATTTCAACTGTCCACACATCCTGAAGATCAACATGGCCCTGTGGAGGCAATTCATAAAGTTTCTAGACTAACACTGGTGGCAATTTCTTAATGCAGTCCATGTAGAACAGCACTGTTAAATGAGGAATTGATGCTGTGCCCATCAAACCCCACAGGGAAACCTGTGCCCATTTCAATGCATGAAGAACTCATCAAGAGGAATAATCCCATTTTGGAAAAGACTCTTAAAATAAGCAGTAAAAATACATTTCTCAAGTAAGCTGAATCATAGAAATATCTGGAATATGGATCCCTTCCTCCATACTGAAGTCCAGTCTCAAGATACAGCAAGTGATAGACTTGCATCATTGATTTTAGCTGAATGCCTGGCTCAAATTACTTACATGAGGTGGAGAAAATAATTCATTTTGATAATGATACTACCAACATGAAATTGGATCAGTTTGTATAAATGATGTCAAAATAGTTCCATGTCAAACTGTATATGAATTTCTCTACAAAATTTTAAATTTGTAGAGTCTTTTTTTCCTTTCTTGGGCTTTTTTTTTTTCTCTCTTATGGTAGGACGACTGTGAGAATTCCACATAAGAGGTTAAAAATGCTGCTGGTGTCCACTTATCTCTTGTGCAAACATTGTGGATGGAGATCCGCAAGGTTGGCACAAGAAGCAGCTGAAGGAGGTAGTCTTACAGTGGCAAGACAGTCCTATTTCGGCTAAAGAAAGAGGAACAAGCAGATAGATGGTTTCTACACAGAATCTTGAAGGCCACAGTGCCTGGAGTGAGATCTTTTGCTTAATTATCTGTGAAATTAATATTAAAGTTGATACCCTTGAGCATGATAATGAGCTTAAAGAAGTACATGCTAAACATGTATGACTGTAGTACTTGACTCTCCACCCAAATCATGTTAAACATCACCCCAGGGAGGGGAACAGCTAAGGTTGGCGTATGAAGGATATGGAGGAAAATATCCCCAAGGGGGAGACAAGAAACTGAAGACCCACAAGAGGCAGTCCACAGGCTGTGCTCCTTCTCCTCCACCCAAGACAGGGACACCTTCTTGGTAAGCAACTGTGATTTCACCTTTTGGTGAAGAATACCTGGGATAGCATTTTGCTAGCACTATCATCATATATTAGCACTACTGCAGCAAGTGTATTTATCAACAGCAATTCTGAACTTTTTATGTCTGTCATCTTAGTAAGTTTTCTATCTTTTCAACTTTGCGAAACTCCTTGGTGGGGCTCTGACAGGCAAACATTGACTCTGACAAGTGGCTACACCCATAATGCTTTAGACATAAACTGTTGACCAAGTCCAGGACTACGACTGGACCTAGCCTCACCTAGGCTCCTCTCTGACAAGGAGTTTAGAAAGCAACCGGGTCCTTTCTGAACCTCATGAGTCAACAGGAGGCCCTCCCTCAGCCATGCATCAGACTCACACCCATGTATGTGACACATGACAGGTGACCCACATGTGACCCACATGAGTGAAACAGGAAGTGGAGTCAACAGGAGATAAAAAAGAATGACCTAACCTCAGTGCACTGTCAGCTGTGAACATTACAAAAAAAAAAAAAAAAATCTGAAAAAGCAGCAGAATCGTCTTACCTCCAATTTCCTTAGAACTTTCACAATACAACAACTTTCATGTTAAAATAAAAAGGCAAAAAATCTTCAGACAGAAGTGTGATTTTTATAGATGATTGGTGTTATCTATTACAGCCTCATAAAAACATTGTTGTAAGTATAATTTTTTTCTGACAGGAGAGCAGATAAAAAATAAAAACAGGTAATTCTTGCAATCCTGTACTGACTGTGAAAAGCCTAAACATTGCTAGTTTCTGAAGTGTCATCATTCATGTCTCGTTCATGTGAACTACTCAAAGAACCTCACCACTTCTAAATGTATTTAAACCCACTTTTAAAGCTCTTCTCCCTTTCATAATTGCATTAGAAGTGGTTCAAAGAGACATAGCTATTCTTAGCTGAAGGGTATGTTATCAGTTGCTTGATGAAACAGCAATTAATGATGGTTATGTTCAGCCCTTGATGGTAGAAGGCGGCCCTGCTCTCATTTACATCAACATTAGCCAGGAAAAACTCAAGTGAAATAACAACAATTAGTCTGGTATAGATCAGGTATCGGTTCAATAAATGGGAAGAAAAGAGATTTTCACTTTCAAACTAAAGAGAAATGATACTCTGTTTAGATTAATTTCCTATCAATTACAATGACTTTCTTAGCAAGTTGATTATCATATTTCTTGTTGATGAACACCTGAAGTCAACATCCTCAGTAAGGAAAAAAATGTTAAGACCACTTAAAAACTTATTGAAACAAACTAATATTTTGGCTGATACTTTAGCACAAAAAGCTCATAACCCATCAGCAAAACATTCACAATGAAAAGATCTTCCAGAGACAGATCTTGTACCAAGAGGATTGACCTTTGAAGACAGACAGAGAATTTGTGAAGATCTGATGGGAGCTGGCTCAGGCAGAGCCAGAGTAATCACAGAGAAAGAAATGCTCTATTGTTTGGAACTCCATTGTAAAATACTGATACCTATAATGAAGTAGTCATTTTTCTAACTGGGACTGGCACATGAACCTAAGACTGCTTAAGACTTCTGTGTTTTTGTACACCAGGAAATACATGTTTATTTGAGACACTTGCCTAAAAAAAGTAGTATCCTTTAGATAACATTCCAGCTTTAATTAGTTGTGACGTAGGATCAATTTTCTATGAATAGTACGGGTTAAATATACCTACAAATACTTGTAAACAGATTTTGTTATCCTCACTCAAATCACTCCTTCACCACCTTTTCCTGAAAATCATTGTAGTAATTGGACATCTGGAGTACTGACACCAATAACTATTAGGCTGACCAACTCTATTGTTCATATTGACTATAGTTTTCAGTCATCTCTTGGTTTATATAAGTCTTTAGTATCATGGGTCACTTTTCTACTTTAAGTTCATGAAGGACCTAGAAGTGTCGAGCTTTGAACCATAATTAGCTTATAAATGTACAATATATGCAAATAAAGTAATTAAAATATGGCCACAAAGGCAGCCTTCAAACTTGATATGCTCACAGCTTGTCGTGGTTTAACCCCAGCCGACAACTAAGCCCCACACAGCCGCCCACTCACTCCCCCCCGGCGGTATGGAGGAGAGAATCAGAAGAGTGAAAGTGAGAAAACTCATGGGTTGAGATAAAGACAGTTTAATAGGTAAAGCAAAAGCCACGCACACAAGCAAAGCAAGACAAGGAATTCATTCCCCACTTTCCATCGGCAGGCAGGTGTTCAGCCATCTCCAGGAAAGCAGGGCTCCATCACGTGTAACGGTTACTTGGGAAGACAAACACCATCACTCCAAATGTCCCCTCATCCTCCTTCTTCCCCCAGCTTTATATGCCGAGCATGATGTCATATGGTATGGAATATCCCTTTGGTCAGTTGGGGTCAGCTGTCCCGGCTGTGTCCCCTCCCAACTCCTTGTGCCCCCCCAGCTTACTCGCTGGTGGGGTGGTGTGAGGAGCAGAAAAGACCTTGGCTCTGTGTAAGCACTGCTCAGCAGTCACTAAAACATCCCTGTGTTATCAGCACTGTTTGCAGCACCAATGCAAAACACAGCCCCATACCAGCTACTATGAAGAAAATTAATGCAATTCCAGCCAAAACCAGCACACAGCTACTGAAATTGAAGTCTGATATGCATGCTGAAAACCAACAGGCTTACCTTGATTCACCTTTTGAGGTGCAAACATGCAAACTCCTGCACAGAGGTGTTGCAGTTGCCACACATTATGTAGGACTAGTGTAAGAATGTTCCGTCCATGACAAAATTACTGCTTCTGCGGGCAGTTTTACTTCTTCTCAAATGTTTTTGCTCATTTTTCCTGTCACCTACTAAGGTGGCAAGACCAGCTTCCTGTAAATGAAACAAGGGTTGGCCTCACCATGGGAGCTCAAGGAGCTTTACACAACCTCTCACAGGTAGCTCACTAAAGAAAGCAGCAAAAGTTCAATTAGTTATCACTGGCAGTCTCCGCAGACCTACAGCCCTGCACTTCGTGCAAGCCAACCAAGCCATCAGTAGCAAGGTTTATTATACAAACAGATACCATGAACATGCAGTCAGATATTGCACAAAAAAAAAAAAAAAAAACAAATACCATAAAAATTGCTTTCCACCTCAAATTAAAATTATTCTATTAATCTTGCCTTAGATATACTTTAACAAATAAATTAATTACTACCTTCAGAATAAATTCCCCATGAAAAGTTTACTAAGAACTCGTTTGCCCATGAAATGATAGATTTCTGGAAGTGAGAGTTAGATGATGGAAGGTGACTTGGTGAGCACTTCCGCCAGGTCCCTCAGTACCCCTGGGTGGATCCTATCCAGCCCCATAGACTTGTGTGTGTAAGTGGAGTAGCAGGTCGCTAACCATTTCCCCTTGCATTATGGGGGCTTCATTCTGCTCCCCATCCCTGTCTTCCAGCACAGGGGCCTGGGCACCCAGAGAACAGCTGGTCTTACTATTAAAGATTGAGGCAAAGAAGGCATTAAGTACCTCAGCCTTTTCCTCAACCTTTGTCATTATGTCTTCCCCTACATCAAATAAAGGATGGAGATTCCTAGTCCTCCTTTTGTTGTTAATGTATTTATAGAAACATGTTTTATTGTCTTTAACAGCAGTAGCCAGATTAATTTCTAGTTGGGCTTTAGCCCTTCTAATTTTCTCCCTGCATAGCCTAACGACATCTTTGTAATATGAAAGTTGTGAGACGAAATCGTCACATTCACCCGAAATCTTTTTACAGGCTGTCTCTATTAATTTCTGAGATCTTCAGACACCACCTCTATTCCAAAATAAGTCCCACTAGATGGGGTATTGAGGATTCATTTCCAAACATACATTCCTATTACTGTCAGCATTTTTTTCCATGAGCAATGGTAATTTTAAACCCAAACCCATTCCTGGACAGTCAAGTGCTTAGCTATCTTTAGGTGCCAATCCCTCAAGAGTTTCCAGCAGTCCTCAGGCAGGCATGGCTACTTACCCAACACATTAAAGCTGTTCTGTCCTTGTTTCTAACACATTTGTATTTTTGCACTCATTTTTTCCTCTCTCCAGTGATTAAGGAAAAGAAATGTTTTAATCATTTAGGAACTTGAAACCCAGCCTGCAAGCAAATGCTTGGCCTCGTATGACTTTTAAAAATATCTCGCTCATTTCTAATCTTTTGTATAATCTAATTCAATGTCCAAAATAAAAGTTATTTTGATATTGCTCATTACAGTCTCTTTGCTTAAACAGTATCTTTTGCCTCAATTGAGCTACTGCACCTTTTTTATTACACCAAAGCCAGCCAAGGTGACTCTAGAGCTTAAGCAGGCAGGTGCCATAAACCCCAATAGTGCAGAGTTTGATCCCTACACAAACCTTACCCCAGGTATTTATGGCCACCTCACCACAGACAAATCCCTGAAAAATCTGAAAAGGATTCACAGATAAATGAGTGCACTTGATTTCCACATTATGGAAAGAGCAAAAAATGCAAGGAAAACTATGTTAGATAAACCAAATGAATGTCTGGCCTTTCTCTTCTTTACAGAAGAGTTTGGAGTAAAATTGCTTTCTTTTCTGGATGATTTGTGTGCACATTCTCCCTCAGTAAAGTATATTATATATCACAGTATGAGTGAATTGTACAAGTAGGTTACATTTAATGAGAAAAAGTACATTTTTTTTTTTAATCTAAAGATAGCAGAAACTAGGATGTCACCAAAAATAGTCCTTCTGATCACAATGGCTGTCTTTACATTGGTTTTGGACAATGCATTCAAAAAGTAACACCCATTTTACCTCCATCATTAGGAAAACTTCACTAAAAGAACCTCAATAGCACATGCTTAAAAGTTTCTGGCCTTCGATCAAAAAGTAAAACTGAGAGTTTCCAAAGTAAAAATGTGCTGATCTGCCCATTATTAAGCTGAGTAGTAACCTCTGAAAATATCTCTTTAAGATATAGGGCCATATTCAGTATTCACTCCTGTTGTACTCTCAAAAATATTAAGAGAATTGCACAACTTACTTTCCCCGCATCTGAATGTGCCTTATAGATTGTACCATTGTATCTCACTGCTTTTTATTTTTCTGACTGCCAGACAAAGAAGATAATTGCACAGAGCTGAATCCCTGAGATACCTGACTGTCCAGACATGGCCAGGGTTGAGAATATAACATTCAGGAGGAAATAGAGTGAGAAAATATTTTTACTGTAGTTTATTTATCTCCCTTTCTCAATGCATGGGAAAAATATATCTATTTGTTCGATTTTTCCTTTTATAACCTCTTATTAGGGTCTTAATTATTCTGAAAGTATAATTCAGATTATGTCTCATTACTAATCCTTTGTTCTACTTATGTAGCACAGAAGTAACAGATTCTGGCTGCCACTGACCACAACTAATATCCAACACTCATTCCCCTCCTGCCTAGGAGTTGTCATTATCTATAACTACCTGAAAGGAGATTGTAGCCAGGTGGGTGTCAGCCTCTTCTCCCAAGTACCAAGTGATAAGACAAGAGGAAATGGCCTCAAGTTGCACCAGCGGAGGTTTAGATTGGATTTCTTCACCGAAAGGGTTGTCAATCATTGGAAGAGGCTGCCCAGGGAAGTGGTTGAGTCACCATCCCTGGAGGTATTTCAAAGACGTGTAGATGTGGTGCTTAGGGACATGGTTTAGTGGTGACTTGGCAGTGATAGGTTAACGGCTGGAATTTATGATCTTAAATCTATGATTAAAATCCAGGTATCCAACTCTAATGGCTTCCCCTATTGCTAGCACGCAAGGTCTCAAGGGGAGGATTATGGCCAGTCAAGTGTTCTTCCCCACATTCATGTCCACACTGCAAATCAGCAGGTACGAATGTGAGAGCTGGTAGGCCATGCCTGAACTAGCTTTGAAGCAGAGATTCTGGAATGGAGGACATAATTTTTATTATGCCCCTTAAAAGCAGGGACTGGGCTGGAATGCAAGCACCTACAGGGGTTTATTGCAAGTTTACTTGTTACCTTTTGTGTTGGGTTTGCATGGCAAGGTTTTGGTAGCAGGGGGACGGGGCTACAGGGGTGGCTTCTGTGAGAAGCTGCTAGAAGCTTCTCCTGTGTCTGACAGAGCCAATGCCAGCCGGCTCCAAGACAGACCCGCCGCTGGCCAAGGCCAAGCCAGTCAGCACCTCTGTGATAACAGATTTAAGAAGGAAAAAAACAGTTAGGGAGAGAGCTTTTGCAGCCAGAGAGAGGAGTGAGAAGATGTAAGAACATCTGCAGACACCAAGGTCAGTGCAGAAGGAGGGGCAGGAGGTGCTCCAGGCGCCGGAGCAGAGATCCCCCTGCAGCCTGTGGTGAAGACCATGGTGAAGCAGGCTGTCCCCCTGCAGCCCATGGAGGGAGGATGAGGGGGTGTAGAGATTCCACCTGCAGCCCATGGAGGACCCCAGGCCGGAGCAGGTGGAGGCACCTGAAGGAGGCTGTGACCCCGTGGGAAGCCCGCGCTGGAGCAAGCTCCTGGCAGGACCTGTGGCCCCGTGGAGAGAGGAGCCCACGCCAGAGCAGGTTTGCTGGCAGGACTTGTGTCCCCATGGGGGAACCACGCTGGAGCAGTTTGCTCCTGAAGGTCTGCACCCCATGGAAGAGATCCACGCTGGAGCAGTTCGTGAAGGACTGTAGCCCATGGGAAGGACTCACGTTGGAGAAGGTCGTGAAGGACTGTCTCCTGTGAGAGGGACTCCATGCTGGAGCAGGGGAACGATGAGAGGAGTCCTCCCCCTGAGGATGAAGAAGCAGCAGAAACACCGTGTGATGAACTGACCGTAACCCCCACTCCCCGTCCCCCTGTGCCGCTGAGGGGGGAGGAGGTTGAAGCCGGGAGTGAGCCCGGAAAGATGGGAGGGGTGGGGGGAGGTGTTTTAAGATTTGGTTTTATTTCTCATTCCTCTACTCGGTTTTGCTTAGTAATAAATTAGATGAATTTCCTCTCTAAGTTCAGTCTGTTTTGCTCGTGATGATAATTAGTGGGTGATCTCTCCCTGTCCTTATCTCGACCCACAAGCTTTTCATTATACCTTTTCTCCCCTGTCTGGTGAACGAGGGGAGTGATAGAGCAGCTCTGATGGGCACCTGGCCCCCAGCCAGGGTCAACCCACTACACCTTTTTTTTTTTTTTTCCCTTAGCTTTCTTGTTTAAGGAGGTTCCCCTACTTATAGTTTCAAAAACACATAAAAAACATGATCCAATGTAATTAGTTCAATCTGTCTGCCATAGTCAGTAGGCAGCCTAAAAGACATGGCTAGCTGAGTTGAGGTCTCTTCTCCTAGAAGAGATGGTTGGCACAACCTGTGGGATACAAGAACAGGAGTTTCTGTCCTTGGAGATATTCAAAACCAAGGTGGACATTCCTCTGGACAACCTGCTCTTGCAGACCCTGTTTTAGGAGAGAGGTTGGACTATGCAATGTCCAGAGTTTCCTTCCACCGTTATCTATTCTGTGATTCTGTGAAGAGATAGCTCTCAGAAGTGTAAGCTGACTCATTTATCTCACTGTGGAACTGTCACAGGGCTCTGGAAATTTAAGATCAATTTGCACAGAGAGACTGATGGTTGAGCAGATGACAATCCACACAGGCATTATTACAAGGAATATTGAATTACACTATGCTTTATTACATAAAACAATATTGCAACTATTATTAATATTCTTACTAATATTTTAATAATAGAGAAAACTTTAGTGATACTGTAGAACCACCACTGCTGATGCCAACACCACAGAAACCATGGTCCTATATGCTGAATGAATGACCAGGAAAGGGTACCCGTGATGATGACTGAGCATCACAGATTTGGGAGTACTGTCTCACCGATCCAGGCCAGAGTCCACATGCATCGCTTCTCTGCACTTGTCTGCCTCAGGCACACAGTGAAGGTTCTTCCTTTTCTCTCTCTTCCCTTCTCTCTTCTCTTCTCGTCTCATCTCGTCTCGTCTCTCCAACTGGCAGTCAGATCTAGCCAAGGGTCTCCTGTGAGTTCTTTGCCCAAAATTGATCTGCCACCGCTTGTGCTTTTATCAATGATCTCTAGTTTAGGCATCAGATAGATCTCCCAACCAAATATTCTTCATCCATCTTGCCACACAATTTTCCATCATCACCAGTCTCTGACAGACCATACCTTTCTACTATTAGCTTCTACCAATCACCCGAAAGGTTAACAGTTTCTTTTTTTATACCAATCACCTCAGTTTTCATTTTATATATCAATCAACTTAAAGCTCAACAGTTTTCGTCTTATACCAATAAACTTAATGTTACAATTTGCACCCTTGTCTCTGGCTCACTACAGGCATCAAGGGAAGACCATGTGGACTCAGATGCCCCGTGATAACAACTGGCATGGCACTAATTGACTGAGAGGAAGAGGCAGAACTACAGATTGTATAACAGTATCTAAGTGTTGTCTTTTTTCACGCTGCAGACACTAAGCATCAGGGTGATGGACAAGGAAGATATTTTCCATGAAATTTATCTCCTGCTTCAGAATAGAGGTGCAGAGCTTTAGGAAAGCAAGAAGAAGTTTCTAAAACCTAAGCCATTTTTCCTCATGGCTATCTAAAAATTAAAAAGCACCCAAATGCAACTCTTCTGGCTGTGAAATGCATTGAAAGTGAAAATATAAAAGCTCCTATTCAGATTATTACCTGTCATGTTCTCACCTTTGTGTCAGTGAAGAAACTTTCTACTACAGCAGTGGAGCATAAAGCCCAACACTTAAAGGCAGTTCAAAAAGTTCATATGAATTATCTCATTGACAGTAAACCATCCGGCTGCATTCAGAACACCACGAAGACCCAAATTAAGCTGCCATTGCTGGCACATCTCACTGCTCTTTGCAGTTCTACTCACACATTGATCTCTGCTGGATTTTCAGTGACATGACATTTCCCCGCAGGATCAATAACAGTGCCTGCGTAGGTGTCTGTGCACCACGTTGTACAAGGAACTTTCAGCTCCATTCAACTCTCAGGTAGTACTCTACATGGCTACATGGATTTAAATCAAAGGGAGCTGTTGGTGAGAAGGAAACAGGAAACACCACAATGACAGAAATAAAAAGTCATCAAGGTAACTCAGTGGAGGAGCTAACTGGAAATGTTCATGGCTGGCATAATTAACCCTTTCCAGACATGGACCTAGCAGAAAAAATATTTTAATACCTTAAAAGTTCCTGGAATGTTGGGGAGTATTTCTGTAGATGCAAAGGGCAAATTGAATAGACACTTTCTAATAGAAAATGGGATAGAAACTGCAGCTGGCATCCCTGCGTAGACTCTACATTTGATGTTTTGGCTTAGAAATGCTGGGTTTAGTTCACTCTGATCACCCCATCAGATTCCAAGATAAATGACACTCATTCAGATCTGTCAGATTAATAGATGGGGAAGGAGGAGGATAGGGGGTCACTGTAAACTCAAGAATCAGTTTAAAATTGGAAGGACCACAGAAATGGCATGCTCAGCAATAACTCTGCTGGGAATGACAGCACTTGCAAGTCAACAATAAAACATTGTCAACATTTATCAGGTAATGCTACACTGTCAGTTTAGCTCTGACTTTTCTGATTTTTCAGATCCAGCTAGCATGTCCTGATTTGTTCCTAGACCTTTTCAAAGGTAACCAACTAGGTCCTTCCCAGATGAAGCATGGCTATAACTCCAAGCACTGTTGACTCCAGCAAACTCACTTACAGGCAATATAGAATAAAACCAAGCAATTTAGATTGATCCACACCAGAGTACTGCAATACTATCCCAGAAAGCCTTGCTCCCTCAGGTACCTGCACAGCCTCTCAATACATGCTCTGGGACATACTTGGCACAAAATGGCAAGGTTTGAAGTTATGACAGAGGCATCACTTCATTTCAGGCTCTTTGAGCTGAAAAAAGGCATTAATTTCTGATAATTACTTCTTAGTGCCACACAACTGCTATTTTCAACTTGGAGCAGACTTGGGCCAAGTACAAATATTTGTACACGGCAAATACAACCAAGTCTCTCTTCAGAACACCTGTGCATGTTTGAGAGCTACTCTGCATCCCCTGACTTGGAGGCTAGGAAATACCCTTTGGAGTAGCTGTCAATGTAGATGTCACCTTTAAAGACTTGGTGCAAAAGTTCCTTTCTAGTCAGGAGTAGCAACAGCCATTTGATGATGGAGTCCCTTCCAACCCTATTTGATGGATTCTGTGAATACATTTTGGTTCAGACTCTCCCTGTACACATACTACATCTATAAGGAAAAAAATAGTATATATTATAGAATACAGGAAATACACAGTATGAAAAGAAATATGTCAGATTATTTTTATCCCATCACAAGTCACTTTTCTATGGATTTTGGGGAGGAGGAATAAGAAAAGGAGAAAAGTTTATGCATGCAGAAGAGAAATAAAGTGAAAACTGATCATAAGAACCTTGCCAAGCCTTCTGACTTTTGGCACCTCCACAGAGGAGGGACCAAAGCCACACATTCCTACCAAAACAAGGAAGAAGGGAAAGAAATGGTGTCAAAGCAGTGACAGACGACCTTGCTGAGCTGCCTTCTGGGTAAGGGGAAGAGCTAAGGAGAGGAGGGCATGATTAGAGGACTCTCCATCTCCACACTCAACAGTCCCTGCACTGCACGCTTTGACCTTTTCCAGACTTTTCTCCATGGTGCACAGTAATAGTTTGAGAAGCAATGGGCATGACCTGAAATACAGAAAATTTCATTCAATCATCAAGCAAAAATAATTTCACTGTGAGGGTATTCAAACACTGGAATGAATTACCCAGAGAGGTTGTGGAGTCTCCACCCTGATCTAGCTCATCGTGCTTTGATCAAGGGGGGGGGTTGGATTAGATGATGTTCAAAAGTCCCTGCCAGCTGCAAAGATTCTGTGATTCACTATTTCAAAGGTCACAAGTGAAAGAAGTACTCAGTAGACTGTTAAGTAAGGAGGACAAATTAAAATGAGGACTTTCAGCAGAAGGGTGAAATCCATTTTACTACCTCAAGTTCATAAATCTGAGGAGGATAGGAAGGCACTTTGGAAAGTACGGGTCTCACAAAATGATGATTCACAAAATGAATATATCTCTCACCGAATAAAACGAACAGAATGATTTCAGGTTGTTCCAAAGCAGATGAAACAAATAAAGTTACATATTTCAGGTATACAATTTCACCATCTTTCTCAGCAACTAACCTACTAAATGTGTCTATTTGGATTACCTCTGTCATTCAATTTTCATTAATGTTTAAGGCCAGAAACCCTCTTGTCTTACTTAAAAGCAGTGTTGAAGAGCTTAAGCTGTGATATGAAGTGAACAGTCTGTCTCTTAAATATCCAATAAATTCTCCCAACGGCTTAACCTGGGATGTGTGACAATCTGTTTATGATTGCCTGAAATCTCCCCTCTTCTGTCTTTTTGCTAGGCATATCATCTCATTCAATATCAACAGAAAATTCATCTCTTCCTGTTACCATTGTAGGAAAAACATAGTTAACTACTTGAGAGAATGGAAATTCCTGTATTTTCATTTGCCATTTTCCTAGGCAATGTCAGCAATGGGACATCAGTTACAGTGTTACAGGTTTGTCTTCTGCAAACAGTTATTTATTTCTAAAAATACCCAGAAGTTCATGATTAAAAGCAGCTATTAGTGAAGGAGTCATTTCCTGTTTTATCATATCATGATCATTCTCCTTGCAAACAAATCCACAAATTGTGTCATTGGATTGCATACCTTGGAGGATAAGAGTGATCTGTGGGATCAGTGAAAGAAACAAATTCAAGATCTAATGTCTCAGTAAAGAGCACACTTGTCTGATGCCCTATGAAATTCAGGAAAAGCATCCCTCCATCTACAGTGCAGATACCTGCAGAAATATGCGTCTTTCCACTGGGCAGCTTATGAAATCCATCCTACTTGTTGTATAGATAGACATCATCTCAGACTACAGTCAGAAGCAGAAGTGTAAGGTAATGTAACATGAAGCTCTGGGGAACTATAATAAGGTTCTCGTAGGGGTTTTGCAGAAAGTCAGGGAAATTTTGTACTAATTTGTGAGCAGGCTTCAAAGTAAGTCTCAGGTGGAGTCAACCCACCCCACGTCAAGGAAGGCACCTTCAGTGGTGAATAAAATCCACTGCCACCTGCAGATTCTCTGTTCCTTTCCTTCTCTCTGTGCATTTATCCACTCTCAGGCAAGGTCACAGAAATCAGGTATGAGACTGGATGAGCCCTTCAGCCTTTCCCTAAGGGAGATACAGTTGAATCCCTTTCAGCAGTGATTCAAGTCTCTGTCCCCATGCCATCATCCATGACTTGAGCTTTAGCTGCTGTCCCTCAACTATGCTTCAATCTGATCTGGTCACAGCTGCTTTGTCTATTTGCCTGATAAAATCATAAATTTGAGCAATTACCCAGGCCAGCTCTGCAGAGAGCTGCCTATGGACCAAAACTGGAGAAGGAGACAGGTGAATAAGAGCCAGATTGCCATGAGTAATAGACAGACTGCCAGATCACTGAGCACACATGAAAAAGAGAATAGGGAAATAACTTATTAGTCCACCTGTTTCCTCCTCCTGCATGGGAAAATACATGTCTACATTAGTGAGTGGCCCAAGGGTAGATATCTGGAGAGAAACAACTGGCGGTAAGGACCAGCACTCACACACATTGTGGATGAGACTTACATTAGCCTAGCTGCAGCCTGCTCCGGTGCACTGAAGGTCCATTAACAGTTGGAGTGCCTGTGGGGCAATCCTGGAGCACATCTTGTGGTCACTTTCATGCCAAAGAAATCCAATTTGTGCACTTCAAGACTAATATGCTGTGTGAAAAAAAAAAAAAGTGCACAGTAAAGGGGATGAACAGATGGTTTTCTTCAAAAGCCTTCTCCTGACACAAACTAAACCACTAATATAGATGCACCTTGAAGACAACATGCACTCTGGACTTATAACTATGGCTGTGTCTACTTGGTGGCTGACCTGTGATTTATGTGTGGTTTAACCCAAACCTCTGCCAGAAAGCTGCAAAACTTAAAAGCCTGTGCTGTGAGTTCATGTCCGCACGGCTCTCTGGGAGTGGAGGTAAAAACTCATCTCTCACTTTATAAGCAGGCAAAGGCGAAGACTAGACACATTGCTCTTCAATGCAGGGAGACACAGAATGGGTGACTGAAAATTTTTTGGTGTTTGGCACCTAAAATGCTGTCTCCCGTTTTGCATTGCCATCTACAGATGCACATGCCTTACATTACTCTGCTAATTAGGAATGTTCTGCCTATTTTACATGCTATAATTTACAAACAGAGGAAAACATCACTACTTTCAGTAAATAGAATATAGTTTGCCTTCAGTAGCGTTATTCCCATTTCACTGAGTGTGTTGGTTTTGCGTGGCAAGGTTTTGGTAGCGGGGGGGCTACAGGGGTGGCTTCTGTGAGAAGCTGCTAGAAGCTTCCCCTGTGTCTGACAGAGCCAATGCCAGCCGGCTCCAAGACGGACCCGCCGCTGGCCAAGGCCAAGCCAATCAGCGCCTCTGTGATAACATATTTAAGAAAGACAAAAACAGTTAGAGAGAGCTTTTTGCAGCCAGAGAGAGGAGGGAGAAGATGTAAGAACATCTGCAGACACCAAGGTCAGTGAAGAAGGAGGGGCAGGAGGTGCTCCAGGCGCCGGAGCAAGATCCCCCTGCAGCCCGTGGTGAAGACCATGGTGAAGCAGGCTGTTCCCCTGCAGCCCATGGAGGGAGGATGAGGGGGTGTAGAGATTCCACCTGCAGCCCATGGAGGACCCCACGCCGGAGCAGGTGGAGACACCTGAAGGAGGCTGTGACCCCGTGGGAAGCCCGCGCTGGAGCAAGCTCCTGGCAGGACCTGTGGATCCGTGGAGAGAGGAGCCCACGCCAGAGCAGGTTTGCTGACAGGACTTGTGACCCCGTGGGGGACCCACGCTGGAGCAGTTTGCTCCTGAAGGTCTGCACCCCATGGAGGAGACTCACGTTGGAGAAGGCCGTGAAGGACTGTCTCCCGTGAGAGGGACCCCACGCTGGAGCGGGGGAACAATGAGTCCTCCCCCTGAGGATGAAGAAGCGGCAGAAACACCGCGTGATGAACTGACCGTAACCCCCACTCCCCGTCCCCCTGTGCCGCTGGGGGGGGGCGGAGGTTGAAGCCGGGAGTGAAGTTGAGCCCGGGAAGATGGGAGGGGTGGGGGGAGGTGTTTTTAAGATTTGGTTTTATTTCTCATTCCTCTACTCTGTTTTGCTTAGTAATAAATAAGATGAATTCCCTCTCTAAGTTCGGTCTGTTTTGCTCGTGATGATAATTAGAGAATGATCTCTCCCTGTCCTTATCTCGACCCGTACGTTTTTTTTTCATTGTACCTTTTCTCCCCTGTCTAATGAAAGAGGGGAGTGATAGAGTGGCTTTGGTGGGCACCTGGCCCTCAGCCAGGGTCAACCCACCACAGTCTTTTTTGGCGCCCAACGTGGGGCACGAGAAAATCGAGATAAGGATAGTAATTGGAAGAGGTAACGGGCAAAACATTGACTGAACGTAACTTGAGAGTGATATAGTGGTGAAGGGACTAGAGGTAGATTTTGTGTGTAGATTGTCCACTCCTGTTTGGTGTTGTGATAGTGTTGTTTTGATGTTGGTGTGTGGAATTTTTTTTTTTTTTTTTTTCCTTTGTTGATGTGATTAGTGTTTGTGAAGTTTTGTGTTGAATGTATATTTTAATGATAATTCTTAAATATGTGATTCACAGAGGCGAGGGGTGGAATGTGTTGGTTTTGCGTGGCAAGGTTTTGGTAGCGGGGGGGCTACAGGGGTGGCTTCTGTGAGAAGCTGCTAGAAGCTTCCCCTGTGTCTGACAGAGCCAATGCCAGCCGGCTCCAAGACGGACCCGCCGCTGGCCAAGGCCAAGCCAATCAGCGCCTCTGTGATAACATATTTAAGAAAGACAAAAACAGTTAGAGAGAGCTTTTTGCAGCCAGAGAGAGGAGGGAGAAGATGTAAGAACATCTGCAGACACCAAGGTCAGTGAAGAAGGAGGGGCAGGAGGTGCTCCAGGCGCTGGAGCAGAGATCCCCCTGCAGCCCGTGGTGAAGACCATGGTGAAGCAGGCTGTTCCCCTGCAGCCCATGGAGGGAGGATGAGGGGGTGTAGCGATTCCACCTGCAGCCCGTGGAGGACCCCACGCCGGAGCAGGTGGAGACACCTGAAGGAGGCTGTGACCCCGTGGGAAGCCCGCGCTGGAGCAAGCTCCTGGCAGGACCTGTGGATCCGTGGAGGGAGGAGCCCACGCCAGAGCAGGTTTGCTGACAGGACTTGTGACCCCGTGGGGGACCCACGCTGGAGCAGTTTGCTCCTGAAGGTCTGCACCCCATGGAGGAGACTCACGTTGGAGAAGGCCGTGAAGGACTGTCTCCCGTGAGAGGGACCCCACGCTGGAGCGGGGGAACAATGAGTCCTCCCCCTGAGGATGAAGAAGCGGCAGAAACACCGCGTGATGAACTGACCGTAACCCCCACTCCCCGTCCCCCTGTGCCGCTGGGGGGGGCGGAGGTTGAAGCCGGGAGTGAAGTTGAGCCTGGGAAGATGGGAGGGGTGGGGGGAGGTGTTTTTAAGATTTGGTTTTATTTCTCATTCCTCTACTCTGTTTTGCTTAGTAATAAATAAGATGAATTCCCTCTCTAAGTTCGGTCTGTTTTGCTCATGATGATAATTAGAGAATGATCTCTCCCTGTCCTTATCTCGACCCGTACGTTTTTTTTTCATTGTACCTTTTCTCCCCTGTCTAATGAAAGAGGGGAGTGATAGAGTGGCTTTGGTGGGCACCTGGCCCTCAGCCAGGGTCAACCCACCACACTGAGACAGACACAGAGTTTACATATGTCAGTGTTTTTCAAACAGCTGCAAATTCATTTTTTTAAAATTGAGTTTCCTAGGTATCAAAAAAGAAACAACATCAAAACTTTACTCCAGAAAACAAGAAAGTTATTTCTGTAACATTTTTTAAAACAATATGATTTCTTGATTTGGAATGTGTTTTCCTATTTTGTATATGTAAGCTTATGACATTTTGTTTCAAGATACTTTTATTTCAAAAATTTATGTCAATTAAAAGAATGAAATTGAATATAGCAATTCAACTAACAGTATATGGTACATATTATTTTGAGTCAAAGGAAGACATTGGTGGGAGGGTTTCTACACCACGGAAGTGAGTGATGTTTCCACACCCAGGTTCCCACACTGATTCCAAATTTCCAACCTGTCTTTTTGTCATAACACTGTTCCTTGACAGCTGGCTGTACTTAACACCATAGCTACTAGGGGAGAGCAAGGAGGAAGTCTTCAGGAGCGTGGTCTGCTTTGCTCTGCAGATGTCCAGGAAAGGAGGAACAGAGAGAAAACACCCAGACAGCAGTGACAGCTGTAGCAGAGGAACCCATAGGGTTTACAGAGAATGGCAACGAGGCACATGACTGAAGTATCCCATTTTTCTTTGGTAAGTTCAGCTACCTCTGCTAAATACCCATGTCATCTCAAGCCCAAAGCAGACAGTGCCATGCTGTCCAAGGGAGCCAGTGAAAACAGGTTTAAGGTTCTACACAGGATGGCAAAAAGCACCTTTCAGGAGCCCTGGAACACTCTCCCTTTCACATCTGTTCCGCACTGGCTGAGCAACATGCCACGTGTGTGATTTCCAACAACATTTCTCCATGAGAATCAGCATGCTAGGAACATACTTTAAATGCTGTGAAGATGAAAAAACATATATATATATCTGTCTCCAGGTACAGAAAGGAAATCATTGATCTTTTAGGTTTCTTTCTAAAGTATCTAAAGATATTTAGAATTAAAATCTGAACATGTACTTGTTTGGTACCTAGGCTCCTTCAAACAGGTGAGGAAGCACTGCTGAAAACACCAACACCTCAAGAATACCAGAGGCAAATCACCTTACATTTCTTTACTAGTACAGGCAGAAGAATACTCATTATTCGATATAAAACCTTCCATATAATCTAAGAGCCGACAGACATTATATCCTCTGACCCAAGAGTGATTCTATATTGTTCAAGCTTTCCATAGAAAAGCTGTTTTGTGGTTGAGATATATAACCACAAAAGCATTTTACTTTTTTCTTTTTTAAAAAAAGAACTTGATTCTGTGAAGAAAAGAGAAAATAATTCATTTTACATTGGGTAGCTTTTGCTCAGTGCATGGTCAGAAAGCAGAAAATTCATGCTCAGCATGAACCTACTTTAAAATTCTACACTTCTGCATTCCCAGAAGGACAAAACCGTATCACACAGACATCAATGTTCACCACAAGAAACTTTGCAATTCCACAATTTTGTTGTACAAATTACAGTCAGGCTTCTTCTCTCCTTGTGTTTGTAGCGGTTGAATTGAACCTTTATTTAGGCTGAATACCACCTCCCTTACCCATGTTGACTTCAGTACCCAAGTACCTGCTTGAAGAGTAATAAATTACTCAGCAGAAGATTGCAGAATATGGTTATTGTACTGTAAATTCTTTGGTAAAGGAATGTAATTTCTGAAGTGTGGCCCTTACCTCTTTGAAGCACTGTTCATTGAGAAATTCACATCTACCCACAAATCTTTTCCACATATAGTCCATGTTTTCTATACTGGAGCTGGTCTTTTTTTTTTTTTTTTTTTTTTGCAACAACAAATTCTGACTCAAAAATTCCAATTTACGAACACAGAAGCACTTCATCAAAAAAACAGGTACTCACTGACAATTTCTGAAAGGCCAGTCAGAGCCAAAATTTAATTTATGGTAAATATCAGGAGAAAGAACGCAGGAAATATCTTCAAACAGGCTGAAAAGCCAGTAAGAGCTATAAACACAGAGGAAACTACTGCTGGCTGAGGAAGTACTTTCACTGCATGTTACTGAAAGTTCTCCAGATATGCCCTGTTTCTACATTCTTCTAGTGGCAACGTCTGTTGACCACTTTTGGAGACCATGCATTGGCCACATTTATGTTCAGCAGTCCAGGGTACAAGGCATTTGGCCAAGAGGCGAAATAGGTTGATGGCTGATTTAAATCAGGCAGAGCAGGGCTACAAATATCTTCCATGCAATCTCTATGTAGCCACCATTTACATGCATTTCAAAACAATTATTTCACCAGGATGAATAACTACCGTAACTTATCCTGGTGGGAGCAATGCAAGCCAATATTAACCTAGAGTATTGTGTTGGGTTTGCGTGGCAAGGTTTTGGTAGTGGGGGGGGCTACAGGGGTGGCTTTTGTAAGAAGCTGCCAGAAGCTTCCCCTGTGTCTGACAGAGCCAATGCCAGCCGGCTCCAAGACAGACCCGCCGCTGGCCAAGGCCAAGCCAATCAGCGCCTCTGTGATAACAGATTTAAGAAAGAGAAAAACAGTTAGAGAGCGCTTTTGCAGCCAGAGAGAGGAGTGAGAAGATGTAAGAACATCTGCAGACACCAAGGTCAGTGAAGAAGGAGGGGCAGGAGGTGCTCCAGGCGCCGGAGCAGAGATCCCCCTGCAGCCCGTGGTGAAGACCATGGTGAAGCAGGCTGTCCCCCTGCAGCCCATGGAGGGAGGATGAGGGGGTGTAGAGATTCCACCTGCAGCCCGTGGAGGACCCCAGGCCGGAGCAGGTGGAGGCACCTGAAGGAGGCTCTGACCCCGTGGGAAGCCCGCGCTGGAGCAAGCTCCTGGCAGGACCTGTGGCCCCATGGAGAGAGGAGCCCACGCCAGAGCATGTTTGCTGGCAGGACTTGTGACCCCGTGGGGGACCCCACGCTGGAGCAGTTTGCTCCTGAAGGTCTGCACCCCATGGGAGAGACCCACGCTGGAGCAGTTCATGAAGGACTGTAGCCCATGGGAAGGACTCACGCTGGAGCAGTTCGTGAAGGACTGTCTCCCGTGAGAGGGACTCCATGCTGGAGCAGGGGAACGATGAGAGGAGTCCTCCCCCTGAGGATGAAGAAGCAGCAGAAACACCGTGTGATGAACTGACCGTAACCCCCACTCCCCGTCCCCCTGTGCCGCTGAGGGGGCTGAGGTTGAAGCCGGGAGTGAAGTTGAACCCGGGAAGATGGGAGGGGTGGGGGGAGGTGTTTTAAGATTGGATTTTATTTCTCATTCCTCTACTTGGTTTTGCTTAGTAATAAATTAGATGAATTCCCTCTCTAAGTTCAGTCTGGTTTGCTTGTGACGATAATTAGTGAGTGATCTCTCCCTGTCCTTACCTCGACCCACAAGTTTTTCGTTGTGCCTTTTCTCCCGTCTAATGAACAAGGGGAGTGATAGAGCAGCTCTGGTGGGCACCTGGCCCCCAGCCAGGGTCAACCCACCACAAGTATACATGATACATTATACTTGAACTCATAAAGGAAGAAGTTATGTAGCATGAATAAAGGTATCAGAAATTTATGGAGGGTTTAGATCTCTCTGTAACAGAAATGTAAGGCCAATAGGATGGGCCAAAATTGAAAAATTCTGTTTCTAAACTGGTCAATTAAAACATATATGCAAAAGAGCATCAATATATGGAAAAGTAAGGCTATTCTTCTAAGTAAATTTCTTCTGCATGTCAGCAATACTTTGTGTTGTATCTAAATTCATGGCTTGAAATTATTCAGGGAATGGTTAAATAATGTAATGCATCAAATTCATTTTAAAATGAACTGCATTTTCTACTTCCCAGACACCGCAAATTATTCTCAGTTGTAATTTACAATAGGCAAGTGTTAATTTACCTAACCCATATTTTATGACCATGTATTGACTAATTGCAAGTCCATGGTTGAGGGTAAATAAATACATGATTTATATTCAGACAAGTCACACAATCAATTTTCAATCTACTGCCTTAAATACAGTATCAGACTGTGACAGGTTTATTTGCATTGACACGAGATGTCATAGTTCTGTGAACTGCAAAATGTAAATGTGAAACATTATTCAACAGCCACCGGTGGATCATGCCCAGCAGTAACGTCCACAGCAAAACCTCAGAATGTCAGCAGCCCGTTTGCTGCGGCTTGACTACAAATTGAGCAAAACTCTAATATAAGCAGGCCAGTCTTCACCCAGGGATCAGTTTTGCTGGTGATTTTGTTACCTATGGTGACTCCTAATTTAACACTTCCTCTTCTCATCTACTCAGACAGGAGAACAGCACTTCTGCCATTAGGTGATGGGAGAGAAGGATGTGACTGTGCCCTCTGCATATTTAGACTTGGCCTTTTGGGTCACCATTGTTGTTAAGAGCAGTTAATCAAGCTTTCAAATTAGTGCAAAAGGTCTGTCCTGCCTCTTTTTTGAGTGCTAGGGTTCGTCTTAAACAAGACTCACTGGACACTCTGAATCAGGGATTTTATTGGTAACAGAGCTCCCAAATCAATGGCTGCTTTTTGCACTCTCTTCACTACTATTAAAATTTTTCAATTAAATAGAATATGTTTAAATAACATTCCATGTTGAAGTACTCCTAACCTTTTCTTTAACCAGACATCTTGAGATTCAGTTTCTGTCTCCAAAAGTAAATCTCCACACTGAGAAAAACCTTTCAAGCAAATCCTTTGGGTGCTTTATACAGGTGTGCTTCAGAGTCCTGTAGAGAACTAAATTTCCCAGTCTGTACAGATTTCCATGTCCTGTGGAGGCGGATTCATTTTTCCTCCTCTTTCTCCTTGATGAATCCCTGAAAGATGACTGAATTGTGACCTGGGTTTGCATTTTCACCACTTGGATATAGGCAGTTTTCCTTGTGGTAATAATAAATATCAGGAATATTTGACAGGATTTATTTGTGTCTGGCTACTAGTTTTAAAGCATTGCTCCTTGCCATCTTTTTTTTTTTTTTCTTTTTTACATCTCTGAAGGCATAGTTTTGGATTGTAGAAAAAGAAACAAATCACCTTTCAAGCCACAGTCATGTGTGAGTAAAGTGGGGGAAACTCAGTTGCCTAAACACAGGCTCGTAATGCCACTATAGGTGCTCCAGGGCATTAAACATGCCCTACATCTGTTTATCCAATATGCGAGTTACGCAGAGACCGTCTGTCATATCTTCCCCCACAGCAGGGTGGGGGGAAGGCAGCCCCAAACACTTCAGGTGGCCCTAAACCTCTTTACATAGGGAATGAAACTCCATCATGATTCATAGAAACCAAAAGAAATCCAAAATCTATGAACCTGATAGATCAGATCAAGCAGAGGAGAAACAGTTAGATTTAGCAAACACTCTAAGTTGTTCATTCAGCTATAGCAGTAAAGGTATCTCACATGATGATATTCTCATTCGCTCAATAACTATTTTCTTACTAGCAGCTTTAGAGCTATTTAATGATGTCGTTATACCCACAAGACCACCTGTTAAAGAAGGGGAATACAATGAAAATGATGAGGTGGTGGAGTGAGACGAGAAAGATACGTTCATTAGAGGCGCAAGAAGGCAGCTGGTGTTATTGGACATAAAAAGGAGGTCAGGCAGCCTTGTTAAAAGTTATGTAGTCTCCTGAAAGAATTACTGAACAAAGCAGCAAAAAAGTTTGGTGTTGTAGATAAGAATTGGCAATTACAGACATCCTTTAATTGTACTTCAAATTAAGGAAGATACAGACAAAAGATTAAATCACAGTTTTAATCAGTACTAAGAAAAGACTCATTTAAAAAAAAAAAAAAGCTTCCGGTTTCATTTCTTGACATAGTGTGGGGTTCAGCGAGCAATTTGAATGGAGTCCTCAGGCAGGAGTTAATTATTTGCATTAGCATTTCAGATGGGCTTCCATGTAAATACCATTTGGTGTGCTATGGATGCAGACAAAAAGCAAGCTAAATGCTTGATCTCCTTTATAGGATCCTAGATTATGTCATTTAATAGGTAGCCAACAGCATGGGGATTGAATGATACAGGCTTTTGAAAACAGCTCTGGGATCTAATTAATTGGGACAATTTATCCAGAGCAGCTTGGCATTGAGAGAGGAGGGCAGACTCAGAGAGAAATGACAGATGGATGTGCAGAAACGAAAGACGGAAAGACCTCCACTGCTCCTGAAGGGCTCAGCCTAAAGGCCACTCTCACTCCACCAAAAGGGGTTTGCGTCATGGTTTCATGAGTCACATTATTTATGTGACACTTAAATGTCTGTATTTGGAACTCCATATGTCCAGAGCTTAATGCTGGATCGGTGATCAGACCCAAAAAACAGGAAGTTTTAACAGTAGTTGGGTATACAGTTGGGACTGGTCAGTACCCTCATTGCGCCCCTGTACCTAAGCTCTTTGTGGCTGTGTGGGGAGAACCTTCCGGAAGGATGGGCCCTGAATGCCAGCAGGCAACAGCCAATAGCCAGCCTCCGTGGGAAGTTGAGCCAATCAGAATCGAGGATATCCCCACACACACACAAATCCTGTGCCTGACAAAGGGGGCAGAGACCTGGGTGGCCTGAAGGCTCCTGGAGAGGAGGACCCCGACCCCGCACAGTCTGGACTGAGGTGTCTCCCTGTGGGATGGGGAGGCCATGTCACGTAGTAACGCCAAACATATTTGTGACTAAAAGCATTTGAGGTATCCAAGCCCCTTTAGCCTGCTTTCAGTTCGGTCTCAAACTATGACACCCACCTCGCATGTCTGAGAGTCATTCTGTTCCCACAGGCTGCTTAGAGCCTCTTGTAAATAGCTGAATATATTGACGTTAATTGAGATGGAAGATAATCAGCAGCATACTGATAAACTATGTGATTTATACATGCCTGACATGCACAAACATCACTTTAAATTCAGACAATATAATCAGAAATCGATGAGATCTCAGCATTTTTGGGCCTTGAAGAAGGCACTTAGTGCTTTCCAGAACTTGACCATACACTACATGGCTGTCCAAGCACTGACAATGAGTCTTACCTCAGTTTCAGCTCTTTTGTCTTTACTTCCACAAATATTCTAGCAAGCAAGCACACTTGTGAAATATCAAACCATCTGATATTGTTGATCTAACTTCAATGGCTTTAGTGGAATTTCTTCCAGTAGAGAATTTTGCCGGGCAATATTTGGCACTTGCAGTCATACATCAGCACTCTAGGACACTTGCAGAAGTTTTCTGAAGTTGTGCCTTATGAATGCTCACTCCAGAGAGTCACAGTCACTCAGGAAGCAACCGCAACACAATTTATCCAGTTCAGTCCGTAAGGATGCATAGCCTGTCCCCTGCCTTTCAGTCCTCTGAGACCTGAGGACCTGATTTGACATTGATATCTTTCACTGCCATCCCACAAACTGGCTATTCATTTCCATTCTGCATTGTTTTCTCCAGGGATGACCAGGCTGCTGTTAGGTCCCTCCACAGCCATCTGTTCACTAGGCTGAACAAGACTCACTCCATCAGCCTTTCCTCACAGAGCAAGTGCTCCAGCCCCTCACCATGTTGGTGGCCATCATGCAAGTTCATCAACATCTTTCTTATATTGACAGACCTAAAACTGGACACGATATTTCATGTGTGCTCTAATGAGTGCTCAGTGATGATCACTTTCCTTGACCTACTGACTGTCTTCCTGCTGCTACAGCCCAGGATGCTGTTGACTTTCATTCCAAGAGAAAAATTGGAAGAGGCAACAAAAATAAGAGTCCACCATTTGTCAAAGATTCATTCCCCTGTCTGTCACAAAATCCCTGTACACAACTAGAATTTTTAATCCCACCTCTTAATTATTAAGCACTGCAGAATACGTAGTTTGCAAACACTATCTGCAAACTGAAATATCTGCAAATGTATGAAATGTACTGTACTCACAAAAAGCAGAGGTACTAAAAATCATAGCTTATAGTAGCAATTTCCTGAATAACAAATTGTTTTAATGGGTAAACACTTTATTTATATGATGTCATTCTGACTTATATTGCTGCCCTCAGAAGCATAGCTATACAAACAGAATTGTTTCAGGAATGCAACTATGCAAACACAGAATAGTGTTCATTGGAGACTCTCCAAATACTTTTATTGCCATTAAATAACTATTACATGACTTCCATGATGTAGGTCAGTACAGTAAATGCCAAGATCCTGTGCATTTGCTGTCAGAAAGTCCAGCCTCTACAACAAAATTAACCTTGCCAACAGTAAAAGGAAAAAGGGAATCACCATAGTTAGACAGTACATAAGTAAATAGTGAGACCATTTCTGAAAGAGATCTACATATTTAACTTACAGCAATGCCTGTCATTTTCACAGTATTTGCAAAACTGTCATTCTTTTACTTCAAAACATCATTGTGAGACAGAGAACTACCACTGTCCCATGTTTACAAGAAGTACAAAAAAAAAAAAAAAAAAAAAAAAAGCTAAAGGATAAAGCCACAAAGAAATTGAGCACCTGACTGACACTGAAATTAGCTCCACTTTAGTTACTGCCTAACTTTGGAGACCACCTAAAGTCTAAATAAGTGGGGTTTCTGACAGACAACTTTACATCCAGTTTCTGCTTTAAATGGCTCCATCTTGGCATGGCTTGGCAGCTCTATATCTATCTTTCATCCAAGCTTTCTCAGACTTTTAAGAAAAAACCCTTAAACAGTCTAACAACATCTTTATCAAAGATTCACTCCAAAACATGCTCTTGTTGTCTGGCTCCTCCATATGCAAAAGGTCAAGAGCATTCAGCCAGACACTGACTTCTGGGTGCAGTTCTACCCTCCTCTAGAAGAAATGCAAAACTATTACTGAATCTATTTCCTTCACCAGTGATCTATGCTGTGGCACATTGCTAGGACAACAAGTTAAGCATGAGCCAGCAACATGCCCTTGTGGCCAAGGTGGCCAATGGTATCCTGGGGGGCATTAAGAAGAGCATGGCCAGCAGGTCGAGGGAGGTTCTCCTCCCCCTCTACTCTGCCCTGGTCAGGCCACATCTGGAATATTGTGTCCAGTTCTGGACTCCCCAGTTCAGAAAAGACAGGGAACTACTGGAGAGAGTCCAGTGGAGGGCTGCGAGGATGATGAGGGGACTGGAGCATCTCTTGTGTGAGGAAAGGCTGAGAGAGCTGGGTCTGTTTAGCCTGGAGAAGAGAAGACTGAGAGGGGATCTCATCAACACTTATAAATATCTCAAGAGTGGATGTCTAGAGGAAGGGGACAGACTTTTTTTAGTGGTGCCCAGTGACAGGACAAGGGGCAACGGGCACAAACTGGAACACAGAAAGTTTCATCTCAATATGAGGAAAAACTTCTTCACTCTGAGGGTGACCGAGCACTGGGACAGGCTGCCCAGAGAGGCTGCGGAGTCTCCTTCTCTGGAGAGATTCAAAACCTGTCTGGACACAATCCTGTGCAACCTGCTCTGGGTGATCCTGCTCTAGCAGGGGGGTTGGACTAGATGATCTCCAGAGGTGCCTTCCAACCCCTACCAGTCTGTGAATCTGTGACAGCCTTACTGCTTCCAGTGGCCATCCCGCTTGAGAGCTAACCTAGGCACCTCTGCACTGTGCCATTCACCCATCAATTGCACAAGGACAGCAGGCATCTGCGACTGAGCAAGAAATTCAGGTTTCACAGGGCTTGTGTTAATTAGCTAACCATTTTATTTCATCCTGCTGTAGTTCTAGCTGCAAAATGCCGGTGTTTCTATTTCTATGACGCTTCTTCAGAAAGCTAGGGGAGAGAGTCAAGTTTAAGTGAAAAGGGTGTTTGATTGGGTTTGGGTTTTTTCCTACACTTTTATTACTTTTTGGGGAAAGACCTATTCTCCAAAAACAAAAAAGATTTAAACGGTGAGTTTCATTAAGAAGCTTTATGGAGCTTATTGTTAGAAACTGAGTACTGGTGCAGTGATTTCCCTTGATTACAATTACAGGAGCTAAGTTACTTAATGCCAAGTAGTTGTCTGTGCTTTTGCCAAGTAGGAACTACTTCAGAGCTAAAATGGATCCAGCATATTGTGTAAATGCATATTTTATTTAGATTTCTTATCCCAAGAGTTAAAAATATGTATTCATTATAACATAATTTCTTCAGTCTATGCCATGGGCTATTAAAAATAAGTTTTACAAGATTTAATTACTCTTTTGAGGTAATAGGTACATGGAAAGCTTTAAAGCTTACTTTGCTTAAAAACCTTGTATCTACATGATCAGTGTTGTGTGCATTGTCATCTCCCAAAGTACAAACCTTTATCTTTTGAATGTGAAAAACACCTCCTTTGTTAATATAGTTAATATATGACACATGGCTCACTTCCCAAAATCTAGTGAGTATTTCTTCCTCTAAAAAAATGATTTGTTTAGTAACCACCGACTGATAGGACAACAAGAATTTGGCCATCCGTTTCAGAACACAGTTCATATAATGTAACCATCCACAGGTACTAGCCAAAGTCTTTCAATAAAAAAGAGAAATAATGTTCCTCTTCTTATAATGATCCTTTAGGCCTCATCTATACACAAAGTTAATTACTTTAAACTGGCAGAAGGAAAGCCTTACCATCAGGCTTACAATGGTAGGCAGCAATTTTTCGTTCAAGTAGATCTTTGTGGAAAACTTTACAATATTTCATATCCTCAAAATCTACAGAAAAATATTATTCTGAGGGTGTTTAACTGAAAGAGGTTATTGCATTTAATTAAATTGACCCTAATATTGTGATAACTCTCTCCTATCTGTAGTTATCTAAAATGTAGGTGTCTACTGTAAAGTAATCAACTAAAGCTCTAATGTCAATGCAGAAAGATGAGACTCTTCAAAGGGTAATTAATCCTCTGCTAAGACAGGAAGGATGAATCACCCTCTGGAAATACCTTTTTCCATCAACAGTACTTTTTCACATCATGCATAATAAAACTGTGAAACTCATTACCACAGGATGCTGTGGAGGCCCAGACGAAAGGCACTAATGCATTTAAAAGCCCTAGACTAATTCATGGAGAATGGGTGCAGTAAGCAGATGGTCTGAAAATAGCCACCAGCTCAGGAAGTCCATAAACAATATATCTGGAAGGAGGGAAGTATCCCTTTGTATATTGCTTATTTCTTATACTCTTCTCTAAACATCTGGTAACAGCCCTTGTTGGAAAGAGAATACAAGATTAGATGGTCTGTTGGTCCAACCCAGTGGGATAGCTCTTTTGTTCTAAAGTTAACTCACGTCCTCAGTCAACATACGTATTGCCCTTAAGAAAAGAAACCATGCGTACACAAATACTAGATAGTTTTTATTTCTATAAAAAGATACTATTCTATTTAGTATTAAGATATTTTATTTTGCTCCAAGATACTTTTTGGTCTGAAATGTAGCCATTTTGGTTTAGCCAATATATTCTCTTTATGAGCAGTAATTTGCACAAAATTATTTCTGTATATTCTAAGAATAACATTTCCTCAAAAACGATAAATAGCTTTGTTTGGATGTAATGTGTTGTTACCTGCTGTCTGTATCTCTGATATCTGTTATCTGTAATCAGTCATCCAAAGCTGAGTCTCAATTTCTGTAGAAGACATTCTATAATATATTCAATGAATAATCAAACACATAACAAGAACATGAACATGTTTTATCTTAAGATATGATTGCAATAAAATCATGCCTAAGAATAATAACATATTTGGAATAGGGCATTACGAGACACACCCTGCAGAAATACATCATGATATTCAGTAAACTTTCCACTTTTTCTTACTGTCATTTTCACTATTAATCAGACCTCTTGTTTCCTATGTCTCATTAGCTTTGTTAATTTTCTGGGACTGTGATTACATTTCCAAATATGTGGGCATGGTTTTAAAGAACTGTTAACATTTTAAGAAATGTGTACACGTTCTAAAGACATTTTTTACACAGTAAGTATTGAATTAGGGGAGTTTGGGCTCATCAAGACCAAACTATTGGAAACAGGACCTCAAGTCACAAGATCAGAAGGAAAGAGCATCTTTTCAGGCTGAGAGGAACAAAATTGATAGATGCTGTAAAGGAATTGAGGACCATTTGGTGGAAAACATGTTACAAATTCCTGGGTCTCATTCTTTTTCATTTTAATTCTTACCAAAGGACATGATTCGTGGCCATCCATGTGACACTAACTTCTCCTGCCTGAGCAAATCCTTTGGGAGGCTCTGAAGATAAAAAGCTATAAACTGAGCTGACTACAGCAGTGTCGCTAGGAGAGACAAGTAGCTTTTAAAGTTACCTTCTTTCTTTAAAATATCATTGCCATTCTGACATTTCTGTTCAATAATCAGTGGGTTATTTTTACACTCCAGAGGGACTTTCCGCTGAAACACAAAACTTTCTTATAAAGCCTCTTGGGTTTAGGTCCTAACATTACTTGTAACTTCAATTTGCTACTTGTAGCACTGCATTTCCAGAGCCTTTCAGACACTAAAACATTTGTGGGGTAGGAATTAGTTGTGAAAATACACCCCATTCCTTTTTTCCACTTTGCCAGATGGTTATATTCCTTTTCATAACATTTGCCAAGGAGCTGCAGCTATGTAGGACCCAGGAAATGCATTTGTTTCTTTTGTCTCAAATTCTGCAGGTCAAATAGATAGGTATTCAATCCTAGATGAGTTTCTATGGTAGGTGAAGCCATTTCATTAGTATAGGGTACATGCAATAACCAGACACATCCTATCCTCTAGGTAACTAATTACTTTCCCACAGAAAGGCAGTCAGTGTGTCTTTGGAGCTCACAGAGAAAAGCCTGTGTTCCAGAAGTAAACATTTTAAATCACATATATAAATTACACCATATGAACTCATATTGATTGAGGCAGCACACTGGATTTTCTATACAGTGAGGAGGATCAGTGAAAAGATGTTGAAACCTGGATATGGCTTTGGTTTCAGGTAACATTTTTCAAAACATTTATGTACCTTTGAAACCCAAGCCCTGATCTTCAAAAGTCTTCTAGGCCATCTTCAAACACAAAGCCATTATGAAAAGAACCAGAGTGAGAACATAAAGCACAACTATTCTGCAGCCATTCACCTTTCCTGTTGGCTGGTGGATGGTATATCTGTTGCTGGACTGAAATTAATAAGTTGCCCTGCGCTGTTCCTCAATGTCAATGGCATTATTCCACCCTACAGCTAAGATTCTTTCTATTTAACTATTGACACTCAATTTAGGAAATATCTTCTCTAATCAATAGAGGAAGACTTCAGAGGAAAATTCAGCTTGGCTGAACTGCCTTCTGTCTATGTCTTACCATTGAATATGTAGAGAGGTCTACAACCCAGCTCATAACTCCAGTAACTAGCTGGCCATGAGTGTGCTTTTCTGCAGCTTAGCTTAAGCCAAAACCAGACTATCAACAAGAAGCACTAGTACAGAATAGCTATTCTGGGCTACAGTCAAAGCTGTAACCTTTATGTGACTCTATGGTCCTGTGTGACATAGGTCACTTTATGTGACTCTGTGGTCCTCTATGTGACAAAAATCCATAGAACTCAGATTTTCAAGTCCTTCTTTGTAAATGGGAATCCAATGCCTGAGTCACCATGATGCTTTGGATGATAATTTGCACGATTAGAGAAACACATGCCTCCCTGAGGGCCATAAACTGAGAGTATCTACATTAGGTAGGAAGACTAATCAGGAAAAACAAAAACAAGAGAGGCATTTTGAATCAAGCACACCAAGACTTCCAAACTTTTATTACACAGTTCCTGCCATCAAATGCTGAAATCTCTCCAAGCCAAAAAACAAGCTTCTCTGGATCTGATGAACAGTGACTTTCAGATCCACTTACTTCAATCCAGACATCCTTTGGAATAATGCAAATGTGAAGATTTGACATTTCCTCCTCCCTGAGAATACCAGTGTTTTTCCTTAATCTTATTATTCTTAGTGTTTGTTAATGGTTAGTTCATAGCAGAACTCACAAAAGGTGAAGTGAGTCATGAAAAAGATAGTAAAAATGAACCATAAAACGAAGAGAAGAATAAAGGATACAATATATAGGTGATTTGTGACTAACCCAATACTATATATTCCTTTTACATGAGAAATATCTATGTTAAAAAAGCATCATTTTTCATAAACTTAGGAACTCAGAAACTAACAGCAGTCAAAATTAAGATGTCCTCTTTAACCTTAATTCAGTCACTTGTGCATATGTTTATATCTGCACATACAAATATACACAATTCAGTTCCTTGGTCACATAATATTTCTTCAGATAAATTGCTCCAGCCAGGATTACATCTTGTGTTTCACTACAGGTTCCCTGATTCTTCCAACCTAACCTGACTCCTCACCTCATCTTTCCAAACTGCTTCCTGATCCTACCTGATTTATGTCTAGTTTCTATTTTCTCATCCCACCCTAATTCTCCTAGGCCAGTTTTCAAGTTTTCATTACATTTTAAGTCTTTCCCACTACAGCTTTCTTCCTTAACTTACTAGGGTCAGCCCCAAACCTTGAGTCTACTGCTTTCTTTCCACCACCACTCCATTTTCGCTGGGATGCCAAGTCTCTAGCTCAGCTTGAACCTGCAGTTACGGGTAAAATTGAGCAGTACCACTGTTACCTCTTCCTCCAACCCACAAATTCCCTGTGGATTTGGGATTACACTAAGAGTGGTGGAGATCAAATGGAGACTATTAGCTACTGAAGGACCACAACAACACATAAGGGAAGGAACAGGGATTTGTAGTTCTAGATTGGGGCTAAGAAGAGTCAACACAACTCAGCAAACTTCACTGAGCTTAAACAGGTATCTGTATAATTGGAAATGAATAGTAATTTGCAATGTATACAAGGAGTTAAATTAAGTTAGAACACTTCATTTTAAATGTAATTACTTTCTACTGTGGATCAGTTTGGGTGCTGTAATTCTGAAAAGAAACATTGACTTGCTCTCACCTTTCTTAGACCTTTTCACATTTTTTGGTTAATTTTGTTTGGCTTGTCAAACACATGAAGGTTGGATTATTAATAATATTCTAATGTGGCAGGTGCATATTTGTGTGTGGGAAGGTGTCGTTTTAAAGTGACAGCTGAACCTTTTGCTGAAATACAAGGTTTCCTCCCAGGAGAAAGTGATCTTATCTCTTCATTTTTCTCTGGGTATGGTACGCTGTATGATAGAAGATGTTAATATTAGAAGTGGAACAGATGGCTCAGATTGAGATTGGGGGCACAGCTACAACTCAGAGATTGGGAAACAGATTCAAAAGAAGCCGAGAAGAGCAGAAAATTCAATTAAAAGGTTCATTTTGAGGAAGCAGGTGTGTGGGTTTTATTATTGAGACCTCCACATTCTCATTTAGAGTAACCCATTCATGAGGCTTGTTATGAACTTGTCTAACCCTGTTGCTGGCATTTTACTATCTATGCCTACTTGAAAGGAATTTTAAATGTCATTGGGTAGCTCTTGTTCTCTCTTCCTCTCTCTCTGGTTACATCTGAGAATCTGACGGCTCTATTTCACTGGAAGGGCTGACAAGCCTGTGATTCTCATTAGGCACAGCACAATATAGATGCTTTGGGATCTTTCTGAATGGACAGCTCTACAATAACTCAGTCCTATATTGCTGCCATAATTATTAAGCATAGAAAGAGCCCAAACTGATGTTTGACAGATTTTCAGCAACATCACAATGTGGTGTAACTAACATATTATAAAATTAATATCCTTCTAAGAACAGATTGTGTATGGCTCTGTATAAGATTCAGCTGCTTTTTCCTCAGCCCTAAGGCTCTCCTAGGCACTATTCTTGCTAACATATTATTCAAAGCTTTTAAGATAGGACTGAAGACTGACTGGCTTACCGAGTCCAAACTCCCTATCCAAGAAACCAGATACTATGACCTGTTTCATAAAATACCCAAAGTCCATCCTAAATTCAGCCAGAAGAGTTTTGCCCTAACTTAAATGTCATTCAAGAACCACACAGCTCTTAAAGCCTTCTTTTAATTCTCATCCCAGGTTTATGCAGTTTGCTAATTCCATTCTGCTTTCTGCTGCTTCCAGACAAGCTCCTTCCCCAGGTGTTTCTGTGTTCACAGTTTTATCTCCTTAATGCTGTCCCTAAATATTGAGAGTTTCATCTTCATTCACATAAAAGTACCTGATGCAGCAGTGTGCAAAGTAAATCCTTTCTTCCTAATCCCTTTCCCCTCTCTCTCGGACTTTCATCCCTACAAGAAGAACTTACGTGTTGCTTTTACAGCAGATCTTGAAAGTAACCAAATGTGGATTTTGGAGGGCTAAGGAGAGAAAAAAGTCTAAGGGTTAAAATTCCTTCCTAAGAATTACTTGCCAGAATCCTTGTTGGAATCCAGAATGGTCTGTGATAGCAGGAGCACAAGAGATAGCACCACGTACCTGATAAATGCATTGCACTTCCTGCACTGAATCAAAATTCGGATACACACATGGGAAAACCAGGAGGGCAGGAAAATTGTCTTTGCATCCCTTCACACAGAAGCAGCTGTAATCTCATCCTGCAATTCTTATTCAGGCAAAGCTCCGAAATCCAAATTCATAGTTACTGGGCCAGATTCACTGGTGTCACCAAGCTGGTTTGTGTTGTTCCTGCGACGTGCAGCAGCTGTGCAGCCAGCTTTGTACCACTCTCCAGTACGCAGCGGGCCAGCCCATATCCGACCCATGTAATTATGTCTGGAAGAAGACTCAAAAAAAAAGAAAAATCTGAAGATACACCTCATCTAATTAGATTTTTACCTAGATTATGACTCACATTGAATCATGAAACACAAGGGGACTTGACTCAACTTTGTGCCTCCAAATAACCATTCTGTAATACGGCGAATAATTGTCTGTCTCCCAGACATCAAATGACTCAGCAGAATTAAAATATTTTCAGGCTTTCCTCAAAATTCTAACACTTGTGATGGAAACCGAAACTAAAAGTTGTCTTAAAACTAGTGCCTCAATATTTTTTCTACATTGTTCAAAACTACACAATCTTTGTCTTCTCAATCAAGCAAAGCAGTCCATGCCCTTTACTGAGTTTTGACTACTTGTTAAACCAAAGGTGCAAATATGAGTCCTTTGACACCAAGCGCGTTGGTGTCATTCTGTACAAATGTCACATGATGATGGTACAAGCTGTAAAGACAAAGTGATTGACACGTCATCGTAACTACCCTCTGAGGTACTCTTTCTGAGACAATCACTTTGGTGTTCTATCTCATTAAATTTCACTATTTTGGTACCTTATATTAGTTGAAAGAGACAGTGTACAGTGTCCTTGAACTGAAGGTATTTAAAGATCATTCTCACAGACAGGAATCCTGATCAGATAAGAGTCAGACCTGCTGCAAGCTGTCAAAAGGAAAGAGAAATAGTGAAAGAAAGATATCCACCACATAACCGACTGAGGGACACCGAGATCTTCAAAAGGGTACCAAGTCCTTTTTATGTGATATTAGACAGAGTCCAGCAGCAGGCAGTAGTCAGTGTAAGCAATGACACAGTCATGCTGTGAAAACCAAACTGTGCTGGCATATAAAGGCATTACAGCAGCAAGGCTAAGTTTATTGCTCTGCTGCTTCTCTACTTGCTAATAATAAATTACCGCATTAATAACCCTTTATACTTATCCTATTGGAGATTATATGATTACTGATAAAACTTCTAACTGCATTAGCAACACTACACTAATTGCATTAACTGGCATAATAAAGTTAACGTATAAATATGGTGTCCTTGATACACACGTGGTAAGATTGCACATCTCATTAAGATTAATATTGTTGGAATAATGTCACACTATTTTTATCCAAGGCAGTATTACCAAACAACCATGACCCCCTGACTTGAAGTCTTAAAATTTAATATTAGGTAACAGGATTAAACCAGTCTTTCTCAGATGCAACCATAAAGGCAAATTTAGAGGTGGTTTTATATAAATCAGCAGTTAATCAAGCAAGGCCAATTTAAGTCCTATGAGAACCTTACCCTGAAAGAGACTGTACCAATGTAAATGGCCCAGGAAGCCTGAAACAGCAGATCAGGATTTGTTAGTCTGAGCAGCTGGCAAACGCTGGTTTTCTCATATTTATTCCCAGTTCTGCATGACCTTTGACAAATAACACTGTCTCATTCTGTACTCACATTTACTTTGACTTGCAGGAAACCTGAATCAAATGAGGCTGTGGACTAGAAGGAAATTGAGAAAGCAGCAAAACCAGTTTTTTCTACACTGCCCTCCCACCATAAAAAAAAATGAAAAAACATGGAGTTTGGCATAAAATCTGACCCATAGGCCAGCACTTAACAGGATGAGTCTAGGAGTGGAGAGGGAAACGTATATCAAAGCCAAACAAGCAAAGATTGTCTAACAAATTACAGCAGTAGCTTGTGAATAAGCAGCAGGGATGCAACGGTAGAGTTTGGTCAAAAGAAGAGGTGACAAAGATTATGGGATCTAGATTATGATGTCTTCTCATGATTCTTGATTTCTGGTGGCTTAACATGTTCTTTCCTATGTCTGCCCATTTCCACATCCACAGTGGGGGCACCCCTACACCAGACACTGGCCAGCTCTGGGCCAAGGTTGTGGTTGTGGGCCACTCACGACTTGTTCTGAGCCACATGGTTCTTCCCCTCTGAAGTCCACATTTTGAACATAGGAGACAAACACAAGAGCTCAGGCATCCTCATTCTGGGCACGAGCAGAGCAGCCTCCTGTTTCAGTTAGGTACGTCAGGTTGTTACCACAAATACCTGTCCTTGCACTGCAATTCCTCCTTTGGTAAAACAAGAAATCTAGCGCCTATTTACCTTGTAACAGAGTTGTGAGTGGAATTGCAATATGGATTGCAGGTGCGCAGATGCAACACCTCAACAACAAAAGTGCTGAATAACTAGGCAAGAGAAATACTGTTTCCTTTGAGGACAGCCATATTTTTACCTTAATGTTCCCTTAAAATACATGACATTTTTGGCCTGCCAAATAGCTGCACTAAAGCAGTGAAATTTCTTTCAGTAAAGCTCTGAATGGAACAACATTAAACTCCAATAGTTATTCATATTACAGCACAGTAATCTGATATGTAATAAGCATTAAGGTAAATATAATTCTGTAGTTGACGAATCTAAACTTTGCTCTATAGCTCAAATCTCTGGGGGAGACATGGTACTTGACATTTAATTTGAAAAGCAAGGTAGCCTGATGGAGAAAAAAACTTACCCATGTCGATAGTAAAAACGCATTGGTGCATTTTATTTGATATGGTGGATTTGCTTAGCTTTATTTTCACATTTTAATAAGCTCATCTCATAAAAGTATAATGAAAATAGAAAGATCATCTATCATAAGAATAGACAGGTACAGATTTTTTTCTTTGGGTTCTCGTGTAGAAGAAAAATAGTTTTCTTCCTACTGTTAGCAATAAATGTAAATTAAACAGTATGAAATTTCCTAAAACATCACCAGTTGCTAAAGGGACATCATGATGCCTAAATGGCAATACTAGATTAATCAAAGAAGCTGAATTTTCATTATGCATAATTCTAAAACAACGATGACATAATTTTCAATTTGCAGTGTTAGATACTGTAATGTCAATACAATATGCAGTGCATTGGAGAAGAAAATGTTGTCCTATCTTTTTTGGTATGGGCAGGTGAAGCTGGCCCTTACAGGTGGAATAATTTCCTATCTGAGTAAGGGACAGGACACAGGACACATGACACATGGAGAATCTTAGTGCTAGAAGTAGTAATTTTGGCTGGAAATGTTACGCTCAAATAGTCGCATATGCCAACCTACCACCTCTAGATTCTCCATAGGTGAGAATTTCACTCCAAAAATACTGCTCAGAGATCATATTCTAAAAAACTACTTCTTTGTTTGTGTTCATATTGCCATTATATTATATCAACCAACCACATTATTTCTGTTTTTTTCCCAGTGTAGCAGTAATATAAATCCAAGTATCTTATAGGAATCACTTGAGCTGATGAATAGAAAATCAGCTGTCATCTGCAGGAAGATCCAATAATCCCTATTGTTGTCTTTCAATGGTAAAAGAATAGTTTTCTTGATGGTCAATCTCCCTCTTTTGAGGGATGAAAAGAAGCCTATACTCTCTTACCTGTTTGCTAGGTATAACTCAGTATGGAAAATTAGGGGGAAGGGACTTAGCACATTCAATTTTTATGTGTCAATTTAATGGAATAAATATATAATGGTTAGACTTAATGTTGTCTGTAGCACTCTTATTCACAGCAAGGATTGCTGACACATTTAGTCCTTCTGATTTGTAAGAAAATATGGCCTATGATGGCCAGTGCTGTATTCTTACAATGTTAATTAATAACTATGCACCACGACAAGGATTGCAGGTATTGGTTGATGAAGTCTCCTTATTCACTCCTGTTTCTCAGCATGACCCCTTTATGGAGAGTAATGATGGGGCTGCATCTTTCTTCTGCCTGCAGTGTCACATCAGCTCAAGAGTACATGTGAGGGCATCATGACACCTTTTAGTGACCAGTCCCCAAACAGCACAGAGGACACCATTTAGAGTCAAACTTGAGAATCTTTATACCAACGCAACATTAATGTCCTGGTAACATCTGGGTCCAGCTGCCTCCTCATGTCTAGTCCCCATCTGGGAAGAACAGGTTCAACTACTACTGTAACGAGAAGGTTCACAATGCTTCAGCAAACAGAATGTACTGGGGTTCAAGAGCAAGGAAGGGTATATTAATTGAGTAGTGCTGACGGATACAAAAACAGACCCTATATCTAAATTCTAACCTCTGATCACAAGTGTACCTCATTTGTGTGTATATGAGCTGCAATGCTCTTTTTCCCAGGCACCATCCGAGTTGTCCTCATCAGCTGTTTCTCAGCAGTTCCTAATTATTCCTCACCTACTGTGAACTTTTCCCTAATTACTCTTTCCCTGTCCCTCCAGGGCTTCTGCAAGAATGACAATGCCATTTGCAAATCTGAAGTGACTCTGAGTTCTAAAGTTAACCTTTTGTGCACTCCTCTGTTCCTTCAAGGTTTTTACACTCTTATGAAGTCTAAATTTGAAAATGCCTCAGCAAAGTCAGTTAACAAAAGACCATTCTTCTCAAGTTGCCTTGAGGATGGAGAGGTAGATTGTATAAGAAGCCTTGGAGAAATTGATTGGGTTTTTGTTATATTTAGACTAAAAGAGTGTTGGTAAATGCTGATTTCTGTAAAGAGGTTGCAAAAACCAAAATGCCAAGAGGTCATTGACCTTCCTCTAAACAGCTTCTCTAACCTCCTAACCTTGCAAAAGGAAAAGTCTTTCAGGACTAATCAGTTCCTTCTATTGCATCTGTCCATATATCGCATTCTCAGCTCCTTTTCAGATCTAAGTTTCCTGCTGTCATATTTCTCTTCTCCCCAGAGTGATACTGACAGGGAAGATACCCAGCTACATTCATCCTTCTCCCCTCACCTAATGAAAAGAAGACCTTTGGAGATTCCGTTGCCCTTGCTACTGCTCAAGAGCAGCAGTAAGATTTTCTTCAGTCCTTCTCGCTTCATTGCTGCCACTTTAATTGGATCAGGTCTACTGAGTCCTTTTCCTAGGATAAGACCAGAATAATTTGTTTATTCTAAATGGATCACGCTGCACTCCCGCATGCTATGAGCGGTGCCATCATAGTTTGGCTGGGTTTCTTCCTCATGTTTTTCTGGACTAGAATACCACTGACAATCATTTCAGCTACTGCCGGTCTTTCTGGCAGCCCATGATCCTTCTCCTCAGGCACCTTTTGCACATGTGATGTGTGAAGAAGTTCTCCTGAGGCAACATCTTGTGCACAGACCATGGAAAGCAATTCCATTGCCATTCTTTGTTTCTATTTCTATTCGTTCTTTACTTGTTCTGTTCTTCATAGACTTTCACGTGCCAATATCTGAACCTAGTAGGCAGATTCTACTGAATAAGTTACAGACAGCCAAGGCGCAAGCTTGAATACTGGATCCCATCTGTTTACTTTGAGCAATCTAATTAACTCACTCTCCAAGAAAAAGCCCAGGAGCAATCTGGGAGAACTCTCCCAGCAAGAACAGCTTCCAAATGGCAGCATGGGTGAGATTGCACCAGGTTTGGTTCCCCCACCCTAGAGTCTTCCAACAGTATTTCAGCAGGCTCCCCTACTCTCAAACTTCCTCACAGGCTCTCATGATGTGTAGCACACAGACTCAGTATTATCCTATAAAAACACCATTCTGGCTATACCATAGCTCTCATATTGCTTCTGACATTTTAATGGAAAACAAAACAAAACAAAATATATTTTTGGATCACCAGGATACCACAGGATACCAAGGAGGCCCACCATACCAAGAACTATGGAGTAAGAACACAGAAACTCTAGAAGAAAACAGCCTTAATCATGTGGACACCAGGCAGTTTATGCTCACAGGCAACTGTGAGCAATCAAGAAAATGAAGATATAATGCAGAGAACCAACTGGTTTGTAGCTTCTGTCCACAGACTGTAGAAATATGATTCTCCTTTATCTCTTTCATTTGGATTGACGTGGTTTAGCCCCAGCCGCTCGCTCACCCCTCCCCCGGCGGGATGGGGAGGAGAACGGAAAAACAACGGCAAAGCCTCGAGGGTTGGGATAAGGGCAGTTTACTGGGACAGCAAGGGAGAGGGAGAACAATCAACAACAGTGCTGATAACAGATAGTAACAATGGGTGATAACAGAGAACGATTTTACCGATCCGACGACCGACCGACCGGACGCTCGACCCGTCCCGGAGCCACGCCGACACGCCGAACCCGCCCCTCCCCGCCTGGCCCCCTTTTATGGGGAGCATGATGTCACATGGTATGGAATAGCCCCCGGCCAGCTTGGCTCACCTGTCCTGGCTCCTTGGGAAATTAACTCTATCCTTGCCAGAACCAGGACATTATCCACCCCTTATTCCATACCATCTACGTCATGCCCAGATTATTTTACAGAACTCATTGCCTTACTCTATGGGCTATTGCTCTAAAATGTCTGTCGAGTTCATTTAGTCCAGGGTTTTGGGTTCCATCTGCCATTACAGTCTCTCAGAGCAGGAGCAATGGTGCGTGCAGCTGGATTGTTACACGCTGCATCCGGAGTCTCCACAGCCGGTGTATCTGGTATGGTCCATGCTCACAGTCTGGATGCCAAAGATGTGATTTTTCGATGAAGTTTCTGGGCACCAGTTGAAGGCAGTTCTAGTTCCATCATCGTGGCACTTTGCTCAGTTTCAAAGTCCATCCTTCATTAGTTTTGGGTGATTCTTATGGTCATACCATTGATACAGTATATCGCTATTAATATCATGCAATTTAATTTATTGGCTATTTTCACCCAAAATCAAATCCCCTTGGGGTACACACCGGACTTCCCCATCTTTTCTCATCACCCACCAAGTGCACCCTGGTCCCTGAGCAAAAGCAATCCCGCAGATGGGCTTGCCTTTGCTTGAAGCAGGGATAACCCAAACTGTTTTACCCAACATATTTTTCATGTGCACTACAGGAACTTTATCTCCTTCTACTGGGCGTGGGAATTTTGACTGGGCAGGGCCAGCTCGATTGGCAGATCCCCTAGTGTTAACTAACCAGGTGGCCTTTGCTAAATGCGTATCCCAGTGTTTGAGAGTCCCACCACCCATTGCCCTCAGGGTGGTTTTTAGCAGCCCATTACACCTTTCAACTTTCCCAGAGGCTGGTGCGTGGTAGGGGATGTGATACACCCACTCAATACCATGCTCTTTGGCCCAGGTGTCTATGAGGTTGTTCCGAAAATGAGTCCCGTTGTCTGACTCAATTCTCTCTGGGGTGCCATGTCGCCACAGGACTTGCTTTTCAAGACCCAGAATAGTGTTCCGGGCAGTGGCATGGGGCACAGGATATGTTTCTAGCCACCCAGTGGTTGCTTCCACCATTGTGAGGACATAACGCTTGCCTTGGCGGGTTTGTGGGAGCGTGATGTAGTCGATTTGCCATGCTTCCCCATATTTATATTTCAGCCATCGGCCTCCATACCACAGAGGCTTTACCCGCTTGGCTTGCTTGATTGCGGCACACGTTTCACATTGATGGATGACCTGTGAGATGGCGTCCATGCTCAAGTCCACCCCTCGATCACGGGCCCATCTATATGTCGCATCTCTTCCTTGATGACCTGAAGTGTCATGGGCCCACCGAGCTAGAAATAATTCACCCTTACGCTGCCAGTCCAAATCCACCTGAGCCACTTCAATCTTGGCAGCCTGATCTACCTGCTGGTTGTTCTGATGTTCCTCAGTGGCCCGACTCTTGGGTACGTGGGCATCTACATGACGTACCTTTACAACCAGCTTCTCTAGCCGGGCAGCAATATCTTGCCACAGTGGGGCAGCCCAGATGGGTTTGCCTCTACGCTGCCAGTTGCTCCGCTTCCACTGCTGTAACCACCCCCACAGGGCATTGGCCACCATCCATGAGTCAGTGTAGAGGTACAGCGTTGGCCACTTTTCTCTTTCAGCAATATCTAAAGCCAGCTGGATGGCTTTCACCTCTGCAAACTGGCTCGATTCACCTTCTCCTTCAGCAGCTTCTGCAACTCGCCGTGTAGGACTCCATACAGCGGCCTTCCACCTTCGATGCTTTCCCACAATGCGACAGGACCCATCAGTGAAGAGGGCATATGGCTTCTCATCTTCTGTTAGTTTATTATACGGTGGGGCTTCTTCAGCACGTGTCACCTCCTCCTCTGGCGACATTCCGAAATCTTTCCCTTCTGGCCAGTCTGTGATCACTTCCAGAATCCCTGGACGATTGGGGCTTCCTATTCTAGCCCGTTGTGTGATCAGCGCAACCCACTTACTCCACGTAGCATCGGTTGCATGATGTGTAGAAGGAGCCCTCTCTTTGAACATCCAACCCAGCACTGGGAGTCGGGGTGCCAAGAGGAGCTGTGCTTCAGTGCCAATCACCTCTGAAGCAGCTCGAACCCCTTCGTAGGCTGCCAATATCTCCTTTTCTGTTGGAGTGTAGCGGGCCTCGGATCCTCTATATCCCCGGCTCCAAAACCCCAGAGGTCGACCTCGAGTCTCCCCTGGTGCTTTCTGCCAGAGACTCCAGGTAGGGCCATTCTCCCCGGCTGCGGTGTACAGCACATTTTTTACATCTGGTCCTGCCCGGACTGGCCCAAGAGCTACAGCATGAACTATTTCTTGTTTAATCTGTTCAAAAGCTTGTCGTTGCTCAGGGCCCCATTTAAAATCATTCTTCTTCCGGGTTACATGGTAGAGAGGGCTTACTATCAAACTGTAATTCGGAATGTGCATTCGCCAGAAACCCACAACACCTAAGAAGGCCTGTGTCTCCTTTTTGTTGGTTGGTGGGGACATGGCTGCTATTTTGTTGATAATATCCATTGGGATTTGACGCCGCCCATCATGCCACCTTATGCCTAAAAATTGGATTTCCTGCGCAGGCCCCTTCACCTTACTTCGTTTTATGGCAAAGCCAGCCTGCAGCAGGATTTGGATTATTTTCTTCCCTTTCTCAGAAACTTCCTCTGCTGAGTTGCCCCATACAATGATGTCATCAATGTATTGCAGGTGCTCTGGGGCTTCACCCTTTTCCAGTGCAGTCTGGATCAGTCCATGGCAAATTGTGGGGCTGTGTTTCCACCCCTGGGGCAGTCGATTCCAGGTGTACTGGACGCCCCTCCAAGTGAAGGCAAACTGCGGCCTGCACTCTGCTGCCAAAGGGATCGAGAAAAATGCATTAGCTATATCAATTGTGGCATACCATTTGGCTGCCTTTGACTCCAGTTCATATTGAAGTTCCAGCATATCCGGCACGGCAGCACTCATGGGCGGTGTGACTTCATTCAGGCCACGATAGTCTACCGTCAGCCTCCACTCGCCATTGGACTTCCGCACTGGCCATATGGGACTGTTAAAGGGTGAGTGGGTTCTGCTGATCACTCCCTGACCCTCCAGTTGATGAATTAGTTTGTGGATGGGAACCAGGGAGTCTCTGTTGGTGCGGTATTGCCGCCGGTGCACAGTTGTAGTAGCAATCGGCACCTGTTGCTCTTCAACCTTCAGCAACCCTACAACAGAAGGGTCCTCCGAGAGACCAGGCAAACTAGACAATGGTTCAATTTCCTCCGCTTCTAAGGCAGCTATTCCAAAAGCCCACCTGTAACCTTTTGGGTCTTTGAAATACCCTTTCCGGAGGTAGTCTATGCCCAGGATGCATGGAGCCTCTGGCCCAGTCACAATGGGGTGCGTTTGCCACTCATTCCCAGTTAGACTTACTTCAGCCTCCAACAGAGTCAACTGTTGGGATCCCCCCGTCACACCAGAAATAGATATTGGTTCCACCCCTTCATAGTTCGATGGCATTAGGGTACACTGTGCACCCGTGTCCACTAGGGCCTTGTACTCTTGTGGGTTCGATGTGCCAGGCCATCGGATCCACACAGTCCAATAAACCCTATTGTCCCTTTCCTCCACCTGGCTGGAGGCAGGGCCCCTCTAGTCCTGCTCGTCATAGTCACTACTCACGTCTTGCAAAAAGGACTTAGAGGTCCCTTCAAGAGGATCAGAAGTGCGATCTGGCCTTTCACTTGGTCTGGGGGGCTGCCCGGTGGAAACCGGAGCAGCATTCTTTCTGGAAGAGTCCCTTTTTGCGGCTGTCTTGCCTTGTAGCTCATGTACGCGTGCCCGCAGGGTTGAGGTGGGCTTCCCATCCCATTTCCTCATGTCTTCTCCGTGGTCACGCAGGAAAAACCACAGGATACCTCGTGGTGTGTATGCTCTATATCCCCTCTCTGGAGCAGAAAAACGCTTACTCCTAACAGCTGAAATGCGGGTCTGTACAGGTGGGGAGTAAGATATATCCTCTTTGAGTTGCCGGACGTCCTGGGACAGTTTCTCCACAGCCGAGACTAGGGAGGAGGAAAGGCTCTCTTCATACTGCCGGAGCCGGCCAGCCACTTCGTCCACCGTGGGTGCCTCTTCACTTTTCCAGTCGATTACTGCCAGTGAGTTGGCGTACGATGATGGTGCACTTCGCACAAATTTTCGCCACATGGGTCGGGTACAGTGGACTTCATCGGGGTCTGTGGGCAACTGTGCATTGTCCGGATCATAATAAACCATCTCCCGCACAGCTAATTCCCTCAGATATTGAATACCTCTCTCCATAGTGGTCCACTTGCCTGGCCGACATACGACATCTTCACTGAAAGGATACCTTTCCCTCACACTTGACAGGAGGCACCTCCAGAGGCTAAGGGCCTGTGCCTTCTTCCCAATTGCTTTGTCAATGCCCCCTTCCCTAGACAAGGATCCTAGCTGCTTGGCCTCCCTGCCCTCCAGTTCCAGGCTACTGGCCCCATTATCCCAGCAGCGGAGCAGCCAGGTAATAATATGCTCCCCTGGAAGGCGGCTGAAATCTTTCCGCATATCTCGCAGCTCACTCAGGGACAGGGATCGAGTAATCACTTCTGGTTCTGGCTCTTCTTCTTGTTCTCGTGATGGCCCCGGTTCATCATCATCTTTCACTAAGCGAACCGATTTCCTTGTGTATTTCTTTTTGTGTATAGGGGCAACTGATACTGGTGTGGGTTGATCTTTTGGCTCGACTACAGTGCCTGTCGCAGGGGTTTGGGTAGCTGCAGTGCCTGTCGCAGGGGCCTGGGCAGCTGCAGTGCCTGTCGCAGGGGCCTGGGCAGCTGCAGTGCCTGTCGCAGGGGCCTGGGCAGCTGCAGTGCCTGTGGGTCCGCTCTCTCCCTCTGGATGGTGCTGTCTACTATCCAGCAGTGTTTGATAGATTGTGGCCAGGGCCCAGCACAGCGCAGTAAGTTGTGTCTCCTTAGAATCCCCACAGCATTTTCCTTTCAAATATTCTACCATTTTATCAGGGTCTTGCAATTGTTCAGGAGTGAAGCTCCAAACCATTGGGGGTGAAAAGGTCTCTAGATACCCACCCATACTCTCCCAAATGCCATGCCAGCCCTGACCATTCAGCCTTGGGGAAGATCCCTGGGTGGTACTCTTGAAAAGATTTTTGCTAACCCTGAACAGGAGTGGGAAAGCATTCAGGAGACCTAGCAATAAGAATATAATGGCCTGAACATTCCAAGGGTATTCAAAATACTCAAAAATTGTTGTAACCAACCAAAAGGGAAAAGAGGAGGTGAAAGAGTGGGAGAAGGTATCCCCCCCTGTCTTCCCCATAGATTGGGTCCAATTATTAATCAATTCTGAAAGATATTGACCGAGGTACGGGCCTGACCTAAATGCTACATACACATACCAGCTCAGACCCATGACTGTCAATGATATCTTATCATAAGTCATTATCACACAATATAACAACATGAGAACACGAACCCCTCTCCCAGAGGTGATAAACAGCACCGCAGGGATTGCATAGAGTAAACATGGGTTTACAAAACAGAGCCATGTGAGCAAACAGAACATCATTATAACCAGTGACTGTTTCAATAACATTGTAAATGCTTTTAACAACTTTGTTTTAACACACTTGGGTCAGACTTGTCCTTATCACAACCCCTCGAGCCCCACGTTGGGCGCCAAAAAGGACTGACGTGGTTTAGCCCCAGCCGCTCGCTCACCCCTCCCCCGGCGGGATGGGGAGGAGAACGGAAAAACAACGGCAAAGCCTCGAGGGTTGGGATAAGGGCAGTTTACTGGGACAGCAAGGGAGAGGGAGAACAATCAACAACAGTGCTGATAACAGATAGTAACAATGGGTGATAACAGAGAACGATTTTACCGATCCGACGACCGACCGACCGGACGCTCGACCCGTCCCGGAGCCACGCCGACACGCCGAACCCGCCCCTCCCCGCCTGGCCCCCTTTTATGGGGAGCATGATGTCACATGGTATGGAATAGCCCCCGGCCAGCTTGGCTCACCTGTCCTGGCTCCTTGGGAAATTAACTCTATCCTTGCCAGAACCAGGACAGGATCTATGAGCTGCCCCAGTAGCTACTGCATTGAACAGACTTGTGGAGAGTTCAAGTATGGGTAACATCTAGGGTAGCAGATAACTGGTACAATCCAAGAACTAGTGAATGTCAATAACTGGGCCAAGCTTCATCTCTTTAGGAAAAGGAACACATCTTTCAAACATATGCATCATCTAAGTACTGTGTAGTCAGCATTCAGACAGCCCAGAAATATACTTGTACACACCACATAGCTATTTCCATATATCACCTTGCTGAAAGCTTGAAGGAAGCATTGAAAAGATGCCCAATAAGCAATTTTGGAAGTATCCAAGATTAAGATGAGTGGGTCTTTCAACAAATGATCCCTTCCTTACACTAAGCATTTTACCAGCAGACAGAACCAAATACAAGGGATAGCCCTCTCCAGTTAATACATAAGCTATTCTATATCCACAGAAGAAAATAGCAAATATAGATTGAAATGTTGGTTTGACACAGGTCATTTCTTAAACCACTTTTTCTTCTCTCAGATTAGGTTGTCACAAGTGAAGGACACAGCTGGACAGACAGGTAGGACTGATTAAACTGTCACATGCCAATAATACATTGAGCTCCGTTGGCAGGGCAGGAGAAGCAGAGTGGCAAGGTTGCTGTCACTGGTTATATTTCGCTATATATGACCACAAATGAAGCCCCTGAGGATGTCAAGGAATAAACATGGGGACATAAAGCAGGGGAGCATGTATTATGCATGCACAAGTAGGGGAAAATAGTTGTTAGTCAAGGACTTAACTGTAGGGACACAAAGGATGGTACTGTAGGCCTCTCATCTCATCGGACCTAGTTCTCTGCCCCTTTGGATTTTGAACAATTCATTTGCTTTAAATCAAAATGGATACAAACCACATTCACAGAAGTCTGACAGGTCACTACTATAGACTCTGTCTTTAAAATCCCATTTATAGTAATCTTCCTGAAGAACAGAAGGACAAGACCAAGAACAGCCCTCATGAATTCATTTCATATATAAGACAAAGATAAATATAGCACAAAAGATCTGGAATTTAGATTCAAATAAAACAAGCTTTTACAAATGCGAATGCTTATAAAAAATGCCTTCTGACAGCAAAACAAACCAAAAACTACTGTGCGGTAGTTCTGCAAGATGGCTTTGAAAAAGAAACTTTGAAAGTTCATACATAGATATCTCAGAGGATTTCTTTCTTCCATCCTGATCATAACCAGAAACAAAACCTATACATGTCTAAATAAGCATGTCACACACATCCGTTCAATCAATAACCATGGTCAGAGTGCACCATTCCTCTGTTTCCCTTCACTTATACAGTAGAATGTGAGGAATAGAGATGCCAAACCTCATTCACCTCTTCCTTAAATTATATTTGTGCCAGCAGAAATCCTTTGAGCCTGAGGATTCACTCTTAATTGTCATCACCATAAGACCTCCAAACGTTATCTGAGTTACTTCTTGCTTACAATAACCAGCATGAAAGTAAAATCCTACCTCGTTGCTTACCTTCTATCTCTAAAATGTTCCTCACATTTGGGAGGAATCTTTTCAACATGGGTAACTAGAAGTCAGCAAACACACAACTGGAGCAATTGGAGCTGAGCAACATTTACAGTCAGGTGGTATTATTATTATTATTATTACTATTATTATTGGTGGTGGTGGTGGTTTTGTTATTATCATTATTACTATTATTATTATTATTGACATTTCCGGCATGCTTGTACTCATGTGTGCAACTTGTCCCACAGCTGCGTTTAGTCTGTAGTGAGCCAGCCAGACATGTATCTGTGTCAACATATTGTCCAGCAAGTAGTGTTCACCTGCTATTTACATTTCCAATTTAGAACTTATTGTCAAAAAAGGGATGAATCCTGGTTCTGGCTCCATCTACAGCTAAAGACTTGTGCCAGTATCAGCACAGGCATGTGCTGTGCATGGACAATTCCCTGAGCTTGAGCATTCAGCTACTTCTCACGATGAATCTAACAGAAATTAAACTTTGGTCTGACTTCACTGTGGAATTAATTCCCTCTCTTTGTGTGTCTAAGCAGCCTCCACCACAGATCTGAATATCACTGTTTACATTACCCTTTCTCCAGCTCGTGAGCAGTCCAAACCAAAACCCTCAGAAGACTATGAAAGGATTCCCACTGGCTGCAGCAGACTCCAGGAAAGATGTCTGCAGTATTCAAACACTTAGTGGACTATGTTCTTTAACCAACATTCCTTTCAGTTTTTTATTACTGCAAACATTATCTTCTAGTCACTGTTATTTTAAATTTGCTTTGAAACTCTAGAGAACAGAAAGCACAATGTGCTAATCTGGCTGGCCACCATAATTCGCACCCCCGAGATATAAGCTCTCCAAGTCCTTTGCTTGAAAGCTACAAACTCTGGGGTTTGTTCTGACTTACAGAGCAAAGGTTGAATGTGCAATTATTCGAGTTAGTTGAAGTCTGACTTCTCTTTATATTCTGTTTCTTTTATCCTAGGACTCTCCATGTTTTTATTTTAAACAAATAGCTTCTATAGGGGAAATAACTTCTCACAGTATCAGAAGAAAGAAGACACTCTTATCCCATAACAGTAGGGAAGATGAAACATGTCTATTCACAGCACCACAACAAAGAACAATTGCACTAGGCTTACAGTTCCAGACCCCAACAAATGGCCACTTGATTTTTGCATTACTTAAAACAGAGAAACACAGAGCAATTTCCTGCCCTCCATCCATCAGCTTTCTGTGATGTTAGAAGGAAGGCTGCACTTTGAGCTGGGAAACAAAGACAAGCAACGAGATGGTATGTGCACCAAAGGGTGCCTGTTTACACCAAACTACAAATGAATGCCATGTTTCTGAGTTGTACTGAGTTTAAAAAATATGGGGTTAGTAACTCATAGGAAAGAGAAACAGCTGACTCATTGTTTCAGGTATGTCTTCTCAGCAATCAATTAATTGCCTGATCAATGCAGCATGATCTAGGAAGCTTAACTAGAGAATTAGTACTTAGGAAGCACATATCTCTGGGGGAGGGGACCACTGCCAGTAAAGTTAACAGCCTTTGGAAATGCAGCTGCCTCATTTGATTTAGGAGGAAAAACGGTGTGAAATGAGATAGAAGGACATCACGGATAATTGACATCCAGAGTGATACCCTTCAACAGGGAGGCTTCAGACTGAGAATTTATTGACACCCACAGACTCTGGTGGCAAGAGTGCTAACACATACATGTTCACATTTGGAACCCAACAGCAGGAAGTCATGAATTTTTTATCATGCCATCACAAAGTTGAAGCGGATTTTTCCTGAACAGAACAATGGTCTTTTAAAGAATAAATAACAATCTCCTTATAGGTTGTGGGACTTTTTTTTTAGTTATACTCTTGTTACAACTACCTGTTAGTAACCATGTGAAACTAGTTACATCAAATAATTTTTGTATTAGGCAGAAGGGGGCAGGGGACTGGAGAGATTTTAATGTCACCAGAGCTACTGGAAACCTAATTTTCCCTTGTGTGTATATGTCATACAATTTAGAAGGAATGAAGTAACTGTCTTTGAACCATAAAAAACATCCAGCAAAATACGTCACATAAAACTGCTAGCAGAATAAAGCTGGAGGAAGAAGAAGGAAGAGGGGCAACATTCAGAGCGATGGCATATGTCTTCCCAAGTGTGTTGGTTTTGCATGGCAAGATTTTGGCAGCGGGAGGGGTTACAGGGGTGGCTTCTGTGAGAAGCTGCTAGAAGCTTCCCCTGTGTCTGACAGAGCCAATGCCAGCCGGCTCCAAGACGGACCCGCCGCTGGCCAAGGCCAAGCCAATCAGCACCTCTGGGATAACATATTTAAGAAGGAGAAAAAACAGTTAGGGAGAGAGCTTTTGCAGCCAGAGAGAGGAGTGAGAAGATGTAAGAAACTCTGCAGACACCAAGGTCAGTGCAGAAGGAGGGGCAGGAGGTGCTCCAGGCGCTGGAGCAGAGATCCCCCTGCAGCCCGTGGTGAAGACCATGGTGAAGCAGGCTGTCCCCCTGCAGCCCATGGAGGGAGGATGAGGGGGTGTAGAGATTCCACCTGCAGCCCGTGGAGGACCCCAGGCCGGAGCAGGTGGAGGCACCTGAAGGAGGCTGTGACTCCGTGGGAAGCCCAGGCTGGAGCAAGCTCCTGGCAGGACCTGTGGATCCGTGGAGAGAGGATCCCACGGCAGAGCAGGTTTGCTGACAGGACTTGTGACCCCGTGGGGGACCCACACTGGACCAGTTTGCTCCTGAAGGTCTGCACCCCATGGGAGAGACCCATGCTGGAGCAGTTCATGAAGGACTGTAGCCCGTGGGAGAGACTCACGTTGGAGAAGGTCGTGAAGGACTGTCTCCTGTGAGAGGGACTCCATGCTGGAGCAGGGGAACGATGAGAGGAGTCCTCCCCCTGAGGATGAAGAAGTGGCAGAAACAACGCGTGATGAACTGACCGTAACCTCCATTCCCCGTCCCCCTGTGCCGCTGAGGGGGGCGGAGGTTTGAAGCCGGGAGTGAAGTTGAGCCCGGGAAGATGGGAGGGGTGGGGGGAGGTGTTTTAAGATTTGGTTTTATTTCTCATTCCTCTACTCTGTTTTGCTTAGTGATAATTAGATGAATTCCCTCTCTAAGTTCAGTCTGTCATGACGATAATTAGTGAGTGATCTCTCCCTGTCCTTATCTCAACCCATAAGATTTTTTTTGGTTGTACTTTTTCTTCCCGTCTAATGAAGGATGGACAGTGATAGAGCAGCTCTGGTGGGCACCTGGCCCTCAGACAGGGTCAACCCACCACACCAAGTCACTGTTACACGTGATGGACCCCTGCTTTCCTGGAGATGGCTGAACACCTGCCTGCCGATGGGAAGTGGGGAATGAATTCCTTGCTTTGCTTTGCTTGTGTGCACGGCTTTTGCTTTAGCTATTAAACTGTCTTTATCTCAACACATCAGTTTTCTCACTCTTACTCTTCTGATTCTCTTCCCTATCCCACTGCGGGGGGGTGAGTGAGCATCTGCATGGTGCTTAGTTGTCTGCTGGGGTTAAACCACGACACTTACACATGTACAATGCAGATGAGAGTCCAGTTTGGGCAGCTGGACCTGAAACCTGATTTAGATTCTTAAAGGATGCTACAGACCCCACAGTGGCTTTATGCACTCCAGAAAATAGCATTGAGTGTAGAGCGTTTATATGCCTCAGAGAAGTTATCCCTACTGTTCAAAGAGCTGATCATTGCTGCCAATGCTGAGAAGAAGAAGGGGTCTGGTCCAAGCCCCTAGTCCTTCTTGGCACCTACAGTCGTAGCTTCCAAAAATTAGACAGGTAATTTTTTCTTCAGTAGATGACTGCTGTCTGACTATGTCCTGCAGCTCAAGGGTTAGAGTATGCACCATGAGGAGAGAGGGTGATAAAGGTGGACAGAAAGTGACTGCAACAGAGTAATTGGGATGCTAACCAAGATTTTTTTCATCTTCCATGTGGATATACACCTGCAGAGTGCACTGATCATTAGTCTCTTGATACAGCCTCTAATCCTTTAGCTACCTAATAAAACATGTGGGGTGTGCTATCCTTAGCAGTTGCACTATAAAAGAAAGCAAATAGAAAAGTATTTTGCGTGTATTTTGGAGTTCATTTAATTCACCTGCACCAGTGGGCTTCCAGAAGACTTTTTCTGGGTGATATTTAGTTCCTTATCAGGTTATCATGGACTTAAAGATCCGGCTGCAGAGGCAGAAATGGGACTGGTCTGAGGAAGGGGCAATATTGTCTGAATTTAAAATACCTTGAATAGAGTTGTGATTGGTGAGTTAATATACCACAGGGGATTTAGCAAGATGCTTTTATCAGAACTTTGAACCTGGGTATTTTAATTTTGCATAAATCCTGCTTGCAGTCCTCAGTATCTGAGCTAGCCTCTACTTGCTAGAGGCAAGAGCATGCTTAAAAAACCCTAGGCATCCCATGTTCTAATCCTGAATCCACCCAGAACTTACCGTACAAACTGAGCCAATCAGTTTTTCCCTTCCCATGGCCCATTGTGCAGACTGACTGATTAATTGATGAACATGTGCAATGAAGTGAATGTGAAAGAAGTAAAAGTTGTTGTATGAACCAACACTACTAACTCCACTACTCTTCCTCCCTTGAAGAGATGGGAGCGTTTTCACACGAGAATCTAGCAGGCTACAGGGAAAGAAATCTATTGCTTCTCCTTGCAAAATAAAAAATACATTTTGAGGAAAGACAAGCACATTAGACCTCTGATAGGATTCTAGAAGCTGTTAATAAATTGTTCTAACTTCACAATCGAAGACCTGAACTTCTCATTATTTCTACAGCACTACCTGGATTTACATCTACACTTGAGCCAGATAAGTAGGTAGGCTAGAATATGGATGGTTTATTTTTTTATAGGAATTTGTCATGGTTTAACCCAGCATGCAGCTAAAACAATCACACAGCCTTTCGCTCACTCCCCTCCCGCCAGCGAGATGGAGGAGAGAATCAAAAAGAAAGATAGAAGAAAGATAAAACTCATGGGTTGAGATAAAGACAGTTTAATAGAAAAGGAAGGAATAATAATAATAAGGAATAATAATAATAATAATAATAGAATATACAAAACAAGTGATGCACAGCACAATTGCTCACCATCACCCGGAGCTGATGGTCAGATAGTTCCTGAGCCGTGCCGCATCACGACCAGCTCCCACATTTATACAGGGAGCATGACATCATAGTGTATGGAATATCACGTTGGCCATTCTGGGTCAGCTGTCCTGGCTGTGTCCCCTCCCAGCTTCTGGGGTGCCCCTCACCTTCTCATTGGCAGGGCAGTGTGAGAAGCTGAAAAGTCATTGACTACTTGGCAACAACTAAAAAATTAGTGTGTTATCAACATTAGTCTCATCCTAAATCCAAAACACAGCACTATACCAGGAAGAAAATTAACTCTATCCCTGCTGAAACCATGACAGAATTCATGCACCTTACGCAGCTGCATGACATTTCTGGTTACTAGACTACAAGAATATGAATAGGAAAACATAAATCTCACACTTAGCATATGAGCTACTTCTTATCAGGTGAGCCTGGGTAGTTGCATGCATGCCCTTAACAAATGGTTAATGCGAAGTAGATAATTTCGTATCCCATAGTGAAAACAAGTCAGGCAAAATTGCATTACTTTATATTAATCACAGACTAAGCAGGAGAGCAGGGACAGTGACTGCAGCTCAGCTAACATACAATGACGTGTTAAGCCATCACAGTATCAATCATCTAGCACAGCTACAGGCTGGGTGGAGAATGGATTGAGAGCAGCCCTGAGGAGAAGGACTTGGGGGTGTTGGTTGATGAGAAGCTCAACGTGAGCCGGCAGTGTGCGCTTGCAGCCCAGAAAGCCAACCGTGTCCTGGGCTGCATCAAAAGCAGCGTGACCAGCAGGTCGAGGGAGGGGATTCTCCCCTCCACTCTCGTGAGACCCCACTTGGAGTACTGCATCCAGCTCTGGGGTCCTCAGCACAAAAAAGACATGGACCTGTTGGAGTGAGTCCAGAGGAGAGCCACAGAGCTACAGCACCTCTGCTATGAAGTCAGGCTGACAGAGTTGGGGTTGTTCAGCCTGGAGAAGAGAAGGCTCCAGGGAGACCTTATAGCAGCCTTCCAGTACCTGAAGGGGCCTACAGGAAAGCTGGAGAGGGACTGGTGACAAGGGCACGGAGTGGCAGGACAAGGGGGAATGGTTTTAAACTAAAATAGGGGAGATTTAGATTAGATATAAGGAAAAAAATCTTCTCTATGAGGGTGGTGAGACACTGGAACACTTCATAGGAAGTGTTCAAGGCCAGGCTGGAACAGGCTTTGGGCAACCTGGGCTAGTGGAGGGTGTCCCTGCCCATGGCAGGGGGGTTTGAACCAGATGATCTTTGAAGTCCCTTCCAACCCAAACCATTCTATGATTTTATGATTCTATTAACTATCAGCATGGTGACATACATGGCTACATAGAAAGTTCCACCTCCAAGGAAAAAAAAAAAAAGAGACTCCCAAATATGTAATTCTTCTACCTCATTTTTTCCTCCTGACTTTTAATGAGCATTGTGTGTCCTTTCTGTTTCAGCTACTCTTGGTAAAAGCTCAGTTGTTTTACCCTTCTAATGATCCTAAGACCTACAGTGTTTTGTTATGCTTAAAATTTTGTTTATGAGAAAAAAGGAAGCACACCTGATACATATAAAGCAAAGAAACTACTGTTAGTATAACTGAAATATTAACCATCTAATCATTATTAGTCCAGATCTAATTATTACAGGAAAAAAGAATACTTCTATGCAAGATATTTCCCATAATAAACATAATTATACAATTAAAATTGTTATACGTACACATCTTAATTTCTACTCCTTTTCCTGATGTTATACTCATCCTTACCCTGTTCTTCTGGATCACAGTGTCGGTAATTTCATTCCAGAGGTGGGAATGGGGCGTGTTATAGTGACCCATCAGCATCTGGATTCCTTGACTGGGAGGAATGTAATCTTCATATTGATGGTTTCTTCTTCCTCCCTTTAGGATCCACTTGATTTATGGATCCATTTGGGGATCCATTTTATATGTTTATTAACACCTCGCTCCATGTCACATCTATATTTACTATATATCATGCCTTTTAGGTATGTCAGATATTTGTTCATTGTTCTCTTTGTTACACCTAAAACCAGATGTGACCAGCTCCAGGTCTGTATTTCATATAACTGACCACGAGTGAGTTGTTTATAGCCATTGGGTCTCCAGTGCCAGTCTGTGCCCCATCTCTTCTCATCCCCTGCCTGTGCTCCTCTGTGTTGTGTCCTGTGTCTCCGCTTCTCTGCTATCCTGCCAGGCTTGTATTTCTCTATACAACATCATTGCATTAAAGTCATAAAACCATGGAGGTACAATAGAAAGACAAACAAAAGTAAAACAAATTAGCCGTAGACACCTGGTCAATTAGAAAAATTGCTGTTACAGCTACAGCAAGTAAAACAAAGCTCAGGCGGGTCATGAAGAGTTCAGACAAAGCAAACCTGACACGCCTCAGCCTTGCAAATTCAGCACAAAGCTTGTGGCCTGTTACTAGCAAAGGCAATACCGTATTTGTTGGAGCCCCATGTAGAAAAGCAGTAAGCTCTAAACTGAGCATGTCGATTTAACGCAGTCTTCAGAAGCATACAGCACTAGTGAGAGTCATTTAGATGGATCACTTAGGAAAATCCACTGTTCTTCTAGTGGATTCAGGCCCCCTTTGATTGTCGATAGTCACACCTTATTGTCTCTAGCCAAAGATATAAAGTAAATCAAGTGAGAAAAAAATTAAAGGAAATGCACAGTTCACTTTGATTACCTGGCACATTTTTACTATGAAGGATTTGCTATGGAAGAAGGAAATCTGATGTGCACGAATTAATGTCTCCAAGATATAAATACCATCATTTTCTTTCTGTGCCATTTCCAGTCAATGGCTTCAATCATGCAAGCACTTACCAAAGTACTTAGCATCATACAGTCAAGTGGTCCCAAGTGCGGTTATGGGTTCTTTGAGCAAAGCTAATGAAAATGGTACAATAAGGGACTTCATTCCCAAAGGCTGGCTGATCCTCAGTTCCTACTGCGAGATGATGCCAGCAGGAAGCGTGATCCCTCCAGCCGGGTGCTGTGACACCATTCCTTGCTCCGATAACACCCAAGAGGATATAATGGATCTTGTCATCCTGTTTCAGAAAAGACATCTAGACTCAAGACACTGTGCCTGGGCTGTGAGTCCTGGTGAAAGAGCTGTGTGCTGGCTTGCTTGGGGCTACCACAAGCCTGGGCATTCGCTAATGTGAACGCATTTCCTCGATATTCCTCTGCTCAGGCTGACTCCTCTCTCAGCATTTAAGACATTTCCCATGGTAAATAAAAGGCTGTTACACAGAGTGCGAGGTATTGACTGTCAGAGTAAATTTAAATTAAACAGGGGCAAATTAACACTTGTTGCTTTTGCTAGTTTCATTTCTGAACAAACGCGCTAAAATGATGACAAACACGTGCATGCTGCTTGAGCAGAAATCAATACAGACAGAAAATGCTATTTCTGACTGAAACTGCAGTGATAGCTTTCTTTTAGAAAAGCCTAGCAGAGGATGTGTGGCATATGTACTTAAAAATATCACTCCGAAACCCTACCCTTCAACCACAGCTTGCAAGCTATTCTACCTACCTGTGTAATCTTTTCCTAGGGACTTCTTAACCTTCTTGGTTAATACTTTAAAACATCATAGTTAGTGCTGACGCAGTTCACTTTTCTCAGTTTGACATCAACATATTGTCGTGTCATCGTGATTGTTGCACATCTGAACCTTGCGCTTCATTACTAACCAACACCAACTCCAGCAAAGAACCCAGACATTACCACTGAGTTAAAATATCCTATCCATTCCTAGCCCGGAATGGGCTGACTTCTTTTTCTCAGCACCCCAACACTTTAATTCAAGCACATTTCTTTGGCTTAATGTTTTCCTACCTGCATTTCTGCATAATTAAAGCATTTCAATGTGGTCAGCAAAGTTAATGATATCCATTTATCTTAGGCAAACTGGCAAATGTCCAGCAATCACCCACACGTTCCTACCAGCAGTCCCTGTGTCTCCCCTTCTGTTTTTTTTCACCAAAGGCTGGAAGTTGAGCCTGGATACTACAGCAGGTAGTAAAATAGTAATAAATATATTCTCAGGAAGCTGTGGCTGTAAGGACTCCATTGCCTACAAAGTCTATTGTAAATTATGCATTGCTGTTTAGTATCCTTGACATTTTTAGTGAGTGCAATAAAACACCTTTATAGAGTTGGAAAGAACTGTATGTCAGCTCAAGGGAAAAAAAAAAGAACAAATGAAAGACATAATTGTTTTATCTACAATAGATTTCTTTAGTAGATTACTACTGAAATGCACAGACTTTTTCCTTGTCTGCTAGGCAGGATTAAAACCTGGAAGGCTCCATATGTCATTCAGCCAGCCATTAGATTAGAAAATAAGGTGCAGAAAGGAAAACCAAAGAAAATTGCAATTGCTAAGTTCAGAGCTACAACGAGGAGTTACATTTGCCACCATTTTAAAAGTAAACAGAGGGATAGGAGGGTGAGCAGGTATCCATCAGCAGCTCTCCAGAGGTCATCAGCATCACCTAAATCCTCAGAAACTTTTCCGTGTTAAAATCTAGGGCTTTGAGCAAGATGAAGGATTACTTAGAACCAGAAGTAAGAAACTAGCTAACAGACAGACCTCAGATTTCTATCAGCTCTAAAGCATACGCAAGTTGTGCTCAGCCTTCCTCGGTGATCCAAAGGACCTCCCTACTGTCATGGTCAGGCTTGCAATGAAGTCATAGAAAGCAGATTTTCATTTTTGCAGGCATGATGTGAGTTTGCATTTTCGTACCTACTATTAAATACAGGCATCAGACTGCATCGTTTTCAGCTACCTGATAACGAGAGCAAAGCAAGCAGCTAAAAACCCAGATCATTGCTTTTTTCTTGTACTTAGGGTCTTTTCAGTTTTGCTGGCATTAGAATAGAAAAAAATTATTAGATTGTTACATGTTAAATCAGTTCTCTCTATCCTTCCTGAGGTAACTGTATGTTTACCATATCTTTGATGTCAGCCAGAAATTCACTATTTTGGGCCCCAAAATAAATGTATAATAAGGATCGAATTGTGAAACCAAACTCCAGCTGTACTAATAGAAGTTATACCTCAAAGATATTTTCCTCTGTTTCCTCTATAGAAAAAAATTACCCTGACTTCTCACACAAACATCCCTGCAGTATTTCTTTTCCTCCTGAGGAGTATTCCTGGCCTGCACTCCTGTTCTGGCTCAGACACCACAGTCTTTGAGACAGAAGGCTGTCCTGTCAAAAACCCCACATTTTTTTATGTAGCTTTCCCCTCCTCAATTATTTGTCTTCTGCTTAATAACAAATAAACCCTCTAGATCTGGATGACACAGCACCACCACCCTGAGTCTGCAGACAAAGCAAAATGAAAGATTTCTATTGCAGCAGAATTCTTTCTGGTACCTGGGTAACAGGAATCCTGATTCCTTCAAGAACAAAAGCATCTTTTTAAGGTGGTGCCCATGAAAACATCAACCTCCCTACATCCTACTCAAAAGAAGATGCTCGCTGAAAGGCCATTATTTACCTGCAATATTATTTTAAGTGGGAAGGATGTTATGAAATGTCTTGTTGATCATCTGCTCCAAGAGCACAGCGCAGCACTGTAAAGAATTCAGATGTGACCTGCAAATGTCTGCAAACACCCGCTACGTTTACATCAATAAGAGGTACACTTATACAACAGACATTCCTATTTCATGTTGCCCCCCCACCCCACGCATTCATCAGGATTTAAAAATGCCCCAGGCAAAATCTCCGCTTGAATTTACTTCAGAAGTCAAGGTCTGAAGGGAGAATACTGGATTTTCTTGAGCTTCTGCTTTACACTGATGACAAACTGTCTGTATGGCTTTTCCACAGACATGCACTCACTGCCTTGGCCCCAGGCCAGCAGGACCCAAGCAAGCTGCCACCAAGCTAACCCAAGTCCCACCGCAAGCAGGGAGCCTTACAGAATCATAGAATCACAGAACAGTTTGGGTTGGAAGGCACTTCAAAGATCATCTAGTTCCAACCCCCCTGCCATGGGCAGGGACACCCTCCACTAGACCACGTTGCCCAAAGCCTCATCCAACCTGGCCTTGAACACTTCCAGGGATCCAGGGGCAGCCACAACCTCTCTGGGCAACCTGTGCCAGGGCCTCACCACCCTCACAGGGAAGAATTTCTTCCTAATATCTAATCTAAATCTACCCTCTTTTAGTGTAAAGCCTTCAAACAAGGGATGACTGCGGCCAGCTGAAATAAAAGTGAAGTAAACACAGGGCTCCAGGAGGACAATGATGTCACCTCCTGGCCTGAGTAACGGTCATAGCAAGAAGTCAATCTGCACTGAATTTGCAGCTATTTCCCTGCTTGCTGTTGGACTCCAAACCAAGCTGGACACACCAGCTCCCACTCAGAAATGTTATACTTATCGTAGTGCTTGTCATATCAAACCAATCACCCAGATGGTGAACCGGTGCTTGTTTACATCCTCCTGGCTTGGCCATCGTCTTGGATGGATACAGGAAGGGCAGAGACCAGACACGTGGACTGAGCCTTGCCAGAGGCAGGGGCTGCAGGCAGGTTGGAGTGCCCTCATCCGCGTCCCTCCGCTCCCCCGGTTGGAGATAACGATCCATAAGGAAGTGGAAGCTGCATTCACACTAACAAAAACAGACCATAAACCCCTTTCTGCTGTAGCAAGATTAAAGAAAAATGACTCATCTATCACAGCTATTTCCAGAATCAGAAATGTCAGGTGGTCCTAAAAAATGGTCTGCATTAAGTAGTCAAATGTGGAACATTGGATGTCTAGTGTCACTCAGCAGCGCTTTTGTTTTGTTCATGCATTTTTTTGCCTTTGAAAAGGTGTTTTGGATGACCTGTGGATCTGTTCTCCTTTGATGAAATGAATGCTCTTCACTTTAGTTGTCATTTTCAATTGCTTTAAGTCTGTGTGTTAATAAAGAAGATAAAAACCAGTTATTATTTCAATCAGTTTTTACTTCAGAGAAATGTGTTTTGCCTTAAAATAAGCCATTTGAAATTATGACCATCCGTACTTAAGCCAAAACTGATATAATTACATTAATTTCAATTAAATGTTTACTGCTTAAATTTTTATAGAAATGCAAACTTCTGAATTGGTTGAAGTTACCAACTTCTTACCTGAAACCAGAATTTTCTGAAGTTATGAAACTATTTTTGACATTTGGACTCTCTTTTCCAGGTGCAAATATTAATTTTCCAAATTGAAAAAAAAATCATTTAATCAAGTATCAATTCAATAACTATTTCTTTCAAAATATGGATAGAAAAAGTAGAACAGTTTCTCTTCCTCCTCTGGTTTAGGACAAAAGATACAAGCATATGAGATCCAGTAGTTTTAAAATCTTAAAGGGCATGATGACAAGAAATAACAAGATTTGTTAACTAATTAATGGTAATATTTCATTTGTTTATTAAATGATCTTTTGAATATGAAGCATTTTTCATTAACTTTTTTCCCTGATATATCTACCTCACTGAAGGTAGTTTTATTAAATTAATCATTAAAATGTTTCTGTGCATTTAATTGAATTTTATTCCCATTTAAATGTAATTTGACGCAAATTGCACATAAAACATTAATCATCTAGTAGAAAGGAAATGTATCATTCATCATCTTATATAGCGAATATGTGAGACATAATGACCAGAATAAGTATATGTTAAGCTCTGTTACTACCTAAAGATGCATCCAAAATCCCACATATATATCTATATGAGTATAGATATATGCCTGTGCATCCACATACATATAGTATTTGTATACAAATATTGTCTTGGTTAGCAGAAAAACACCAAATTTATTCTAAAGATCTATTAATTCCCAAATCAAGTTATTTAATGGTTATTCATTAGTAAGGACTAACCAGTCTTTGGTAAAATAATTATCATCATAAATTCAAAACAAGATTATAATAGATTATTTAAATCAAGGCTCCCCACTTACTGATTTAAATTATGATTAGAATTGGCAATTTACATCATTTCTAATTAAACTAATTCAGTCAAGCAAGGACATTTTTTGTCATTAAAGTGTTCTATAAGATTTACAGAAAATTGAATTAGAATGCTATCAAAAATACACAACAAAATAGCACAAGTTATTTAGAATTAAATATCTTTGTATTAAACATGCTGGGTAAAGAAAAATCATATTTTGGTTCAAGTTATCATATCCTGGAGCCAGGAAGTGTGGTGTTCCTGAAGACCCTGTTTTCTGAGTCCTCCTTTGCCCTCTGCATGATGTAATATTTTCTACTTGAAACATTATTTAATATATATTTTCTGTTAAAAGATGGCAAAATAGGAGAATTTAGTAACAAGTTATAACCTGACTTTTCCCAGAGTGCAGTGGAACAGAATTACTCAAAATGAGAATAATCATTTGTGCCTGTATCCAAACTCAGATCTGAAACAAGCAGTCAGGGCTTTAGCATCTATCTGACCCTCATTTTCATATCTTGTTTCAGCAAATTTTCTGCTTAAAATTAAGTCCCATGACCAGCATCTGACTGGACTTGGTACCAGGATTGTACAGGAAGGACCATCTGCAGGTCTTGGCTCAGGTGCAGCAGCAGCTCCCTGGGATGATGTGAGAATTGCACATGAGAGGTTAAAAATGCTGCTGGTGTCCACTTATCTCTTGTGCAAACATTGTGGATGGAGATCCGGAAGGCTGGCACGAGAAACAGCCAAAGGATGGAGTCTCGCGGCAACAGGACAGTCCTCTTTTGGCTAAAGAAAAAGGAATAAGCAGATAAATGGTTTCTACACAGAATCTTGAAGGCCATGGTGCCTGGAGTGAGATCTTTTGCTTAATTATCTGTGAAATTAATATTAAAGTTGACACCCCCTGAGCATGATAATGAGTTTAAAGAAATACATGCTAAACATGTAGTACTGTAGTACTGTAGTACTCGACTCTCGACTGTAGTACTCGACTCTCCACCCAAATCATGTTAAACATCACCCCAGGGAGGGGAACGGCTAAGGTTGGCGTATGAAGGATATGGAGGAAAATACCCCTGGGGCGGAGAGAAAAGATTGAAGACCCAGAAGAGGCAGTTGACAGGCTGTGCTCCTCCTTCACCCAAGATAGGGACGCCTTCTTGGTACACATTGCACCTTCACCTTTTGGTGAAGAATACCTGGCACAGCATTTTGCCAGCACTATCATCATATATTAGCGCTACTGCAGCAAGTGTATTTATCAACAGCAATTCTGAACTTTTTAAATCTATTGCCTTAATCAATTACCTATCTTTTCAATTTTGTCTCAGTGAAACTCCTTGGTGGGGCTCTGACAGGCAAACATTGACTCTGATAAGTGGCTACACACATAACCCTTTAGACATAAACTGTTGACCAAGTCTGGAACTAAGTCTGGACCTAGTCACACCAAGGCTTCTCTCTGAGAAGGAGTTTAGAAAGCAACCGGGTCCTTTCTGAACCTCGTGATTCAACGAGAGGGCCTCCCTCAGCCACGCATCAGACTCACACCTGTTTACGTGACAGATGGCCAAACTGCTTTTAGATGTCTGCCTCCCTGCTGCCCCCACAGCTGCCATCCCCATCACATCTGGATTTTCAGCCTCTGAACAATGAAGGTTCTCACTACGAGAAAAAAATGACTCACAGACAAAAAGTACATATGCTATGCTGTTCAGCAAAGGTTTGCCTTAGGTCCCAGGCAAAACACCTGGATGAAGGACAACAGAGTGTTTAATAGGCATATGGCACAACGCTGGAAGGAACTGCCATTCCACTGGAGGACAGGATTATTATTGAAAAACAGCTTGAAAAATTGGAGAAATGTGCTGGGGGCAGGGGAAAGTCTGCTGTTCAGCAGGATGAGGCACACCACTTGGGCAGGAGTCACCAACAGCGCTCACACAAAAGGGGAGCAACCACTTACCCTGCAGGTCTGCAGAAACAGGCTATACCTTGTAGTGGATCATGATCTGAAAATAAGTCAGAAATGGTATGAGCAAGGCAAACAGTAGTAGGAGACATAAGCAGGAATATACTCTCTGAGAACACATCCCATGGTGATAGCTTCGGTTGGTTTGTTCTCCCCAGCTTTTCACCCCACACTTCAGGAAAGATGTGGACTTTTGTAGAAAGTGCAGAGGCTACTAATAGGAAAAAAAAACCCAGCAGGTTCAAGAAGAGAGAAAAAGAGTTGGGAGATATTTAGCCTGGAGACAAAGTAGGGTGGTAACCAGTTCATGCATACATTTCTAAACCCATACTGGACTCATCATCCTAGGAGTTACAGATGTGCTGTCTCACCAGTGACACCATTCATTCTGTAACATTTTGTAATTCTAAGCAAGCTACCAAGAAACTAAATTAAGATTTACCCGATCAAACACAGACATTACAGCGCAAGAACATCTCAGACTCCTTTGATAATCAAAGGAGGGAAATTCACTCCAGCTGTAGCAGAGGTCCATGTTTGTTCCTGAGAAGCATGACCTACAAATTCCCCAAGGGGAGCCCAGGGCAATTATCTTGGGCATGGGTCCTTTAAGCAGGAGATATCTAATGAGTAGAGATGAATCCCACCCTAAGTTATTCAGGAGAACAGTACAAGAAGAAAACCTCTTTAAAACTACAGTTTCTGCAAAATTAAAGATCATGCCTGTCAAAGGAACTATATTTTTCTGCTACTATCTGAAAAGTCTATGTTCAGGTGTGGTACCACATAAAACATTTTCCATTTTCAATACAACTAACACCAGTGTCAATTAGCCTAAATACAATTAATAAACAGAAAGAAACCGTGATTTAATTGGGATTACAGAAAACATTAGGATGGAATATGTGGTTCATTTTCTATTTAGGAAGTACCAGCCAAGTAGTATGAGATGTGCTAAAATGAATGTTAGCTTAAGTATCTTCCAAGTTAATAAGCTTCAGTGTTTAAGAGCAGAAAAGCCTGGTCTGCTGGGAGTTAAATGGCAGTGCTTCTTATCTGGGAGACATATTGCTGACAGGAACAAATAAGAAGGAACATGGAAGAAAAGTCAAAAAGGATCTGAAGACATTACAGAAATATTGGGCTTGCTACTAAAGAAAACAAAGCATACTGTCCTTCAAACATATGAAATAGAGCAGAGAGTTTAATCTTTTGGACCAAAATGTAACTTCCAGAAATCAGTTCATCTGGAATATACAAAGGAGTATCCCTTTCAGTCTCTCCTCTCTGAGAGTCACCAGTGCAGCCAGATGATTACTGAAACCAAAAATCCAATGCTTACTTACCAAAGCATCTCAGAATTGAGAGTTGCTTTTCGTTTCTTAACTACTGATTACATCCTGAAGAAAACAACATGGTTCAATAATCTCATGAGATGAATAAGAGTACCCTGCAGCCTGTGCTTCCCTGTCCTCATTGAGGCTTAGACAGAATGAGTCTGAAAAAGTGGATCAAATCCAGTGACTGTAACAAGAGACAAGGGAGGATCTGGTTTGAATGCATAGTGCTATTAAGAACCTCAGATGAGCAACAGAGGGTCATACCCACGATCTTGCACTGCAAGTAGTGCAGATGCTTAGAAAAAGACTTTTAAAAACAGGGAAAATCTGTAGTGATCCTTCCCTAGCATATCTTCGCGACTTCGGGCTTCCTTACACTTTCAGTGAGATAGGGAATTCTTACAGCAGTGTTTCCCATTTGCAAAGTGCTGTTTAACAACCATCAAAGGATCCATTTTCCATTAATTTCTTTTATCTTTTTTTTTTCATTCTTTACTTTTTTGGCATCTAAAATAACTTGGGGCAATGACCTCCACATTTTAGTTATGCACTTTGTGGAAAAGCATGCCTGCTGTTGCTTTTAAATCCACAATCTGGAAATTTAATTGGATGTCCCTTTAATTCTTGTGCTGCAGAAGGTAAAGACTCATTATTCTCTAGTCTTGTTCTCCTTTTCCTTCATTGCAGTATCCTCACTCCTTGAATACTCTCTTTTGTTCTTCGACTATGGAAGAAATTACATCCATTCAATAGTGCTTCCTACTCTTCTAGATAGCTTTTTTGACCCATTGTGTCCATGAAAAGAATAGCTAGAACTGCAAGCATCATGGGTTTGTCTGGGGGCTTTTCTTGTTATTTTCTTGTTTTCTTTGACTTCATGTTCCTTATCTTCTATTTGCCTTTGTACTAACACTAACATTTGAATGGGCATGCATTTTTTCTGTTCATCTGCTTCAAGCTGTCTATCTGCACTGAAAATTAAATTAAACTAATGAAAGTGACCTCAGTTAGGGATTCTGTTGTTCACTCTAAGGCTTTCAACTTTTTACTTTGTGGTCCAAATGGAAATGCAGATGCTTGAACAGAAAGTCTAAACCTATTCACAAGGGACTTCAATGCACAGACCTTTTGGATTTAGTGTGTTGACACCGGGGTAGTCCTAGATGGAAGCTGCTGGTGCAGAGGATTAGTAGTTGTTGACCTCTGTAATAGATTTACACAATATGACTCTGAAGATAGAAGTTAAGAATATGGACCAAAATCCATAAGCTGCATCATTCTGTGTGCATCGGGATGCCCGCCCTGCCTGCAATACTGTACACCTGATCATAAGCTCTGAGAATTTGATCACATGTAACAATCTGTAAAGCTGCCCTTCAGCAAGGTCTGGTGGAGTGGTGGGGCAGACAATCAGATGCTTTAGCTGGTTTCACACATTCTTCACTAAGTGAGAGAAAGGTGAAGACTCTTTTTTATTTGTAGTGTGTATCCTGATTAATTAGAGGAACGATGACAGTAATGCTTACACTAGACCTAGAGGCAATGAGAGAACCACTGTCTTTCATTTAATCAAATGTGGCTTTAACTATACATTTGACATAGGTATCTTCTTTGCGTTTGTCCGGAGCCACAGCAGTGGCAGTGTCTGTGTATTTTGGTCAGAAGGGAACAGATTGGTTTGCTACAATCTAAAAACTGTTTCCTCTACCTTGCTCGTGGTGGTTAAAAATATTAACATCACACGCTATTTTTTGAAAATGTGGTGCAAAAGCATCCCAGTGCAGAAGTGTGTGCCGCTGGAGACATCTTCTGAGCATCCCCATTCACTGAATACAACACAGCCTTACTAGATCACCTCCCAAAAGCAGCCGTTCAGCTCACACTGCAGAACAACCATCACGACAGCTCTCCTAATAGATAGCTTTGCAAGCGTACCCAGTGCTACACAATAGGTGAGCTGTGCAACACAAATTACACTGAGTTATGTTCTTTCTGCAGATGACTATAAAATTATATAGGGCTCTCTACATAAGGGACTTAACTTGCCTTCTGCAATGAACACAAATATGTGGCATGAATCATGAGGACAAAGACGAAACTGATTCTTAATGGCTAATTGCTTCACAGGGGAGAGATCACCTTTGTGGGGAAAAAAGGGTCTGTAAATTTAATACAAAGCAGATGCCTCTTAAAGCCTTCATATAGAACCGAGGAGAGGATTGCTTTCCTCATGCAGTATTCTGTGTCCTTTCTTCCTAATTTTTTACATGTAAAGTAGTCAGCTGTTTTCCAAGCTCAGGACATATCCCAACTACATCCGAGTTTCTTCCAGGACGCAGTTTCATTCTATGATGCACCATAAAGTCAAACAGCTCCAAAACATCATTTTTCTTCAGTACATGTTCTTTTCCTGATGTTATTTTAGCCATTTTAGGGAAAACCTGGCCACTGCTCTCTCAAGCTTGAGTGTTATTCAGGGTTACCACTGGTGTGTCTGGCCACTTGAGAGGAGGGACAGCAGCAGATCATGACCCCAGGGACCATGACTATTATTTGAGACTTCTGTTGCCCCTCCCCACTCTGCAGTCCTGTGTGCAGAAGGTGGCCTTAGTCACTGACCAGGAGAGAGGTCACAGCCCTGGGGAAGAGTCAACCATAATGTTACTTGTACAGGTGTAACTAGACCCAGGCTTTCCTATGAAGGTGGCAGGTTCCTATCTTATCAAGACAAACTACAGAGGTTTTCCACACCTACCTTAGAGTGATTACTGTTAAAAACCACAGAATTTCCCCAGATGGTCAATGTGGGGCGGTGTACTGGAACCATTTGCTTGTACATCCTGTACCAGCATTGCAACACAAAACAGGGTTAGCTTGGGCTTTGCTTTTTCTGTCCACTAAAGGAAATGGTGAGGACTGAGCTGTCCTCCCTTTCAACCCTTTCTTTCGCACACACACATACACACACAAATGCAAAATCCAGATCTCACCCAAACATCCCACCCACCCAAGCTGGTGCAGAGGGAGAACAAGGCAGAAGAGCCTTGATCCTGCCTTATCTTCATCAGCCACTGTTGATACACGCAGAAGAGCTGATACTACAGCAGCTTCCTTCTTCTGGAAGCAAAAAGGACCCAGACACTGAGTCACACTTCTTTTCCCATGTCCCTCTTGGCCTCACACTATTATAAATCATGCTTTAAGCTGAAGGAGGGTCGATTTAGATTAGATACTAGGAAGAAATTCTTTACTGTTAGAGTGGTGAGGCACTGGAACAGGTTGCCCAGAGAGGTTGTGGATGCCCCCATCCCTGGAAGTGTTTAAGACCAGGTTGGATGGGGCTTTGGGCAACCTGGTCTAGTGGAGGGTGTCCCTGCCCATGGCAGGGGGGTTGGAACTAGATGATCTTTAAGGTCCCTTCCAACCCAAACCATTCTATGATTCTATGCCATTAAAGAGTAATGCATTTATCAGTATTCTTCTAGCTCTGCATGTCTGGTTGAGTACAGTATGAAGATTCCCCTATCCTCACAAAAATCAGCTGTTTCCTTACAAAAATAAATTTCCTTTAATGACCCAAACAAAGGCCTGACCTGAGTTGAATTAGTAAATCTATCAGACTTCTGGGAAATAAAAATAAATAACCTCAGATGTCAAGGAGTAGAGCAACTCCAAAAGTCAGTACTCAACTTTGAAATGACATACCATCTGTTGCAAGAGATTTTTATATTTATGGACTATGAGATATGGACTATGAGACTAAGAGAAGGAATAAAAAATATACTTTGGTGCAAGCGTTTCAGGAACACCAATACCTTTCAACACCTTTTGGAGGAGACTGACACTGAACACACTTTCCTTTCATTCTTGCCTTTAATAACAGCAATTGCTGCAGTTCCAACTTTCCAAATGGCACAAGAGTGGGTATGTTGGCATGAATTTGGCTAATCATGGAAAAATTCCATGTAATTAAAAGACATGAGGAACGTGGCACTGTTTCAGATGGTAGAGTGAATTACTGAGAGTGGACTTTTATGGGAGTCATCTGCTGACAATTAAACTTCACAACTCCTTATAACTGTAAGTGAAGAGGGATTATTCCCATTTCGGATGTGGAGGAACTGGGGAAGGATTTTAGTATAATCTGCAGAATCAAGAATCAACATTTCTTGCTTCTAGGACAACTATTCCTTTCACTGAAGAAAGCTCCTCAAAGATTTTTACTACGTGCCACCACCACCACCTGTTCCCTTAGTTTCCCAGTTGATTTTTCTTTGAAGATTCCCAATGATTTAAAGTCATGCTACTCCTTTTTATGTTCACATAGCCATTTCAGGAAGAAGGGCGTAAGTCTGTTTGCAGTATGAACTTGCCATGTGTAGAAGCTTCTCTTTTGCATATTGTGAATGGACTTTATTTTTCATTCAATTAATTTTCTTAAGGTGAAGAATGTTTCTGCCTAGGCTTGGATTCTGCATGAAAAATTATTCGATCTGCAACTCTCCTTCCATTCAGTTGTGTGAAAAGGATGCACTTCCTGAAAAGTAAACGTGGTCTTTGTATATGCACCAGCTCAGGAAGCTAAGAATCAATCCATCATCTATTTAATCACATTTAAAGACTCTTTTCTCTCTGTCCTGCCATAGCCCTTTTCTGCTACTCTAATTTCTCCTTTAGTATATAATGGTGGCAAGTCTTGTCGACATTATTGACGTCACTTCCATTTTGATATGAATAAAGGGTGGCGAAGCTGGACATAAGGGAATTCCACCAGAACTTGATAATGATGTCAAGAATTCCAGTGAAGCAGTAGCTGTGCTTAATCTATGCTCTGAAAAAGGGGAAAAACATTACTTCAGTTCATTTTTAGTTAAATATCAAAAGACATAGAAATCTGCATAATCCTTAGTACACCTGGATAGAGTGTCTGCATACAAAGGTGACTTCTTAAAATTATTTCTCCATTCACTGTCTACAGTGATATTCTTCATAATTTTGTTCTATTTCACTGCCTGTGACTAGCCGAGAAGACCTCGAGAAAAACACTGAATTGACTGGAGAATAATCAGATCTACACTCTGTAAAAGAAATGAACATTTAACCATTGCTATTTCCTCAAGAAGATCGAATTCTTTATAGACAGAAAGTGTTGCAATAGACAGCTGTAGAGCTTGTTACTCATGAAAAGAATTATCTTACAAAGGAAACACTAAAGCAGCATTTGCAAAGGCAAAGCTTCATTTTTAGGAAGGTCAGTTTGCTCAGGGCAAAGTCACAAGACACTCGTTTCCAGCTTTTGTAGGATGATATATCACCACATCAGTCATGCACAGAAAAGGTACAGTTAGGGTTTATGTGCCGAGGGGAGATGATCCTGCCAAATCCCCATTGGCAAAACAAAACAAACTAGATAATAGCTCCAATATCTGCACAAAGCCTACAAACCTGACTTTTCGGAGCGCCACAAAACAGATAGAACAAGATCCTGTGACCAAAGAAAGAAGAAAAATGGGGTATGCATGTTTTCCTCTGCCAGAGAAGATCAAGAAGAGCTCAAATAGGAGGCTGCACACAGTTGTTGTCTCAGTGTTGTTGCCTTTTGGACAGCAAAGTTAGGAACCATTGGCATGAATACTCAGAAATTTTTTATTTTTTTTTAAAAAAGCTACTTTGGGAGGCATTTGAAATTTGAAATTCTAGATGAAGGTCTGTATTTAATGTTCTCTAAATATTAGTTCTCATGTTCTGACCAGCAGCCTAATTTGGTGTGGATTCCATCAGTTTCTATGGCAAACTCCATTAAACCTGTCTGCAAGTATGGTGATCAGGTCGTATGTGCCTATTTGGGGATAGGCTTCATGTTTGTTTTGGGGTTTTTCTGGAGGTAATGCTTAGCTCTCAGAGCTTTCAAACCTATCTGCAAAGATTCAGGTAGTGTTGTTGACAACCTTAACAAAGTGCTGTGAATACAGTCAGGAAGAAACTCAATAGTATTAGTGCCCCTATAGTAAGAACTTAATTTTAATATTCTTTTTAGAGATGGACATAAGCAAAATGTGAGCTAAATCCAACACGTTGGGTTTAGGTACAAAAATTCAATGAAAAGGCTTTCCAAGGTTGGAAACACACAGCCAAGGCAGAAGCCCAAACCTCTCATAAAAACCTCTGTAGCAGCTTTGGGGAGTGGTAGAGTCTAAGGTACAGACAGTGTGCTGTGGGTTTTCTAAAGTGTATTTGTCTTGACAGTGCCCCTGTGTGGGCTGATAGCTTTCCAAGATGATCTTCCAAGCAGAAGCTGAAATATTGTCTCTCCAAGCCAAGAACATCAAAACCTGTGATAATGTTCAATTATAGTAGCTTTATTTCCATTATGTCTAATGCCTAATGTAGATATAATTGATTTCTCTTCTGGATATTTATGCATGCAATAGCACAGTTCTTCAATAGCTCTACTCTGCTTGGCTCAAAGAATAAGCTTCTTGCAATCCATGCTTTAGACATCAAAGAGCATCTTTATTTGAAGAAATATTTTTAAGAAGACAGGGACTACTTCTACATGTGTTTTTCAGAACCAGGTACTCTTGGTGCCCTTCTAGCACCAGCTCAGAGCGTGCTACATCCTGAACAGAAAATGCTCCCCAGAAGATAACACGTTTCCCCAGATATTTCAGAGATACAATTTACAGCTTGTCAGAAATGTCATAACAGAGGGGTTTTGTCAGAAAAAGCTGAAGCATCAAGACCAAAACTTTTCACTACTTCCTACCTGTTTTCATGAAACTTTTGGTCAGGAGAGGTTCCCGAGTGGCATGGCTGAGGTTTTAGGTGAAGAAAAGGCAAAATAACAGGACTTCTGCCTGATAAGGGGTTTTTTTTTTTAATATGGTCATGACCTAGGATTCAGCCTCTTTACAACTTAATTCAGACCTGGGGTTTGACCTCAGCTCATTTAAATGCCAAGCATGTTTAACAGGTATTTCAATGTAGCAACAAGGAGGACTAATGCATATTTAGTGATTTACATACACTGAAGCAAATTCTGCTTGAATTAACAAGAATGCCCAGCTCTCATTCTTCACTCTTGAGCACACTGCAGAGTTCTCTGCCCCAAAAGTGATTCCCTGTTTGCATCCACAATATAATGTGGACTGGAACCTCTCATGGACTACAGGTCAAATTAATCATCCATGCACATTGCTTCACTTGAAATGTTTGGTGTTTTTTTTCAAGCAACCAAGCAGGTGTTCTGGTAGAGAAACTCAGGAGAGCCCAGTGCCTACAGCACACTTGCAACAGAGCACGGGTGGCCCCAGGTCTGCTCCTGTCCCATCCACCATTGCTAAGATAACATTAGGCAGAAATGACATCTTTCCTTTCAGACATGCCAGATTCTTTCATAGAAGAGCCTTGGGTTGCCTATTACAGGGGCAGAAAATACTGACAGCCACTCAGAAATCATGTTGAGGCAAGGTGCCAGTACAGAAACCAACGCTGTAGCTTGTAAATGGTTTAGGAGTCAGGGAGCACAACAGCTACTGCATGCAAAAAAGAAGAGCACAATAAAAACAGATGCTTTATAAGCCCTGGAGAGGTTACTCCATGAAAGCGTGCAAGCCCAACCAATGTCTTCCACAGCTGTGGACTTCACCACTACTCTTGCTCACAGATTTTTCAAGGCTTACTTGCACCCCGTGCCTTCCAAGTGGCACTAACACATTAGAGAACATTCCTGCTTTGGAGGGGACAAACACAAGGACAGCACTAGAATTGCACTTTCCTGAAGAGAAAAAAGCTGCTTTTCCTAGACTGGGCAAAATTTGCAAATGTGGTATTCACCACTTCCCCTACATATAGCTGGTGTTTGAAAGAGGCAGGTAGAAAATGAACAGCCAGCAGATCCTTCTAAGCTGGCCATGCTTCCTAAAGTGTCCTCTGCTATTTCTTAGGCGTGCTCCAACTACAGCACAGGGCAGAATGTTCTGTACAGATAGTGTCAAAAATTACTCAGAACCAATTTTCGTATTCAAAGACATGTTTTCCTTTAATTTAGCAATGCTGAATGGACTCCAGTCACTTGAAGACATTGAAAAGCACCACAAATGTAAAGAATTACAGCATTTGCTTTAACCATAGAAGCAATTAACTCTCCAGCAGAGTGGAAAACAGCTTTTGAGCTGTATTTATTGATGCATAGATTTCACTGTAGTGTGATATTTGAAGACAAATTGCTGTGCCCATAATTAAGACCGTTGAGGAATTGGCAAGTGAAATATAATGATGAAAGACCAGCTCAAAGGGCAAGTGAGTTAGATTGGTCAGGATGATACAATCTATATGACCTCAGTGCCCTATTCCTGCTCATTGATTTCCCAATTAAATATAACTTTTTATTCAATCAGTTAGAATATACTGCAGGTTATTGATGCACTGCTAGTAGGAAAAAGCAATGAAGTAAAGATAAAACAGTGGGTGAACACTGTCTCATTTTAACATTTTATTAACCTTAATGGGGTCATGATGAAGATGATGTTATTCACTTGGATCTTTTTGTTCTTTTTTCATCTCTACTTTTTTCTTTTAGTATAAAGTGAACTTATTCTGACCAGCCTAGGGCAGACAAAGCCCAGTCCTGGGAGATGTAAGGCCCTTTTACTCTCCTTTATTTGAATGATGGTAAAATTCCATCGTCAGTACTGCATCTTCACCCCCAGCTCAGCTAGATGAGAGACTAACGAGGAAATGCACAGAGGCAACGAGAGATGTAGAATAGTTTCTGTACAAGGAGAAATTGAACAGACTATGACTTCAGCTTGGAAAAAAGCCAAAAGAATGAGACAATAACGGTCTACGACATGAAAAATTACATGGATAAGGTGAATAGCACTGTTTAGCCCTGCTGAATTTAAGACATCATCTGCAGAAAGGAGCTGGAAGGACTGGAGAAAAAATTTCCAAAGAGTATACCTGTATTTGGGCAAATTTGGCTGGACAAGAATGTTGCCAGACACTTCTGAGAAAAATGCTTTTGACTATAATCAGGTTTGCATGACAACTTGTTTCTATTTTATGTTGCCATTTTGAATCAGATCCTCATGCAACTGACCCATCACTATTTTTTTTCAGGAGTAAGGTGGAAGCTTTTATTTATCCTTGCATCGTCATCTATATTTACCTGTTGTAATACAAATTCAACATTCTGCTTATTAAGGAAGGGTAGAATATGCTAAAACTTTCACAGATTTGGGGGTCAGATAATAGTAGACATAATAGAATAGCAGTTACTCATTTTCACACTTTTCTCCAAACACAGTATTTCACCCACGAGCTGGGGAGACACTTAATTGAATACTACCATCTTGGGTTTATTCTGGTGTACTCCAGCTTGAAGGTGAGGAAACACTTTCTTTGTATCCAAAATTAATTCCCTTCCAGACAGCAACATTTTCAGAAGACCATGAATGCTGACAGAATATGAATAAATCGCAGTGTTACACAAATTAATTGCTTTGTGCAGATTGCTATGTCCTAAGGACCCGGTCTGTCATGAGCTTACATTTGTGCACCAGGAATAACAGCGTTGGGGTCAATGGGACTGCATATAACAGATGAGATATAGAGTGGAGACAAGCCAGGCTTCAGCGCGGTGATTTTTTTATGTGTCTAGGCAACATGCAAAACCAGACCTTCTGTTCAGGAAACATGGATTGTGAGATCCTTGAGTTTATGGTCTATTGAAAAGCTGCAAAAGTGGACAAGGAGGAATGCTCTTTCCCACCGTTCCCATCCCCTTTCTCATGACAACACACACCCATCTCTGGCACATCTGTGGAAACCAAAGAAAACTCCTTATGCCTAGAACAGACACATGCCAGCACACAAAGAAAGTGAGTACAAACCATTTTGATTTCAAGCTTCACTGAGAAATAACATATCAACAGCTTGGAGCATGGGCAGATGCCCCTTCACCCCATAATGCAAACAGTCTTTTCAAGCTCTTCCATTATGGACAATGCCTTCTATCAAAGCTGTCTCACTGTCTAACAATTACATTTCCGTAAGACTCCATTTTCACAATAAATGAGCAACCTACCACACATTTATCCTCATGGCTCCTTGCTGAGGTACAGAAATAACATTACTCCCAACTTCACAAAGAGGGAAAGGTAGAATGAGGCTAAATAATCTGATCTAAGTCCCAAAGAAAATGAATGAGAAGTGGGATTTTCATAAAATGGGGTTTTTTCAGCCTTAAGAAGGAAGGCAAAAGGGAGATGTTATTGCTGTCTACAGCTACCTACTGGAAAAGCGTAGAGATGCTGGAGCCAGGCATTTCTTGTCGGTGCACAGTGATAAGACAAGAGTCAATGGACCCAAGTCGAAACATGAAAAATTCCAATTAGATATAAAGAAAAATGTTTCACCAGGCAGTGGTCCAGCACTGGAACAGGAGGCCCAAGAGGCTGCTGAAACTCCATCCTACATTTTGAGATTCAAGTCTCAAAATGGATGAAGCCCTGAGCAACCTGACAAGGTTGAGGAGGGGTTTAGACTAGGTCACTTCTAGAGGTGATCATCAGAGCAAGGATGGGGACCCAGCAATCCTGTGTTACAGACCAAAATGGTGTCTGTAACCCATCAGGCATAACTTCCCTGTGCAGAGGAGGCTTCCTGAAACAACATTAGTAGTCATTATTTCTAAGGGTATTACATTAACCCAGTTATTAATGGATTAGTGCCTGGAGCACCTCTTCCCCTCCTTCTGCACTGACCTTGGTGTCTGCAGAGTTGTTCCTCTCACATCTTCTCACTCCTCTCTCTGGCTGAAATTGCTGCTGGGGTTTTTTCCCTTTCTTAACTATGTTATCCCAGAGGTGCTACCACTGTCACTGATGGGCTTGGCCTTGGCCAGCGGCAGGTCCGTCTTGGAGCCAGATGGCATTGGCTCTATCGGACATGGAGGAAGCTTCTAGCAGCTTCTCACAGAAACCACCCCTGTAGCTACCCCCACTACCAAAACCTTGCCATGCAAACCCAATAGAGAGGGGGAAAAAACCCACATTTCTGTTCAGGGAACAAATCATGGTAACTTTTCACAGAAAAAAATTACAGGACATGATTCCACCAAGGCCCTTATGAAAATAACGGGGAACTACTTATGCAAGTTTTCTATTGCAAAAAAAGCACCCACTGTATCACATCCACAAGGACGCTGTTGTGAAGCACTGAAGTTAAAATGAATAGCTTAATTACCTGCCATAATTTATTGAACATAGACAACTGATTCCATGGATCTCCAAAATTAATTCGTGATGACCTTGAAACGAAGAAACTGTATGAAGGGCTGTCAGACTTTCTCCTTTTTTCCACAGATAACTTTTCAAAGGTTTTTAGGATTTATTAAACATTTTTTTATGATAGAAGAGGAGATAATCCTTCCTTCTCAGAGTCTCCAGATGTTCTGATCTGAAGCCCGCCTGTTTAGGATAGCACATGATCCATGTTTTCACTCTTTTACCCCCCTTTGACGATCACAGTTAAAAGACACAGGTTCACTATATAACAGGTATTAAAAGACACTAGAGCTTCAGTCTAATTCACTTAACTGTAGATGTCTACTGTTTAGACCTGTATACATGAACTGGTCATCCTGGGTTAGCTTTGTAATGGCTGGAAAGAAACAGGCACTTCACGTTTGTGGGGTGTCACATCCTATAACAAATACCTAGAATACCTGAGATGAATATATTCACATATTTCCTTCCATTAGCTGTAAAGGCAGTCCAGTCTCCTGAGTCCTGTGACTCAGTAGATGTCTACATGTGGTGGTTTTGGGTTTGGTTTTTTTCTCTAGTCTGTTGTCTGAGAGGAATTTTAAGTAGAGACGCCTCATTTCAGACCTTGGCAGTATGAGAAAATTGTCCAGAAAGCTAGTCTGGAGCAGAGGGCCAGGGCAGCCACATGACTAAGGAGGTGGGAAGTAGTGCCACTACAGCATTTTATCACAGAGTTTTCTGACCCTCTGTAAACATAGGCCAGTCAAAATACACAGGTGGATGACTGCTCTTCTACAGTATCTTCCCTTGTGGACTCCTTATTCCAAAATAAAAGTTTCTATTCCTGAAAATTGATTCTGTTCTGGGAGCAAACTAAATATCTGCAATGAAATAATTTTCACTCTGAAACAGGAGTATCCCCATAGTGATCTACTCCAGGATTACTCCAGTGGGACAACTGTTGTGCTCATGTTCCCCGTTCAGCCATTTTCCACTGCATCTGTGCTGAAAAACCTCCCCTCTTCAAATGAAAGCTGAATGGGATTCTCTGATTGCTGCCTAAATCTTGCTCTTTCCACAGTGATTCTGCTGGCAAGGAAAACAGACAAATGGTCTGTGATTACATTGGTCACATTTTTCATGTTTTTGTACCTGTCCTCATTATTTGTGGAGAAAAATGGCTCATACGCAGCCTTCTCAGAGATGCAGCATCCTTCTCATCTGTTAAAGATTTTTCCCTTGATGCCAATGGAGCTCTAGTGATTTGCATCACTTAAGAATCTGCCTATTTGTATTTTGCATGAGCCAAAATATTGAGACAAGTCTGAAATGAGTCAGTATTTTTCCTGAGCTCAGGTGAGATCATTTGAAGACTCCCCTGGCTGTGGACTCAGTGAGATCTGAGCAGTTCCCCTTGCAATGGATAAACACTCTTTCAAGGGAATCGTCTCTCTGAAGGGATCCTTCCTTAAATTCTTTCTGTCGATTCTTAATAGCTCAGCCATATCACGGCATTTGCATAATAAGCTGTCTCTGGTTTGAGTGTATCACGTCCATGCAGGGGTCAGCATGATCGCCCAGTCTGTGCTCCTGCATAATGATCATCTGCTGAAGAAGTTTCTTTAGTAAGTCCAGTATTTGTGGCTGAGCTGCAGCATTGCCTGCCGAGAAGTATAAAATCTTGCTTTAAAGAGTTCCATACAAATGATCTAACACAGCCCCTAGCAAGGTATTCCAGTAGCTAAGCCTTAAAAACATGTGCCTTATTTCTCAAAAATGCTTCTTACGTAATGTTTGGCTGCATTGGGTAGAGACCATGATCAAGGCACAGACAAATGAGTTTTACACCACTACATGGTGTTCTGACTTTCCCTACAGAAGGTTCCTCATATGAATATCAATTTTTCACTGAATCTCCTGTATCAGCGTTCCTAGAATTGGCTTAGCTTTACATTTCTCTCCCAATCCCTTGCTATAAATAGCTGAGTCTCATATATCATTTAAGGAGAATAAAACATTACTCCTTGCATTCATTTATTTGATTTTACAGCCTTGCTTGTATGTTAATCAAACGCATAAAGTGCTGAGGTGCATAGGTGCCAAGTAAAAGTCAATATTTTACCGTGAACCTCATTTATCTACATTAGCCTGAAACAAGGTAGATCTGTAAATTTGGATATTATTGAATTTAATGACAAAGATCAATTACAACATCTTTGACACGACAGGGATTTGTCAGATGAGGGGGAAAAAGCATTACTTCTTCCTAAGGGAGCTTATAAATGCTGGCTGGTTGGGACTGTCCATCTCTTCCAGTGGACTGATGCATGCAAAAGCTTAAATAATATTAGTTGTATTTGAAAGGAGTTTACAACAGATCTAAGTTATAGTGAGCTCTCTGAGGGATTGCTCAGCAGGATTGGCTGGACTATAAGAATAAAGAACTAGAAAGTGCCTTCATGGGAGAGATCCACAATTTGGCTGCAAAACTGAAAGCAAATCTGAACTCTGGCTGCTTCTTTCTGTGTCCAGTACACAAATACCAACCATAAGTCTTTTGTGAGCACTGCAGTAGTGCTGACTGTTAATTACAAAGCTGCCTGGAAGCACAAGCGCTGCTTTTCTGAAGGAAGCTTGGGAAAACATGGACAATAACCTCCACTGATGGAAGCTGCCACCTTTCACTGAAGTCGACGTCTAGAGACATGTAACACTTCCTACCCATCCTTCAGCCCTTTTCCCTTTCTTCAGCATTGGGTAGGAAGCATTAGTCTGTCCACGTTGCTGATGCATCATCCACCTGGTAAGATAGTGTTTGCCAGTGGCCCTTTACAGCTTGGCCTGACTGGAACGCAGCTAAAGTTTCCCAAAGGAAAAAGGATTTGTTTTTTTCCCCTCACTGATTTTCCAGACTTCCACCCAAGGGTTGCTGGGTACCATCATAGCCTTTGAACTTACCAGGAACTGAAGAAGTTCAACACATCTCAGGACTGGCCATGTATCTCAGTATATTTTTCCAAACTCTGGAAGCCAAGACAAACCGCGTTCTTAGTGCTTATTTTTAGTTAGCAGATAGACAGAGACTAGTTATTATGGATCAAGTCTTTAAACGTGCAAATCCTGTAATCCTGATGAAACTTCATTAGACTGCTTACACAAGGAAGGGCTACAAGGTTGTATTCTGTGTTCTCACTGGGAAGTCCTAAGTAACTACCCCCAAAAAAGCAAGGTCTCTTGTTAAGAAAAGTTCATTCAGGTTGAATAATTTTTTTTTATGAACCCCTACAACACAAATTACTTTGCCTTCCTTTACATTTATCTTATTAAACAGCCCAAAGCACCCAACAACCAACCTGGCTTGAGATGGCCTAGAGGATTAAGCTCAGATGTTGATTCTTCTACATGGAGGAATCCTACTCAAAGTTTTTAAAAGTACTGCTGTTTCTCACCAGTTGCTCATACGTGAAGGCCTTGAATTCAGCCCCGCATCCCACGTTTCTGCTGGCTTGTACGTGTATTGTGCAACATTGATTTATTAGCATGATAAAAGCTTCATTAAAAGCTTTAAAAGAAGCTACCTGTCATGGAGGTATTCCAGCACCCATGAACAGCAAGCTCAGATCCTGAATTTGGGTGCACCTGGGCTCAAGCTGGCACTGATCTCACTCTTATTGTATCTAGCAAGATGAAACTGAACGAAAAGCACTTAGACAGTTTTGAAATGCTACAGGAGCTTCTGGACATCCAGGTTAGCTCTATCAAGAGAGTAGCTATTTGCAGTCTTGAGCGAAGACAGAAAAAAACAGTAAGCATGAGGGATGTCAGCAAAGCTGAGGATTCAAAGAACAGTCAAATGACCATACAGAGAGATTCTCCATTCTGTCTGGGGAAGCAAAAAATAGTTAGGTGTGATGAAGAGTTACTACTGTGTCTAAGAGCAGGAATTAACAATCCATGCAGTTAACTACTAACTGCACATGGACAAGGCTTAGTTCCATATGCAGTGAGCCAGCAAACTGGCATGTGTCAGTTGAGACCTGTAGCTGTCATAGTCTACCTGATTGCATGCTGTAAAGTGAAACAGAGGGAGTTTACCTTCGCATCTGGGACACAATGAGTTCAGAAATGGTCAGCTACGATGTCTCAATGTAAAGCTGTAACAGACTAAGACAGATGAAGTCAACCACCTGCAATCCTGTGAACAAACCCTCAAGATCAGTTCACACCTCACCTTCAAGTAGATGCACATTCCTCACACCTTCTCCCAGATCCGACAGTGAACACAGTCATCCTAGTGTAGAATTTCTTATTCATTCTTTTCAGAATAGCAAGAAAAATGGGACAATTCTGCCCATTGAATAGCAACAGCACACAAAGTAGAAAAATCCTGCTCCTGGAGAAGCAGTTTTCTTCACTGAGAAAGAGCCATACTGTGCCCATCTTTAATGGATCTGAGGATGTCAGGCATCTAAGATCTGCTGGCTCTTCTGAGTACTCCTGTTGGGGGAGCATGGCCTTGCCTTCATCAGAAATTGAGTAATTGCATTTAATGAGCTGTAGATGACAGGATAGTCCAAACAAGAACTAAGGGTGAGGTACCCTGGTATGCATTGTAGGTCAATACATGACAGAAGAACAACACCTGAAGCTGCAGTGTCACACTGTCCAGTGTTCATTTTATCGACCGATATATTTCATTCAAAATGTGCCCAATTAGCAGAGATCTAATATTTTATCTGTTTAAACTAACCCATCTTATTTTGCCCAAAACATCTTGGGGAATGCTTAGCAGATGACCTGAAGAACCTCTTTGCTGGGTAAAAAACTGGCTGGATGGCCAGGCCCAAAGAGTTGTGGTGAATGGAGTTAAATCCAGTTGGCGACTGGGCACAAGTGGTGTTCCCCAGGGCTCAGTACTGGGGCCAGTTCTCTTTAATGTCTTTATCAATGATCTGGACAAGGGGATCAGGCGCACCCTCAGTAAGTTTGCAGATGACACCAGGTTGGGTGGGAGTGTTGATCTGCTTGAGGGTAGGAAGGGTCTACAGAGGGATCTGGACAGGCTGGATCAATAGGCCGAGGCCAGCTGTATGAGGTTCAACAAGGCTCAGTGCCGGGTCCTGCACTTGGGTCACAACAACCCCAGGCAACGCTACAGGCTTGGGGCAGAGTGGCTGGAAAGCTGCCCAAAGGAAAAGGACCTGGGGGTGTTGGTCAACAGCCAGCTGAATATGAGGCAACAGTGTGCCCAGGTGGCCAAGAAGGCCAACAGCATCCTGGCTTGTATCAGGAATAGTGTGGCCAGCAGGACCAGGGCAGTGATCATCCCCCTGTACTGGGCCCTGGTGAGGCCACACCTTGGGTGCTGTGTTCAGTTTTGGGCCCCTCACTCCAAGAAAGACATTGAGGTGCTGGAGTGTGTCCAAAGAAGGGCAACGGAGCTGGTGAAGGGTCTAGAGAACAAATCTGGATATTAGGAAAAAACTCTGCACTGAAAGGATTGTCAAGCACTGGAACAGGCTGCCCAGGGAAAGTGGTTGAGTCACCATCCCTGGAGGTATTTAAAACACACGTAGAGGCAATGCTTAGGGACATGGTTTAGTGGTGGCCATGGCAACGTTAGGTTAACGGTTGGACTTGATGATCTTAAAGGTCTTTTCCAACCTAAACGATTCTATGATTCTATGAAAAAGCTTTAACAGGAGAAATGATGAACATTTATGGTTGAGCAGAAGACACAAACCTGTGGAACCAGCACAGCTGGACCTAGAAAAATATGTTTGGACAACATCTTTGGTTTTCACCCATCAAAAAAGCCCAGAGAATGATTGTCTTGCTTACACTATAAATCAGTTCAAACTTGAAGCAGTTGTATACTAGTTTTTATTCATGTATACAGGAAGAAGACAGAGCAACTTTAGATGAAATAGAATTAAAGTGATGTTAAGAACTTTGGGGAACCCAGAGTTTGCCATTTGAAGTGTTTAAGAAAAGTCGTGCTTGGAGAGACACTCAGACAGTGTAGGTCTCAAATAGGGCTGTGTAACTTAGAGGATTTTACATAACCAAATAGAGATATCTTAAAAAAAAAAAAAAAATCCTTACACAGTGATCTACAAAAAAGAATTTTGCTGTGAAGTTGATTTTAAGTTCTAAATGCAGATGGAAAGTTAAGCACTGGGTAGCACACCCAGAAAAGTTTGGGCTGTTTGTAACCCAAACCTTTGGGTGTCAGGGCTACATTTATCTCTGTGTGTGTGGCAGGAGGAGAACTCAAACTTCTTGGGCTAAGTTGCAGAAAGGTGCCTGGAGCTTTAGTAACTTTCTGTAAAGGTTTCAGCACTACAGCTTATCTGTTGTATCACCAGTTTTGATCCTGAATGTATAGTTCACTGGTTGCCAGTTAATTACATGTCATTAATAAATTTATAAACTGCTTCATCCCGATTATAGTTTAAACTGAATTGAGCAGTTTTTCCCCGAGATAAAATCAGAGCCTGTCTCAACTTCTGACTGAACAGTTGGGTTTTAACAGGCCAAAACCTGGTATTTTATCACCATCTGCTGGAGACTACGTGTCATTCACTTAAAAATGTAAATTCAGCCTCAGCCCTAAAACTTTTGACTTCATGGACAAAATAATCCATATCTCTCCATAAAGATTCAAAGATCTTAAAGGCATCAAGAGCATGTGAGACCTCCATGGAACTTGGGTCCCAAAAAGTTATCTGCAGAGCAGACAGAAATTGCAGAATCTCCTATACTCTCCTACAATTAATCTGTTCTGTCGTTGCTAAATCTTTCACTGAACCATAGTTAGGTGCTGTCAAATATCACTGTTATGACAAAGGCTTCAAGTTTGTTGGTAAGTGAAATAAAATTCAAAGTGCAGTCACAGATTTCTTCTGTCACTGGAAAATAAAAGCTTACACAAAGGCAGTAAGCCAGGCATGTTTTACCGCTGTAAGACGAGTGATCATCTCTTTCAGTTGCCCAGAGGATCTTAAAACAATGTCTCAAACCTCAAAAAAGCAGCACTACAAAAAAGTAAACTATATTCTCCCTCCTTCCTGTCCCTTGCTGCAATCAAATGCCCTTATGACTTCCCCCAGTCTCACTATTCCTTCTCTCCTCTTGTACTTCCTATAACACCTAAACACCAGCACTGAGACCTGCAGAAATTATTGGATTCATCCCACTTAAATCCCAGTGTAACTGGGGCTCCTGGTTAGAAGGTTGTAGTGCCAAGATGACTTCTGTAGTTACTGGCAACAAAGATGCTCTTCCAGAGCACAATTTCTGTCTTAGAGGAGCCACAATCTAGAAAGAACAGAAGGAAATCATGTTTTTAATTTAGGTACTTCCTTCAGGTTGTTAAATTAGGTGAGAAGGCCTCAGTGCTCCCTTCTTTGCTTGGTGCTCAGCCTAGAGGCAGCTACAGAGGAATTTCTGCAGCCTTTGCTGAGACCTGTTCAGCATGGATGGAGTCTGTGGTGCTACTTAATTTTTTCCTGACCACGTACAAACTGAGATTCTTCAAATATTTCCCACACAGATACAGGTGAGCTTATTTTCATGGCATCATTTCTGACTCCAGACTACCTGCCACCAAATTGCAAGTCCCTCCTTTACAACATGAGGGAATTATGGCTTCTGAAACAAAAGGTCATCTAATTTATATTTTTTTTCTGCTTGAGCAAAACAATGTGCTTTTTACCCATGTCTTAGAAACAACTGAAATATTCTGGCTCAAACTTTCACATATTAAAAAAAAAAAAAAAAAAAAAGGGTAGGCACTTAGTGAAAAGAACTTTAGTCCTAACAGTTAAAGTTTGGCAAAGTTGAGAAGCAGCCAAGGAAAGGTTACAATAATGTCAAATTATAATGCAAATTAAAATCTTTTAATATAAAACAGCATCACCAATTGCACCTGTGTTCATTGTCACTGGATTTTGATTGCTTTACACAGTTATTTGACCAGACCCAAAAGAACATAGCTAGTCTGCAGTTAAGTTGGGCATTTGGCTCTTTTTTCCAGTCTCCAGGTAAATATTCAAGCTCTGCAGATTTATCTGGTAATATTTTCTGATCACTATTTCTGTAAACAAAATGATCACTGGCTCCTAAAAGGTGAAGATTAATACCACTTGGTCAACAGCACTGAGGAAAGCAGCAACACAACAAATACAGGCCACTGCCCAGCAGAAAGACAATTAAAATCTCTTTTTGAAATGACCTTAGAGTCACTGACCTTGAACCATTCAACATCACATTCCAGCATGTTCCATCACATTCCAGCATGTTCCTCCTCTGTCCCATGAGGCAGCTCCTTCTTCACCACTACATAACTGCATCCTTCCTATCACATATTTCCATTACCCCAAATGCCCTCAGCCCTATTACCTGCTGGCACCCGAGTGTTTCTATGCAACCTCATCCAAGCTCTCAAGAAGCAGAGCTCTGAGATGATAACATCAGTGTGGTGGGTTGACCCTGGCTGGACACCAGGTGCCCTCCAAAGCTGCTCTGTCACTGCCCTCCTCAACTGGGCAGGGGAGAGGAAATATAATGAAAGGCTCCGGGGTCGAGATCAGGACAGGCAGAGATCACTCACCAATCACCGTCACGGGCAAAACAGACTCAACTTGGGCAAATTAATTTATTGCCAATCAAATCAGAGTTGAGTAATGAGAAATAAAACCAAAACGTAAAATACCTCCCCCCCACCCCTCCTTTCTTCCCAGGCCCAACTTCACTCCCCATTTCTCTCCCTCCTCCCCCCGCAGTGGCACAGGGGGACGGGGAATGGGGGTTGTGGTCAGTTCATCACACGGTGTCTCTGCTGCTCCTTCCTCTTCTGGGGGAGAACTCCTCACACTCTGCCCCTGCTCCAGCCTGGGGTCCCTCCCACAGGAGACAGTCCTCCATGGACTTCTCCAAAGTCATTCCTTCCCACGGCCTACAGTTCTTCATGAACTGCTCCAATGTGAGTCCTTCCCACAGGCTGCAGTTCTTCACCAACTGCTCCAGCATGGGTCCCTTCCACAGGGTGCAGACCTTCAGGAACAGACTGTTCCAGCGTGGGTCCCCCACGGGGTCACAAGTCCTGCCAGCAAACCTCCTCTCTCCAGGGGGCCACAGGTCCTGCCAGGAGCCTGCTCCAACGTGGGCTTCCCATGGGGTCACAGCCTCCTTTGGGCATCCCCCTGCTCCAGTGGGGGTCCTCCATGGGCTGCAGGTGGATATCTGCTCCCCATCATCCTCCATGAACTGCAGGGGGACAGCCTGCCTCACTATGGTCTTCACCATGGGCTGCAGAGGAATCTCCACTCCGGTGCTTGGAGCACCTCCTTCTCCACTGACCTTGGTGTCTGCAGAGTTCGTCCTCTCACATCTTCTCATTCCTCTCTCTGGCTGAAATTGCTCCTGGTGGGTTTTTCTTTCCCCTTCTGAACTATGTTATCCCAGAAGCACTACCACCGTCACTGATGGGCTCAGCCTTGGCCAGCGGCAGGTCTGTCTTGGAGCCGGCTGGCATTGGCTCTATCAGACACAGGAGAAGCTTCTAGCAGCTTCTCACAGAAGCCACCCCTGTGGCCCCCGTGCTACCAAAACCTTGCCACACAAACCCAATACAATCAACTACATAGCGGAATTAATTCTTGAAACATTCCAGGCCTGTTAAGTCAGGGGAACAGGTCAAGAGTCTATTCTTCAATATCATCTGATATTACACGGCCATCAAAGAGAGCTTTATCATCTTCCCAAAATGGGAGAGAGACTCACCTGTGGGCAGATCTGGCTAGTGCCTATCCGACTGCTGACAGCTAGAACTGGCTGCAGCACTGACTGCTCCCCTGCAGCGAATCTGGGGAAATGGACGACGGGCAGCTTGCTCAGCCTAGATCTGGTAGATATTTAGTCAGGCATCGGCAGCTTCCTGAAACATTGTGAATGTTAAGAATAAATTCTCTCCAGTTCCCTTCTCACTTGTACAGCAGCAGAGGGTAAAAAAATCTCTGTCCCTGGAAAAACAGATGCAAAGCCCTAATTTCCTTGTGACCAAGAAATGGCAGGAATTAAAAATACGGAACAACTTCTGTACAATAAATGACTACATAGGCTAGGACTCCTCATGCTCAAAAAGATGTGAGTGAAGAGGGGCATAACATAGGCTCATGAACTCATTAATGGCCTGGAGACTAGACAGACGGCAGAAAAATACACTGGCAAACCAAGAGAAAAAGGTATTTAGGGAAGGAGGAAAGGAGTACAAAAAAACCCTACCACACCAGTCGCTTACAAGCTATCATTGCTTTTGCAGCCATGACTAATTTGAATACACCAAGCTCATACTCCAAGAAAATTACTCTTAATTCAGGAAGAAAAATTACTGTCCACAGCTCTTGCTCATCCAGTGTCCACACCTACGTGTCTGCACCTACATTCCAATGTCTGTAGCTGCTGCTGGTCTGTGTGTTCAGACGGGATCCCAGCACGCATTCTGGCACACCACCCATCATTGTATGGGTAAAGTTTTGTATCAGTCTGGACTCAACTTGCCTGGGGTTTCTTTCTCTTACTCATGCCTTTGCCTCACCCAGGAACAGCTACCTTCTTTTCAGAGGTTCTCTACACATAACTGATTCCTGTGTTGTGCCACTATCTGTTAATATCGAATGGGAAATACTTTCACTTATTGCAGACAGGGAACATGCCAGCTCTGTATGACCTTCTTCTACCTAAATGGCACTAAGCCACAGATCTTAGTAGAGGCTCAAGTGGAGATCGAAGTGTCACAAGTACGTTCTAGGGCAACATCATAGCCAGAGATTAGCTTTTGTCATGGGGACCAGCAATAGCTCTGCTGCTGTCCTTGCATGGAAAGCTCAACAAGTTTTAGGCAAATACTAAAGAATTAGGTTTTAATTTATACCAAAAAAACCCCTCATGCCTCAGCAACAGCGCACAAGAGCCCTGCTGAGCTCAGGTCTCAAGATGGGGTTGCCCTGCGCCTTTTAGACATGGTGTAGACGTCTGTAGCAAATTGGTAATGTGAGATGAGCTCTTGCCTAATTAGCAGATTTCTCGTTGTGCCTCAGTGACTGCACTGCAGAGCTTGGCCACCCTCTGCTAATTTGCAACATCTCAAGCTTTAAAACACTTTCTTTCATTCCAGTTCATCCGGGCCAGCTGGAAAAGCACCTGCCAAGCGCAGAACTCACTTGCAAAGGCTCACATCCAAAATGAGGCCTGGGACTTGGGCAGTTCTGCACTGCTGCCTCAACATTTCTCACACCTGGGCTTCTTGCGAAATCCAAGAGGTGAATCAGACAGAAATTATTGGTATCAGGAATTTAGGTATTAGGAGAAAGGTAGATAAATACCACGTGCTCATTTCAGCTCATACATTCTTGGTTCTGCTTCGGATGAAATTTCAGCAGTCTCTGTAACACAATACAGTGGCCCCTTGTGTCCAAGCCAATAGTCAGGTAACATTTGCAGCTAAGTCACCTTGGAGCTAAACAAGACAGGAGCTGATATTTTTGCTTAAGCAGGTAGCAAACCTCCTTTCCATGCTCTGAGAGAGGAAAGACAACCTGACTTGAAAAGGCAGGATGCAACACCTGATACTGACAGAGAAGCCTGAAGCCGTCAGCTGCCTGTAACTGGTTTGTCTCGTATTTTTCAATGCCCAAGGACCACAGGAACGAGAGGGATGTCTGTTTCAAGGCCACAAGGTCCAAAGCCTGCTGATGTCCCATGAGGCATGTTGCAAAAGTTCTTTCACCAAGGAGCTGCTTGGAAGGAACAAAGGGGTTTGGAGGAGAGGGGGAAATTTTATCATAATTTATGGAGATCTACCAGATGAAAAGCTTCTCTTCATCTCCCTGTCCATTCTCTTCCTCTGTTGTCTGCTTGATTTCATCACACATCTAGATTGTATTAACATGGATCTATCATAACAAAGCCTAGCTGGAAGAGAAAGGAAAAAGACTCTCATACTTTGGCTGAGAACACTCCTGCTTCTACCTGGCCACAACCGCTGGCGGGGGGTATGCATACACCTTCTAATTTGTACCCACAGCCATAAGCTCAGGATGAAGTTCTGGCATGTACTTGCGCACAGAGGCCCCTAGAGTTAGAGTCTAATTCAAGTGATTCCTGTGTCTCAGGTAAAGCAGAGGAAGCTGTATCATTCTCCAAAGTTCAGCACTTTTCACTCCCGGCACTTCTGATGGGTTTCTGGCACCCTTTTTTTCCAGTGCCAAGCTGGCCTAGTGCATGCACGCTGATTCATCCAGCATCCTCTTCACCAACCTTGTTCTTTTCTCATTCGTTCCTATTGAATAACAGAAAGTATTCATTTTCTTCTGTTTCATGGCACTTCTCACTTTCCCAGGCATTTCACTGACTTCTTTTTCTCAGTCACATACTTGCGAAATAGGAGTGCTGACTAAGCTTAATCACTTGCAATTTTCTGTACAGCAGTTCAATCTGTAGAGGAATTAGATGAAGATACTATCCTGGCTCTAGCCTCTTTACATACTTTACTTGAGCAGAAGACCCACTTTCCAAGGTTTCTTTGCCTGTCATATGGATTCTGAGAAATAACTCTAGAGATACGACAAAGAAATTACCAGGAATTCTTTTTCTTTTCAAAAACAGTCCTTACCAAAGGATCTCAGTTCAATGCATATTGTTCTTTCTCATCAGCTAGGCAAGCTTTTCATCATACGACCACACTCTCTTCCTTTTCTCTTTTTCTTCCAGCATTTCTATCTATTTTGCAAGGAAAAAATAATAATAATGCATTTTAGGTGGAGGTGTAAAAACAGGAAATACCACTGAACAGCTTCAAAGTCATTTAAGTAGAGTATGTCCATTTTCTGGACAGACATCTGGAGCTTTCTACCAAAGGATATCTACTTGTGCAAAGGAAACATCTCACTCCCACAAGTACAAAGGCACAGTGTTACCCTCCACCGTTTCCTCGAGATGCTCACATAACTGAGGATTCTCTTCTCTTGATTTTCTCCCTTGCTCCTTCCTTCAAACCAACTGCAAGCGCTGGAAGAAACCCTGTGAAAATTAAGAAACATCTTTCTTAAAACAGCATCTTGGTGAGGATTCACATGACAAGGACATGCAGACATGTTCAGTCAGGTCATAAAAACAGCTAAGATCATTAATTCTTCATCTGTCCTACTCTTAGGCTGTTTTTACATTGGAACTTGTCCAACACTTCATTTCAGTCATTATTACTCCTGGGACTAATTTTTGTCCCCTGCTTTATCTTGGGCCTATTGTCAAAAGTTGGTTGGGAGATGCCAGAGACCTAACAGAGTCTCTTTTGAAGAAGCAATTTTATTTCACAGAGTCTAAGATCTCCCTATTGGCCCTGTCTATACAAATTCATGCTTCTGACACATTCAAACCATAGATACTCTTCTGGGCAAGTTCGCAACCAATTAAGAATGAAGGCTGGGATTCCCAGTTTGAAAAATGAAGTTCCATTGTGGTACAGGTAATAAGCCTTTTCTACAATCATCTCCAGATGATGTTTCTCCACAGAAGAAAAAAAATAGACTCCATGAGAGAGAAATGCTACCACCATCAGCAATTTGAGGCAGAATCAGCAACCTGAAGGATCTCTCTAGATGTTTACTCCCTGGTGCACAAACCAACTTAGAAAATCATAAAATAAAATTGTTATGGTTGGAAAAGCCCTTTAAGATCATCAAGTCCATCTGTTAACCTGGCACTGCCAAGTCCACCGCTAAACCATGTCCCCAAGCACCACATCTACAGGTCTTTTAAATACCTCCAGGGATGGTGACTCAACCACTTCCCTGGGCAGCCTGTTCCAATGCTTGACAATCCTTTCAGTGAAGACATTTTTCCTAATACCCAATCTAAACCTCCCCTGGCACAACCTGAGGCCATTTCCTCTTGTCCTATTGCTTGTTACCTGGGAGATGAGACCAACACCCACCTGGCTACAACCTCCTTTCAGGTAGTTGTAGAGACCAATGAGGTCTCCCCTCAGCATCCTTTTCTCAAGCCTAAACAACCCCAGTTCCCTCAGCCGATCCTCATCAGACTTGTGCTCTAGACCCTTCACCAGATCCGCTGCCCTTCTCTGGACACACTCCAGCACCTCAATGACTTTCTTGGAGTGAGGGACCTAAAACTGAACACAGCACTCAAGGTGCAGCCTCACCAGGGCCCAGTACAGGGGGACGATCACTGCCCTGGTCCTGCTGGCCACACTGTTTCTGACACAAGCCAGGATGCTGTTGGCCTTCTTGGCCACCTGGGCACACTGTTGCCTCATATTCAGCTGGCTGTTGACCAACACCCCCAGGTCCTTTTCCTTTGGGCAGCTTTCCAGCCACTCTGCCCCAAGCCTGTAGCGTTGCCTGGGGTTGTTGTGACCCAAGTGCAGGACCCGGCACTGAGCCTTGTTGAACCTCATACAGCTGGCCTCGGCCTATTGATCCAGCCTGTCCAGATCCCTCTGTAGACCCTTCCTACCCTCCAGCAGATCAACACTCCCACCCAACCTGGTGTCATCTGCAAACTTACTGAGGGTGCGCCTGATCCCCTTGTCCAGATCATTGATAAAGACATTAAAGAGAACTGGCCCCAGTACTGAGCCCTGGGGAACACCACTTGTGCCCAGTCGCCAACTGGATTTAACTCCATTCACCACAGCTCTTTGGGCCTGGCCATCCAGCCAGTTTTTTACCCAATGAAGAGTACGGCCATCCAAGCCATGAGCAGCCAGTGTCTCCGGGAAAATGCTGTGGGAAACTGTGTCAAAGGCTTTACTAAAGTCCAGGTAGACAGTATCCACAGCCTTTCCCTCATCCACTAAGTGGATCACTTTGTCATAGTAGGAGATCTGATTAGACAAGCAGGGCCTGCCTTTCACAAACCCATGCTGACTGGGCCTGATCACCTGGTTGTCCTGTATGGCACGCAAGATGATCTGCTCCATAAAGCAAATAACAGTTTGCAGTAGACACTAGGCCCTAGAACATCTCCCTTGGTAGAAAGATCCACTATAGCTGTACAATCCTATGCCACACGGGGGCCTTTAAAGTTGTTGTTAAGCACCTAGGAGGAAGGAGAAAAGGCAAATGCACAAAGCTCTTTGACATTACCTTTTCTTTCAGTGTTTCCCTGAAAATCATCTTCTCTCTGCTTCTTCCCCTATGAGGGCTTTATAGGTCCCTCAGAGGTGGATTTCACAGCTGATGTAAGTGCTGTCTTACACTGCAGGCTGCAAACAGGAAGACAACACCAATATGTATGAAGGGCAGCATATCCCCTTTGCAACTTTCATGAATGACCTTGTTGTGCCACAGAGGTATCTTATTCCTGGGATATACCCTGCTGTCAGTCAGAATAAAAAGAAGAGGGGAGTAGCTGGAAAGAAAAGAATCCCTCAAAATGCTGACTAATGTCCCAACAAGTGAAATTAGTCAGATGTCTCACTGGAGCCACCAGCCTTGCACTTCCACTCACCCACCCCAGGCCCCAAGGTCACAATAGCAATTTCCATAGGTAACACTCTGTAGGAGCTCTGATACAATAGCATCCGGAAGGCCTTACCATCAGAGGTGGGTTTCTTGAGTGCTGGAAACATGAGCCTCCTCATATCAGTGTCACGCCTCCCATCTTAGTTATACCTTCCTCTAGACCTGACAGAACCATTGTCAAACACTATCCCACTGCATCCCTTTGCCTCTTCTTTCATATTGTGAAGCAGCTCAAGAGAAAAGCAGCTGCAAGAGCAGCAGCCCTGATCAGGAGCCCAGGTCAGTCTTTGCCTTGAACTGGTTGTTTTAGACAGCCCCAAGGAGGATGATGCACCAAGGAGAACCAAAACCTTCTGTCACTTGGTTGGGGCTCAGCTCATGCGTCACACAGTGCTGTCCCCTAAGACTGCCCCTTGAGTAGAGGACTCCTCTCACCCCAAAAGACTTCCTTTGACCACAGTCATTTTCAAAGAACTTGTGGCAAACGCATCATTAACATCCCCAAATGAGGCAAAAGTGGATGAAAACATTAAAAAGGGACAGGGAAACCACTTCTACACCTCCTGCCCTAGAGAACAACTAGGTGAAGGGGAGTGTTTATTTTTTAAGTATGTGACCAAAATCTCATCTAATGAAACAGAACAAAGTGTAGGAAGAGGTTAATATTATTATTCAAGCCTGAACACTGAGTTGTATTTCAAGTCATTCTTTCTGTGAAAGTAAGACATGAAGCTCAGCTGTGAGCCCACAAGAGTCCCAGCCCAGTGGCACTGCACAAGTCCCCTGCAGAGCAGCATCTGTTGTATGAACCCTGATGGGAATCCCAATGATACACACAAAGGGCACACACACACAAAATCTGTTCTCCCAAGTTATAGCTCTCCCACGGCTATCAATCACGCCTGAGCATTTCAAAAGTGCAGGTCCTTTACCCACCTGTGTATGAAATGGTACTGCAGAGAGCGTGGCCCGTTTCACCCCACAAACACACATCTGCAAAGGAGAGTCTAGGGGCCTTAAGGAAGAAATAAGCTCTTCTCTTTGCCTTCTATCTCATTGTTTCCTTCCTACACCACTTGCTCTGAAATTATACACAGGAAAACAAAGAATAGGGGTGGCACTCCTCCTTCAAATACCCAACCACACTATCTTGCTTTCAATGGTCCCCCCAAGATGCTCACCTTAAGCAAGGCTGCTCCTTCTGTGACCCTTAAGACAAAGATGCTTATGTGGAAAAAACACAAAAATACATTTACAACACACCTGCTCAAGAAGGAAGATGGCAACCTGTCAAGCTCAGCTTAATATTCATTTGCTTGGAAATGCAAGCCTTGTGATTTATGAATAGGAATCATCTCTTTCTTAAGCCTCTAGCTGACCTAGGCTTTTTCTAGGCAGAAATTAGATTGAGACTGTATCAACATGCAGAACCAGAGGGTAGTGATGTCTGTAATCCATGCTCTGAACAGAGCAATTTGTACCCACAACTTCAGGTGTACAACGAGTTTCAGCTACAATCATTGTTTTCACAAAGGTGAAGGTTAGGGTTTCATTTGAGTTATTCCCATGTGTTAAATAATCAGAAGAAGAGGTGTCAAGCCCCAGAGCTGAGTGATTTATGCTCTTGGCACCTTTGGTAGATTAATGCCACTGTCCTTTTTCAGGCTTTTCGAGGAGCTGGCAACCTTGGTTTTGAGACTATTGCAACATGCCTACCTGTCTCTCCTTTACAATGCAAAGGAAGACAACATCCTGCCTCTTTTTATCCACTGATTCCTTCAGGCTGTGGAAAAGCTGAGGTTTTTTTCTCTTGCCCCTTTCTCATCAGCCTTTTCCTCCTTCTCAAACATCTGTGAGGAGTCAGGCTCAACAACCTGCCCTAGACCTCACCTTAACCCATACTGAAACCACACAGCTTTATCCTGGTTACAACCTCACCAAGATGCTCTGGTGCCCCACGCTCGTCTCCATTTAGGTTAAAGCACAATACTCACTAAACTTCCCCTTGGCATCAGTCAGCGCTCCGCTGTCTGGAACCACTCCTTTTAATTTCCCTGAAGGAATGTGTCAGACACAATCCTGAGGAAAAATAGGAGGCAGTAACAATATAGGAAGCACTTCTTGCCTTGGCCGGTTTTTGGTTTGGTGTTTGTTTTTTTTTTTTAACTTCACAGAAATACGGCTTTTCGGTCACATAGATGCTCTTGTGTCTGGTGGGCATAAGCTCAGCTGCCCCTCTCGGTGTTCGGCTGTGTACCTGCTGGCCTTAGGCAGAATTAAGCTGCTGCATCCGCTGTTCCTGCAGCAAGCCAGCATCATTTGGGGTGTAGGGTGGATCTGGGGAGAGGTTAACCCCCACCGCTTTCAGGCACCAGATTTCCACAGGTAGGTCAGGCACCTCATCTCTGTCAGTCTTCTCTTTGTCAGGGACAAGTCTCGAGGGTTTAAAACAAGAAGTTGCCTGCCTTTGTTGAGGGCAGGAGATCCCTTAGAGGGAGTCAGTCAAAGTCTGGCCATTTCCCTGACTCCCAAAGCCGGTAATGTTATTAGTGTGTTAGTTTTTAATTTGAACATGGTAACTGATTTTGCAAGGAGTATAATGAGATCATTTCTCTGGTGAACTGCTCCATGGATATGACAGCATGGATAAACAGGCAGGAGAAAGATCATGGCGTGGTCCGTAATCAAGTGGATTTGGTGCACTGCTTAGCACCAAACTAAACGAGATACATACTAAAGGGCCCCAAATCCTCAGGGGTGCCTCGCTCTGCTTGACCCTCGGCTGCCAGCCTGGAATCAGACAATTAAAACAGCCTTAATCTTTCTTGAGTAAAATGTCCCATGGTGCATTAGTGCTGGTGGTGCTGTTCAGTGCCCTTTTCCCAAGGCATCCAGTGAAGACAGCAATCATCTGTCTGACCCTGATGGAAATCTCTTTTTTCTCCCAGGTTTGGAGCATGGATCAGAAACCCTCGGTCCCCTCCTGAGGGTGAGCTCTGAGCCAGCCTCTCCGCTGAAGCTGCAGGCATTCCACCTCTACACTTCATGTGAAACACTTAGATGTTCGCCTTGGCAAGAGCTGTTTTCCAGCTTCTGCTGCAAGTATTGGATATTCTTCAAAAATTAAATAGCTGATGGGCTGCTTTCAGCACTAGCTAGACTTGAAGCATTATAAAAAACAAGTAATGGGCACCTATTACACATGGAAAAATTGCATTGGAGTAGTAGCATTCTTTTGAAAAAGCTTGTTATTAACTTAAATATCTGCAATGATGATACTCATTTGGGCTTTTAAACTTCAAAGAATCGGTCTTTTTTAAATGAAGGAGAAAGCAGTATGGCATCTCCTTTTTATGGAGATTAGTATCTGTGAATAGTGCCTCTGAACTAATCCATGCACATTTTATTAACTTGTTGATTAGTGGACAAATTTTTAAAGAATTACACTGTATAAATTGATCTTTACTTTTCATTTTATTTCTTTTCTGATCTTCCTGGGTGACTGGGTCATTGCCAACCATAATCATGTGGGAGCTCTGGGCTTCTGTACCTGCTTAATTAATCCTGTTCCGAAAATACATTGCATAAACCTGACCTGCAGACTGTATTTCCCCTTAGAGGAAGTCCTCATCAATGTCTCCCTCTTAATTCTCTCCTGGTTCATTAATCTTGTTCTCTGTTGTACGTTGTGATCCAGCTACCACAGGAGGGATGTCAAGAATCATAGAGAATCACTTTGTGGTAGGCTGCTGCCTCGGGGAATCAGAGGAATGGGTTCAAACCCCCTCAAACTGAGAAGAGCCTAGAAACCATATCTCCTATTTCTGAACAAGTGTGTTATCCTGCAGGGTGCTGGACTGGCTGTCTTGCCTTCCATCCTTCCTTCCCTTGCTCAGTGACACCACCCCTCAGTAGGATGTTCAAGCTGAGAAGTTCCCTCAGCATGCTGAATCCCAGACAAATAAAGGAATTCCTGCTATATAGGGCCATTCAGACTCATCCTTGCACATAGAGTTTTCTGTTTATGGGCTCAGGCAAAGCATCAAATCCTCCTGGAAAGGCTGACCTTGCGCAATCATTAAAGACACGTGGGAATGCCGGCAGAGTCAGAAGGAGCTTGGAGATCAGCTTAGGGCTCTGGATACCTGATCTCTGCCCCTTCAGTCTATGCATTAATATTCTTCTGCTAGGCTCCTTCTGAGGTATATGAACCTGTTGCATAACTCTATTTAGGAGGAGGTAAAGTTTCAACCTCCATTTTCAAGCTGACTTTCCTACTGGCGTCAAGACAAGGTCAGGAGACACTGCTTACATATAGTAACCACTGATTCCACCAATTCCAATTGATTCCCTACTTCAGGTTAACAACATCCTGCTTAGTTTTCAGTGCTTTGCCTATTGCATTTACTAATTGGAAGATGTACCAAGGATGTCTTATTGCTGTCTGGATTTTCTGACTGTAAGGGTAACGAATCACTACTTGATACTGAAGAAATTTCAACTAGTATTCTTCCAAGCAGAACATGTTCAAGATATTTTGTGATCAAGGAGAGATGCATTTGCTATTTCTTGGATCTCCTCATTAATTCTGCATATTCTAAAGTGTAAAATCAAACTGAACCTAATGCTTGTATGAAGGTTTGCCTTTATTTTTCAAAGCTAAGTGAATGATATGGGATAGAGGTGAGATGCCTTTACCTTTTAAACGGAAGTTCATGTGAAAGTTGATGAAAAATTACTTTCAAAGCATTTGAAGCTGCTTTAGCCTCCTTCAGTTAAATCAAATTTGGTTAGATCTAGCTTTAAAATTTGTGTGGTAAGTGGAATCAGCAGCAATGTGTGCTAAAACTGCCCTGTGGAAATCCCCTGTTTTCAGTTGCTTATTCCTTTAACCAGACATCAGCACTTTGGAAAGATGCATTCTGGTAATCTTTTGAATTGTAGTTGTTTGTAGCATGTCTTTAAAAAATAGATAAAACTGGGGGAATGGGGAATAAAGATTGAGATTTGGGATTTAGGGAATTATGTGAGAAATGCTGCCTGGAAAAGATACAGGTATAGCAGGTAGTCAGTGGAAAAAATGAAATGAGATTCCCAGGCTGGAGACTGAAAGGGATGGCAGAAAGACAGAGGCTGACAGGGATACAGAAGGGGATAGCCATGAATAACTGAGAAAGATGAGGAGCCCGGGAAGGGTCCTGGAAGCAGACAGGATGGACAAAGCAACTGGAAATGGTTGTGGATGGAGGTTAACCAGGCATTGCAGGGTGACAGTTGTACGAAAATAAGGGAGGACTGGACAGACAAACGGAAAGTGGGTCGAGACTTCTCAGGACTGCAGGTGGGTCTGGAGAGGGAACCTGGAATGGAGACAGAAAGCGGGGACTGAGCCCAAGGGGAGTGCGCAGATGTTTCCACCCAGTAGAAGGTTCTTCCTTTTAATCTGGCACAGAGCACAAGTTCTGACACTTATCACCTCGTAGCTGTGCAAATGTTTGTGAAACACAAACATAGGTTTCCCGTCCCCTTCCACTGCCTCGTTGCACTGAAGTTTAATGTCTCCTATTGCTGTCATGACCTTTGCCTGTTTTTGCAAAAGTTGGAAGACGTTGAGAGGCATTGGCAGGAAGAGAGGGATGATGGCATAGCAAAGACTTTCTTTGGGTTTGCCCTTGGAAAACTAGAGCTGTTCCCATTTGTGATGTCAACCAGACCACCAGACTATCCTGTGGGTGTTGTGGAGGGTTTGATGGAGGTTTGGAAATCTCACTGGTGGAAGCTACTACTGAAGTCAAGGAGGGTTGTGCTCTGAGCACCAAGTGCAGTCTAATGATAGGTACTCTGAAATGGCACCGATGATCAGTTTACACAATGAATATACACGGTATGCGCACTTCTTCAGTGTAAACTTCCAGAGTCTGGACTGTGAGGACAAACACAGTGTCTCGTTAATGCAGCATCGTATACTGTTACAGCAGTTGTTTCTTAGTATACAGGATGTATGTCCGTGTGTTTAATCAGGTACTTTTTCTCATTGACTTTTCCTTTTTTTTCTCTCTTTTGTTTTTGAATGCAGATTTTATTGGTACCTAATTGCTTCGCCAGTTTTATCTGGATTTAAACACTTTGGATCTAGCCTTTTACTTCCATAGCAGGATTGACTTTAATCTCTAGGTACAGAAGATACAAAATTTCCTCTGCTCTTCAGCAGTCGGAGCAAATCAGTCATGTTTTAATCCAGAAAACAGAGCAAGGGATGGCAGCCTTGGTGAGAGCCAGGGCCTCCCTGTCTGCCCAGGCGAACTACATCTCCCGTCAGGCCCCGCCCCGCCCCGCCCCGCCCCGCTCGCTGCTTAAGAGCGCGTTGCACGACGGGAGTTGTAGTCCGATTGCTCCGCTCCATTCCCGGGGGCCGCGCCCCGGAAGTGACTCGGCGGCCCCGGGGTGAACGGGGCGTGTTGATTTCCGGGAGACGGCGCTCATGGAGGCTCCGGAGCAGCGAAGCGTCTGAGGGGGGGTTCGGCGTTCGCCGCCATGTTCGGCTGTCTGGTGGCGGGCAGGCTGGTGAGCGCTGCCCGGGCCGCGGGCGGGGCCCTCAACCCGCTCGGGGATGGGCTGGAGCAGCCGCAGGGCCGCTCCGCGGGACTCGCTTTTCCCCTCACCGAGCTCCGCCCCGGGCTGGCCCCAGGCAGAGGGGACTTCGCCGTCCTCGTCACGCCTGCCCGGCGCCTCGGCTGGCTGCTGCCTCTCGGCCCCAGAGGCAGGCGCAGTGTAGAGCCCCGTGGCCGGGAGGCAGTCACCGTCCCCTCTGTTAATGAAGAGGCTCGGGCTCCTCAGAGACGAGGTGGAAGCTTAAAAGAAGCTTTTTAAGGCTAGATTGTGCGTTGGCTGCAAGGATGTGGCATCTCGGGTAAAGAGGAGGGTATCTTGTGCTCTGGCATTCAGCCATCCTACTTACTGCCTGTCTCAAGGTCTATTGTATTTCCTATGTGAACAGGTTTCCATGATCCTGGGGTTGTGCCAGCCAGGTGGTCTACAGCCACTGCTTATAGACTTGGCAATCTCTTCTGCACCCTATTTTCCTCCTACGCACATGGGGAGCGAAGGTATTCTGATCCTGTAGTCCCGGGTGGGATATACGTTCAGTGGAGGTAGAACAAGAGTGTTGTGCCTTTTTAGTGATATTTTTTGCAGTTGTTCTTCTGCTGTGTTTGACTTTTATCTGGCTGTTTGCTCTTTAGGTTAGTACGTTCCTCACTTTTTGTTATGTTCCACTTTAGGTGCATTTCTTTAAAAGGAAATTCAGTTACAAAGATGAAAAACGCAGTAATACTAATAAAGGTTTTGTTCTCTTTAGGTACAAGCAGCACCCCAGCAAGTGGCTGAAGACAAATTTGTATTTGATTTACCGGACTATGAAAATATCAACCATGTAGTGGTCTTCATGCTGGGAACAATACCATTTCCCGAAGGAATGGGAGGATCTGTCTATTTTTGTTATCCGGACCAGAGTGGGATGGCAGTGTGGCAGCTGCTGGGATTTGTCACTAATGAGAAGCCAAGTGCCATCTTCAAAATTTCTGGTCTGAAATCAGGTAAGACTGGTAAAATGTAGCAGGCAGTGAAACAGATGTGTCCCTGCATGCATAGGGGATAAATGGTTGAAGGTGGTTTTGAACAGAAAGCTACCTGAAAAGGCAGACTTCCGTGTTTTCAGGTACTCCCTGGGAGATGTGGTACTAGAAGCAGTCTGTCAGCTTTATGGAAGTCTGTCTGTCCATTAATATTCCTTGTAAAATTTCTCTCATCATCTCTTGTATGTGGTGTTGATCTGGAAATTCCTTTCAGCAGACTTGGCACGTGTTCCGGTGCTGCTGCATAGAGAAGAAAGGAGGAAGAATGACCCTGTAGCTTCTGTAGTACGGTTTTTAGGCATTTGTCTAGACATGCCTAGCGCTTTCTTTCAGCTTCCGCTGTTAAGCGGTTGTATTCTTTGTCGCACAGAGACAGGTTTTGTAATGTAAAGTCTGACGCAGTGATTTCAGACAGCTACCCGCTTCCCATTCTGGTGCGGTTGCACTATATAATTGTCCAATAGAGGGTGTCGTCATTAGGAAACAGCTTTCCAAGTGTTGTAATATTTTTGATACAGACTCGAGTCAGAGAAATCTGACTCGTGTGGGAGCCAGAGAATGCTGGTGCTACCTGAATATATCTGGTGTATTTTTCTGAATATGTATGGGGGTTTTGCCATGCATATTATAAAAGTAATGAAGCACCCCAGTGGCACACATGTGTCTTACTAGAAGGACAGATGTGTCAGTCAAGCGGCTTCAACTGTTATGGTGATAAAGCAATACACATCTTGTATAGGTTTCAGTGTAGTCTACAACCTTAACTTGAATCTGTGTTTAGGAAAGCATTGAGGTTGCTGTGAGAAAATGTATTAATTTGTAACATGGCATGTTTTCATTTGAATCCATCCTGGATGGCAGTGTGACATGACATAAGGGCTCTCAAGGTGCAAAGCAAAATGAATTCTGATCATACATGTTCCTCAAAAATTTGAGTCCCCTTCAGAAGAGAAAGCGGGGGGGCGGGTATGTTTTTGTGTATTCCAAAGTTGTGTTATTAGTGAAACAGTAAAGTGTATCACTGTTTCTTTTTCCATATGTTTCTCATGCTTGAAGGACTTACTGTATTATATATGCTTTCAGACAACTTCATAGAAAAACACATTTTCAGCTGCTTTTTGCATGATTAGCCGTAATTTCCAAGTAAGGGCTGCTCTCGGGGAGGATCTCTGTGGCATGGCTGACTGTATTTGCAATGCAGTGAGGCAGTGCTATGCCTGATCTGAACTACAGAGACCTCCGCCGTTCCCCTTGTTGTCTACAGTTTATCCCTGACTGTAGAGTCAGTATAAGCTACACAGCCTTAGTTTCCATGACCACAAACAATTGTATGATGGAGCAGACAATGAGACTGTAGAAAGGGGAGACCAGAGAGGGATTACAGGGAGCTGGAATCATTGAGAGACATTACTGACTGAAATCTGCGGTTTGGGTTTAATCCCTTGTTGAGAGGAACAAATTCGTGTCCCTCTGAAGCAGTCAGTGGTTGTAGTAGAGTTTCTCACTGTGTGATGAAGAGGGCCAGCATCTTTCTTCTGTGGATGTGAGTGGCCAGCTGAAGTGGCATGGTGTTTTATTACACAGACTTTGGCAAAGGTTAAATGTATGATTTGTAGCTCTTACGTTAATTTTAGTGTCTGAAATGCCCTGGAGCTGTATGGGTTTTGCGATGTGTGTAACTTGCCCATGTTGCACATTGTTGTAAGGACTGGTTGGTTGTTGAATATGGTGGTATTAGACTTCTGGACTATGAGGGTCAAGTAAAACGGCCCTGCCCCAGGGTTTGTTGTTTGCTTCTCTCCTTCCTGTCCTGTGCTTACTTAGGAAAGCAAATGCAGATGAATGTTGCCGCGTTTCCAAGTGGGATACCAAAAGGTTGTCTCAATACATGAACTAAAGGGGAAGTTGCCTTTGTGGAGTACACTCTTCAACATGAAAAAGTGATTTGTGGAGAGGAGACTAAATTATGAACCCAGACACTTTTTCCTTGACTACAGGTGCTATTTAAACTTGGGTAACCTTCTTTGAGTAAGAGATTTCCAGATTGGGTCTTGAAGGTGTCTCACAGGAATGTCATAGTACCCCCTGGAGGATTCCTTTAGAGCTCCTCTATAATCAGGAAAAGTTTGTTCAATTTTATTTCTTAGTAGTCATGGTACCAACTTAATAGATCTAAAAGCAGGCTTTCCTGTTGTTCTTCCTGCTGACTTTTAACCATTCTTAAAAGCTATGCTGGGAGGCTAGAAATGTAAGTGTTTGTGTGGTTTGTAGGGTTTTTTGTGTTTGATTAATTTTATTTTTTTCTGTTCATGTTGTTTTGACCCCTTGATTTAGTGAGTGAAGTCCTGCATCTGCTGATATTAAGTCTAGGACTCAAAGGCCCAAAGCATCCAGCATTATTACATGTTTCTTTTTGAGGATTAATTATCATATAAGATGGTGACCCGCTTTAAATTATTATTCTTTTCTCTTCATATGCAATCTTCATGTTTGCCAGAAATAAAACTATTAAATCAACTCCCCTTTGCCCCCAATCAAAATTGGTAGTTAGAATTCAGCTAAAAAGCTGAATAATGTGTGTTTGTGAGGTTTGGGATTTTTCTGGTCATTTCCCCACCCCGCAGTGGGATGACAGTCAACGTGTATTCTTTCAGTCTCTTCCCACTTCTGGATTTTTTTCATCACAGATGAAATGTTTAACAGCCTGTAGTCAAGGCAAAATAGAGTATTTCTGGCCGTAACAAAGTTGAGTGGCTTCTTTAGTGCCAAGAGGAATAACATAGCAGTATACCGTTTGTGAAAGAGGCTGTTGATCTCTTGAAATTGTGCAATTTCTGCACTTGTGTAATAAACTGCAGCTGCAATCAAGTGTTGTAGTAAGATCCCTTGGTGCCTGTTGGAGCTGCACTAGTAGTGCTAACCATTCATTAAGGTCACTGGCATTCTGAATGGAATCACTGTGAGCTTCATCATTCAACTGTGGTCAGTTGGCAAGCTGTGACTGAAGAATTCAAGTTTTTTACTTGGGCTCCTGATGCCCTTGCAGAGCGTGACTGCTCTTAGAAGACAAGACATAGATTCTGCTGGGTTTTGCCACAGTTGTTGTGTTTCGGTTGCTTTGGAAAAATGTGGATAGAACGTGTTGCTGGCCTTCCCTTTCAAAGCAGGAGGTTATGCTGTAGGGAAGCACTTTGAGCCTAGAGCATCAAACTTCAGAAAAATGCCTGCTGGCAATTGTCACTGGCTTGTCTGTGCTTCTAGATCTGGAGAGGGATAATGGCTGGTACTCCTTCACTGTATGTTGGTAATACTTCAGTGCATGCAAATACTGGGGTGCATCAAGCACGGCATTGCTAGCCGGTCTAGGAAGTGATTGTCCCACTCTACACTGTGCTGGTGCAGCCTCACCTCGAGTACTGCGTGCAGTTTTGGGCACCACAGTACAAAAAGGACATAAAACTATTGGAGAGTGTCCAAAGGAGGGCAACAAAGATGGTGAAGGGTCTAGAGGGGAAGACGTATGAGGAGAGGCTGAAGTCCCTTGGTTTGTTCAGCCTAGAGAAGAGGAGACTGAGGGGAGACCTCATTGCGGCCTACAGCTTCGTCATGAGGGGGAACGAAGGGGCAGGCGCTGATCTCCTCCCTCTGGCAACCAGTGATAGAACATGAGGGAACGGCATGAAGCTGCGACGGGGGAGGTTTAGGTTGGATATCAGGACAAGGCTCTTCACCGAGAGGGTGGTCGGGCACTGGAACAGGCTCCTCAGGGAAGTGGTCACAGCACCGAGCTGACTGAGTTCAAGAAGTGTCTGGCTAACACTCTCAGTCATATGCTCAGACTTGGCTGGTCCTGTGTGGAGCCAGGAGTTGGACTTGATGATCCTTATGGGTCCCTTCCAACTCAGGACATTCTATGATTCTATGATATATTCTTCTCTGACTGCGTGTTGTTTTACTGATTGAAAGTAGATTAATTTCATGTGATTGCATAAAGAAGGGGCTTAGAAATACTCCTTGCCTTGGAATTGGAAAGCTAGTGGGTTTTTTTTTTTTATTTTTCAGTTGTGCCTGAATGTGTGGCAAAATAGAAAACAAACCTTGAGCTGGGATTTTGCACCCTTACTGGAAGTGTGTTGGCAAGTGGGATAAAAGTTATAGCAAGGCCTTTTCCATTACAGACTTTTTCTGCTGTGCAGCATGCAATGACGTGTGTCGTGCTCTGTTTCCTACTTACAACTATACCCTCTAATATGAGGTCTGCATTTGAGACATACCATGGGTAAGGTTTTTGACATGGTTGGGCTGGAAGGTAATGAGGGCTCACTATCTTGAATGAAGAGTTCAGTGAAGGAAAAGGCAGGCGTGGAAAAGTTACTTTTCTGACTGCAGTTACTCTGCTGTGACATAGTACGTTGGAGAGTGTAGGGTCTGAATACGAAAACCTGAGTTTGTCTTTCAGTACCGGTTAATATACTGTGTTCCCTTTATTTGTAAGGTTTGGAATGTTAATTGCAAGAGCCAAGCATTGAAAACGTGGAGTGTATTTCAGTTGGTGTAAGGATGGCAGGGGATACTTTTCTCTCGCCCTTTAGGTGGACATCTTTCCAGGAGAGTGGTTCCATGGGATTGCATGTAAAGTGACAGAATGGGTGTATTTTATTCTTTAGAAAGACACTCATGATCTAAATTAGTGATATATTCTGATGGAGCCTGTTGCTTGAAGATTTTATACTCTTACTGTAAATGTTAGCTTCTCGGGTAAAGATATTTACAAGATGTAAAACTTCTACCAGCTCTATTGCTATTGGGATTTTTAATAATGAACTTGTGTGATATTTGGTTTCTAATAGCTTTTCTCTTTTTTTCTTAATACTTTAATAAATTTTACCTTTATCAAGCAAGCATCTATCTACAGTAAAAGTTGAAATCAGACAGCAGTGGCATTTCTCAGAAGAGCTGCTAAATAGTACTTCAGGAGATGAACTCTCTTCTTATTGGCCTTGTGTCAAAGTAACATTTTAATGGTGAGTGCTTTACTTGTAAATGTAGCTATATCGCAGTTTTAGGACTTGGAGTGAAGAGTGACACTAGGCTGCAGTTGAAAAGGCTACTGGGTTTGTGGATGTGCTCTCAGTGTGGGTTGGGTGTTGGCTTTTGTGGTAGTGTCTGTGTCCCTGTGGAAGAATGGCCAAGTTTCTGAGATCTTCAGTCTTGAGCCTGAGTTCAACTTCTCAAACGTGTGCTGGTTTTCTGGCCTAGTTTTTGACCGTGGAACTAAATCAGGTGGTGTTTTAGATTTCAGTTAACACTATCTTGATCTGCAAGAAAGACTAAGTGATCTGTGGGACAGCTCTTGATTTCTTCTGCTAGTAAGAGGCCAGAGAGTGCTACTGAAACATCACTTCTGTGTTGAGGGTACTTGTCTATTGTGCTCACTCAAACTTAGGTGGACTATTAGTGTTTGTTTACTGATAGCATTGTGGTCCCCTAGACCTTTTTCCTGTATTTTCCTTCACAGATGCTGACGGAGGAGTGCATGATTTAGGTGACCCTAGGTGTCTGTCATTGTTTGCAGAGGCACTAGCTGAAGCTGGGACTGAAAGTACTGGCTAATACTCGGTTGAGAAAGGTCAGAAGTGATGGCAGAGGACTGGGATGATGCCTGTATGAGTGGTATGCAATTTGGAGGTATTTTTCTGCCCGATTCATTGTTTCCTTTGTGGCTCTTGCAAAGTGAGAGGACTTTCTGTTCTGTGGCTGTTCATCTGACCTTTGCTGCTGTTGGTGGTTTTGAGCAGTTCAGATGAGCCCTGGGGCTGCCCAGCACTCCACCTGGATAACTTTGAGCCAGAGCAAGCTTAAGTAACACTCTCTGTTTTTCAGTGCACAAATGGGTTCACAAGCACCTGGTTTGGATGAGTGACTCAAACAACCTTGCAGCCCTGCTGCATGTTTATCTACAATTGTTACAATGTGAATTAAAGGGTTGGTTCCTATGGAGAAAGGTTCTGCTATCTGTCACTCTGGGATTGTATTTCCTGTTGAATCTATTTACTTCATGGTGGGTTTTTTGTTTGTGGGAGATTTTTTTGTGGTGGTTTTTTTTTTTTTTGTTAGTTTGCTTTCAGAAATTTCCTTAAGATCTGCTGTGTTTTTTTAAGTGTACCTGCCACACTTTCATCTGTTGTACTTGTGCCTGTGCCGGGACTGCATGATTTGTCTGTATTTCTGAGACAGGGAGGTCTCTCTCTGGTAGGGATTGAGGAATACCTCCTACAGAAGAAACACGGTGATTTAAGTAACACAGTCTTTACACATGTGCCAAATCTGATGTGTACTGTTTGTGGTGTTTTCAGGGAAGGGAAGTCAACATCCCTTTGGTGCCATGAACCTCCCTCAGACACCAACAGTGGCCCAGATTGGAATCTCAGTGGAACTGCTGGAGAACCTGGCCCAGCAGACTCCGGTTGCAAATGCTGCTGTGTCATCAGTAGATTCATTCACAGAGGTAGCTTGGACATTCTGTTTTCAGAAATTCTCGGTACTACAAAAGTCTTAAGAATTGAGTCTCTGAAGAACTAATAAATAAATGAAAAAATCTCCTATGGGTGGCTATAGGATTATAACCAACCTAATCATTCTGAAATCATTTGGCTGGATGCTTTGATATTTTGAAAATTTTCTTAACATTGGAAAACTATATCTCCTGTAAAGGATTGGATTTTGCATGCTCACTGGAATCAGGCCAATATACTCGTGTGATGTGACTCTACTGTAAAAATATTTATGATGTTTCCTTATAGAAGCAGCTAGGACAAAATGCATGTAAGAGACAGTGGATCTTTGGTGATTTGTAGATGTTGGAACTCCAGTGCACAGACTTGTGGGGATGGTCAAAAATTAGTCAAAAGTCAAGGCAGACCTGGGCATGGATGCAGATAGATATCCAAGTGTGCCACTGACCCCTGAGAAATCCTTCTGATGTAGTTCTGCAGAACTACAGAATCATGCCCTCTCCCACAGAAAGATGTTTGGTTTGGGTTTTTTTTCAGTTCTTTCCCTGTGGACCAGGCCTTGGGCTGTAATGCTTTTACCCAGCCTGCCTGTTAGTTTGAACCTCTGGAAATCCTCAGCCAGCACAGGCAGTGAGTTGGCCATCTAACAGCAGTTTGAGGCAAGCTAGATCTGCATGGCAGGTCTTGATTTCCCGAACACTGATGGCTAGGGCATTATCTTTTAACATTTCAGCAGTTGATGAGGCTTTTTTTGAGGCTTTTTTTTTTCTTGCTCACTTTCCTTACAGACACTTGCTGAGGTACACTGGTAATTGAACAGTAATCCTTATAATATAGCTGATGTCCTTTGGCATTTTACACACATAATAGCTCTGAATAAGTGTGGTCTCTTGGAGAAAGGTATTATGACTAGGAGTTAACCGATAGCTATTGTACAGTACTATTAATTGAGCTTTTCTGGAATTGCTAGGGGCAAATGACATCTAAATCACACTTCTGATTCCACCAATTTTTATAATAGCAGTAGTTAAGTCATGAGGTCATAATGTGCCACTTGGGGTCATTTGCAAGGTGGCTGGTGGATTTTTCTAGCAATAGTATTTAAAGAAAAAAAACACCTCATGATTGCATAATTTTTTTTTCAAATGTTATTTCCAGTTAGGTGGGGTTTTCTATTAAAGAGAATCACATCTTAACTGAAATTGTCTATTGTTTTCAAGGAATGCAGTTGAGCCAAAAGTTGAACTAATAGTAACTCCTGTGGAGAAAGTGTATGAAGTCACAGTTGAAGGAAACCTTTGAGGGAGTAGATAGCAGAGGAAGGGGATATGCCTGCAAGCATTTTTGTGAATAACTAATGGCTTTTATTTAATATGCGACATCATCTCTTTGGGACTGCTACGTTATAGCAATAAAAGTATCTTTTTAAAAGGCAAAATCATCTGTGCCAGGATAGCAGCCCTTCTGTGGTGAAAGCTAAAAGACATTTCCCTGTTGCTGGAGTCTGACACATTGTAACGAGGCAGATTGCAGACTTTTCAGCTGGTTTAACAACTAGTGTTTTGCTGCGAGCTGGTTTGGCAGCTTTGACCTGGTCTGCAATTCTTCTGATGGTTTAATTTGGAGGAGGGGGACAGTTCTTGTCACTGCATCACTTCCTTGTCACGAGAACATGTTCTTCCAAAGCAGTTTATCCAGCTGGATGAAATTGGGCAGGGAGAGGGTGAGTGAAGATTCTGAAAATGATTTCTGGATGGATCTGAGGGCAAGACTGAGAGTTAGGATGTTTTGATCATTTTAAAACAGACATCTCTGGACCTACTATATCCACTTTCCCATTGTGTTTTAAATGGCAATGCTAATTTTACTTCATATAGGAGTTGTGTATCTGTTAAACTTTTGCACAAAAATTCAAACTGAAAAAAGAACTTACTTCAAATCTCTCTCTTTGTATTTCAGTTCACTCAGAAGATGTTGGATAACTTCTATAACTTTGCTTCCTCATTTGCTGTTACTCAAGCACAGATGACTCCAAATCCTTCTGAAGCTTTTATTCCTGCAAATGTAGTTCTGAAATGGTAATGGCAATGATCTCTAGTAACAAGTTTTCTTTTTTCTAGGCATTAAACCAGCTGATTTCTAAGTATTGAACTACTGTCATGCTGTTCAGTGAGATGATGCAAAAATGTTTAAAAGTGTTTGCTACTGTTTATCTCAAGTATAGAGAGGTTCTGTCCACTGTCTTTATATTTATTTTTTGGCATCTTCATACCATTTTTTTGTTAGAAAAGTGCCTATGAAATTTTTTTTGCTTCTAAAAGTATTGCCCTTGACATATGTGGATTTGCACTATGTTGCTGATTATGCAAATACTCTGTAGTCATGGGAAGACAGAACACACTGATACTTACCAGTGTGTACTTACTTGTTATGCTTGGTCTCTTCCTAGACACAGTTCCAGCATAGTTACATTGCTTAAGAAGATGAGAGAGGTGGAGCAATCATGTTCCTAGTTGACCTGGTTCTATCACCAAAACCCTTGAGCACAAATGCAAAAGTCTGCGAGTTGTTTTCCAAGGACTGGTTTAAGAAATAGCTGCCGGTGGGGATAGCCCACGTAGTCTGGAGGTAAATCGTGCACTGCAGGCAGTCCTTTAGGGTGTCTGAAAAATTTTCCCACAGTTTATCAGTTTAGCCCTCTTTAGCCCCTACAGTGTTAACCTCAACCCTTTTTATAACAGTATTTTGGGCTCTCTGAATCAGTTTTACTGTTAGTACAGATCTCATGAATATGCAGGCAGCTAATGTAAGCAGTATATTTTCTTTGGGAGCGTAACTTGATGCAGATACCTTCTATTTAAGCAGGTAACTCTGTGCACTCCATGAACATGGTGAGTAAGGTCTCTGATGAGAGAAACCAAAGGGAAGACAGACTAAAGCAGCAGGGTGATGGCTGGGCGTTGCCTGGATGATGCTGAATTTGCTTTTTGGTGGTTCTTTAAGACTGTATAGTGAAGTGAGGCATAACTCTAATAAACTGAACACATCTGTGTATAGAAGGCTGTTAATTTCATTACAGCCACAGAAAAACAACTTTTTTGGCTCTATTCTTATGTTTTGAGTCATTATGATGTGTTTAATTATAGCTTGTAATTATGTAGAGTATCTTACGTCTCTGCAGTGGGCTGGCTGCAATGGAAATTCAATAGTTTGGCTTAGAAATTAATTCATAAATAAGCCTTTCCCTAATTTGAGTGGGTTTAAAACCTTTTAAAAGTCTCTCTTCTCATTTGAGTTGGGTTAGGAACTATGAGGTGGAGGAGAACCTCTTTTTTGGTTTTCTTTGTTTCATTGGCAGTACCTTTTGATGCCTTACAGCTTGGGTTTGTGGGAATTGTAAGGGGGTTTTATGCTTTTGTAGCTCAAAGCCTGTCAGCTTGTTTTGTTTTGGTTATTTGTGGGGGTTTTTTGGGTTTGTGGCTTGTTTGTTGGTTTGGTTGGTTTTGGTTTTTTTTAGAAAGTCACAGAAATTGTATACTTTCCCTATTTCTTCACTGTAGGTCAATAATGAATTCTGATGTTCAGTTTATTTGTGGTTTGGTTGTTTCTGTGAGTATGGAAAGTGAAATTAGGACCCCATGTGTGCATCCGTGATTCCATTAGGTGTTAGAGAATTACTTTTCCTCATAAGATTTTACTAAAACATTACCATATATAAAAAATGTGGAAGTTAGAATTATTTGATAAGGGTGGAAAAATAACAGGGACTACTTTGTCTCAAGGCTTCTATTAGAACTACAGGGCAAATCGACGCACAGCCTTGGGTGCCGAACTGTCTGCAGTCCCTTCTTACTTACCTGTGAGCAGGTTACATGTAGCCTGCTAGGGAGTGATCCTCAGTTGGAGGCTGTGGTCTCTGTGCAAGCTTGCTTGAGTCTGTCCAGCTTGCTAGCTCATGTCCACTGTCCTGTGAACTGAGAAGTGCTGAGCTGGCTCTGTGCACCGTAGGTGGAGCAGCACTGAAGGGGTAATCTAGGAACAGCTGAATGGGATTCAGAAGCAGTGGTCTTACCCTGGTTTTTCCAGTATTACAGGGTATCCCTAAATGGCATGCGGTTTTCTTGGTTTGGTTTTAGAATCACAGAACAGTTTGGGTTGGAAGGGACTTCAAAGATCATCTAGTTCCAACCCCCCCTGCCGTGGGCAGGGACACCCTCCGCTAGCCCAGGTTGTCTAAACCCATCCAACCTGGCCTTGAACACTTCCAGGGATGGAGCATCCACAGCTTCTCAGGCAACCTGTGCCAGTGCCTCACCACCCTCAAAGGGAAGAATTTCTTTGTAATATCTAATCTTAATTTCCCCTTCTTCAGTTTAAGGCCGTTACCCCTTGTCCGATCACTCCATGCCCTTGCAAACAGTCCCTCACCGTCTTTCTTGTAGGCCCCTTCAGGTACTGGAAGGCTGCTGTAAGGTCTCCCCAGAGCCTTCTCTTCTCCAGGCTGAACAACCCCAACTCTCTCAGCCTGTCTCCATAGCAGAGGTGCTCCAGCCCTCTGACCATCTTCCTGGCCTCCTCTGGACTCTCTCCAACGGCTCCACGTCCTCCTTGTCCTGGGGACCCCTGGGCTGGACGCAGTACTCCAGGTGGGGTCTCACAAGAGCGGAGATTTGCTGGGGTTTCTTCTGTGAGAGTCTTGGCCCGATTACTGGGATGATGGGCAGCCTCACTCACACTTGTACCTGCTCAAACTTTGATTTCCTAGACTGAAACAGGTTATGCACAAAATAACTACTCTTAATTCACTTACAATTTGACTAAGTTTGGATGAGCATCCTCTGGGATCCCACTTTTTAGTGAAATACCTATTGTTGAAATACACAAGTCTCACCATGAGTATTCTTGATACGGAATCAGAAAGGTGGATTTTAGATTTACTCACATCCTGGTGTGGAGTACATGTAATTTATCATGTTCTCTGCATAGACTAAATTATTTGTATCATTTTTTAAGTCATTTTATTTGCAGCAGCTTTTGTTTGTGGTTTGTTGTTTTTTTTTCCTAGGTATGAGAACTTCCAGAGACGTCTGACACAGAACCCTCTCTTCTGGAAAACATAAGCTTAAATTGTTTCATTTGAAGCGCTTTCTAAACAGTGTTACCTGAAAGATGCAGCAGGTAGCCCCACCGAAGACATTTTTTTGGGAGGGGAAAAAAAAACCCAAACGATTAGTCTGAAAAGACAAACTTGTAACTTTTGTATTACTCTTAAAAAATATTTAAAATTAAAATCTGTGAAAACCACTTGCCTATGCTTTTTTTTTTTAAATGAAGTACTTGGCTGCAAGAAGAAATCAGTGTTGCATATGTAGGAAGTATTGTTTTGAAACTGCATTTGAAGTGGAAGAAATTACAAGATGAAAAATGGCAGCACTGTTTCATACTTGTGTGATGCTTTGGGGTGTTCAGTTGTAAACAAAATGAATGTAATTTTTCCTTCTTTACCTCATTCTGAAGGGTGATCGGGCACCTAAGAATATGCTGATGGTTTTCCTGCTGGTACTTACACTGTAAGTTCTTTCACTTTGTAGACCATATTCCTGTTCCCAGCTCACGTAAACGGTACAATAGATTTTCCCTCTCTTCGGCATGAAGACGCTGTTGAGCTTGATCTCGGGGTACCTGTCTTTAACTTTTCCTGTACAGAAGTGTAATGAAGAGAAATCTTTGGGACTTTTTCCCTGCTGTGAGTCAAATAGCTTTGAAATGTCCGTTACGGGGCAATTCAGAATTGTAGATTTGTATTTTGCAGCCTGGGACCGTTCAGTGAGATGAAAGCTGCTAGATTATAGGCAGTGGAGGTATTTGATGAATTTGTCTTTCTCTTCAGCTTTCTCTATGGTATGAAGAGTGATGTGGAGGAGGAGAGAAATAAGCCTAATGGTTCTTAGTACCCACAATGAAAATGGGTTACATCCATTGAGGTTATGTCAAGAATTTGTGAGGTTGCCATATAACTTGGGTTTCCTGCTAAAGTCTTCAAGGCTGTTGAAGGCAATGGACTGCAGATTATATGTGAAATATCCCTGTGGCAGGACAAGGTCATTCCTGAAAGCTGCAGAGGGAATGTGGTGTCCTTCATGCAAATTGGGGGTGGTGTCTTGTTTGTAGCCTGCGGTGTAGGACTGAACGTGGAGAATTTTTTCTTAAATCCCCCTGTAAAAGACTCGCTAAATCCACTGAGAAAAAGCAGAGAGATTATTTTAAGGAGAAGATTAACAGGCAAAATAATGTGAGAGCAGACTCCTGAAGAACACTGCGTTCCACTATTGTCCATCTTGCAAATGTTAAAAGGCCCCTGTGTGGCGTAGGGTACAGGTCTGTGTTGTGGATCTGCTCTCCTTTTCTGGTGAATCCCAGGTGCAAACTCTTCTTTCTTTTTCTAAGCTGGTTTGTGCACCAGGCAGTAAACACCTAGGGAGAACCTTCAGGCTGCTGAATGCCAAATTCTGCCGATGGTGGTGGTGGTTCTTTGTCATGGAGCCTATTTGTTTTCTTCTGAGGAGAAACATCATCTGAAGATGGCTGTAGAAAAGGTTCATCATCTGTGTTAAAAACAAACTGCACTTTTCAATCTGGGAATTCCAGCCCTTCTTTTGAATTGGTCATCAGCTTCCCCAGAAGAATGTCTGTGGTTTGAATATATCAAAAACTTGAATTTGTGCAGGCAGGGTCAGTACAGAAATACTAGACTCTGTGAAATAAATTGCTCCTCCAAATGAGACACCACTCAGTCTCTAGCATCTCCCAACCAACTTTTCACAACAGGGACTAGATAAAGTAGAAGAAATAGTATCACCAGGAGTGATAGTGATTTGCAAGTTGGCTGAGTTCCAATGTTCAAAAGGGCCTAAGAATAGAACAGATGGGGCATTAATGGCCTTAGTTGGTTTTATGACCTGATTGAACGTGTCTGCATGTCATTCTCATATGAATCCCCACCAAGATGCTGTTTTAAGAGTGGTGGTGGTTCATGCTCACAGGTTCTGTGAAAGTAAGGGCAGTCAAGGTGAAGGAAGGACCAAGGGAGAAAATCAAGAGCAGACAGTCCTCTGTCAGATGAGCCTCCTCTGTGCCTTTGTACTTCTGTGAGATGTTTCTTTTGGACATGTGTGTGAACTCTGGGCTGTTATGAGTATGTGTCACACGGAATTACAGGAAGATGCGTGTGTGTAGCAGACTTCTTTAAGACTTACTAGGTCTGATTTGTTTTACTCCAGTCTTCTTCCAGTGCACCAGATCTGTTTAGTAACTGAAGGGAAAGAATTGTTCCAGAAGTAGAGGATTACTTTGGTACTCTTGATTTGAATGAAACTGCTCTTTTTGTCTTGAGAGCAATGTTCGGGGTCTTGCAATGTTTTGTGAGAGGGAGGAGAGGTGCAAATGCTCTCTGAACCACTTTTCAACAGCGTTTGTGAGCTTAGTTCAACACTTTGAACTGTTTCCAGAGGCCAGTGAAGCTCAGAGGTGACCAGCCATGAAGGAGCTTTGAGGTGAAAGATGCTGCTTGACAGGGTAAAGTGTAACTCAACCACCTCGTGCTCCCCAGAACAACAGCTGGCCTCATTTTCATGGGTAACTGGTACTGAAGGGGCCTAGATCTGGGCCTCCTGACCTTGACTTCAGAGTCTGGAACTGGAGTTGCACTGTACAGCTCAGGGTTTCTGCCTTCTCATGCAAAGCAGCAGAAGACGTGTAGTTCTGGAGATCTACCTTGTGCAGCAGAAGCAGGTCCTTTGCCATGAGCCATCAGCTGTAGAACTAGTTCTGGCCTCGCTCAGGCTCTACCTGATAGGTATTTTTAGGAGTCTGCCTGAAGTTTGGAGAAGCTGCTGGGAGAAAGTGGACAGCAAAAAGACACTTGAAGTGAAACCTAAAGCCAAACACTCTCTTCTTGACTGTCATATCAAAGCAATAGAGGTAAACTCTGTGAATTATTGTCTTTATAGTGCCACCTTTAATAGTAAAAAAAAAAAAAAAAAAAGTAAGGTGGATGTTGATCCTTAAAAGAAGCCTTATAGGTGTGTCCACTGTTAATTTGGTTAGGGATGTGGTTTAGTGGTGGACTTGGCAGTGCTAGGTTAATGGTTGGACTTGATGATCTTAAACGTCTTTTCCAACCAAAACAAAGCTCTGATTCTCTTGGATCTTTCTCTAACAGGTACAAGTTACTCTATTCTTACATTGTGTTCTTCAAGTCCGTGTGCTCATGAAAGGCATAAGACTGCTGTACCTGTTCAGCTGTTACAGGAGAGAAACGCAAAGGTTTTTTAGATGATTGGGATCATTGACTGTAGTAGGAGGGCTTTTCCTTTCTGCCGGTGGAGCTAAACAGTGCTGACAGAAAGGCTGAAAACAAAGGTCAGAAAGGCAGGTGAAAAATAAAACCCTTTGTCCTGCTCCAAAGAGGAGGCTAATCCTCTGGGTTATTTCTGTGCTCTTGCAGGAGATGGAGAAGCTCACTGTGGCGTGGCATTTAAGAACGGTCCTGACAGCTGCTGCCCAGTGGAAGAAGCAAGCAGTAACAGAGTGGGCAGAATATGAGGCTCCAAGGGCAAAGGGTACACCTGGCATCCAGGTACTGCAAGGATTTGAAAACCTTCTGGAAAATGGCCTTTTTTCTCCCCCTAAGGGGAAGCTGAGTTTTGAAGCTATCGAAGTCATTGCGTAAGTCTTGGTTTAGCAGTGGAAGTGGCTTTCTTTGTCTCTCAGGCTTGGCAGCTCGTGATCAGGAGGGAAAAGCTCTCAATCCAGGTCAGAGGATGGGGAGAGCAGCTTGCTGTGCTAAGGGTGTGCACTGATGGTCTCTTCTGACTCCATCCTCCTTGGCCCAACGGGATGGCTCTTGATTAGGACTGCAGATTCTGCTAGTGAGATGGCTTCAGCCAGATGTGTCCAGGCATGGCGTAGGAGGAGAGGAAGTTGGCCCTTCAGCTCACTAGACCTAGATTAGTTTGATCAGAAATACAATTTTGAAGAATATATTGTGCTTTTGTAAGTTACTTTCTGAAACTAAGAATTAGAACTCACTCCCCTGACCACTGGCATGAAAGTAAAGATTTTTAATCTGCTTCAGTGGCTGAGGTAGTACTTTATCAAGTAGTCAGTGTTAGGACCAACTGTCCTGAGAAGGGAAACACACTTTTTTGATGCCTTAGAGACTGTTCAATGGCATTTCCTGTGTTCACACCTCAGCTTAACACAGATTCTTTCCTTGTGTAATAGCTGAGGACCCCACCAGAGACTCTCACAAGAAAGAAAGGGTATGAGCTCAACCTAGGGGCCAGAAGAGGAGGAAAATAGGAGAAGACTGATGAAAGCTGCCTGAGAACAGCTTTTGAAAAGTAGAACTAATTCCTTCCCAGGTAACTTCCTGAACAAAGCTCAGAGTTGTTTCCCAGAAGCCATGTGACAGGCTCAAACCCTGAAATACTTGGTCTCGTGTTCAACCAAGGACTTGATATTTCTTAAAGACACATTTGTAGGCCATCTGTTTGTGGAGGAGCAGCACTAAGGGCAGTTAGCAGAGGCCCAGGCTGAACTCCTTCATCAGAATGGGTCATTAGGATCAGTCTGTGTAACCTGTCAAACCCTGCGGTAGGGTTTAGTCATTTTGGTATGCAGGTGGTAGATGCCTCACATAGCTGATGGTATCACAAGTGGTGTTGGAAGAAGAGACCAGATGGAAGCTGGAGTTAAAGCATCATTAAGTTGTGACACAGCACTGAAGGCGGCTGGTGGTCATTGCTCAGGTTCTCACGCTTCTCAGGAAGCATCTGCCTGGTGCAGAAGTAAAATAATTAACACTTCACAGGGCTTTACAAGGCCTCGCTAGTTAAGAAATACGTGTCAGCATGACCTGAGCGCCTCACTGGGTCAGCACAATTTCATGAACAAAGGAGTGAATTATTTGTAAAAAAGAGGTACTGTCTAGACCTTTGTTATCTGACTGGAACATTCCTGTATGAAATGATCCTTGTGTTACTGCTTGTTGCAATTTTCTATAGTCCTGCTTATCTGACATGGTTTGAAGAATGAGTCGTATCACCTAAAGGTATATGAACTCCGCAAGGACCCCCCCCCCCCCCCCCGCCATTGGGTAGAGTTCACATCCGCAGAGGCCGTCACCCTGCTGCTCCGTCTCTTCTCCTGTAGCTGCTGTAACAAACTGCTTCTGTTCCAACCTGGTCAAAAGTGCTTTGTGACTGCTCTTGCCCTGGCTCTGGTCTCCAAGGCTGTAAATGAATACAAAATTATAAACAATTTTAATAATTCAGTGTGTATTAAGAGCTTCTCCCAGCACCACAGCCACTGTAGGTTCAGCCAGGTGTTGTCTTTCTGAGCTTAGTGAATGTAAGACCATCGCTGTAAATTATTTTCCTCCTCTTTGCAACCTGCTGTGGCCGAGCTCGCAATCAGAAACTTGGAGAAGGCTGGCTCCATCCCTCTTGTATTGGAGAGGTGCCTTTCAAAGTCACTATGAAAGTAAGAACTCATTTAAATATTTCTATGCATTGCTTACTTTTGAACTGCGACACTGTGCTTCTCAACTATAAGAGCTTTTACTTCCTACCTCACCTGACTTTTTGTTTCGGTATCTCTCAGGACAAAACCATACTGAACAAGACTTTATTATTTCTTTGTAATGAGAAGAAAAACAGAAGCCTGATCACTATCATTCAAAGTAGAAGCCTAAAATTGAGCTAATCCATCCCCTTTTTACACTGTCTGAACTTGAGAAGTGAGGTTTGCAAATTTTTGGTTAGCTCTTTTATTTTTCTGTTTTGTCCCAAGAGTCAGGAACTCCTGTGGGCAGCTCTGAAACAGACTGGGAATCTAGTCCCAGCGCAGGAGAAGAGCTCTCAGCACAGTAAGAGGCCACGACTCTCCGCACCGATGCTGCCTTTCAAAGAACACGGAGCTCCCATCAATGGGGTTACTGGGAGGCAGGTGACCCATGTGCAGAGTCTCAACTGGGTTTCAAAGGAGAAGGTCATTGTTCACTGATCTGCAGAGTCCATGCCAAACTTGGGGCACATACGTGCTCTCAGAAGCAATGAGAATAAATGGGAGAATAGTAATTATCCCAAAAGATTGAATAATTTTTTTTTTTTTGTGAGGGATAATAAAGATAGTGCTAGGGCAGAGAAGTATTTCCTTGTTGAGGAAGGGAATAAACCTCTTGCTGCATTTTTCCTGTTTCAGAATGAGGAGTGGTTTAGTACCTTTTTGCTGCGTGTTTCAGATGAAAGGCAGCTGCCAGGGAAGAGACTGGACTTTGTACTATGTCTTCATCATTGAACAGCCAAATGCTTGTTGAACATATCTATATATCTCCTAATACTACTTCTTCCCTCAACAAAAGTGGTTTAAAATGAGAAAAGGATTCTACAGAAGTAGTTCAGGAATAAGCCTGAGGAGAAGCAGAAAGATATCATGCACACAGAGATCTATTCTGCCTTTTACATATATATATATGGGTTTGGGGTGGTTTTTTTCCCCACACAATAAAAAAAACCCTTCCCCTGGGTACTGCCAGAGCTGTAATGCCTGTAATAATAATAACCTATATGCAATACAAATTGTTTTGTAAGGGTCTTCCTACATTTAGAGTACTTTTCCTTTGTGCTGTAGCCAGTTTCTTGCCACTAAGAGGTTAGGGCCCTTGAATGGAAAACCCCTTAAAACAAAAAGACTGTCTACTGATCATTAAGCTTTGAGGTTGAACATGCCATGCCATGGCAGACTTGTAACCCTGACTGACAGCAATTGAGTTATTTCCCTCCATTTTGGGACATCTTCCCAATAATTTTTCTTCCCAAGTCAACATAAGCTGGTATGCAGAGTTGGGAAAGTTTCTTTTCAGAAGTGCCTTACCTGTTGCTTGGGTCTGCCCTTGCCTCAGCACCACACCCAGAGGCAAATTTAAAAATACAAGAAGCAACAAGTGCATATAGCGCTACTGCTTTATGCTGAAACAGATGCAAAGATCCATGAAAAGTAGTCCCAATTCTAACTGTGCAGTTGGTTGCTTGGTTTTTTAGAGTTACAATAATGAAATGAAGCAAATAGTTCTCTGGCACGCTGCTCCTCTCCTATCCTGACAGCTGAGCACTCCCAGCTGAGCCTGAAGCCTTGCCTGCAGCACACGGAGAGAATAATATTTCTTGACTTTCAGCCATGGAACCAGAGCTCCCCACCATAATCGACAGTGAAACACGGGCATGCAACACACCACAGAAAACACGTGCTCCTATGTATACCAGGGAGGGCAAATTGAATCCACATTTCCATGAAAATCTTTGGCTTAAACTTAGAAGCCTCAAGAAGAACCCGATTTAAAGTTACAGTGCAGTAACTTTTTTTTTTTTTTAAATTCAGTCACCACCAGATGGAGTAAAAACCCAGCAAACAAGAACTTTGTCTCTGAGGAGGAGACACCCTTCTAACTGATGTAACACTTGGGAACCTGTCTTCCACTTCCAGCTGTGCTACAAATGTTCTTGCTGACTTAGGCAGAGAGTTGCTAAAAAAAATTGGAATTGTAGTTGAAGCCAATCATTTAGCCAGTTTCTACATCTCTGAAAACTGGTGGAGAAAGACAAGGACTTCCAGGTACCTCTTCTCTCTAGCTTATTTTTTTAGGAAGGGATGAAAGATGAATCTCATCAGAGAGATACTCAGCATGCAATAGTTAAAGGAAACAGGGACTTTCAAATGTTATTGTACTCTTCCCAGGGAGATCCTACAGAACAGACATCTGCAACACTTGCAGCCTCCTGGAAGAGTTTCCTGGCTGCACTGCAACTATCACTCAGGAGAACCGGAGCCAGGCAGAGCCTGACTTCACCTCTCCCTCATCTGCCTGATGGGAAACAGGAGAAGTCAATTACAGAATTTGTCAAAGAACAGAACTACAGGTGGCTTGCAGACAATAGGGAAGAATATGTACATGTCTTTCAGGATATTTTTGGTAGGTTTCTCTATAACTAGGGTCAAACCACACTCCTTTTGCTGAAGAAAAAATACAGTAAAAATAATTTGATGTTTTTTCCCTTTTTTAGTCTAGACGTAGGCAACTCTAGGAAGAAAACACCCCCATCAAATAAATCCACAACTTTTACATTCACTTGAGCTTTATGTGAAAAGGAGTTTGTTCCCTTGTGGTCTATATATTATTTATTCCAACACTGACTCGATTTTATACCCTAAAAGCACACGGAATTGACTCCATAAAGGAGAATTTCTTCTTTTCCATGGCTTGCTCCAGCTCTACTTTTGCAAATTCATATTCTTTAGCTCTTCCCTTCATTAACACCTTGAATCTGACTTCACCTCCATCCAGGTTTCTCTGGGCAAACCAGCTGGAACACTTGTTTGTCTTAAAGAGAACACTCTTCAGCACATTCATGGGTTAATACAGAAGTTAAAGCTGACCCTAACTGTATGAGGCCTCTCTCTAGTCAAGCACCACCCTTCCTTTCCTTCCTCTCAGAAACAGCAGAACGTACCACTTACCAAAAAAACAACCATGGCTGAAAAATCCCCACTGCTTTTGTATCCCACTTCACTCTCACCCCTGGATGTGGAAAACAAAGACGACCATTCCACTGGCACGCTACCATAAGACATTTGCAAAGCCTAACTGGTACCAGCCTCCAAACCCAAGTGTTCTCAACATACTTCAGCTCATGGGATCAAAGCAGTTTCCTTGAAAGCTGCAGGAAGCCTGAGCACTCCTGCTGCCTTTTCGGAGCGCTCTCCCAGCCACATTCCCAAAATTTTTCAGACTGCCAACCCCACATACCTTCCACAGAATGAACTATGAGGTATTTGGGCCATCGCTGTTGCATAAACACTGTTTCATATTGTGCCAGCACTTCCGTAGACACAGTAGAACTAGAGGTTAAAAACCACCTCTGAGCTCCGGCCTCACCTGTCTTCCTCTCCCTCTTCAGCTATTTTGTGTTCAACTCCGCAGGTATTTCAGTCTCCTACCTGCAGCACTCAGGCTTGTACCTGGTTCAGCCCGACTCTGTGGTTTTACACTTTGCTGCCCGATCATGTCCCTGTGACCAGTCAGCCGAGGGCACCCCTCCAGAGAATGAGCATGCTGACCACCTGGCTTGTGCCAGAAGGAAAAGGTCCAGAATCCAGCTCAATTTAAGACCAGTTTTGGACAGACTTGTGCTACAAGGGCACTACTGTGCCTGCCCAGTAGTAAGAACAAGGATTTAAAAAAGAAGGGGTGGAGGCGGAACAAAATCATATGTTATAGAGTAAGGCTTGTGAACTACTTGCCAGCTCTGGATTTCATTTTTTTGCAGGCTTCCAAGGACACAAATCAAAACTGGCTTAGTCATATTACTTCAAACTGAACAGGTGGTTTATCTAAACAGCATGCACAAGCTTCCCAAACTGTAACAAACAGGAAAAAACAATATCCTGAAAGATAAGTCAGATACGCACTTAAGAAGTTAGCAGACAGAATTAACTTAACTTAATCAAATAATCAAAAAAGCACTATTAGGGTGCCCATGATAGTGTACTTATATTTCTAGAATATCCTAATATGTTCTTTTCAAGTGAAGTGGTATGGGGAAGGATAAGAAGAGCACAGGAGGGGAAAAAAAAGTATGTAAATGGTTCAGCTTCAGTAAATGTTATTACCCTTCTTCCTCATCCAGGTACACACAGCTATTGTGCAGTGTCTTGGACCACTTCCAGAACACAAACACTAACATTTCAACTATACGCTGACAATATTTACAAGAGTTCTGAACACAGATTATCACTGTTAAAGATGTCTACCATTTTACCTATTTTTCCCCTTTCATTTTTAGTTAATTGCACATATTTTAAACCCTGATGAAACAATATTGATTTTAGAATTCATTATTCCTAGGGCAAGTAAAACATTAATGAGGCTATTTGGGGACACTGACGATAGAGGCAATTAAAATATATTTCCAATAACTAACTTTGATTTAAGATAGTCGCAGTAACTAAACAGCTAGAATCCAAACAGTAGAGCAATGTGATTAAAAAAAAAAAAGGCCAGTAAAGTTCCCCCCCAGTCAGTAACAGAAACGGTGAAAAGCACATCCCAATTTGAAATTATTAAATAATTAATCGATTTCACTGTGCAACAAAAGTAATGAGTTTAAAATATTTTTAGCAGTGATTTAACATTTATTTATACCATATTCCTAAGCGTAGCATTTCCTTTGTGTGATCCCTAGACAATATTCAATAGCTTCAGTAGGTTTTCAGTCAAAAAGGCACAAACACAGCTGCAAGCATACACATACCAAATTTCTAGCAAGTTACCATACGTTTACGTGCTAGCTGCATACGAAACAGTGTCAGAGGCCATAAGTGAAAACTCATTGTGGGAAATAATTAAAATGGACAATTCAGAAAACTTTACAAAAATACTTCTTTTTATTAAAAGCAGCAATTTCAAGCAGAACAACACACAAAATGTAAACATCGCTAAGTTCAGCTCCAGCTTGCCGAACCTTCGAGAAAGTCTACACTAAATGCATCTACTGTACTAGCGAGTTAACAGACTATATTATAATTTGAAAATATATTTTCTATTTTGAATTAAGAAAAGGTAATTTATCGTAGTCTGTCCCAGCGCCAGATACTGGCATCATCACACACAGCTATAAGGATACTACTATCCCTGCTAAAACTGGTTTGTCGAATGGCAGCAACACATTTAGGATGAGTAAGAGTCGTACACCTATAAATAAAAGAAAATTATTCAGCTGCAACATTAAATCTGAACTTGCTACTACATTAGGGAGCACTCTTACTTATGTGACCTGGGAGGAATCGAAGGGCAACAGGATTATGCCCTTCATGGTGTATTTTATATCCAAATGTGGCCTTCGGAAAGCAGTAATTTCCTGTTCACCCACCGCCATTTCTCATCCACCCAGTTTTCATTAAAGCACTGACTAAAAGCTTACTGAATCACATTATTTAAGACTTTATAATCAATGATCTTTCCCAGTGGGTAGGAATAAAATATTGTAATTGGGTGATTAAAGAATGCAGCATTTTTAGCAACTTCATATGTCTATGTGTGTATATATATACACACACATTTATATATACACACATAAAAATATCTAATTAAGCATATTTTATGATATATATACAAATATATTGTGTATATTATTTATATACATAGCATATATACATTTTATACTTTTTTTTTTTTTGCATTTGTATGGTTATACGTAGATACAAAAAAGACAAGCTGTAAAATTGCCTGGCCACACAGGTGAAGGAACTGGACAGCCATACTGTTTTCTCCACACTGTGCTCATAGCTTTATATTCTCATTACTCTAGTCCTTTCACCTATTTCTCCTTTGTCATATGCCACACCCACCTAACGCATCTTCTCTTAATTGCTTTGTAAATTTTCCACCTGATTAGTTTGTAAGTTCTTTGAGAAAGAAATTGTCTTTTACTGTATCTACATATACTGCCCAGCACAATCTGATTGGGGCCTCTTGGCCCAGTTATTTTGTAGTAAAAAATAATAAATGTTAACTTTCAGGGGCTCAGAATGTTTATTTACCTAGTAGTTAAAATGGAAAGTGACTGCTACTGTTAAAGAATTTCTATAGTTATCAGTAAAGGAAAAAGGAAAGTACCCCAACTCCCTGTCTTAACAAAAATAAAATTAAAAAAATAAGTACTCACTTGGCTTTATGAGGATCCTCTATTTCTAAATCCCAAACATAAAGTTTGCCAACCTGATTGCCCAGAGCAAGCATCTTTAAAGGAAAGCAGAGGATATAGTAGTTTTAAAATACTATCTCAAAGAATGGATGTCAGAATTTTATACAGGCTCTATAGCTGATAAATTGTTTGTGAATGGTTGAACCTGAATGACTTAATGAGTTTGTTGGAGGGGCTAGAAATGCTATAAAATTTGCCTCCTTTCTCCAAATTTATGCTCCACGTCTGCACATGGGGGAGGAAGGTATCAGTAAACATATCTTTATTGGAAAATAAATATATCTTTGGTGGAACTTTTTTTATAAGGCAGAACACAGGATGAAAAATCTGGAGCTCCTTGTTTCATATAAAGCCCCTTGCAGCAAATCATTCTGCTTCTCAAACATGACATCACATGCACCAAGACTTCCCATGTCCATAAATATGGAATCAATGAAAAGCTACGCACCTTCAAACACAGCAAAGTCAAAGCTTACACGTACCTTTTGCCAGAAATCCATTGAAAACCTCATGTACCATATATCACACTGGCTGTAATCAAATCTCCCGAGTATGGTCACATTTGACTCACTGGGCTTGATTTTATCTATATCATCCTCCATTTTGCCAGGTTTCCAGCACACAATGGCATTTTCACAAGACTGCAGTGAGACAATAACAACAACAAAAAAAATCACCTATATTTATAATTTATACTGCACATACAGTCTAACCATAATTATAACCAAACATTTCATCTCACAGCTTCCCCAATGGCATTTAAAAAGTACAACTGAAAATCTCACACACCCGTGAGCAGTTTAAATTAACCTCCATTTGAGGATCGTTTACCCAATCCCTTCGACTGTGCATGCACCAACTTCTGGCAGCGAGGCAGCTGGCCCACCTAGTTTAATATCTGCAAGCCAATGTTACTAGTGGACACAACTCTCTAATCAAAGTTACTCCATTATGGGAACCCTCATTTCTCCCTTTAGCAGCAGGATCCCTCACCAGTATCTGTATCTTCTCTTTCTGTACATTCCATGCAACTTCTGGTTAGCTGGTATCCCTGTACTTTTAGCAGAGGTACAGCTGTAGTAATAATTTTACTTTTTGAGTACAAGCTGCTTATCCACACATCCTAACAGTTGACAAAATTCACAATACACTCCATAAAATCATTTGGCACAGCATAGTAAGTTAACGTCAAATTCTACTAAAACTTCTACTGTTTCAGATCCTCAATACAAGCAAATATGAGTAATACATCTAAAAATGCTGCCACTTTACCTTGGAAAGAATTAGATCTCCCAACCATCGTACACAGTCAACATAGTTTCTATGTATGTCTCTCGTAGAAAAGTCAGGAAAGTGAATTTTCTGGGAAATAAAAGGCCTACGAGAAAATTGCCAAGTGAGGTTCAGAGAAACACAGAAGCACGAGTCTAATTTTTAATGGCCAGTTTTAAGATATCTCGATGTTAAAAGGACAAGCCTGTCTTTGTTGTGGTTTTAACAGTTTTATAACAAAGTCGATTTTGTATGTTGCTTTGTGGAGGTTTTTTTGGGAACAGTCCCTGTTTTCATCCTCATTCCTAATGAAATAACATTTCCCACTGTACAAGACTGTGCAGAGACCATGCTAAACAAAACCACTCCTTCAGATGCTGAATACAGCTTCCATTGCCAAATACTTCAAGAACTAATTAAAGCTCAGTTTTCCTGATGCTGCTTCTGCAACATCTAAACTGTTAAATAGAAAAGCACACTAAAAAGCACGCTAAAAAAGCATCATTTAATATTTGGTAACATTACCAAAAAAAGCAAGAGTATTTTCACAGCTAGTCTCATTGCTGAACATGCTCAGTGTGTTTTAGACTCTTCAATTCTCTCAATAGTTTAACTGGAAGTTAAGATTAAAAGATTGATGAACTTCATAAAGGAGGATTTATCTATCATGTATCTAATTGCTATGTTTACTTGACAATTTACTTATATCTGGGGTCAGATCAGAGAATGACAAAAATTAAGGTTATTACTACATAAACAGTTTTGTCCCCACCCCAAAGTCAGATAACAGATACAATAATTAGTAATAACTACGCAATATAAAAATATTTGCTATAGTTACACAGATTTGATTCCTTCCTAGAAATTTTGAGGTGAGACAAAGAAAAGCCCTTGACATCTTGAAACACAGTGAAATACAAGCTTTAATGAGGAATGATAATTATTCCAGATATTTTCTAGTCAAGTAGATAAGAAGTACTTAAGCTATTTAAAAATAAAAGTGTCAGGACTTTAAATCTGAATTCATTAAAATTCCACTGAAGCAAACATCAATAAGATACATCTTCTAGAGAGATTCAGTATCCAGAACAATCCCTGGATCGATCACTATCCCCAAGAACTCCCGATTTGGATAGGAATTAACCTGGACCATTGATGAGAATATTCATGTTTTGCAAAGACAGCCAAGAGGATGAAGACTACGTACCTGTTGGTTTTATTTGGGTTGTACTCATAAGACTCTTTGATGGCATTTATCATTCTCTTGGAATTAATTCTCCAGAGTTTTAGAGAGTGATCCATCCCACAGGACATGATTTTTTCACCAAGAAGATCATAATCCTACATATATGAAATAATTTTGAGCACCCCCAGCCTAAGCTGCATTATAATGACTCAGATTTTATTCCATAATTTCCACTAAAACAGCATTTTCTGTATAGAGAATGCAATAAAACTGTATATTTCAAATAGAAAAATACTAACAACTAAATCCTGCTCACTGAAAGAAGCACAGTATCTTAATAATTATATTTACTCTCTCTCAAGAAAGAGAAGCATATTCAACAGCACTGACAGACTACTGACAGTTAGTGCTCCCCCCTCAATAAACTCCCTAGGTTTCATTTTATGGAGCAACTTTGGCAGAATTCCAGGGCTACGACATAGGTGATGACTATTTAGAACCACAACTGTTTTTCCCTCGCTACCATGTCTCTCGAGATTTATTTGCTCTTGCTGCTTTGGCTTCATAAGGCCTCAAGAGTGGGACCATCACGAAAACTTTTTCTAGCCCCACCTGGCTCTATTTTGTTTACTTCTAGGCTGCGCTATGAGAAAACTAGCTACTGAAACACAAAGTGAACACCTGTCCTGTATATTGAGAGGTGGCCAGATCAAATCACCTTAGATTTAAACTCGTCTATCCCCTTAAAACAGTATTTATGCACTTCAGGTTTTTTTTTAAGTAGGTATAGTATCAGAACAGTGCACAAGAGGATAAGAAGTTGCATGTTGTAGGCTCTACTACCCTTTGTAAATCTAAATCACTGCCCCAGTCTTCCACTTACTGCACTTAACACCTCATCCCTGTGCCCTTCTACTCCTCCAAATATTGCAACCAGCGTGTCTGTCTGGATGTTCCACAGTCTCAATGCATGATCTATAAAGAACAAATAAAATTACATGCTGCTTTTTATACGTACATATGAATAATATATTTCAGCTTAACCACTTTCAATAACAGGTGTTCATGTAAACATCAAAAAGGGACTTAATTCTTCTTCAGTTGTTAGAAACAAAGGAACTACATTAACTAAAATTGCCATTACAACTAAACTACTGTTAGAGTAATTCTGTAATTGGGAAAGTCTGCCCACCCCCCTCCCCTAAGGGGCAGCTTCTAGCAAAAACATACTTGGACCTTTAGATCATCCGATAAGCAAAGAGTTTGATCTTAGACAAATATGCTTGTGTTCACTCTTATCTCAAAAACAATTTCATACATCAAAAAATGCTAGAATTCCCTTTAACCATTTTTACATCAGCATTCAGAGAAGTTTTGATTTTCCATTCTTTTAATGTTTAAAATATTATTCTTTATGAACCACAGACTGTAGGGGTGGGAGAAACTGTTTCTATAAGCAATATATATTCCAAAATCAATCAGACTAATCCTCTTGTTTAAAGAGTTTTAACAATTTCTAACAAAGAACCTCTGCTGTATTTCCCATTTGGAAATGGGAACCTCTAGTTTATTTCCCTTTTGGATTCCACAAGTACACTGCACTGAATTACAGCAACACCAACTGGAAGGCCACACAGTCCCAAGTATTTCCCTCTTTTTCTACTCATCTCTCAGCCAAGCAGTTCTGAGACCCCAATATCCTCCTGCCTCACACCTTCTTGGAGATAGTACCTGGTCCAGAGATTGCACATTAAAACTTGTAGTACTATGGCTGATGTCAAAATGTTATTAAAAAGAGAACCTAAACAATATACAGAACTCAAGAAATTCAACGTTAGAGACCCACAGCACAAACCTGACAGCTGCAAGAATCAGCTGCAAGAATCCTATTCTCGTGTAGCTTCATCATTAACACACATCACACTAAGCTCAAAAGTCCCCTTACGTGAACGTTTCCAACTTGAGCATTCCTGAAGGCTTGCTCTTGCGGCAGATCAAGTATCCCCTTACTTAACAAAACAGTCAAAATTAGGAAGTTGTGCCTGTTTAGATGTTCTGGACAAGCCCATAAGACACCATACCAAAAACTCACTTCTCCATTAATATGCCTTTTTTTTTTTTTTTTTTTTTAAACAAAGTCCAATCAAAGTCAGAGCTGCTCCTGAGCAATACAGAATTGAAGTTTTCCCCAGGAACCCAGTGGTCAATACTGTCTGTGACATTAAGACATCCCCACTAGATGGCAACATGATTCAACAACTGAAAAAAATTAACTTAGAAAGTAAAGAGCAACCCCAATGCTCATGTTTCTTCTTTCCTAAAAGGAGCACTGTTCACAATCCCTTTGCACCACAGGTGGAGTTATGTTTATTGTAGGCCATGGATTTAATACGTACAAGATATATAGCCATAAAAGAGCCAGATTTGCTCTACAATTTAAAGGTAAACTTGTTCAGTCCCATTCATAAAAAAATCATGGAGGTTTCGGCCATTTTCAAGACCAAAAGCCAATCCAAATTATCCTGACTTATACAAAAACAAAAGAGGGTTTTTTCCTCACCTTTGCTTACAGATAAAAGGAGATTTGGATCTCTTGGATGGAATTTCAGTTCATTGATTGCATTTCCATGGCCCACGTAGTGCTGGGATAGAATTCAGAGACGAAGTTATCATTTTCCCTCATGTTTACATATATTTAGAAGACATAAGTTTCATGCCTTACTGAAACATAAGCTGTATCTCGAAGCTCTGAGCACTCACCTTTATGCACTGCATTGTAATAGGATTAATTATCCTAATAATACCCCTGGACCCTGCCACAGCCAGAAGAGGATGGCTTGTATTGCTATCATATGTCCATGCACAAGTATAGAAATTTTCATCTGCCTACAACATCTTACGTTAAGGAACACAAAAGAAAAAGGAGATTTATTTTTTTAAAACAATGTGGGTTTTTTTAAGTAAACTTGCTGCTATTTTATGGAAGTGTCCAGGAGTCTCTTCTGGACCCAGTAAGAAAAAGACACATACTCGATTATACATCTGCAAATATATGCAACATATATTTTCTTGCTTCTGTTCCAAAATATACAAGGAACACCTTCTCCCCCTTGGCATCACTTTTCAACCTCTTTCTCCAAAACATCCAAAGATTGGGAATAAAATGAGGATGAATCAAGACTGAGTTCACAAGTTATTGACTTGTGCACTGCAAATGATCAACACAAGTTACTACTGCTTCAGAGTGTGAAACTTAATTCTTTGGTTTTAAACCCAGTCCCAATTCACAGGGAAGCTGAGACCACTGTAAAGCACCAAATGTGAAACATTACACAAATATTAGTGTTGGGAAGATTAAACTGATGGAGAATCAGTTTTCGAGTATTTTAATACAGCATGTTCCATGAGTCTGCATTTTTATATTATTTCAATAGGAGGGACTCTAGGATGTGGGAAAGAGGTAAGACTTGGACCTAACATAAGGAATGTGCCACATAAGCAAAGTATTAAATCACAGAGAAAACCTTCACATGCTTTCTCCTACAAAGCCTCTTCATTTTTCATAAAGAGGAAGCAAACAAGTGGCTTTTTAACTTGAAAGGATACATCAGCATCCACGTAGGACTGCAACAGACGGATTTCGCCTTGGGAATGACATTCATATAAAGTTACCTGTAGGAAAAAACAGAAGTGGGACAGATTGCTGCTTACTTGTGATATTTCAGAGGAAAATCAAACGCACCTGTGTATTCACTTCCTGACGGGGAGAGGTAGTGTGCCTTCAGGACTTTGATTTCATCCATCATCTGTTTGTTTCCAACAGGTGGAAATGGTTTGACAAAAGAATACTCACAGCAGTCTCAGTAAAGCACCACTCCAGGACTTGTCAGCAGTCCTTCCCAGATGTTAAAATCTATTACTTTAATTGTCTTAGTAAGATTCAACTCTATTTGGAATTAGTTACTGCAGTCATCTCTAACATGACTTGGTCTTTTAATGAGCCATTGATACTTTGTTTAATCTTAGCTTAGCACTTTTGGTAACTGCCAGGTGGAACAAACCTGGAAATGAAAGGCTTCTTGTTTATTCACAACACTTGCATGGAATGGACTTCAGGAGCTATTTTCAAGACTGAAATGACATAGATCCTTCTTCAGAAAAAGTCTATAAATTCACTCCACACAGGCCATTAATTTAGCTACTGAGCTGCCTGGCATCCTTGCAGACACTTCTCATCTCATTTTAGACCATACGACCTTTTGGAAACAATAACATGTAAGAAGAGTAATTTTAGCAAGAAGGTACATTTGTGCACCTCTCTTCCTTATCCCATGTTTATATTACTGAAGGATTTGTTCCTTATTGTACAGGCTAATTCTCAAATAGCTAACACATGACTTCATAAAACAATTCAAAGGGGGCAACTCTCCCAGATAACAGATGCTACATACCTCAGAAATAAAGCTTTCTAAATGAAGTATTCTGTGCCTGTACTAAACACAGGTAAAGGGATTGGCTGAAAAAAAGAATGCAAGCAGAACCACAGGGAAAGGTTTATGGTTAAAAACAGATTACTCACTCTGTTGCTGCCTACAGTGGCAAAAACGAGGGGATCGCCTTCTTTACTGTGCCAGTTAAACTGGACTCCAAACAAAGGCTGACCATGGTCCTCCTGTAGATGTAAAGTAAGATTAGAGACAAAAAAAAATAAAACCCACAGGCATATTATTTCTGTGAAATTCAGCTGTGGTGGTAAACAGTTTAATTGATATATTTTCCTCCTCAAAATACTGGGTTCACATCCAGTATAATTTCAGATAGTGAACAGTTGAAAAGAACAGTTTTGTAACATTACATTTTCACTTGGATGTCTTAAGGGAGGTTAAAGGAATATCCTGCCTCCCCTGCTCATCTCTTCCCCCCGCCCCAAGCTTTTAAAAAGTGAAGGGGAAGAACTCGTCTCAGTTATGGTCAGAAGCTGGCAGAACTCCTGAGTTACATTTGCAGCTCTACTACTTTGTTTTGAAATTTTCAACAAGGCAACTTCTGCATCTAAGGCCACATCTATATGCATTTTATATTGTTATAATTACTTCCACACAAGGATTTACAACTTCACAGAGAATTATTAGGACCAAGAAGAATTATACTGGTATAAGGGTGGAGAGGGGGCCACATTTAACTCTTACAACACAGGTCTTGCAACTCTATCACAGACATGACGAACTCCCTCCAGCATGTCACAATGCTGCTGCAAAGTTCATGTCTACAAAGCGTTGTTGCCTTGCCAGTTACCAGAGAAATGCCAAGCATTATTTTTATACAGCTTACATCAGTCCAATAGAGAAAAAAAAAGCAGATATGTTTATGAATTGTGATGAATATGGTGGTGCTTGTTAATAATTGATAACAGTATTTTGGCCTGTCCTGACAGGATGTTTTCAGTAAGAATAATGTTCATTAAAGTGCCTCCCCACAGGGGACTGTCTGGGACAGCGCAGGCAGGAAGGAAGTGTCTCATGACGGCTGTTAAGCAGCCCTCGAATGGCAATGCTTCAGAGACGACATGAGAAATATTAGCCCTGGCAGCTCTGGCCTATCCAAAAACCAAAGAATAAATCTGAGGAGGGGGTATGGGTGGGGAGTCCAACACTACTCAGAAAAGTAAGGAAGTCTGGAATAATTTAAAATAGCATTATTTACTGAGAAAGGCAATATCTGTTAATAATATCTTCTAACAGACCTAGTTAGAAGAGCTAGAAAGAGAAGGGAGAAAACCTTTCAGAGATGAAGGCCCTCCTGCAATTCTTAAAGAGAGGTAACAACTTTCGAAGCTGAATACAGATTAAAAAGGAATTGTTCAAAGTTTAACTCAAAGTATTACTTATCATAACATGAAAGAACAGACTGGTGTCTTTATGTGATGAGGCAGGGATATTAGCAAAGGGAAAAGTAGCAAGGTTATTAGTGACCCCATGACAGAAGGAAGAAGCAGGTATTCAGCATCTATAAAACACCACAGTTTAGAGATGAAGAATGAGGAAAATTGTATGCCATAAAATTGCATACACAAAGCCATGATTTTTAGAGTCCAATAAAGTTATGAATTTACTTTCTAGGCTTATTTTTTGAGTGTATTTAAGTCTTCCTGGAAAAGAATGGCTGAGAGGTCAAATACAGAATACTTAAAAAAAATTTCCACTGATAATTAGTTGGTTTTGAATTTCTGTGTGAAAGAGTTCATGCTGGTGAATACTGAGGGCTTTTGACACAACACATGAGGACAGCACAGGTAAAATGCATGAATTCTTACTACTTTATTAGAGACATATTAGCAGGTTTTGCACTTGTTTCTCTGGAATAACTTTGTTCTTTGTCACATGCACTGTCTCTGGTAAGTTTAGTGAAATGGCAAAAGCGAAGAGGAAGATGTTTTTCCCCCTCAAGATAGGCTATTTTTCCAGCATAGGTTGTGATAAGTTTGTGATTTTCTAGGTAGAACCCAGACTAGGGTGCTACTTACTAAGTAGAGAGATACAACAGAGGGCTATGCTGTGTCTATGTTACAATACATACCTAGAGTATTTAGTAAGCTTTTTCAAAGACAACCTCTTTCCCTGGAAAAACTACTCTGCAAGACTAATGTTTTTAGACTACTTAGATCATCTGCACTACACTCCTCGCAGAGTGCTACAGCCTCCAAGAGCTTGACCGTATATATCGCAATTTCTTCTGGTGTTTAATGGATGAAGGAGTGAGGCAGAGGCTTTTGCAGGAAGGTATGTGAAGAAGTTATACTCACCTCAATTAAACTACCACCATCCTCACTGGTGAGAGAAAGCACATAACTATTTTGATAATACTTGTCTCCTCTAATTTTTTGTCCCAAGTGTGAAACAATGAAGCAGGTTTTTAAAAACATTACACTTTTAGGTGCTGCCCATTACAGTTACCCTAAGATGCCAAGTACGTCACACAAATCTGTCCGTTGGTCTGTGCAAACAGAAGAGTTTAACCCAGATGCTGGTCCAAAAGTAGAAATGTGAAATGCCGTCTTGACCCTTTTATGAATAAAGGGCACAAACCCAAAGCACTCAGGTTCTTAAGAGAAAGAAGGCAAAGGAGAAACTAGACCTACAATTGTTACAAAAGGAAATATATCAATAATCAATGGTTACTTCTGCCCTTACTAAACACCAACTCAGGTTCAGTCAGACAACAAGACTGGACCTGCTTTTAGACTGAAGGCAGCAAAGTGCCAATAATGTGCAAATAATGTGCCAACACAAAAAATAATCACCTGCAACTACAGGAACAGTTTTAATACTCTGTCACCCACACTATCAGTGAGGAGCCAACTGACCACACATGCATTTCCAGTTCCCAGAAATGGAAGGAAGCCATTATTGGCCAAGGTTTTAGTTACCTCTCCTTTACACATCAACAAGCTACAATCCTGCACATGGGTTGGCTACCGTCTCCCAGCTCATGGGACAGCGAGTAGAAGCTGAGAGACAACACTGGACTGCTAACAACCACCAAGCCACACCCCAAGCAAGAGCAAAGGGTAGGGCAAATAATGGCATTGTTTTAAAGGGAGCGCATCAAAGCAGAATACACACAGTTCTTTGTTGGAAGATCTATAAGCAAAACACGTATGGATGCATGTGAGGATGTGTGTCTGTTAGCTGTATATACTCATTTATAAACTATACATTTTCATTCAGCCCACAGAAAGCAAAGATTTTTTCGGTACACATTACAGTAACTTAGTCCTGCAAAAAGCAAAAAACGCAGTTTTTTATTTCCTGTCATTCTCCAAGTTATATTTTTGTTTTCCTGATGCTTAAATTTCACCCAAAATAACTTCCACAGTAGTGTTTAAAAAGTGTATTTAGCAAGTACTGAGTTTTTCAGGCTGAATCATAACCATTTAACATTCAAAGCAGACAGTAATGGCCATATTTCTTTGTTTCCCCAAGGAAAAAACTAAAAAGCAAACTAAGAGGGAAAAGCAAGAGTAGGAAAGTGGAAAAACACATAATTTATACATGTCTAAAGAACATTAAAATTCACTTCCATGTCTTTAAAACATGTTGACTTTTCATTTATTTCAGTACATGCACCTTACAGCATAGTTCAAAAGACATATAAACTATGGGATATATGATGTGATCTCCAAAAAGTCACAAGTGCCTTTCTGAACCCATATACAACATTCAATCGTTAGAATTTATCTCCACAGTATCTGCAAAATTAGTATGGAAGAATAGGAAAAAGAAAAGAGAAGCTTCCTCAAACATGAAGTAAAAAACGAGTTACCAAATTAGGCTGCTGCCTAGTCTTTGTATTAACATGCACGTTTATTATTATTAGCGTTAATTTCAGTTCAAAGAGAAATGGGGAGGGAAAAAAAAGATAATAAAAATATCCCACTTAGCTGAAATGCTACATTTACTCCCTCACAGCTTGATTCCACTTGCACAGGAATCTGTTCCCAGGCCCTGATCCAAACCCACAGAAGTCAGGGACTTCATAGGGTCACCCTGCAGTGGGGCCTGGGTTGAAGTTTGGGTGAGGGACTGTTCTGTTTTTCCAGAAGACACTTGAAAAGCACTAACTACTTTGGAATATTTGGTCTGCGGATAGAAAACAAATACACTTAGCAAAACTCAGCACTTGGTAAATGTTTGGGTGCTGAAAGGCCTGCGCCTGCATTTGAAGCATGACTTGAAGCCACAAAAAGCACCACCTGCGGGGGCGATTCATGAGAATCACAGGAACAGCTGCCTACCTAGGTGAAAATGAAAGAGCTTCCCTTCCTCCTACACCCTGAAAGGACTGGAGATAATTATTATACTTTAAAAAAAAAAAAACACATTGAGATCAACTTGTTTCCCAGATACTTTTGTCAGTATAACTTCATATCACAATTTCTCCAGTGGCAAAGCTCCTTTACGAGGTTTCCACGCTGTAAACCTCTCATTCGCTCCGCTCAGCTGCCCCAGCATTTCAGTGAGGCAGTCTGAAGCCAAAGTTCGGAAACAGCTTCATCAGCACAGCTCAACAGCTATGTGTGGGGGAATGACAAAAACCTCTTAAAGCAACTGTGCAGAAAATATCCACTATGAAACTGCACACATCCTCTTGTTAGCTAAATCTAAAATTTAACAAAACTCCCATCTTGTTCCAGACACAATTTTTCCTTTATTTAGAGATCTTATAAAAATCAAGTCAGATGGCACGTTTACAGCTTTTGCCACATAAACATCCCCCACAAGGCTGGGGAATGAAAGAACAACATTCTAACAGTGTAAAAGAATCAAAGAGAAAATTCATTCAGTTCACCATAGTCTGTCACCAGTGCAGAAGAAAACAATAATACCCTAAAACACAAGAACAGGGAGTAAAGACCATGAATCCACATCCCTTAATACCACCAGGTATTATGTGGGACGGTAACTATGACCCAGATCAGGTGCGAACACATCATTAAAACGCTCACGGTAAATTAACCAAATTGCACTATATAGCATTTACAACAATTGCCAGAGGACAGAAAATATCTGGTAAGTGTGAGGAAAAAGCTACTCCAAGATTGTTAGGTTGGGTTTTATTTTTTACATACATTTCAGTAGAAAAAAACGTACAGGCTCTGTGCTTTGCATCAAGTTGTCACAGGTTTTGTTTTAGTTGAATTTGTTTATCCAGTTTCTTATCTTTATCTCAAGCAACTATACAGCTTCAGTGAAATACATAATTATAACATCATACACAACTTTGCAAACCTGTATAAAAATTGGGTTAATTGCAGCACTACCTACTGTTTCCTATTTCACAGTATCCTTTTTTCTTCAAAATTTTAGCTATTCCAAATAAGAAATGTACTTTCTTCAAATGACCATGGAACATAATTGTATATAGATATTTAAAAATATCTATCCTGACACTGTCTCACAGTCAACACTAACATTACTGCCAGCAAGCGGTACCCAGCATCCCATGTTAAAGCTCACATATACCTACCTTTAGGCTATTTACACATTTGAAGGAATATTTGCACTTTTTTGACTTCCATTTTCCTTTCCCCCAGCTCTTTCTTCCTGGTGCATTTGGAGTGTTTGTTGGTGTATCAGGGCGTTCGGTGTTAGTACCGCTTTCAATACTAACAGCATCATCCTGAAAACATTCAAATTATATAGAATGTAATAAAGATATAATTAACTGCTGTATAAATTCAACTAATTTTGCAGCACTTGGCTTTTTCACTTTTTCTTCTCCTCCCTAAGAATAGAAGATCTCCTAGGACCTGGTGTTACTTAGATTCACGTATTTAAATCTATTCGCAACATAATAGCATTCCTCCCTAGAAACAGAACATGAGTCACATAAGGACTAATCCAAGAGGGAGAGACGTGAACTGTGATCTAGTGAAGTTTCTTCAGAATACTAGTAGCTGCTCTTAAAAAAATGTCTAAAGATAAATTGGTTGCTTTCCCTAGAAAACATCTTTGATGTAGATGAAATGAGTGTTTCTGAAGTACTGAAGGAAGAGGTTGTTTGCATAAAAACATTATGCTTAGCCATACCAAGAATCTAACCATTCTGAGAGACTTCTGGACACCCAGAAGCACAGCAGCACTGTTCTGCAATGTCAGCACTGCCACTAGAAGAGGAAGCCCCACCTCTCCCTCCTGCTTTTTCCTATAGATACTTGCTTCAACTAAAAGCTAAGCTAAAAAAACAACAAAAACAAACAACCAAAAAACCAAAATAAAATTAAAAAAAAAAATTAGTTTGCTGTCTGATCAGCTAACTAATCCAACTGGCCCTTCAACCATCAGCAGCCAGAGCTAAGGTAAGGGCAGGGACAACTGAAAAAAGGAGCGTGCGAAACAACCCACCCAGTTGCCGAGCAGTTTTAGATCAGCTTTGGACAATTAACAGAAACTACAATTTCATACACAGCATCACCCATCAGAGCGCACTTCAACTTCTCTTGCATCATAACTAGCAGCCCTGTGCTTCCATATGAGTAAGTTCAGCTTGTTTGGGTTTTTTTACTGGCAAAGTAGTCTGTTCACTTTCAGTCAGAGTAGGGGGAAAACAAATCATACCACGGCCATGTGATTACTAGATCTGAACTAAGGGAGACAGAGGCTGACAACAGCCTGTCACTGGAGGAGATTAAGTGTAGCACGAAGCTGCATCAGGAACTCCACTGCGAATACGGAATAAGGTTAACTAGAAACATTAAAACACCAGTTCCCACCAAACATTTATTCTTTGTCCCAGTTTCATATCTGTATCATCAGTAGCCAGTAGAGGTGCACCAGCCTTTGGTTGCCCAAGAACTCTGAAAATCAGGACATCGAGAGGAAGAAAAGGAAGAAAGATTAAAAAAAAAGTCTGTTAAGTAAACTACCCAAACCTGCAATCATTCCACTCACATTGCACCCCTACAAGGGCCAACCTTCCCCTAACACTGAGTTTAACAATTTCTAAGTCTTCCAGTTTCTTCTCCTTTACCCTAAGAAGTTTCAGAGCTTGACAAATTCTCATCTCCCAAGTGTGCTTGCTAGCCAGAGTCGTAATACTTCACAAGAATGGTTTTCTCTGGACTAGTCAGATATTGTCAATACAAGACCACCAGGTACCTGGTATAATGCAAGTACAACATAACTGACAAACTTGCATCAGGGATACTTGTGGAACAAAACACACTCTTTTTTCCAAATCAATACTAGTATGCCGACTTTTAAGCAGAATCCTAGCCTTTCAGGAGTAGTGGAGTCCAGTAACAAACTCTTGAAAAGGGAGTCTTAACCACTGAGACAGGTCACACTTTCAATAACCAGCTAGCCCACACTCCATGGACACTGATAGCCTACAACAGATACCAAAACAAACCTGAATGCCTTTGTCACCGAATAACACTTGGATTCACAAACACTGCTGAGCAGTTAAAAAAAAAATAAAAAATCAGTAGCAGTGATATGCAGCACGTTGAACCTGCCTGTCACCTCACAAGCAACACTTCCACAGGTTACGGGGGATGTGGTCCAGATCTCTTGCTTTCTGAACAAGTGCTCTAACCAGCAAAAAACTCGTGCTGCATAAAGCCAATTCCCAAATAACATCCCCCACTCAGTAACTACCTAAAATGACTGCTAGGTATCTCAGATTAAGTTTGTCTTACAAGTGTGAAGCTACGCTATATCAATCATATTACCTTTGTTCTGAACACTAGATTTTAGCCTAACATAGAGATTACAGTCCTCAGCCCCTGCCACCTTCTTCTGCTGACAGAAGCTTATGAGCACTATCCTCTATTCCTCATTCACCAAAGGGCTGCACACGTAAGTTTATCCCGTGTGTTAATCTGCAACGCGACGGTGAAGCCACGCGACACAAAACTGCAAGAATGACGGAAAATTTCGCTGTTTTGCAGTGAGAAAACCCCACAGTCTGACATTTTGAAGAGAACTTCCAGTCAAGAGCCTGCTTAGAGTTTGGGCCTCAAATTCTCCCTCACCCACGTGGAGGAGGAAAAGTAAGTGTCTCTCCCACCGGGGCCTCTCTCCAACGGCCCGCCTGCCCCGAGGAGCGGCCACCGGGCCGAGGCGGGCGGGCTGACACCCCCCTCTCCCTCTGGGGATGCGCCCGCGCCCCGGCGGGGTCGGACGGAGACCTCAGGCCGCCGGACACCCGAGGGGGCCGGCCCGGGAGGTCCCCTCACAGCGGACGGCGCTCCCCCCCCCCCCCCGCCTCGCCTCAGCGCTCCCGCCCTCCCCCGGCGCGAGGCCCCGCGGCCGCCGCGCGCGCGCTCCCGCCTCACCGCCCCTCCCCCACCAGCTCCAGTCCGCCTACTCCCCCGCCCGGCCTCACGTTCTCGTCGCCGGACAGGTCCCCGGGGTTACTGTTCTCGTCGCTACTCAGCTTCTGCTTCTTCGCCGGCATCTCACCCCCCGCTCCCGCCGATGCCGCCGCCGCCGGGGCTTCTCCCCGCTCAGACATCTTCCCCGCCCCCCACCCCGCCACGCAGCCGCAAAGCGCGGACGGGGAGGTCGAAACGCCTGCCGTAAAGCAGCCCCGCGTTCCGTTCCCCGGCCTGGGAGCGGTGAGCTGCCACACTGCTGAAAAAGCGCTCTTCCCGCGCCCGGCGGCGCGCGGCGCCTCAGGGGGCAGCTGGCTGGAGGGGTGGTCTGGTCTCGGCGTTAAATTAACCTGTCTGTTTTAACAGTTAGTAGTACTTTACAGGCAGGGCCGGCCAAGGACGCGTGTGAGGTAGAAACAAGTTCTTGTCGCCACGGGTGTTAACGGTTCCTCTGGCCATCTTCGCGCGGCTCTGGAGTGCTGTTTCTTGTGCTTAATCACAGAATCACAGAACGGCAGGGGTTGAAAGGGACCTCTGGAGATCATCTAGTCCAACCCCCCTACTAAAGCAGGATTACCCAGAGCAGGTTGCACAGGATTGTGTCCAGGAGAGTTTTAAATCCCTTCAGAGAAGGAGACTCCACAGCCTCTCTGGGCAGCCTGTCCCAGTGCTCGGTCACCCTCAGAGTGAAGAAGTTTTTCCTCATATTGAGATGGAACCTCCTGTGTTCCAGTTTGTGCCCGTTGCTCCTTGTCCTGTCACTGGGCACCACTGACAAGAGTATGGCCCCATCCTCTTGACTCCCACCCTTTAGATACAAAATGATGAGATCCCCTCTCAGTCTTCTCTTCTCCAGGCTAAACAGACCCAGCTCTCTCAGCCTTTCCTCATACGAGAGATGCTCCAGTCCCCTCATCATCCTCGCAGCCCTTGAAATTGTTGTTTTGTTGGGTTTTGGTTTGGGGTTTTTTTGTTGTTGTTGTTGTTTGGTGGTGGTTTTTCTTTTTTTGTTCTCCTCTTGCTCTACAAAAGTCCTTTAGTCTGAAAGTGGTGTTGCCGGTGAAGGAAGAGCTCTGCTCTGCTGCCTGCTTCTGTAGTCCCTGGCAAGTTCCTATTACAGCTATAAATGAAATAACTGCAGTTGCCACATTTTTATTTATTTATTTCAGAAACCATGGGTCCCAGAGTCACAATAATTCTGAACAGTAAAAAAACTTCTACCAAAGGGGAAAAGTAATCTGCCCACAGGCACAGCGTCTTATCTGCTTTTCTTGTAGCGTCAGAAAAAAAGTCTTTCCTCCCAGAGGGAGACATTCCAGTCTCAAAAAGTGATTGCTTTGAGGGCAGTGACAGAGGTGACCCGTGCCCTGTATGTAAAATTTAATCTCATATAACCTTCAGAGATAAAGAGGAAGAGATATGCTTAAAATGGTGCATGTACTATAGTGTTTTTAGCAATAGACCGCCTCTTTCTTTTCTTCTGCAGAACTGTAGGCTCCAATGAAGCGTTACATAATATATAGCAAAAGGTAGTAGCTTACAATTAATAAAAGCTCTGCTCGGGACTGTGCTGTGAGATCAAGGTTGTGATAAAAGTGTGGGAAAATATACAAAGAAAGAACAGGCTTGTTTTTAAAATATGACGGAATGTTTTTAGACTGGCATCTCAAGACTAAATCATGACTGTGCTGCAGATCTGTTGAAAGAAGGGCAAGCACAAAGTTTTCAGTGAGGGTTTTAAACTTCTCCCCGCAGGTGCCCTTGAGCTACCAGAGAGAAGACAGCTCCCCTTCCTTTTGCAGCTGTCAACTGACGTCCTACAGATGGCCAACTATACGTTCAACTCCACCACGTTTCACTGGCTCATCCAAAACATAAGGGAAGTGAAAGCCTCAGCTAGCCTGTGCCTCTTGGCCCGCGCACAGGGAGGTTCCCCACACACACCCAGAACCAACCTGTTCAGTCTCCATCACCAGCTTACTGGACCCAGCCTGGTCTATGCCTTCTGTCTTCTGGATGCTAGAGGACTTCCTTCACCAGGTGACAACCCCTCTGGCCTCTCTAGATAGTTCTTAGTCGAAATCACTTGCCTTTTTTTGCTTTCTCAGAAGACATGAAAGGCCGGTACACCAGCTATTTGGATGTGGCTTCCAGTAGGATTTGCTCCATCACTTTCCCATGTCCTTTGTCACTTGTGTCCCCTGCTCCGTGGAGTAGTGGACCCCTATTTTCCTCAGCCTTCCTTTTGCTGCCAGCATACCAACAGAAGCCTTTCCTGTTAACCTTCACTTCCCTATCTGGTTTCAACTCCAGCTGAGCTTTGACTTTCCTAACATCAGCCCTGCATGCTCAGGCAATGTCTCCGTATTCCTCCTGGGCAGCCCATCTGTGCTTCCACTTTCTGTACACTTCCTTTTTGTGTTGGAGCTCAGCTGGGACTGCCTTGTACATCCATGCTGGCCTCCTGCCATACTTGCTTGATTTTCTGCACATCGTAATGGACTGCTCTTTTCCTTAGAGGAGGTTCTCCTTGAAGATCAACCAGCTGCCCTGGGCCCCATGCCCTCTAGGGCAGTCTCCAGTTGGATCCTGCCAAGAAGATTCCTGAGTAAGCCAAAATCTGCTTTCCTGAAGTCCAGAGTTGTGATTTGACTACTTGTCTTGCTCATTTCTCTCCAGATTTTCAACTCTACTGTCTTGTGTTTGCTGCAGCCAAGACTGCACCTTCACATCTTTGACCAGTTCTTTCTCGTTTGTAACAGTTCCAGCAAGACATCTTCCCCGGCATCTTTCTTCCTTGATATGTTTCAGGTAATCTATATAAAACAGAAGGATCTGCACCTTCCTGCATTCTTCTGGTGGCGATTTTGGCAATCAGCTGGTCCACGTAGCCCAGTACTTTTTTCTCCAAGAATAGGCAGTAGAGAATACTTAAGAAAGAATATAAGAAATCGGTTTAAACAGACTAACCTCCTGAGCAGAGTTAGCTCAGGGTTTCTCAGCTGCGTAGATAACACTGAATTTTGCCATTGTAAAGAGGAAGGGGTTGTGCTGTGCTGAAAAAATAAGGATATTTGAAATAGAGAACTAGTGGGCAGACAGATCAAGGAGCAGAGCCGTGGAAAACTAAGCTGCTTGTTCCCACTGCCACGGAGAGCATGGAAAAGGCTGGAGAGGTATGCTCCCCAGGGAGTACCTGTTGCCCTCAAACCTCTCCTGTTACTGAGTGGAGCAGCTACGAGTGAATTTTTAGAGCTCTGGCATTTACAGTGGGGCCCTGGCCTTTGTGCTGCCCCTGACGTTATGCTGCTTTATTTTATACATATTTCTATATTTATTTTATACAGTTATTTTACCTATGTACACAGATAGTCTTGCACCTAAATTACCTGGTACTGGCATCTGCTGTATAAAAGCATTCCTCCTTATTAACTGTTTTCTATGTGCGTATAGGTCAGAATTGCTGAATTAACTGGAAAAAGTATTTTTTTTTAAA